>NC_137331.1:55727543-56373812 GCF_965287045.1 Carcharhinus amblyrhynchos
AATCCCACCTCAGACCCTATCCCCATAGCTCCACACATTTACCACCCCCCTAAGCCCTCTAATCTACACATCCCAGGGCATTAAGGGGCAATTTAGCATGACCAATCAATCTAACCTGCACATCTTTGGACTGTGTGAGGAAACCAGAGTACCCAGAGGAAACCCACGCAGACACAGGGAGAATGCGCAAACTCTATACAGACAGTGACCCAAGCTGGGAATTAACCCAGGTCCCTGTGCTAACCACTGTGCTGCCCACTGTGCTAAGGTGGGAGTATAATTGCAGTTACTTATAGAGAATTAATAACACCTGTTTCTCCTTGCTTAACAATAGCAATTATTACTGGTTGAATTATTGAATGGCTCAACTTTTGGCTGAGGATAGCTTCAAATCATAGGACATAATCTGTTCAACAGTATTTGCACAGTCTCTGATCCACACCATTGTAATTACTGTTTTATCTTTGTTACATATGTGCAATTGTTTCTGTTCGATTGACAAGAAGGGAAAAGGACTTCTGAGGTGCCCCAACTTCGATTAAATATACAAACCAATGTAGCTTTATTTACAAGGTGTTGCCCGATTGATGTTCAACATGGAAAAGAGATACTCCAATCCAGATGCCTCTTAAATATTGCTAATGTGCCTGCTTCCACCACCTCCTCTGGCAGCGCTTTCCAGGCACCCACCACTCTCTGCGTGGAAAAACATCCACCGCACATCTCCCTTAAACTTTCCCCCTCTCACCTTGAACCTGTGCCCCCTTGTAATGACACTTCCACCCTGAGAAAAAGCCTCTGTTCATTTGACATGTTCAAGAGGGAGCTGGACATGGCCTTTGAAGCCAGAGAGACCTAGAGGTGTGGAGAGAAAGCTGGAGTGGGACATTGAGAGTGTTTGATCATCCATGATCATATTGAATGGTGGTGCAGGCTCAAAGGGCTGAATGGCTTAATGCTGCACTTACTATGTTTCTATAAAAACCCACAGATGCCTCTGGTGATGCCACAACATGTCATGTGATCAGTCACACAGATACTTTGCTTGACAATATGTAACAATCTTCAGCCACTATGAAAATAAGGATCTTCAATCTTGATCATCGATTCACATACCATTTCTTCCCACTAAGTTCCATTGCATCGTCACACAAATAGAAAATTGCTTATCTCTAACTTTCAGCATTTAAAGGAGTATCCGACTGCTGGTGAAAGATGTGCTGAATACAGTAAAGGTATCTGCATTCAGCATGCTTGTTCACTGATGAATTGATTCATGGGAAGAGAAAAAATATTGAAAAACTTTTGCACTCACTTTGTGCTGTTCTTTGAGAAATAAATTTCTTAATTTATTTTTACATCTTGGCTGTCAATGAACAATTTTGTCCAAGTATTATATCTGATTTTTAATAAATGTCCCAGTATACTCTCTGATCTGGTTCCTTTCCTAAAGATACTATTAATGGTGCAACAATTTACATTTACAATTTTAGCATTATAAAAGTTGTCAAGGCCCTTCCTTCTCAGAGATGTTAGCAAGCCCCAGCAGAAGGTTTTCACAAAGGGCATCAGCACGGTGACACAATGGTTAGCACTGCTGCCTCACAGTGCCAGGGATCCAGGTTCAATTTCAGTTCGGATCACTGCCCATGTGGAGTTTGCACGTTCTCCCTATGTCTGTGTGGGTTTTCTCTGGGTGCTCCAGTTTCTGCCCACAATCAATAGTTGTGCGGGTAGGTTGATTGGCCATGCTAAATTGACCCTTAGTGTCGGGGAGGTCTAGCAGGGTTAATAAGTAGGCGTACAGGAATAGGGCCTGGGTGGGATTATGTCTAGTACTAATGTCCAAATGGCTTCTGAACTGTAGGGATTCTATGATTCTAAGAAATAAATATAATGGGAATTTTGTTATTCTGGGTTGTTTGATAAACATGACTGATGATGAACTAAAATGTTATCTAGCATGAAATTTAGCTTCTATATTTCCAATTCTTTGTCAAAGAGATCCAAAACACTCTCACCTAAAGAATATGTTGTATCTGTCGGGTGAGAAGGAATGTCCCCAAACCCAGTCCACCAGGGAGGTCTCAGGGGCTCCCTTCCCCATCCTGAGTGAAGTCAGCAATTTTGTACCTCACCCCAATCATCAGCCTTCCCCTCCCCCAATCATCAGCCTGCAGGGGCATGGGAGAATACCACTTGATGTTGCGGAGCAGTAATATGTCATTGAGAAATAGGAGGAGAATAAAGATACATCCCTGGGGACAGCCGAGTTAAAGGTACAGAAATGGGAAGAGAAGCTATTGCAAGGGATACGCTGGCTATGGTTAATTAGAAAGGAAAGCAATACAGTCCCACCCAGCTGGACAGCAGTGGAGAAGCATTGGCCTCACTCAGCCTCTCCAACTCAGCACAGAGCCTCATACAGACAGCAGCAGCAGCACATGTTTTTATATTTGCTGGTTGCCTTTGCTGTTGGTTCCCATATTTCTGGTCACAGTAGGGCCAAAGTTAAATGCAGTTTCATTTGCAGAAAATGTTCAATTATGGTGACATATGAATCAGACTAACTACACAGTGGTCATGAATTTCTTATCATATTACACAGGGGAACTAATGGGTGGCTGTGAGAGACAAATCAGGCATGGAGTCATTCAACTCGTTCCCTTCTGCCCATGGAACCTCTGGCGCTTCCTGTCAGAACTAAAGTCAGTCAGAGATATGGATGGATGGACTACATTGAGGAGCAAGGGAGTGTAGTATGTCCTGGAATATATTCCCAATGATTTGTATCTCATGGGCTTTGATACACTGGTTACTTGATCAACATACAAAATAGGCTAAATTCTTGTCAATTCTTTGGTAATGGAATTTAAGCATTGGAATATTTTCTACAAACTGAGTGGCCGGGAGTCTCCCAAAAGAAAACTAGGTATTCAACAAGTGGGCCACTGCGCATGTGCACTGCATCCCCCCCCACCCCTCCTCCAACACCAGCCTTCCGATCATTGGCCTCCTGACCCCCGCCCCAACAATCACCGGCCTACTGGAAACCAACCCCCCTCCTTGGGTTAGCCCAATCGCCAACTCACTCCATCCTCCACCGATCTCATTGCAGAGTGGCAGTGGTTCTACTCATCCAGTAGGCCCCATCTCCAGTATGCCTTGCCCCTCTACCCCCACCCCATTGGCACTGGGCTGTGCCATGGTGCCCCTTGGACAGTGCCACGGTGCCAGGCTGGCACTGCCCAAATGGCACTCCCCCCTGCCCCAACCCCCAGGAGGCCTTAATGGCCTCTATCCTCACGAGCGAGGGTGATCCCACCTGGTCTCTGTTGGTGGGAAGCACTTAAAAATTCCACTAGTGGGAACCACTCCTGGCACGAGGGGAGACACTAGCGGGCCTGGAGACTACTGTTCCAGTATCATATGGAAATAGCGATTTCAATGTGATAATCAACCCTGCACTGGAAATGATTAAGTGGAGAAAAGAAAAGGCCAGCTGGATGCCAGTCACGAGTCCTGCTAAAGATCCCCCCAGTCCCACTGGGGTTTCCTGGTCTGCTGAGCTGCTCCGTTAGTGTGGTGGACTGGGAGAATCAGGTCAAGATGTTGGAGTTTATTTATATTAATATTATAATTATACAATAACCTCAAAAAAACTGTTATTTTGTAAGAATGTAGCAAATGATTCAGGGTCATAATTTAGTATGCCCTATTCAGGCAGATACTGTCCATTTGAAAGCTGGTATCTTTATAAGTTATTGGTGTTTTAACAGCACATTCGATGCCAGAACTTCAATACATTTTTATCCTTTGTCTTTTAGCCTGCTATTTGAAGTTGTTACTGAAATGAAATTCAATCAAAAAGTGATACCGGACATGAAATCAATTTGTTGCTATTTTAGATAAACACTTTCACCACCAATTTCCACAAGAACACTATTTACACAATCTGATGTCAGTCTCAAATCTAAGGCAAAGTTGGTGTATTCACATTGTTACCTGAATACTGGAACTTGCAATTTGCTTTCCAATAGGGGTTCAATACAGGCTCACCTGTCATATTGTCACAACTCAGTGCAGCGTTATCTGAGTCTGTACAAGTCGGAGCCAAAGAGAGCAGTCAGTTCACACAGTTTTGTCAGCTTTATGCAGGAGGATGTAATGTGTACTCTGACACAGCCCACCTTTCAAGTCCCTGAGAAGTGCTCTGGGGAAGCAGGACATGAAAAACCCATCTGCTGGATGCGCTTCTGTCACAAAGCCAGTGTTTAAGTGTGCAAAGTTCTGTCAAACTGCAACACTTTGATATATGTTTTTCCCAGAGCTTCAAAAGACTAAGCAAACAAAGAAGGAGTGACTTCAGGGTATGCAGAAGTAGTCAAGTCTCTCTGAGTTAAATCATCCTCTTTATGTAGTTGGCACAGGATTAAATATTGGACAGGATGGAAGTTGATGTTTAGGAAGGAAATAGGCTTGTTCGTGGTTTCTCAGACTGCACGTTTTATGCCTTAGGAAGAGTTCTGGCTACTGCAGATGCTGTCTAATGCAGGTAAAATTGAGGGCATGTTACAAATGTCAAAGAATTTGTCAGAACATGCAACGAGAAAATAAATCACTACTTAAAATTACATAAATGTCTTAGCAAAATAGATGCAAAACTTAGAAAAGTAGTCAGATTTAATTAAGTTGACAGTACCAATGCTTTAGTCCCCACCCTCCTTCATGTGCCTATGTCCTAAGAGGATGTTGGTTCCCATGGATCTCCACTGGATTGGTTCATGATAATGCTTAGCAAAGTACTGGGGTGGTTTGCCATTGCATCCTGCAGTATAGCTGAACAGGAAACTCTCCCGCCATTAATACCTGCCTGTATTGGGAGGATTTACAGGCAAATGATTAACCTATTTGACATTGATATGAACACACCTTCCATGACTATCAAGTCTTGAAGTGAGACTTGAACCCAGAGCTTCTGGGAGAGATGTGGGCAACTACCTCTGCACCACATGAACACACATCCCCAATCCCCAGCCACTTGTTACTAATAGTTCTTTACAGTAATGGGGTCCATTTCACTGAGACTGTATTAAGTAATAAATAAATGCATTGATATGTCACCTACCATGACCTCAGGATGTGCCAAAGTGATTTACAGCTAATAAAGTGCTTTTGAAGTGTAGTTGTTGTTGCAATGTAGTGTTTCTACCTATTGTAGTAAGTGATAGCACATTGCAGTAAGTGATAGTGATAGTAGGTGAGGGGGAAGCAATTCACTCCAGAAAATCACATGAAGGTGAAAGGATCTCACTTACTCTCCAGTGAAGGGAACTAACTGCAAGGTAATGAGTAGCTTGTTCCCCATGAATTACCTTGTGTGGTAAATAGTCTAAAGCTCCATAGTCTATTCCCCACTTGGGAGATGTATTCACAACTTGAGAGCCTGCTCCTCACAAGTGAAACGACATGAAGGTAAATTCTTGGTACGGCCACGAGATCGACACGTTTGTCTGTTTCTCTTTTAAAGGAAATTGGTGGATGTCAATTCCCAAAATACTTGGCTCTCCTCCACAAGCTCAGCAAACTCCACAAAAGGAGAAAAAATAAATCAATGGCAAACCTTGAAAAATGAGCGACACAATCCTTTGTTATAAGTTTCTTTATCCAGCAGTCTTAGAAAATCAAGAAGATAATCCCATTGTTATTTGTTATTGTTCTCTGCATAGAAACAGGAACAAAAGTTCGGAAGCTGTTCCCCTGGTTTTAACGCATGTTGACTCATCAAAGCACAGGTTGTATCTGTTGTCTTGTGGTTAGTCTGTAGCAGCCTGCAGCCAGGGCTTTAACCAAATCAGGGAATTAATGGTAGAAGCTTGAGGTTTGAAACTGGGTCAAATATAATAGCTTTCAGTTCAACTTTACTGTTAAGTCTTTTCATGCACAATACCAATTAGTATTTACCTTTATCACATCAATAACTTTGAGTCAGGCTGTGCAGTAATGATATGGAGAAGTCCAAAACGTTAAGACAGTTTAAATCTTTTGACCTTTGATCATTTAATTCTGTATTTCATTCATCTTTCTGAATAATATTGAACGTAAAAATTAGCCAAGACTAAAGTTGCTAACTCTAGTTGGACATATTTTCAGGAGTTTAATCACATGGCCTCATGTCACCAACCAGTCAAAATCCATTCATCCCTTCACATCTTTTATATTTTTAAAATAAAGAAACAAAAATTTTGAAGTAAAATAAAAGTACACTTCTTTGATTTCCTCTATCAATTTTCTCCTGGGTTGCTTCTGGCAGTGTCTGGGAGATTATTTTTTAAATCCTGGAGACTCTAGGACAATCTGGAGGATTGGTAATTCTGGCTCAGACTGATAACTTTCACCCACTTCAAGGAAATAGTCTGCAGAAAGTGAGTTATCTAAAACAATATTTACTGAACAAGTCTTCAGTAATAAAGAAGGCAAATGCAATGTAGGTAGCAAAAAAAAATTAAGTAGTTGACCTCACAACTAAATTATTAACATTTGACAGCTGCAAAAGCTTTGTTTAAACAGTACTAGAGGAATAAACAGGTCAGCTGAATCTAACCGAAGAAACTCTCCATAGTCCAGGTTTCAAGAGAAATGGTGATCCACTAATAGCAGTACTTAAGGCCATCTCTCAATCGCTCTGTGGTTGTTTTCAAACGGTTCCAGGATGGGTCTCACTGGACTCTGAATTACATGCTGATAGATTCTTGGTTGTGCAAATGTTTTTTAAAAGATTAGGTTACTAGATTTGGGCCCAGCCCTTGTTGTGAACTGTACTGTTTAGAAATTATGTACTTGAGCAGCGCTCAGACATTTCACTCATCCAACCAGGCTGGAGTTCCTCACAGATTACAGAGGCAGGCAGTATGAGCAAACTGACCACAGTGCGGGGGGTGATGGGAAGTTTTAATCAGGTGTTTAAAAATAAAGCTATTTCGTGGTGGTAGGAACAATATAGTTAGAAGGATGGACAATGTTCTTTGCAACCAAGAGTGTGAGTCCTGAAGGCTGTGTTGTCTGCTCACTGCCAGGACTAAGGGTATTTCCTAGGAGCTATCGAGGAACTTGAAGTTTGAAGGGAGAAGAATCCAGCTGTCATGGTCCACATAGGTACCAATGACACAGGTGGGACTAACAAAAGGGTTTCATTGAGAGAGTGTGTGTGAGCAGTTAGGGGTAAAATTAAAAAACAGAAGGATAATAATCGCTGGATTACTATCTCAGGCAGGTGTAAATTGATAAAAGTTAAGTAAGATGAAAGAAATCATAGAATCCCTACAGTAGAGAAAGAGTTGAATTCAAAACTCCTGGATTGGTGTTGGAGAAATCAGATTCAATTTTTGGGACACTAGGGAAAGGAAGCCATTCCATTGGGACAGAATTCATTGACCTGTGGATTCTATTATCATGGTGCATCAAATAACTAAGGCCACCAACAAGGTTTAAAACTAAAGATTGAGGTGTAGAGTTCAATTGATGGGGCAGGGGGGGGCAGGAATTTAGGAAGTTAATTAGAAAGAACAAGGCAATATTACAGTGCTTTGCACTGCTGCATCACAGTGTCAGGGATCCAGGGTCAATTCCGGCCTCGGGTGGGTGACTGTGTGAAGTTTGTGCATTCTCCCCATGCCTACATGGGTTCCTTCTGCATGCTCCGATTTCCTCCCAAACTCAGAAAATGTGCAAGGTAGGTGAATTGGCTATGCTGAGTTGCCCTTTAATGTCAGGAAGATTAGCAAGTTAAATGCTTGGGGTTATGGAGATCAGATGGGGTTGTTGTCAGAGCAGACTCAATAGGCCACATGACTTCTTTCTGCACCGCCGTGATTCTATGATTACTATTTTAAGATCAGTATAGCAGTAAAGGTCAAGATGTAGAATCAGCTTGTGTGGAGATAAGAAATAAAAAGTGTACTAAGTCATTGCTAGGATTGTTTTATAAGCTCCTGAAGAGTAGCTACACTATTAGATAAATTGTACAACAGAAATAATGGGGACTTGTAAGAAAGGTATGGCTATAATCTGGTGTGATTTTCATCTCCATATAGGTTGGATAAATTGAATTGGTAAAGGTAGACTTGAGGACAAGTTTATAGAATAGATTTGAGACAGTTTCATCATCAAGGCATTGTGCAAACAGCCAGGGATAGGTTATTTTATATCTGGTAAATTGGACTGAGAAAAGGATTAATTAATGATCTCATAGTAAAGGATCATTTGGTAAAGAGTGATCATAACATGTTAGAATTTCACATTCCATTTGAGGGTAAGAAATGTGGGTCTAAAACTAGTGTCTTAAATTTAAATAAATGCAATGACAAAGACTAAGTTGGTTAAAGCGTAATGGGAAAATAGTTTACAGGATAAAATTTTGGAGTAGCAGTGACAGACCTTTGAGAAAATATTTTATAACTCTCAACAAAGATATATTGCGTTGAGTAGGAAAGATTCCACAAGAAGGATGGACCAGCCATGGCTAACTAAGCAAATTAAGGATGGTAGCAAATTTTAAAAAAAGGCATGCAACTCTGCTAACATCAGCAGTAAGCCAGAAAATTGAGAATATTTCCGAAAAAGTAAAGGTGACTGAAAACATAATCGGAGGACAAATTATTATATGAGAGTAAGCTGGCAAAAAATTTAAAAACAGACAGTAAGAGTTTTTACAAGTATATAAGGAGGAAGAGAGTAGCTAAAGTAAATAATAGCTCCTTAGAGGATGAGGCTGGATAATTAATAGTGGGATTCTTTAAGTGAACTCTTTCAATGGATGTGGACGTCAGTGGCAAGGCCAGTATTTTTAGCCCATCCCTAATTTCCCTGGAATTGAATGGTTTGCTAGACCATTTCAGGGGACAGTAAAGAGTCAATCACATTGCTGTTGATCTGGAGTCAGATGTAGGCCAGACCAGGTGAGAATGGCAGCCTTCCTCAATGAACCAGATGGATATTTTAACAACAACCAATGATAGCTTCATTTTTGTACAATCTCTCTGATCTCACACTTATCACTGACCCTTGATTCTGCTCCACCTGCTCTTATGCAGTATAAAATCCATCTCATTTCTCCCTCTCTTTAGGCACTGAAGAAGTGATGTGGACTTGAAATGTTAGGCACAATTTTTCCACCCAGTTGCACTGGTGGATTAGTGTAGCTGGATGGGAAGATAGTGCAGAAGCAAATAAATCAAGTCTGCATCCAATGTCGGGCGGTTCGGGATCCTCCCAAGCAATTTAAACAAAGAACAACCCAGCACGGGAAACAGGCCCTTCGGCCCAACGAGCCCGTGCCGCCCCTTCAACAAAGCATCTTCCTACACCTACCCTGCCTGTGTGTATGTGAATGGAACCCCTAATGTAGCCAGATTCAGGGGAGAATAGTGTCAATTTGGTAAACCAATCAGCCTAAGAGCACGTCTTTGGGGTGTGGGAGGAAACCGGAGCGCCCGGAGGAAACCCACGCAACCACAGGGAGAATGCACAAACTCCCACAGACACAGGCCCAGATCCATGTATCTGCACAGCCAGCAGTGATAGTCACCGAGCTGTTGTGGTGCCTGTCTGCTGGTCAATTTATTCTGGCGTGAACAGCATCGCTCCCAAAATGGACATGACATCAATTTTCATTCATTTGAATAGGTTCACGTATCAACAGTGAGTTCACCATGGCCGGGTCACCCCGTCCCGTACCTTTCCCACCTCTCTGGAGCAACGTCATGCCAACACAAATCACAGCAGTAGCAAAGGGGAGCAAGGGGGTAAGCACCATTGAGGAGCAGCCCAGGGAGCTGAAAGAAAGGAAAGAAATACAAGGTGAAGCAGAAGAGGTCGGAATGGGGGGCAATAGGAAGTTAAGGAGAAAGACAAAAGCAAAGAAGAGATAGAGAGAGAAGAAAGAAAATGAGCTAAGATAGTTTGAAAAAAGTAAGATACAAACATTAAGATTGATCAATGTGGGGGGGGCAGGTGTCTTCAGGGGATGCAAAGTTGTGAAGTGGGGGGCTTGCATGAATTTGATCAATCTTAATGTTTGTATCTTACTTTTTTCAAACTATCTTAGCTCATTTTCTTTCTTCTCTCTCTATCTCTTCTTTGCTTTTGTCTTTCTCCTTAACTTCCTATTGCCTCCCATTCTGACCTCTTCTGCTTCACCTTGGATTTCTTTCCTTTCTTTCAGTTGGGATGCAGTGATTGTTTTCATGTGACTGCAGTCAGCCATTGTGTATGGTTCCAGACTGAATGTAGCCCTCAGAGCCTCTTTCCCAACCACACCTGCTAATTCTGCACGCATCTCCACCATCCTCATCCTCATATCCCCTACCTCTAAAACTAACGTTTCTGTTTTATACCTTTCCTTACAACCTCTTTCCTTTTGAACTATCTGTGGTCTCACTTCCCCTTTACTCTAGTGTCACTTCACCCTTAAGACCCACACCCACCACTCACACTCCCACCCCCCCATTCACACTCCCACCCCGCCATTCACACTCCCACCCCCCCATTCACACTCCCCACCTCCCCATTCACACTCCCACCCCCCCATTCACACTCCCACCCCCCCATTCACACTCCCTCCTCCCCATTCACACTCCCACCCCGCCATTCACACTCCCCACCCCCCCATTCACACTCCCTCCTCCCCATTCAAACTCCCACACCCCATTCACACTCCCTCCTCCCCATTCACACTCCCACCTCCCCATTCACACTCCCACCCCCCCATTCACACTCCCATCTCCCCATTCACACTCCCACCCCCCCATTCACACTCCCCACCTCCCCATTCACACTCCCACCCCCCATTCACACTCCCACCCCCCCATTCACACTCCCTCCTCCCCATTCACACTCCCACCCCCCATTCACACTCCCTCCCCCCCATTCACACTCCCACCCCCCCATTCACACTCCCACCCCCCATTCACACTCCCACCCCCCCATTCACACTCCCACCCCCCCATTCACACTCCCACCTCCCCATTCACACTCCCCACCCCCCATTCACACTCCCACCTCCCCATTCACACTCCCACCTCCCCATTCACACTCCCCACCCCCCATTCACACTCCCACCCCCCCATTCACACTCCCACCTCCCCATTCACACTCCCCACCCCCCATTCACACTCCCACCTCCCCATTCACACTCCCACCCCCCCATTCACACTCCCACCCCCCATTCACACTCCCACCTCCCCATTCACACTCCCACCCCCCCATTCACACTCCCACCTCCCCATTCACACTCCCACCCCCCATTCACACTCCCACCCCCCCCATTCACACTCCCACTCCCCCATTCACACTCCCACCTCCCCATTCACACTCCCACCTCCCCATTCACACTCCCCACCTCCCCATTCACACTCCCCCCCCCATTCACACTCCCACCCCCCATTCACACTCCCACCCCCCCATTCACACTCCCTCCTCCCCATTCACACTCCCACCCCCCCATTCACACTCCCACCTCCCCATTCACACTCCCACCCCCCCATTCACACTCCCACCTCCCCATTGACACTCCCACCTCCCCATTCACACTCCCACCCCCCATTCACACTCCCACCTCCCCATTCACACTCCCACCCCCCATTCACACTCCCACCCCCCATTCACACTCCCACCCCGCCATTCACACTCCCACACCCCCATTCACACTCCCTCCCCCCCATTCACACTCCCACCCCCCATTCACACTCCCACCTCCCCATTCACACTCCCACCCCCCCATTCACACTCCCACCCCCCATTCACACTCCCACACCCCCATTCACACTCCCACCCCCCATTCACACTCCCACCCCCCATTCACACTCCCACCCCCCATTCACACTCCCACCTCCCCATTCACACTCCCACCCCCCCATTCACACTCCCACCCCCCCATTCACACTCCCACCCCCCATTCACACTCCCATCTCCCTTTCATGCTCCCATCCACATTGGATGAATTTTAAAAGCTGGAAATAATTTCACCATCCATCTGTTTACCTCAACTCCTCCTTCCTTTCTATTTATCCTACTTCATGTTTCCTTCAAAAAGGCTTTGTTGACTTTAAAAGTTTAAAGTAGAATCAGAAAAGACGGTGGGTGGGATTTTCCAGCTGTTCCTGTCAATGGGGTCTTCTGGCCCTGTCAATGGCGAACACCCTCCCACCACTATAGGTGCTCTGGTGGCAGAGGGTCTAAACCGAGGAAACCCTGGTGACAGAGGTAGGACCTCAAGATCCCACCACCAGACAATGGTGGGCAGCCTCTGCCATTGCAAAACACCACAGAGTGGGGTGCGGCATGGGCATTGTCAGTCTGTCAGGATTTCTCTCTCTCTCTCTCTTATGGTTTAGAAATTGGAATCTCTGTCACAGCTATAAAGAAAAAATATGATGTCTTCAAATGTCAACTTCTTTTTAAAGTTAACCTGTTAACATTGAAAGTTATTTTTTCATCTTCATCACTCAGGTGGTGTGCTGGTCGAGTAGATCAGTTCAGGTTGTAGAATCTGCCTAGTTGTATTCTATTACTACATTGGCTGGATGATCCTCCCCATCAGAGGAGGATCCGCTGGGTAATTAAGTCTATCTGCCAGTTTGTCTCTTTTTCCCTTTGCAACCACTTCTCACACCTCTCTCTCCCTCTCTCTACAATGTCTATCTGTTTCTATCTAACCAGAGTCTTTTTATCACCCTCAGTCAAATCACATCCCGAAAAATTTAAATACACGGTAACATAGAAAGATAGAGACATAGAAGATAGGAGCAGTAGGAGGCCATTTGGCCCTTGGAACCTGCTCTGCCAGTCATCACAATCATGGCTGATCGTCCAGCTCAATAGCCTAATCCTGCTTTCTCCCCGTAATCTTTGATTCCATTCACCCCAAGTGCAATATCTAGCCACCTTTTGAATATATTCAATGTTTTGGCATCAACTACATCCTGTGATAATGAATTCCATCAGCTCACCACTCTTTGGATGACAAAATGTCTCCTCACCTCCATCCTAAATGATCTACCCTGAATCTTTAGACTGTGACCCTTGGTTCTGGACTCCCCCACCATCGAGACCATCCTTCCTGCAACTACCCTGTCTAGTCCTGTTAGAGTTTTATAAGTCTCTATAACTGCAGTTAATACTGTAATACACAAACACAGAGTCTCCGTCTCACACACACACACACACACAAATAGAGTGTCAGTCATACACACACAGTCTCAGTTACACAGACAAACACACAGTCACACACAACACACACACACACAGAGTCTCAGTCTCACACACACATGCACACACACACACACGCGCACACAAACAGAATCTCAGTCATATACACAGTCTCAGTCACACACAAACACATACACACACACATACGCACATACACAGTCTTAATCACACACACACACAGTCTCAGTCACACACACATACGCATATACACAGTTTTAATCACACACACACACAGTCTCAGTCACACACACATACGCACATACACAGTCTTAATCACACACACACATACGCACATACACAGTCTTAATCACACACACATACACACAGTCACACATGCACACACACAGTCTCAGACGCACACACACACACACACGCCGCACACACAGAGTCTCAGTCATACACACACAGTCTCAGTCACATGCACACACACACACACGCACAGGCACACAGAGTCTCAGTCAGACACACACACACATACAGAGTCTCAGTCTCACACGCACACACACATACACACACACTCCATTAATTGGCTGGAGACAGGACTTCCACCCTCCCACTTAGTCTTGCATCAGAGAGCTGCCAACTAATCTGATTATCTGATTAGTTGGCAGTTCTACAAATCTACAAGTAGTCCCCAGAGGCTAAGTCTCGGGACTTTTGAACCAGGTCAGCTTAAGGGTGTCTCAGGGTGGTGAGGGGGGGTGAGGCCCAGGCTGGTGGACAGAGGGAGATGGGCTACCAGGGGAGAGATTGTGAGGCTAGGGGGGATCTGCAAGGGACAGTCCAGCTTGGGAGGAGGCAACCAATGTTAAAAGGAAGCTGTCGATAGAAATGTGGCAATTGTTCGACCATGAACTGAGAATAGATCTCAATGTCATTGACTAGGAAGAGATCCTGTGATGCAGGTTAGCTGGTCAGCTGTGGCCCTGGAAGATGTGTCCACTGCCATTTGTAGCTTTCCCTGGGCATATAGCATTTTGTAAAAGAGATGCTTTCGTCTTCAACAAAATCTCTAGATTCTGTGTGTTTTGTTGAGGGGGATAGGGGGATCACATTCTGCTGAGTCCCTTTTCATCCAGTAATTAGACTAATGGTTTGTGGTCTGATCACATGGGCAAAGAATTTCTCACCAGCCCACATAACTGCGAGAGCTGCTTTTTCAATATAACCGCATAACTCATTTCTGTGTGGGGTAACGCCTGAGACGTGTAATAGACTGGCCCACGGCATCCATTCAGTTGTGCTTGAAACAGGACTGTCCCCAGCCCTGTAAATGTGGCATCAGCTTGGACTGTGGTCAGTAGGGATGGATTGTAGTAAGTTACGTTACCTGATGGGGGCAGCATGCTTTTAATCTGGCAGAATGCCTGCTCTTGATTTGCATGCCATCACCAGATTTGAACCTTCTTCAATAAGTGTCTCAAAGGATTTGTGACTTGTGCTCGGTTCAGCGGGAATTTTGCCAGCTGATTTACCATGCCCAGGAATTGTTGAAGATCCAGAATGGATGAAGGGATCAAAAATTTACAGATGGCCCTTGTTTTTTGTGGGTCCGTCATTATGACTGTACTACTTACAATGTGAATGAATGATTTGAGGAATTCACAATTATCATCATCTTCCAGCAGACGGCTCAAAACTGTTTTAAGTCTCCAGTCATGTTCATCGGTGTTGCTTTGTGGACAAGGACGTCATCCATATGACATATCAAAACTTTAAGGTTCTGCAATATGGTAGACATTTCTGCCAAATAGCAAACAATTACAGCAAAATCTGGTGAATTGAGTAATAAAAGTAATGAACAATTTAGAATTTTCATTTAGCACCACCTGTCAAAGATATTATTGGCACCCAGCTTCAAGAACAGTCTTGGACAGCTGAGTCAAGCCATCATCCACCAAGGATATTGGATGAATTTCCCTTATTAAGTTGAGTCAAGTATACACATTTGTGAAGGGACCAATTTGGTTTAGGAACTGGAACCATTCTGGAGGACCATTCTGTAGGCTCAGTGACAGCAGAGATGACTCTCATTTGTTCATTTAATCAAGTTACATTTGGACCTGTTTAATGAGTGGATGCAGTTTCTTCCTCAGTGTGAAAAGACACATGGATCTAGCACCTTTTCTCAACATTACACCATATTTAGTCCAGTGAATAGTTTTGGGAAGTCCTTTTTGTAGTTAAACCCAGATCCTTGTTTGTTGATTTCGTCAATCCTTTGGATGAGGTTGACACGAGCTTTTCAACCTGGAAGGGAGAATTCCTGACTGTGAAGGATGTATTATGTTTCCCATATCTGTTTGTTATTGTATTGGAGCATTGCTTGCAATGTACCTTTGACCTGTAGCTTGATCCCTGCTGGGCCATATAACTAGGTTGCCGTTGGCTTCAGGGATTGTATTACTAGCCAAGGTTCTTTGTCAGACAAGACTGTTAGACGTGCTCCTGTATCCAATTTGAAATTAGTGAGGTGTCCATTGGAACTAATATCTGCATCCAAAATTTATATCTAAGTTCTTTGATCTCACCTCAGAAACACTTCTGTTCCTCTTGTTGAAATTCCTCAACTTCATTAACGTCCATTTGTACAAAGAGCCGCTCATTTTCCTGTATATCTAGAGGTTTTAGTTCTCCACATCTTCCCAAAGCGTCCAAATATTTTGCAGTGAAAGCATTTTGCATTGCTTGCTGGACACCTATGGGGTTTTATGCCATCACAGCATAAATGGTTTGATGGTTTCCGGCACTTCTGTTCCATAAAGTGTCTTCTAAGATCCAAGATCCTGTGGGGTGTTGACAGGGTGGATATGGGGTGGATGTTTCCTCTTCTGGAAGAATCTAGAACTAGGGGGCCACTGCTTAAAAATAAATGATCACCTATTTAAAATGGAGATAAAGCAAAGTTTTTTTCAAAGGATTGAGCGTATATGGATTTACCCCCTCCCTTTTCCAAGCTCCTCTGCAGCTGCTGTGAGATATCACTGACCCGAGCACCAGGTGGACAACGTACCCTTCTGGATTCTGCTTCTTGGTGTCAGAGGGCAGTATCTATTCCCCAATTCAAGAGTGCCTTTTACAATCACATTTCTGTTCGGCTCTCCCCTCTCTGAACAGAGTTCTGAGCCACCGCGCTCTGCATTGTGAATGTCTTCTAAATTCCTGCTACCCAGCATTCCTTTTCAGACCCTGTTTTCATATGAGCTGTGACTGTATTATGGATAAAACTGTCTGGGAATTCCTTACTCCCACAACCACCCCTCCCAACCCCCTCCACTTTATGAGTCAGAACCTCTCCAACTACTACACCAGTTGAATGACTCTGAGCTAGAGAGATTCAAATTGGCGACATCTCCCACAGACATGTTTGCTCGGGATAGTCTCACCATCCATAAACTCCCACATCCTGCAGTCCAGACACAAACGGTACACTTGATGCTGAAATAGCATGTGCTACAGAGCTAAATTTCATGCATATAAAATATAAAGCTGCATAAATACAATAATATTCCATTAGTACTCATGTTTTCGTAGGGAAATAGGACCAGAGGATCTAATATGAAAACTAAATTTGAAACAAATGTAAGACAGAGTTTCTATTCAGTAACAGTGTTTGGGACAATATAGGGTAGCAGAGGCAGAGACAGTGGTCTGTTTTTAATGACTTCACTCGGGTGAGGCTCACAAAATCCCACCCGAAGCCAACGGAGAATTCCATTCTGTGAGCCGCGCCTGTCCTGATTTTGGGGTGGACACGGCAGTAAAATTCTGACCAATGGAGCTGTTCAAAATAAACTCAGACCCTACCATGGAAATGTAAAAAGAGTGAAGCAAATGGTCTTTGTTCATCTCTGGATTTTGTTATTATCTTATGCACATCTGAACTTTACACGTGAGTTTAGAGGTCTGCTGTCTGCAGAATCTTAAACAAACATAATGGGTGTCCAATACTTTATTTTTAGTGATCACTCAGTCAATTCATTTGATTTCATCTGGTTTATCAGGTCACAAGCAGTGTCACAGTCCTGCCAATCCAGTCCTAAGAGCCTCGTCATCTCAGTCCTATTTGTGGCGAGGTATTTTTTCATTTGTTGGCTTGTCCTGTTTGAATTTTATGGGCCTGGAGATTTGGAAATGAAATTTTTAGTGCAGTTGCCTCACTGGTGGATAAATCCTCAGACCACCAAGATCTGAAACTATCAACAACTTTTGATGTATGCGAAGTAATAGCAGCGTGAACCTAAGCTTTATGTGTGACCCCTAAGGCTCCATGGAGTTGCACCTATGTAGCTCACAAAGACAGAAAGCTTGGACACCCGTAGCTCAGGATCCCACTGGCAGTGATTTATTGTATGGGTATGTGGATAACTATCTACTTTTTATGCGCATATTAGTGCGGAGTGTCTTTCTGGCCCCAAGCAAGCTACTTCGCCCCTTAGATTTTTAAAATAAAAACATACTTTATTTAGTTTAGGCAGCAGCTGTGACATATAAAACCACAGATGGAATTCATTAATCTTATCCTAGATTGCTTTTACCAGAACCACCACACATTCTGTGTAACACAATGACTCTCGGCTCCTATAGAAAAGCTTGTTCGCATATTTCCCTGCGTTGGATAACCTCAGCAAACAAAAAGATGGAAATATAAAATGGTGCCCCCACTGTAAATTACCATTTTAATCAACTAAAATTATAAAGTGAAATAAAATATATATCCCAAATACTGTCATATAACCAACTTTTTTTCTCAAAAAATACACTTTATTCATAAAACCTATAGAAGTACATTCCATGACAGTTAAAAGTTGACATCACAAAGTGCAAAATCTATAAATACCATATATGACACTCTGAGGTGCCCCAATTCACTTAAAATTGCAGCTTAATTTTACATTATACAGCCAGAATTTCCTGGCCATTCTCACTCACAGGATCTTCCAGACCTGCTGATGGTGAAACCCCCACGCTGGATTTCCCAGCAGCAGGGGTGGGGGAAACCCCACTGATAGTGGTGAGACCAGAATATCTCGCCATCAGTCAATGGCAGGTCACCTCCGCCTCTGTGAAACACCACGGGGACGCATGGAAAATACCACCCTACATTTCATGTCAAACATACAACGCAAGGTTATTTTACCCAGTTTCCAGTTTTTCAGTGTATTATGCTGGCAGGTTCTTTGACTCTGGCCTATCCCCGTTAAGCCTTTGCAACGGTTACATCAGCTTTATTGTGTACCTGAGTCCTGGACTCTGGAATGTACAGTCTGTAACATCTGATCAACAGAGCAAGCTTTGGACAGACCAAAGAGTGTCCTTTGCCAAATTGTTGCTCCTCCAGCAACAGTTGATGCTTACCTCAGTGTGTGTCCCTATGTGAAACGCAGAGTCCTTCAATATATAGCTGCTCAGGTTAAAACACCTCAAAAACCATTCCATCTCTTTCCAGAAAGGAATATTCCAGAAGGAGGTGAGTAATGGTTTGTTCCTCACCCTAGTCCCTCAAGGGCAGCGTGCAATCACAGTGACACACCAGGCACGCAGGAAGGATCTGACACAGAGTGCCCTTCTCACCACAAGGCAGGCTACATTTTGGACTTGTATACTGTTCTAGTGATGAGGCATTCTGCCAAATGACTTTGACAGTCTGCTCAGATCTGACAAGATTCACAAGATCACAAGATTCAGATCTGACAAGATACCTGACAAGATTCACCTTCTCTTTTGTCCACAGGGCCTCAAGGAACAGTATAGACTACTGCCTGATGGACTTGTGGCCAAAGGTGCTTTTCTGCATAAATATTTCCACAATGGATAGTGGCATGATACAGTTCAACTGACTGGTGTATTCCACAATAAGTGACCAGCCCCATCCTTCACAACACCAGGGGATAAATACAGCCTCAGTATGTAGTGACATTTGGTGTTTGCACACTGGGGATTCTGTGCACAACTTGTTGCAGCCACACACATAGTTAGCCATCAGGATGAAGGTGATGTTGGGTATGTATGTTATGTCTTTGATTGGAGATTTGTACATTGTGTTCCGAGGAACACAGTCCATTTGCAATTTTCAGGCAAAGTGGGAAATGGCTTGGATGAACACCATGGGTAATACATTTCATGTCAGATGACCAGGTTCTTACCTGTAAAGGAGAGAGAGCATTACTCTCACACACCCAGTTTCTGTTTCACCATGGCTACATGCTCCTTCCAGATTTTAATGTACCCAACCCAGCACCTTCAGGCAATCTGCCTGTTGGCGAACAGAACAAATGATCAATCATCCCAGTTCCCAAAGAACATGGCTTTGCAATGATCACAATTTGCTTTTGTTGCCAAGTCAGTTCAAACTCATGGTTGCTGCTCAGTCTGAAAAACTAATAGTAGATCAGGTGACCATCTTATCATAAACACATCGTGACAACTGCTAAAGAAGCTGACAGTGACACGATGCTCACATTCCACTGCACATTGAAAAAAAGGTGACCCATTCTGTCATTATAACTCACTGTCTATATTATTGATGAGCAGATAACCACAAGCTAACATCCTTGAGAAAACTATCACTCTGGAAAAGTCCTCTCATGTTGAGAATTTATGAAAACTAGTTGGCCAAACACTAACCAAAAGTGCACAAGCTGTCCCCTTGATACACCAGTGATCTGCAGACTGTGAAAAGTTAGACTGAGCCTTGGCCAAAAGGATCCAGAGGTGTCAAATGTCAGTTCAGTGAATCCTTCCCTTCCATTGACAAAGCAGCAACATTGAGGATAACCTCAGGTCAGGTTCCAGAATTCTGCATAGCTCATAAAGTGTACCTTTTGCACCTTCTCATTCACTTCCTTTCAGGCAGCTTCAGACAGGTGTTCCATGCTCTATATGATGGCTGGGTAACTCTTCATTCTCCTCAGCTTTCTTTGAAGCACTTGGAGCCTTCACTGGCCACATCCTTCCTCCTCCTTCTCCTCATCATCATCATTATCATCATCAGCATTGGTTAAAATCAAGTACTGAGGAACAGCCAATGGTGCTGTTAAGTTTGCTAGCACACGACGTCCCCCCCCCACCCCACCTACACCCACTCCATCCCCTCCCCCACCCTGCCCACTGACTATCTTCAGGAAATTGCCCTTTAAGAGACAGAGGGCTAAAAATTGGTTTGATCTCACGTTTGGACACAGTTGCCGGAATTCTCTGTTGGCCTCGGGTGGGATCTTATGAGCCTTGAGCAGGCAAGGCAGTAAAATTCCGGCAACTTGCGATCAGCCCTTGCCCAGTCCTGTTGAGGCAGGCAGCATGCAGATTTTGTGCTGCTTCTTCATTTCCATGATTGTCCCATTTACCTGAGCACTACCTGCACAGCTGGCTGAACACTTGACAGAGAGCCATATTCCACCTAACACCCAGCTCTTACAGGCAGTCTGCCTCTCTCGAAATGGAACTGCACTAATTATAAAGAAGTTGCTGCTGACTGTTTCTGCATGAATTGGCTGTAAGGAGTAGGGAACCAAACAGAGAAACAGTTCCTGAATGTGGCGCTGAGAACTTTGGTCCAGATAATTGATAGGAGGAGAGAGGCCATGTTTCTGCCTTTAGCAGTATATGTGCACAGGTGGACATGGAGGTCAGTTTCTGCAGTTTGCACCCAAGGACCTGGCATCAGTGCCCCAAGCAGGTCAATGATATCACATGGGTGGTGGTCAAGGGGTCAGTGAAAGCATCTTCAAATGACCTATTCACCACAGCACCAACCTCTCACACTGCCCACTGCACCAAAACTCTATCAATCACCCAGCAGCAGTCCCCAGCAAAGTACCCAGACCTAAGGTTCTGAAGCTTCAATCCACCCTGACAAACCCACCAGTGATGCCAGTCTCACAGCCATTTCTCACTGCTCCAACTATCCAACTGTGACAAATCTCACAAAATCAAGATGCAATACACTCACTGACATCCTACACTCTCTATATCACATGGTGGCTCCTACCTGCAGCGCAGAACCAAAAGAGGACAGACATGGCTGTAATGAATAAGCCAGCTGGAGAAGACCATGTTCAGCATCATGGGGCCAGCTGTTACAGATGTTGTCACATCAGATGTCACTGAGCACATCCAGGTGTGTTCCTGCATCATGCCCTTTAAAACCTCCACTTCACCTTCATCCTGCTATATGACCTGAGCCACAAGTCACAGTCAACCCAAGCTCCCTTTCCTCATTCAACCCTCCCTTTCGTATTCCTTGCCATCAGATACCCAAGAGTTGCCACATGATCAGCTCGTTCAGCCTCATGAGGAAGGGGAAAAGCTGCTACAACCTCCAAGGAACAAAACACCATCACTTGATCTAACACCTGCAGCTACCAGCTCAGATATTGGCACTGCATTTAGCATAGATGCTAATGCACATTTGATATCTGCATGTGGTGAGGGGCTAGGCATGAGTGAGCTGCAGCCAGGCCAGGAGAAATGGCCAGTTCACTGGAAGGTGAAGTTACACAAAGGTTCTGCAACAACTCAGCAGCAGACAGAGCATGCATGCCAACATGTTTAATGCATTGGTAAGTCTGTCAGAACCTTCCGGCAACTGTCAATGAGCATGGAGAAATCTGGGTCCAATGTGGCAGACGGCATCATGCAGAGCTTGAAGCCAATTCCTTCCAGCGTGAAAGTAATGGCCTGTTCCATGACAGCGTTTGTGGATCCAACAACCATGATTCAATATCTGGTTGCTGTTGTCTCAGCTTCCACTTCAGCACAGGCGAGAGCCAGACAACATCTCAGTGCTGCAGTGCAAGTTCAGCCTAAGGTCATGAAATCCAGGCTTGCTGTTTTTTCAAGCTCGGATTACTGCTGTGAGTGTCAGTGTTTGAAGGGGTTTGTAGAGCCTCACGTTAGTCCAGAGCCATTCCAACATATCTGCAATAGGTCATTAGGATTGGTGAAATGCCACTCTGTAGGAGTGGCTTTGATTCCTTGGAGAACAAACCTGCTCTGAGGATGAGAGCATTCATACTCCTCCACCATCACTCAATCAATGTCCTTGCTGAGGCCTGTTGGCCAGCCAGCCCAGACTGCTGCCACACATGCTGAGGTAGTGCAGTCAGTGCCCAGCCCATGACATCATCCAATTCTATCAAAGAACAAATAACAATACAGTACAGGAACTGGCCCTTCGGCCCTCCAAGCCTGTGCTGCTTATGCGCCCAACTAGACTATTCGTTTGTATCCCTCTATCCTCAGTCTGTTCATGAGGCTATCTAGATAAGTCTTAAACGATCCCAGTATGTCGGCCTCAACCACCTTGCTTGACAGTGCATTCCAGGCCCCCACCACCCTCTGTGTAAAATACATCAGCAGCCTTTCACTAGCCATGGTGCAACTACTGGTAGCTCTGGGCCAGGCAAAGCACATGGAAGATAGGAACAACTAAATAATACATATTTGTTTTTGCATTGCCAGATGTGTTGAGGATAAAGATGTTATGGAAAGCGGGAGGTGAGTCGGTGGCGGAGGGATTGGGGGAAGGGGGGAACAGTTGTGGGCGGAGATCCTTTATTGGCTGGATGTATGTTCAGCTGTGAGTGGTTAGCACAATGTGTTCACAAGACCTTATTGCTGAATATGCATCAGATCAGCCTTACAGCTGTTTGTTGTCACAATCTGCCACTTTGAAAGCTTCCATGCATTCATGTCTTGTCTACACCAGCCCCCTTTCTAGTATAAGGTGCCCCATGGAGCATGTTGTAAGTGACTGGAAGCCAGCACATGCCATTCAGAGAACCTCT
This sequence comes from Carcharhinus amblyrhynchos, assembly GCF_965287045.1. NCBI lineage: Eukaryota > Metazoa > Chordata > Chondrichthyes > Carcharhiniformes > Carcharhinidae > Carcharhinus > Carcharhinus amblyrhynchos. The sequence goes on from NC_137331.1 coordinate 55,750,598, forward strand.
GGTTTCTATGGTTCAGGATTCCACCCTGAACTCACAAATTCGGACTTCAGAATTAATGAAGTGTGATAAGTACATTAACTGACAGCAACAATCAAATATCTCCTGAGATACATTACTATAGATTAAACCTAACAGAATTAGATTAGTGTTTTTCATTGTCTATTGAAATTTATATCCTGTTGCCGAATCTGTTCTGCTCCATCAAATCTGTCCTTGTCACTGATATAAAAGATTAGAATGATCAGAAATATGCATCCTCCCCACATTCACATCTTGTTTTACATTGGGTCTTTGCAGCGCCATTCCCAAAATGGAGCAGTACAGTCAGCAGAACAGAGCAAGAGAGAGGAATGTGAATGAGCACAACAAGCCACTTTCTATAACTTTGATTCTCACTATCAGACAAATGAAGGCTGGCATATTCAGGCCTGTTTTCTCCAATGGGTAAATAAGAGTGGCTTTGTAAATGTCTATATTTGCCTTTGGACTACAGTTGAAGCATTCTCACCTTGCATCGTCTTATATTCCCTACAAAATGACGACCTCTTGAACAGGGCTGATGTATATCACTTGAACATCTGCATGCTCAGGCTCAGCAGTTATCCCTGAATTTCTGCATTATAACTGGTGATCATGCACAATGCTCACTCTGATCTCCTGACTGCCTTGAATGGTCAAGAACATCACGTTATTAGACCAACATATACAGGCTACTACTAACTGACTTAGGGCTTGAATAGTGTATATAACTAAGTAAAACACTGAGCACAATATGTAAAAACATGCAATTATGGAATAGTTCATACGGGGTTAAAATACTTTTCTCAGAATATCTTTTTTATAGAATTTGATAAATGCTAGACTTTCTGGCTGAAACAATGAGACCGAATGTTTGGCCATGTTGCAAGGCTGGTGAAGTTATGCAAATTGTCCACCCGACGAAGCACAATGTTGCAAGAGATCAAAACGAACTCAAAAATCCAAAGTCAATTAGAAAAAAAGGTTGTGAAAAAGTTTTCACCAACTCTAGCTGTTGAAAGTTCTCCTGGAGATGTCCACCATGACTCAGTTTCAGCTCATTTTCCCACTTCTTCATGCTCTCTGGACAGATTGCTGGTTCACAGTAATTGCGCTGAGGCTGAAAATGAGGAACTGTTCGTACCATTAGACATGATTTGTATTCTTCAGGATCAAACTTTTGGTTAAGATGTTAACTGACCGTCTGGCTGATTGCATTTAAAAAAGGAGAAAGGCTTAACACTTTTCATGACCACCAGACACCTCAAAGCACTTTACAACCAATGGATTACTTTTTAAAGTGTAATCACTGCTTAGTGTCGGAAATGTGACGATCACTTGCACTCAGCAAAATCCCACAAATCCTGCAACGTGATAATAACCAGATAATTTTTTTAATGATAGTAATTGAAAGATAAACATTAGCCAGGAAGGACACCAGGAATAATTACCTTATTCTTCTTCAAAATAGTATCAGAGGATCTTTGATATCCAATCGAGCAGGAAAATGGAGCCTTGGTTTAATATCTCATCTCAAAGACTGTGACTGGAATTCTCTGGTCTCGCACATCCTGCTACTGCTGCCAGAAACTGTGGCGCTCAGCCAAATCTCCATTCACAGTAGCGGGACTGGAGAACCCCAGCTGTTGGTGAGATTAGCCTGTATCTCCAACAGTGCAGTGCTCGCTCGGTACTTCACCGAGCCTTGTACTCAAGCACTCAAGTGGAGCTTGATGTAAAAAATCCCATGGCATTGTTTGAGGTAAAGTAAGCAGTTTTCCTAATTCCTGGTCAACATTATTTTTCTCTGCAATTCAGAACCTGAGGTAAGTTTCCTTCATTCCCTACAAATCACCAACAAGATACATTAAAATGAAATGGCTCCAGCATCGACATTTGAGTTAAATACCATTTGGTTTAAAATAAAAATAATGTAATTTGTGACAATCCCAGCTACAAATGAATAGTGCATCTAATAATGCACTGTTTGCAAAGCTAGTGGATTCTACTTAAGGTGGAAAATGGTAATATTGCAAAGTGGGTTTTGATCATTTTTTCACGCACTCACTTGTGACAAACAGCCCTGAATGCACACAATACCATTATTCAGTTTGAACAAATCTGATACCTAGTAAATTTATTATCCTTTTGTCCTCCTCTGATGCCCGAATGGCATTGCAACTGTCGGTCCTTGCCTGTCACAGCGTAAACATACTTCCACCAAACTGAGCCCCCACGCTCCCCACCTCCAGGGCCAGGTTTTATGGTGGAAACTGATACAACATCTTGATAGAGTTTCTGCATAAATTATTCACGCATGGTGCGTTTTTTAAAAGCTGTCCATTCATTTAGTAAATTTACTTTTTAAAGATGATTCTTAACTCCTTTGCAATATAGAAGTTTAGTCAAATATTTAGGTGGGGCATTATCTACATCGGTGATATAAGGTGGGGTATGGTTAATGACTAACAGCTAAATTGTAATTTTTGCCATATTTCATAGCTAATATGCAATTCGATTGCCCAGACACTGTGATGAAACTGATACATCTCAGAGACAATAAAACAGATGGACTGAATTTACATCTGCTACCACTTTCTGATTTGAAATACTACAGTCCATTACACGCATAATGATTTATAGGTTAATTCCTGAAATATCTTAATTTTTGTTGTTGTAGACAGAATGGACCCTCACTAATGTCAGCAACATCTGTTCGAATTAACATTTAATTGAAAAGAATTTTAAAGTTGGTTTTAAAGAGTCATAAACCAGTGTCACATGACCTCTTGTTCTTTTGAGACAATAGTAATGAGAGCAAAACATTTTAGTTAGCTGACTATTTAACTATATTTGTTAAATAGTCAGCTAACTGAAATATTTTACCTAGTATAATTAAAGATGAGCAATAAAATTAAACTAATAGCGTTATACACTTATGAATATGTGAAAGATCACCAGGCAAAGTCAGTGATCTGTCTCTCCTATTGGAACCCTAGGAGGATTAAATTGGTCTGCGCCAGTGGCATGAAACAGGCTCCAGGCAAATCAGCAGCTGATTTTTCAGTGTCAGTTCTTATTTCCCACTGTCAAGATTTATAATTTCAAATCAAGTAACAGGGATATTGAAATTCTAGCAAATGAATCTCCAAAAAGAGATTGAACTGCCATCCTGCGAACTTCAGTTGAAGGAAGCTGTGACAGGGTGAAAAATTCGCTGTTGATTCTCTGCAAGTCCAGTTCAAGTTGCCCTTGAAGCCCAACTTCACTGCCTTGATATTCTCGAACTAACTACTGTTGTGTCAAAGGAAACACAAAAAGAATATCGGAAACGTTTTAAATTCAAAATTAGTACTAGTGTGTTAAATTTGCAATCCTACAAACAAGTTCGGAACTACACATTAGAAACTGAATAACTAAATTAACCTGGGGCAGGATTGGGATGGAATGTGGGCGGAGGTAATTACTAATTTGTTCTGCAATTTTTTTGTCTTCCTCTCGATCCTACTCCCTCTTGCACTACTGAAGATGGCAAATGTAAATTGAAAGAAAGTGAGTAGAAGTTCATTGGTGTAGCATTGCTTCCCTGGGGACAGGCTCGCGCCGAGGGCTAATATCTGCACAGCCTGTGCAGGTTCCTCCATTTACTTCACTGAAGAATATGGCCCAGCCTGCTCAGGGGCAGAGCGTAATGTTGTATGTCCCTGAGTAACCAACACAGTCTGTATCGAGCTACCTGAGGCAGTGCTATACAAACAGATTCTGCACCTCCCCCCACTCCCCCCTTGAGCCCCAACCCACCTCAGGGAATCTTATCAGGACAATAGCATTATCACAATGTCCATTGTATTATTTTGCAGTAATATTTACAGCTGTATTTAATCCATTGCATAACTTGCCCACAGTACAACAGTGACTACAATTCAAATAATACTTGGTTGTCTGGAAAATATTTTGGAATATTCTGAGCTGCTGAAAGGCACTATATAAAAGCAAGTTCTTTCTTTTCTTTCTGTAAAGCCATAAAATCTAATTTCTGTAAATAGGTGCAACCTGGAATCAGTTAGAGATGAGCTTCTGGATCTGAAAAAGAATCTCTGTAGCTGGGTTAGTGCAAATGAGTCCTGGCTCCTTCTCAAGAAACCAAGAGGAAATTATTGGTTTTCTTTCTTGTTTTAAGAAGTTTTAGCACATACATTTGCATATGTGATAAATGTGTGATATCAGAAGTATGACAATCACTTGTCATTACTTCAATATATGAGTAATTGTGTGCACAGACTTTTGAAAAACTATTTAAGCATTCTAACTTGTTTTTATCAATTATCTTTATCGCCTTTCATGCTCACCAGTTAAAAGCCATTTCAGTAACAGCAGATACAAAATAGATTTAGAAAATCAACTCAAGACCAGGAGCCACAGATGAAAAAATGCAACAATATGGTTTTAATTGAAATATAGTCAAAATCATTTACCGCAAGGGAAAGTATGGACTAGGTGCTGGTCAGTAGTAACAAAAAGAAGGAATTGCTGACTAGGAGAGATGTAGCATTGGCATATCTGGAATCGATTTGAATTGTTGGAAGCTTTATTTTGCTATTCAATTAGCAAAAATATGGAAAACTGGACTCTGATAAAAGTAATAAACTCATGGTTCTGGCTCTCAAAAATATAAATAGAGATGGGGGGTCACATGATGTATATACACGAGTGGCTGCATTTCCACAAGTTCTGACACTACTTATCTTTTAATCCTTTATTTATCCTAATGAACAACACATAATTATCTTATCCTGGAGCGTAAATTCTGCGGTATGTTCCTGGAAGAGCCTGGTTAAGTTGGACTTTCAGGAGCTAAGCAAAGTCAAGAAGATTCGCTTTTGACCCAGGCAATCAGAGACCAGTGAGGTGGGGTCTTGTTCACAGTGGCAGTTTAACTGGTGAGCGAGTTCACACTCCAATGACATTATGAGTATCGAGATGATGGCTGCCATTGTGAGTAAAAATTGTGGATGATAGTCTTGGCTCCCCAACACAAGTCATTGGTGCTCATGTTGGTGAACTCCAAGATATCCAAAAAGAAAAGGATGAAGCAAAGGAAAGAATCCTTTTAGTCGAGTGGGCAGTTTTCTCGCTCACTTCCAGTCTTTGGAAATACTGCTGCATAGTATGCCAGACACCCTGGTTAATTTGCGAAGGTGGGGTTGAAAAAGGGTATCTGTGCAACCGATCTTCTGCGGGGGGGGTGAGGGTAAATTTAAAGCTAAATTTGAGAACTGGGCTGCCACGCTTTCATAATCTTGGTTTGAAGGCTGGACGTTTCAAGTTTGGAGAGACATACATATCCGGTCTTTGAGATCTGGGGTTTTACATTCAGTCACTGGTTTTACACGATCTTGACCTCAGTGTTTGTCAAGAAGGGCTGGAGGCAGCTGGACGCAATGGAGCCTTGTCGCCTGCTAGGGCCTAAATCTCTCTCTACTGGAACTTTAAGTGATGACACAATGGAAGCGTAGAGACTACAGCGAAACAATGGATGGATCCTTAATGTGATTAATCCCTTGACATTATAATCCCGGTTTTGTGATGTTGTCTTTTACCCTGACCAGGATGTTTGATACATGTGCACTAAGGCATAGATTACACATTATCCTGTTGTTCTTTGAAAGCCAGAAATATCCATTTATTTATAATGGAATTCATCTACCAGTATGCTCTGGTGGTAGCATGATGGACACCTTCATTTAAGATGTGTTTTCTTGGTCTTTTTGTGTGGTACCAGGATAGTGGGGTGGGTAAGGGGGTCTGTCACCCTGCTTCTGGACCTATATCAAATTGAAATCCTTAGGATCTGTTGTTTGTTAAATGGAGATATTTCCTTTGCTTGTGAACAGATGATGGATCTCCATTGTTCTACTGGGGAGCAAGCTAGGATGATGGTATGGAATCATGATTATGTGATTTTTAACCTTTTTCTGTGTTGTGATCTTGGCATTTGTAATGGAGGCTTACATGAGATGGTATCCTTTACTTTCATAATGGATGATATGAGTAGCGCCACATCAGGGTGGTGGGCAAATCGTTTGGTATAGAGGTGGTTGGTATGGCCTTATGTCCTCATAGTGGGTGAGGAAAAACCCCTTCAGGACTAATGTTGTTGCATTTTTTTTTCTATTTTTGTTAGTTTGAAGTTAAAAAATCCTTGTTGACCTCCTGTGAAGGTACAGACAAATCATGTATCCTGGAAAAGATTGGGTTTTATTGTTGGCATAGCTGACTTTGGGGAAATACTGGTACACAAGCATGGTCAGGGAATCCTTGGTTGTCTAGCCTTTTATGGCTTGGTTTCTATATTTTTCTTGGCTACATGGATTATGCTACATGTTTAGCTCCTGGAATATATAATGGGCATATTATTAACGTTCTTGTCTTTCTCTGAGACATCCCAACTATGGATGTCTGGATGATAACTCCTCCTGTTGTTAGGGTTCCCATGGTGAGGAGAAAATGTTTGGAATCCTGTTGATGGAGGGGTCTGAATGACACCTTTGGTGTGACTGGAGATAGGAGAAATTTGCTGAAGCCCAGAGGTGGTGGGAGTATTCCTGGTTTGTTGGTACTTGTTTCAAATGTGACATTGTGCTTAGCTTATCTTGGCTGGAAAGGTTAGGGCAGTAGTTACTTTGATCATCCATTCCAAATCCTATGAAGAATATACCAGATGAGGGAGGAGGGTATCCTCCTGGAGATTTTTCCTTTTGGGGATTTCTGCACAATTCTTCTTCTTGAGGTTTAGGTAGCCCTGGTGGGGGTATTCCTGTTGTCTGCAGGGCCTGTGTATGAGCCCAGATACATATCCGAGTTTCTCCTATGAGGCTGTGTAGCTCTGTTCCTGATATCTTGCATTTGAAAGTATACACTGTCAGACTACAACTTATGTCTTTGATCTTATCCTAGTGTCCCTCTCTCCCCAAGGTTCTCTTTCATTATCTGGGTCAGTGCATGTTTGTTATATTTAACCTACAGGGTTTTCCTCATCTTGTTGGGAAGAGGATTGTATCTCCCTGAGATATCCCATTTGTGGATGTCTTGAAGATTCTCCTTCTGGTTGGTGGGATCTCCTTGCTGGGGAAATGGGTTAAATGTTTTGGCTGATGTGATGCTTGAGTGGCATCTGTGGTATTGCTGGAGAGGAGGGAGGCTGGTTTTGTGGTCAGTCCAGTGGTTTTCTGTGGTTTCTATGGAAACATGAGAGTGCACACTGTCATGCCATGTCTTGGGTTTGGGATTGTATCCTGACGCTCCCCCTTCTGGGGTATCCTCTCATTATTTGTAGGTTTTGGGGTGCTATTTTAAGCCCCGATGAATTGTATTTGACTCCACAGGGGCTTACTTTGTGTAGCTCAGTTCTTGTTATTCTGTGGGCAAGGGTGTGCTTCATTGTGCCATGTGTTCATGGCTTTATCCTGTTATCCTGATCTCCTCCACTCCTTGTAATATCCTTTCATTATCTCTATGAAGGGAGATGCCAATTACAACAAATAGTAACTGATAATTCAAACCAATTGTAGTGATATTTGCAGATCTTTTCTGTGAGTATATGTGGAATGATTGTTCGGTGCTGTACTGAATTTTGGGGATTTGTTGCGTTATTTGGTAAAATGGAAAATCTTCAATGTGAATATGTTTTTTTTAAAGTATAAATAGAGATTAAACCATGCTGTTGTAGGTAAAGATACCTCCGAGACCAATTATGAGTCAAAGTACAGCAAGTTTATTCAAAAGCTTTTGGGAGATACACCGGGTACCTAACACTGGGTTCCCCAGGCTTCTCTCCAAACACAAGTTAAGAGCATATATTTACACCCCAACCCCCTCCCCTGTCACGTACGCATCTTCTCAGTTTCAGCAGGTTCCCAGGCTGTGGATTGTCCTCTATCGTGGGAACATGGCTGCCTCGGCATTTCTTCATGGTTATCTCAAGGCCGCAATTGACATGTGTGATTAGCCCTTAGCTAACACACAGGCCAACAAGACAAGTTAAAATTAATGGGCTGGCATAACCATCTATGTTCATAAGTTATATACCGTATAATATATATAATATGTTGGTACATGGCACATAAGCAGTACATAATGAATATGTACTTAGGGCATGCAAGCTTCACTATGTTAGGCAAAAGTCCATAAAATTAAAGACACAAACATAGATTCGAGCTGGGTCAGCTACATTTCTGAACGGATTATCATAAACTTGTGTACAACAGCAAGGGCAGCTGCAGTCTCCCTGTCTGGCACACAGAAACAAATTTTGCATCTATCTGAGATGCATGAAAACAAGCTGCATGTAAATCACACGATTTTTTTTTCATTCTCCAAGTATTACAAAGTTCATTAACCCATTCGCTACTGCCTATGTCCTCAGGTTTGCTAAAAGGTAAAGTAATAGTTTACTTTAAAATTATGGGCGGAATTTTCCCATCCCGCCTGCTGCAGGAATCATAGTGGACAGGACAGAAAATTTGGCAGGCCGTGTAAAGATCCTAAGGCGGGAATTTGTGGTCTTGGGTTGTGTGCAGCTGGAAAATCCTGCCCTACATCTTTACCTTTCCAGTCCTGGAAAATCCAATTTTATCATATGAATATTGGGCTACTATTACAGAGTTCATGTGAACTATCATATCATCCTAAACAATGAAAAGGAGTACACTGCTGCAATGCAGGATCAAGATATTTCAATTCAATGATATCGTGAGCAGAGATAATTCATTACACACATCATTATCCTTTCATGATATGATATAAAAGTGAATTCTAAACAAAAGGATAACAACAGGTTAACTAAAGGTGAATGAGATACTGTAACAGTGCAAGTATCTTTTTCTATAGACCTTTCGTAAAAATCCTTTTTGTACCATTTAAGATGACAGGCTACTTTTAAGTGCTCATACCCTTAAAGACTAATCAAAATTCAAGAAAAATGTTTTTAAAAATATGCAAACCCATGTACTTGTCCAGAGATGTGTGATATCCATCTACCAGGGAATTTACTGCCACAGGACAGGTGAAAAAGCGTGTAACAGCAAGTCCTTTTCATACATTGAAATCAAGAAACAAAAGCCTCTTGATTATGTGTATATTGGTTATGACATGATTTCACATGTGCAGTGTTTTTGCCTTCGGACAGGAAGTTCTCATTTCCTAATTCCAGTGTCAGCTCCATTTATTTGACATGACAAGGGTATATGTTGCACTTGGAGTCTGTCAGACAACTACCAGAAATGCTACTGAATTTTCTGATTGATAGTAATGGTAGCAGAACCAGGAAATGTGCTTACGAAATGAAATGAACTCTTACCCAAACTGCAAAAGCCTGCAGTATCTAATGTCCCAAACAACAAAAGCAGCATCTTAATCTAATTACCTGAGCTATTTCATTTGTTTCAGTCAGTTATGTAATGTACCCAGATGAACATTTAGAATTAGCATTTTCTTTTAACTGTTGAGCCACTTTTCAACCTGTAGGATGCTGCTATTGAATGCATTTGGTACTGAATGAGTCATGCAGCCATGCATGTACTTTAGGTTGTCTTGTATCTTAATACCTCACATGCTCCCCAGTGCAGAGAAACTGGTAATGCCAAAGCGGAGATCTATTGCTATATTGAAGCCACCATTGCCTATTTGCTTTACTTTTTAATGGATACAGGAACCATGCAAATAACATACACTTCCTGTGCAACTGTCACCCATCTCAGTCCTATGGAAGTGTTACCTGTTCACCAATATTATGTTATTCATACTCTGTATTGCACATAATCCCCACATATCCAGTAGCACAAATTCCAGGTTTACCAATAAGAATCATAAAATAGAATCATAGAATCCCTACAGTGCAAAATAGGCCATTTGGTCCATTGTGTCTGCACTGCCTCTCTGAAAGAGTATCTTACCCAGGCCCTCTCCCTCACCCTATCCCCATAACCCTGTGTATTTCCCATGGCTAATCCATCCAACCTATACATCTTGGGACACTAAGGGACAATTTAGCATGGCCAATCCACCTAACCTGCACTTTTTTCAACTGTGGGAGAAAGCCGGAACATCTGGAGAAAATCCATGCAAGACAGTAACTCAAGGTTGGATTTGAACCTAGGTGTCTGGAGCTGTTATGTTTAAATGGATGAGTAGGTAACAATTCCCAACAATTGACATGCAATGACTAAATACACCAGCACAGCATTCCTGTTCACTCAATTCTGTGTGGGCGTTAATCTATTTAACATCAAGTTTGTAGGCAAAGTTCCCCAACAACTAGTTCTGCCTTCAACAATGTTTAGTTTATAAGTCATTTTAACATGGTTACATTCATTTATAAATTGCCCTCTCGTAGTTTGGGCCACTACTCCAATTTAAAATAGGGAATGATCAGGATGGCTTTAGGCTTCTCCTTCAGCCATTGTTTGCAAATTAAGTTAAATCATGCAGAAAAGTTGTACGTGGATCTCTATACTCTGGCATTTCACAAAAGACAGACAAACATTCCTGGGCTAGAAATGAATTCTAGCCTGTTTCTGGGTATAGGATTCTTGTCTCATGACCTGCTTGTGTCTGTTGCTGTTGAGACAGGCAGAACACAAATTTAAGCAAAAACTGCAGAATCTGGAGATCTAAAATAAAAACAGTAAATGCTGGATAAACTCAGCAGGTCTGGCATCATTTGTAAGGAGAGAAACACATAGGGTGAAATTGAGCCCACACTTGCCATCCGTGGGAATGGCGACAGGGGCCCAAGACTTGGTGAAACCCTGGAAGTCATGGATCTCACCAGTGAGATTGCAACCTCCGATTTTCACTGACTCGCCAGTGACATAGGGTGTGAATGTGATTTAAATATATTTAATGTATTTACATGTCATTAATACTCCCTCAGTGAAATTGATTCCCCCCCTCGCGCTGTATACTCATATCAGCACAGTTTACAACAGGTTCACCCAGAATGAAAACCTGTCACGCGGCTCCTCCCGCCCCCAGCAGGATGTAAAGGTAAGTACAACCCCCAGGAGTGAGGGACATGGCTATGCAGTACCCTGGCAATGCCTCCTGGCCCTAGCCCTTGGTACAAGTTGGTACCATGTCAATCTGGCAGTGCCAACCTGGCAGTGCCATCCTGGAAATGTCAATCTGTGCCAAGGGGCAGTGCCAGAACAGACCCCAGTGGCAGCCTCATGGGGGAGGGGTTTTCATTATTTTGTGGTGGGTGGGAGGATGCAGACATGGGAGTTGGGGATGGCAGAAATGGCTATTTGGAGGGGTTTTAGGGTGCCAGGCTGTGATCCTTCTGCCACATTTTCCTTCCTGTAAGGAGGTGATGCTTAATATGCAAACAATAATGGTGTAAGTCTACCCTATCTTTTTACTACAAGAAGTACAGATTGTATACACTTCAATCTTATGAAACAGACTGGCACATTTACAATTAAAATATTTACAATTCCATCAGAATCTGAAGTGTGTAATAATCTAACAAGTATCATCAAACATAAATGTTAGTCAAAGGTTTGTAGAATCATCTTTGGATAATAGTTTTCTGTCTTTGATCAGATTCTTATCCCTTTTTGGTCTCACTTTCAGTTGAAACTGAATCACCAATCAAGAACATTTTGCATTTGCGGATGGAATAACAGATTATGATCCCAATACTCTGGTAAAAAAAATTGCATAATATCATGTAATAAAAGTGAAATTTGACTTAGCAGTTACTGGTGGCCCTAATTATAATGGATGGAATCATGGAACGCAATTCCCCAAATGCTCGTTAAGAACAAGAAACAGAATCTTGCGTACAAAAACAGAAATCGACCTATTAAGTTACCATAAATCAATGTCTTGATCATGATACACATGATGCAAGCTTCAACTTGTGAAGTCCCTTGGCTACCCAAGTCTGAGCTCATGATGAACTACTGAATTGAAAAAAATATTCCATCTGTTAACCCTTTTTTGTATTGAAGCCATTTTTCCAACAAGGTTTCAAACATGCCCCATTAAGGATGAATAATCACTCGTGCTATATGATTCACTAATCAGACTGCATCAGGAGGCTAGTGGCTGGAGTTCTCACCAAAAAGACAAGGTACACCAGAAGTCAAGGTACATTTTTATTTGCATACTTTATTCCATTGACTTGCCGTGAAAGAAACAAAATTGAAATCCACTCATTCGGTCAGAAAACTGGCAATTCTACAATTTCCATTGATGAAAGCATTTCGAAAGTCATCACATTCTGAACTATGTTGTAGGGAGGGATTCCAGGTTCCAACTAGCCCAGACACTCTAGAGTGGAAATTACATCTAGTTACATCCATTTCATCCGTGCAAAATGAGTGTTATTAAGGCCAATTTCAGGAATCCACACTCTGAGCCCCAAGGATATCTGAAAGACATCCAACCTAATATTGGACAATTTTTCAGGCATCCCTGACAACCACTTAAGCTAGCTGCTAGGCCCCCTATATATGACAATAAGAGCCTCAACATCTGTTTTTGGATTGCTCTGTTAAATTGGATACCATATAGCAGAGCAGGAAACAGGCCTGCTCCACTCAGAATTCTTAAGCAGTTGCTGCAACCTCAGCAAGTAATGTGAATGAGATCCGAGACCCAATGGAACACATACTGTTTGTGTGATATTGGTTATGTACCCAAAAACGGGCCAAAACTAATTTCTAGGTCCCTTTATAAAGTGCTTCAGTTAAGATTGGCAGCATATAAATTTTATGTATATATACATTATATATATATAATTACAATTCAAATTATGATATACATGGTTAGCACATAGACAGTTTACTTAAACAAAAATGGATCTAATATTAACAAAGATAAAGCATTGAGGAAAGGAAGTTACATGCATTGTGTGTCAAGTAAGGAAGATTGAAGCCAACTGGATGAATGTAATTTAAAAAAATGGCACAAATGCAGGAACTCTAAAATAAAAACAGAAAGTGCTGGAAATACTCAACAGTTCTCAAAGCTAGCCAATCAGCATTTCTACCTGGATACAAGGCCTATTTGATTCACATTGACACATGGGAGGGCTTTGCGAGGGTGTGGGTCCGGCATATCCCTGAAGACTCACAAATAAAGTTAATCTGGCAGAATCCAAGAGAGAAAGAACAGCTAAAGGCTGAAAGTCTCTGTGATTCATCACTCAGGAATGGGGGTCGGATATTGTGCTGGGATTGGAAATATCAAATTCATAAGGAATTAAAGGGAGGCTGGAAGATTTACAAAGCTTTATCTAGAGAAAAAATCTTTATGAAAATTGCCACTGTAAAAGGCAATTAATCATTTCCAGGTTGGGCAAGGAAACTATCAGAACTTGATTTGATTTGATTTATTATTGTCACATGTTTTAGTAAACAATGCAAACAATGCAAAGCATTGTTTCTTGTGCGCTATGCATACATAGAGAAGGCAGAATGTAGTATTACAGTCGTAGCTAGGGTATAGAGAAAGATCAACTTAATATGAGGTAGATCCATTCAAAAGTTTGATGGCAGCAGGGAAGAAGTTATTCTTCAGTAGATTGGTACATGACCTCAGAACATAAGAACATAAGAAATAGGAGCAGGAGTCGGCCATCTAGCCCCTCGAGCCTGTCCTGCCATTCAATAAGATCATGGCTGATCTGTCGTGTCTCAGTTCCACATTCCCACCCTCTCCCCATAACCCTTAATCCCCTTGCCTATCAAAAACCTATCAACCCGCGTCTTAAATATATTTAGCGAGGCAGCCTCCACCACTTCAACGGGCAGAGAATTCCAGAGATTCACCACCCTTTGAGTGAAGAAGTTCCTCCTCAACTCTGTTCTAAACCGCCCCCCCTTTATCTTGAGGCTGTGCCCTCTAGTCCTACTGTCCTTTCTGAGCGAGAAGAGCCTCTCCACCTCTATCCTATCCATCCCATTCATCATCTTATATGTCTCAATGAGATCTCCCCTCATTCTTCTAAACTCCAACGAGTACAAGTCTAGTTTATTCAGCCTCTCCTCATAGTTCAACCCCCTCAACTCCGGTATCAGCCTAGTAAACCTCCTCTGCACTCCCTCCAAGGCCAAAATATCCTTGCGCAAGTGCGGCGACCAAAACTGCACACAGTACTCCAGCTGCAGCCTCACCAGTGCCCTGTACAGTTGCAGCAAGACCTCCCTACTTTTATATTCAATCCCCCTCGCTATGAAGGCCAGCATCCCATTTGCCTTCCTGACCACCTGCTGCACCTGCAGGCTGGGTTTTTGCGACTCATGCACAAGGACCCCGAGGTCCCTCTGCACCGTCGCATGCTGCAGTTTTTCGCCATGTAAGTAATAGTCCTTCCTACCATTATTCCTACCAAAGTGGACCACCTCGCACTTGCCAACATTAAATTCCATTTTCCAGTTCCTGGCCCATTCGCCCAGCCTATCTAGATCCTTCTGCAGACTCTCCACACCCTCCGCACAATTTGCCGTTCCACCAATCTTGGTGTCATCAGCAAATTTCGACACCATACACTTGGTTCCCTCCTCCAGATCATCTATATAAATGGTAAATAGCTGAGGCCCCAGCACCAACCCCTGGGGCACTCCACTAGTCACCAACCGCCAATCCGAATAGCACCCATTGACCCCCACTCTCTGCCTCCTATTTGACAGCCAATCCCCTATCCACGCTAACACCCTACCCCCAACTCCATGCCCCCTAACCTTCTGTAATAACCTCTTGTGAGGCACCTTATCAAACGCCTTCTGAAAATCAAGAAACACCACATCCACCGGCTCTCCTCTATCCATCACCCTAGACACATCCTCATAGAACTCCAATAGATTCGTCAGACACGACTTCCCCTTAATGAAATTGTGCTGCGTCTGCTCTATCAAACAATTCTCCTTAAGATGCCTCGCTATTTTCTCCTTGATTACGGATTCTAACATTTTACCTACAACAGACATTAAACTAACCGGCCTATAATTCCCTGCCCTTTGCCTGCCACTCTTCTTAAACAACGGCGTAACATTAACCGTTTTCCAATCTTCCGGCACTTCCCCGGAATCCAGCGACGTTTGGAAAATAATCACCAATGCATTCACTATCACCTCCGCCATTTCTTTCAGAACCCTTGGATTCATTCCATCCAGTCCTGGGGACTTGTCCACAATCAGTCCCTCCAGTCTGTTGAGCACTGCCTCTCTAGTAACAATAATGTCATTCAGGCCCTCCACTCCTACCATCTTTCCATCGCTAACACCCAGCAAATTATTCACGTCCTCCTCTGTGAAGACCAAAACAAAAAAGTTATTCAAGGCCTCAGCCATTTCCCCATCCCCTACCACTAAGTCCCCCTTCTCATCCTCTAAAGGTCCAACGTTCACCCGAGTCAGCCTCTTCCTTTTTATATATTTATAAAAACTCTTACTATCCTTTTTTATATTAAGCGCTAGGCCAGCTTCATAGTTTATCCTACCCTTCTTTATGAACTTCTTTGTCATTCTTTGTTGACATTTAAACCTCTCCCAATCCTCTTCTCGCCCACTACTTTTAGCTACTCTAAACACATCCGCTTTTAATTTAACACTTTCCTTTACCTCCTTCGTTATCCATGGCTGATTACCTCTCCTCCTATGATCCTTTTTAACCATCGGAATAAATTTCTGCTGAGCACCAAGAAAGATCTCCTTAAAGATCCTCCACTGCTCCTCAGCAGACCTACCTTCCAACGTGCTCCCCCAGTCAACATTCGCCAATTCCTCTCTCATCCTACCGTACTCCCCTCTGTTCAAACAAAGGACACATGTCCGGGAACCCACTTTCTCCTCCTCCATCTGCATCAGAAACTCCACCATACAATGATCACTCTTCCCAAGAGGATCCTTCACCACAAGGTCCCTAATTCTACCCGCCTCATTACATAACACCAGATCCAAGATAGCTCGCTCCCTCGTTGGCTCCAACACACACTGTTCAAGGAAACTATCCCAGCAGCGTTCCAAGAACTCTTCCTCAAGCCCACCGCGTCCAACATGGGTCGACCAATCAATATGTAGATTGAAATCCCACATAATAATCGCCGTTCCATTCCTGCACGCCGCATTTATTTGCGCGTTAACAGCCCGCCCCACCTCCAGATCATTATTTGGGGGGCTTATAAACAACACCCACCAGCGTCTTCCTCCCTTTGCTGTTCCTAATCTCCACCCACAATGATTCCACTTTCTGCTCTTTGGCTCCTATATCATCCCTTACTACCACCCTGATACTATCCTTAATCAGCAGAGCTACATCGCCCCACTTTTTCCTCCCGCCTATCCTTCCTAAGCACTTGATACCCCTCAGACGTTTGTATCTTTTTCCCAATGGAAGAAGGTGGAAGAGAGAATGTCTGGGATGCATGAGGTTCTTGATTACGCTGGCTGCTTTTCTGTGGTAGTGGGAAGTGTAGACAGAGTCAATGGGTGGGAGGCTGCTTTGCATGATGCACTGGCCTTCGTTCACAACCCTTTGTAGTTTCTTGCAGTATTGGCCAGAGCAGGAGCCATACCAAGCAGTGATACAACCAGTAAGAATGCTTACTATGGTGTATCTGTAAATTTGGTGAGAGTCGTAGTGGACATGTCAAATTTCCTAAGCCTTCTGAGAAAGTGGAGGCACTGGTGGCTTTTTTAATTATAGTATTGATGTGCAGAGCCCACGACAGGTTGTTGGTGATCTTGAAGTTTGAACTTGAAGTTGGTGACCATTTCCACATCATCCCCATTATGCAAACAGGAGCATGTCCTCCACTATGCTTCCTGAAGTCAATGGCAATTGCCTTCATTTTACTGACATTGAGAGAGAGATTATTTTCATCGTACTAGTTCACTAGATTCTCTATCTCTCTGCTGTACTCAGTCTTGTCACGATCTGACCCACAATGGTGGTGTCATAACAAAGTTGGAAATCGAGTTAGAAGACAATTTGGGCACACAGTCAGAGATGTATAAGGAGTATAATAAGGGGCTGAGGACACAGCCTTGTGGAGCATTGATGTTGAAGATGATTGTGGAGGAAGTGCTGCTGTCTACCCTTACTGATTGCAATCTGGGAGTTAGGAAATCTAGGATCCTCCTGCAGAGGGGGGAACTGAACCCTAGGTCACAGAGTTTGGAGATGGGTTTTATAGGAATAATGTTGCTGACGACTGAACTGTGGTCAATAAGTTGGAGTTAAGAGCTAAGGAGCATTTTGGACTGATGCTAGGAGAACTTTGTTTATTCAATTATGTTCAAAGTTTGGTTATATATCAGAAGGTATAAGTTGCCTACAAAAATAATGTTTAGTCAAGTGTTTTTAGTTTGTTACAATAAACAGCTTGAAACATAAAATCTTGGCATGTCATCTGTTCATCAACTGGAAGTTTGATTTTTTTTAAAAGTTATGCGTCTCTATAGGGACCGTAATGAGGTCTGGCAGAAAGAAACAGAATTAATGACCAGGAGTTTGTAGCCCTGAAATGGGACCAAAGAGAGCAGGATTTGTAAAAGGAGATGCCCAGATGGGAAAGTGAAAGCCCTATTTTCATTTCCATTCCTGGCCAATTTTAGTGGTGCTGAAAAGGGGGTGGAGCAATGGTCTCTTGTTTACCAGTCATGAGTTCTGTTTATAAAATGGATACCAGGTGGAGTATTGAGTTAATAGGTGGTGAGGGGATGATGGTTTAGTGGAGACGGAGGTGGGAATGAAGGGGTGAGAGGATAGAGTCTAAATGTGGCAATGAGGAAGTAAGAAGATGAAGGATGATATAGGGAAGGTAAAGAAGGGTGAGGTGGGTAAGGGAGCGAGTGGATTGATAGGGGTGAAGGTGAGGGGGTGCTTTACACTAATCTAGTTTAACTTTATCTGGAAAAGCTACTGAGAACAATGAAGACCCGGGCCAATGTCTCTGTGATTGATCTAACATTGGCCAATTTTTACTTTAACATCTGTTTCCATCTGGACAGAGGGCCTGTCTCCAGGTTGTCTGGCCCTATGAGAGATGACAATCCTGGCTGCCAACACTGCAAGAATAGAAGTGGAATAATGACATCGGGATTAATCCTGGCTTTCACCTCCTGCCTCCAACAAGAAACACTCATATCTCAGGTCAATACCTTTCATTGGAACCCAATGAATGGTACTGTAAATAATTCTGTTTGGTTGCATGTATTTCTTTTGGAACCTGCGCTAACCACATGCTAGTTTGTTATTATTAATTTACATTTTATTTGTATGAATTAGCCAAGTTCCTGTCATGTTATTCATATGAATTGCAGAATAAGTTGTTTCACAATAACTGGAATGCGATGCTATGGATTGGATGTACAATCAAGATCATGGATTTGTGGTGACTGAATACTTCAGAGTTTTTATTTTATGGTAACCTAGTATTTTTAACTAATGTTCTGCACATTAAATTCTGCAATTGTCTCCCATTTTCTATAATGGTAGGGCCGGCTAGTCATTGAAATCTCCATTCACGTTGGCGGAACTGGAGGATCCTGCTGGTGGTGAGGGCTGGAAAATTCAGGCCCAGATATACATGACCTTAACTATTACATACCTCTGTACTCAAATTTTACCACTTATCTTTTTATCAGCCCGCTATATAAATCAAGAGTAAGAAAAGACAATCACATTGAAAGAATGGCAACTGGAATTCAGTAGCCTTGTTTCGGAAATTTTCTGGAGTTTAGTAGCAGTGTTTACACACCTGACCATTGGCGTGTCATGCAGGTGCTCCTGGGAGTTAGCAGGTCTGGGGTGAAGATCCTGCATTAGATATTGCAGCATTAGGGGAATGTAGTACTGCCATTTACAGCACATGAAGGGAAACAGCATTAGAGAAATAATCCTGGGGTTTGGCACAATCACAATTGGAATCTTGGCATTTGCCTATATAGAGAGATGCCCTGGGATTTGGTATTAATATTAACATGATTTTAGAATTTGACAATAATGGGATGAAACTCTTGCAGTTTGACAGTGCTGCAAGATGATCCTGAAATTTTCAACACTGTCAGGTGGGTTAAGCAACGCTGGAGGAGCCCCTAAATTCTCTGTATGTGTACAGTCGGCTGATTTACCAACATGAGAACAGTGACTGCCGTTCAAGTACTTAATTAGCTTACAAGAGTTTAGAATGTCCTGAGGCAGTGAAAGATACTATATAGAAAGGCAAGTCTTTGGATAGAATTTTTTTCCCCTAGCAGCAGATTTGTAAGTAAGGTGTGGCTAAAAAATGTCTCAAATGGCCTACCCTCTGGGCTCCTGCCCGGCCTAGCCTCACTACATCTTTATACAGTGATGGTGAGGCCTAGGCCAGCCTGTCCATCACTGCCCAATTGAAGGACTTAAAGAGCCAATTAGTATCACTTAAAGGCCATTTCCCACCCAGCATCAATTTTCAGGCTGACAGAAAGAGTTCAGGAGTGGTGAAGCCTAAATTGTAATCTTGTTCAGGCCTTGGGCTGGATAGGGGTCGGTGAAGGTAGTGGGGGGAACCTCCATCAGCATTTGGTGCTACTCCCCCAAAAAGGTCTGGTTGCTGCAGGTGCTGTCTCTGCCCCTGTTGGCCTCCACCAACGCCCCCCCCACCTCCTTCTCCCCCTCCCTGGGCCTTACATTCCCATCCTACCCTGAGACTCAAACACTTACCAACTCCTGGGACATAAGCGAGGAGGAGAGGGACACTGCTTGCAGTCCCAATCCTGTCCATTGCAGCTACTAGCGCTGCAGAGACTTAGAGCTGCCATCCTTCTGCCTGAGTCAGGGGCATAGGTCTCACTTCCAGTCTTGCCTGGTGATTATCGAGCGAAGTTCATTCATCCGTTGTCGTAGCATCTGCACGGTCTCCCCAATGTACCATGCCTCAGGACATCCTTTCCTGCAGCGTATTAGGTAGACAACATTGGCCAAGTTGCAAGAGTATGTACCATGTACCTGGTGGATGGTGTTTACCAGGCAAGACTGTTCCCTTCCTGTTGGCAAACACTACAGTGGTCTCGGGCATTTGGCCTCTGATCTTCGGGTAAGTGTTCTCCAAAGTGGCCTTCACGACACACGACAACGCCGAGTCGCTGAGCAGAGACTGATAGCCAAGTTCCACACACATGAGGACGGTCTCAACAGGGATCTTGGGTTCATGTCGCACTATCTGTAACCCCTATGACTTGCCTGGATTTGTAAAATCTCACTTACTGTCCTGTCTGGAGACAGTACTCATCTCTTTAACCTATGCTAATGCTATCTCCACTCACATTGTGTGCATCTTTAAGACTTGAATAGCAGGTTAGCTGTAAAGACTTGCATTCTAATCAGTATTCTGTAAACTGTGTGTGACTTTATATGCCCTTCTCTGATCAGAACTTTCCACACACTTGACGAAGGAACACCATTTCCGAAAGGTTGTGAGATTACTATCAAATAAATTGGTTGGACTCTAATCTGGTGTTGTGAGACTTCTTACTGTGTTTACTCCAGTCCAACGCCGGCATCCCTACATCGGAACATTAAACGGCAGGCAGTATCGACAGGGATGTGTTCCCCGCCAGTTGCTCAGATAGTGGAAAGGGAAATCCCGCCATCCTAAAAATCCTGGCCTTAGCTTTTTCTGAGGTTCAGCAGAAAGGAGACGCTTCCAGGGGTTACCAGAAAGGCATTGAGCAATCAAATGTTTGTCTATGAAAAGGGAGGTTTCACAAAACTGGTTTGCATATCAAAGGGTTTTATGGGAGTTGAACCAGGTATATTTCAATGTTGTCTGGGAGTTAAAATGGTCAAGGGGCCTCACTTTGGCTATCTGGAACAACAATGGTGCTCACCCCAATGGTCTTACGTTCACTGCTTGCCTCTCTTAGTTTATAGGTGGCACACCTCACTTTATTAAAAATATACAAATAAAGAAACAATCATTTTGTGCTGGTTTCCTCCGATCTAGAGCCAGCAATCCATAAACCTTCCAGCAATTAGCAGCAGAATGATAGCTATGAATTAGGTGGCTCAGATTATTATGAAACATGTATCATCTAACTTTCCATAAGCATTCCATAGGAAATTTAACAGTTCAAAATAGTTACAAGTGCACATCATGTAATTATTAAGTACTTGCTGTATCAAGAAGAAAACCTCAATGTTAAAATACCGTATCAGTTTCAAGTTCAGGTTTATGTTTGATGTTCATTGGAAATATTTCACGGGATTTTTCTAAACATGCTTGTACCAGCCTGCATCATTTGGCAAGCTCTGACATCTACATTGCAAAGATGTGATTACATTTATACTTCTACAGACTAACTATGGTATATGGGTTTGCTTGCTTCAAAAATAATCTTTCTCTCATATTGAGAAAGTTAAAGATCCCTGTTTCTTCAGACTGTGTGGTGGAACTCAAAGGCAGACAACAGGGACGCAAGTGATTGTGTGGTCAGGCTAACAGTTCCTCATACAGTGATTCTTAATTTGTTTCTACTGTTAGGATGAGACATTGAGTACTATAGAAATTACAACATGGAACAGGCCTTTAGATAAGGAGTAGGATTCTCTAGCCTCCCCAGAGTGCATTTCTCCCAGCAGGAGGTGGCAAACCATTGGTCGGTGGCAGGATCTTCTGGTCCCGCCACTGTCAATGGGATATTCCATTAACTCCACCCTACACCACTGGGAAACCCACGGCGGAGGTGCGCCATCGATGGTGGGACCAGAAAATCCTGCTAGTATGAACAACTGGAAAGTTCTGGCCAATAATTGGGTGCAGGTCATAATCTTATGTGTCTGCTTCTGTTTCTGTATCACTTCATTCTCCTTTTCTTCAACTAAATATCTAATCTACTCTAAAGTTTTGAAACAGGCCTGGATTGCGCTCTCCAGCTCACAAAGTGCAACTCCCAAAGTACAACCCCAAATCCAGACTGGGATTTTCGCATTTTCATGCAAGGTTCGGGTTCACAGTGCAAGTTTGCAAGCTGTGATGAAGTGCAACAGAAGTGTGAATGTGGAAGTGGGCTGATTAGAAGGTAAACTTTGGTTCTTGGAGACAGCAGACCCCCTCAGTCACCTTTCTTCAAGACTGAAAAACCCAGGTTTCTCTGGTCTTTTCATTGTACCAGAAGACATTTAAACTGGGAATCATGCTTATTGCATAGATCTCAGGAAGGATCCTAATCTTATATCATCACAATGAAGTTTGTAATCTATCCAATCATTTTAGTACACGCTGATGGGTTTTGTTTGTGTAATGGAATTATTAACTGTGATGGTAATGGTCAGGTTTGGGATTTAAATGGCAAAAGATAGGAGCAGCTGATGAAAACATTTCTGGCAGCAATTGTTTCACATTTCACTGAAACATTGGCATTTAAAATTGCAAAATTGCAGACTTTCTAGAGGGCTCAATTTTCCCAAAAAATAAACTAAATGTTCAAAGGGCAGGAATACAAAAGTTTTTCTGCCTTTTTTTATTGGGTGAGTTTAGATGAATGAATTTACAGCACTCTGTGCATCACAGAGGCCATCAGGGTATTTACACCGGTAGGTGGCAGAGAGAGCACAGCCTAATCCCACCCAAGTGGCTGACATCGGACTGCAGAATGGGCTAGTGTGTATGCACCAATCTCCCAGTATACAGGGAGAACAAGCTCATTCCCTCCACCCCCATTGCTAGTCTCCCAATTGCTGGCGTCCTGATCACCAACCCCACCCCCCCACCCTCTCCCCTCTGGTCCCACCAGCGGGGATCACATATGGTCCTATCAATGGCAAAGCCGGAAACTTTAGTGAGCCCAGACGATTAAGCCCAGGACTTGCCAAAGAGATGCAGAGCAGCTTCTGTATATTGTAATCAGCCTTGCCCAGTTTCCCAGTGTGAGGCTGATTACGTCAAAAAAATGGACCAGGAAGATCACAACTGGCCAGACACCAGTCACGGATATCATTTTTTACCCTCCCGCTGCCATTTCCCAACCTGCTGCGCAACTCGAGCAGCACAGCAGACAGGGAAAATCATGTCCTCTGGTTTGTAGATTTTCCACCACAACTGATGTGTGAAATATTAAACTGACAGAAGTTATCACATTGACTTAATCTGTTATAGGCCAGAAATGCAAAAATTGGTCTTCATTCTATTATCTTTTGTAAGGAATATTATCAAAATAGTGGCCAGCATTCCAGTAGCATTTGCTACTGTGAATGACAGTAAAATATTGATCCAAATCCATCCTGCCTGGATCATGAACAAGAATCCACGATGGTACGCAATCCCATAGGGAGAGAAACAGAGGAAATAAAAGTAAAATAAATTGTTTGCATTCTTTGAAAGTAAAAACAGAATGCCATAAAGGGAATGAATGTTTTTGCTGGAGCAGTTGACAATAATATAAATAAATTAGGAGTGTGACTGAAGTCTAATCTAGAATTCTGAATCCAGACATTTGAAAGCTTCAGTTAACCACTTCAAATAGCATTGGAAATAAACTAAGTAAACAAGGGGATCAAAACAGGAATAATGAAGCAGAATAGCAACACAATCTGGAAGTAAGTAGGTCATTTAGCAAACTGCTTTATTTCTTTGTTGATATTTTATCCCTTCAGACATGTATATCTGGGAAAGAGGTAATGTAGGGGTGGGCACTCATTGGTCTCATGGGGAGTCTCTCTGTAGGTCACAGTGAAATAGGCAAGGAGGAGTCAGGTCGATAGTGGGCTCTGAAACATCACCATCACCATCAAGTGGTTCAGAGGGTAGGACAGGGATATCCATGACTATAATGATGGAATCAAGAGTGGGAAGGAGAGTGATTGGAGGAGGGAAACCTCACACAATGAGAGGCATTTCCACAGTCACAGGAGGAGAGTCACAGTTGGTTTGGTAATAAAACCACAGCACCACCATTTTCCAACCCAGCCAATTACACAGTTAAAAACGAATGTATAAAGAACATTGCCAGGACAAGGTTCTCAGGGTTTGTGTGAGAAACCAATCACTGCACTTGTGGGCTGGCTGAAGATACACCCAACTTATTTCTGATCTTCCTAATGCAGAGAAAGGCACAGCTTAGGAGCAATCAGTGTTCAATTTAGGGAATTTGATGCCTTAACGCACGTCGTGCATTGATGTGGGAATATAATTCCAATTGGGCCCATTGCACAATCATCGCCCCTCTCACGGGAAATCCCGAGCATCGGAGGAACCAACTGAGAGGAGCTGGGGCCAAAATGCAGATGCCTAATGCCCATGGGACCTTTAAACTTTGCAGCAGGCAGGTTTGGACATTGGAGTCCTCACTTACCTCCCCCCCCACGCCCCGCCTCCCCCTCATCAGCATCACCATAACCACCTGCCTCCAGCAAAATCCCACCCATTACTGCAAGTAGGAGCTGCTGTGTAAACCAAAGGATACAATCTGAGTATGTGCCCTGTCTGAGGCTTCTAGTCCCTAGCAGAACTCCTGCAGATCCAAGCTCCCATGTCATTGGAGTGGCCTTCGCTGGGTTGGGCCTGGGTGTTGGGGTGCTGGGTGCACCTCAGGTGATTCTGAAGGCCCTACACTGGGGGATAAAAGTAAGCCCTTGGCTCCATTGTCAGTTCCTAGAAAGCAATTGGAGGGTAGCCTTTGTAGGCTTATGCTCAATTATTTTTCTGTTCAGTGTTTCTGCAGAGATGAGCACGAGAGAAACATAAATGGAGCAGCCAACGTTGCTTTCATCCTGGCAGTTAGGTAACTAAAAAGGAGAAGAAGGGCCTGTCGCCTCACCCTGATGAACAAGGGTCTATGGGGCCTCCTCACCACCCAGAAGCTGAGGCTGACAGAGCCACTGATTAGTCCCAGGGCATTCAGAAAATGCTTCTCATACCTCCAGATGTGTGAGAGACAGTGTCACCAACAGCTTCATATGCCAAGTGATGCGGTGTCTCCCATTTGTCACCTTGTCCGGGAGGATCTGACAGCAGATGGACTGAGAGGCCATCCCTTACCAATGGCTCTAAAAGTGGCTGCAGTTCTGAACTTCTTTGTGAGTGGTTCATTACAGGGTTCCACTGGGGAGCACCATGGAGTTTTTCAAACATCTGCTCACAAATGTCTACAGGAGGTCATTGATGCCCCACTTAGCAAGGCTCTTCTCTGAAAGCAATCATGTAACTATTTAACTATATAACAGATACCAGTAAGGCTACTGTCCTGTCTTAGATCTCCCCTTTTGTTGTGGGTGAGCTTCTCCTGCATAAAGACAGTTGGACAGACAGACTGTGCACAGGGCAGATAACAAGGCAGACAGTAAGGATGCCTCCCATCTGAATGTGCCTGTTTTAGGGCTGAGGACCTGAGCTACACAGGATGTGAGGGGAGATGAATATGTCAAAGTGTGTGTGAGAGAATCCTTGATGATGTCCTTGTGTTGATAATGTGAGATTCCTATGGAATGTAATCTTGTCAGTGTTTGATGGGATTGTGAGACTGAGAATTGAGAGTGAGGAGAAGGTTGACTTACCAAGGCATAGCAGATGAGATCATTCATCCTTTGCCTGCACTGGATGGCGGACCTTTTCCATGCTGAGTTAGCGCTGATCATGCTGGATACCTCCTCCCAAGGCCGAGTGGTGAGGTTGGTGGATCTCATTCTCCCACCACTGGGGCACAGGACAGAGCTGGTGGTGTCTCCCCCACACGTCAGTGCATTATTGCTGATCTTGGGGGCACTTGGGGCCATCGCTCACTTTGACCAGTCCCGGGCTGCAGACGGTGAATGATGTGTGCAGCTGCTGTTTAAATATGATGCCAGGAAAGGTGATCCAATGAAGTCACATTGGGGCAGACAAATCGCAGACTGCTCTGCCAGGAGAACTGATGTTCCCCCTAATTGTGCATAGTTAATGGGCCGAAAAGCAGAAGATCTGGAGCATTAACCCATCATTCCAACCTTCAAGAAATGTGCTGCTTTCCCTGCCTGTCGCCATACTCAGTCCCTGGAGCAGAAAATCCCATCTAAGATGCTTGATAAATAACAGCAGGAGTTAGGAACTGTACATCAAGATTTATAATGTTATGTGTCTCACCTTTAAGAATAACATATTATAACCATTCATCTTGTATTGAATATTATGTACCATATGATTGAAGTTGGAAGTGAGTCCAAGAAATATAATCCAGAACATTATACGTGACTTACAAAGGATGATGTTCTAAATTAATAGCAGTTGATCCAGTCTATTATTTTTGCCCCACCTACCCCGAATGAAAGGACACGGGAAGTGTGCCAATCTCCTAACCTTTGCAAATGATGTGATCTGCCAATTCCAAAGCACAACAAGGTCATTGAAAGGGAATTAAAACTGGTAAGTCCAGAATATGAATTGGAACCAGTGTGCATAAAAGATCATGGTGAAGAGGGTCTTCGGAAAATACTGCACACCTCACAACGTAGTTACCCACAGAATGGTTTAATAAATATACTGTCTTTATAGTAAAGAGTGTTCAGCAGTCATTTATTACTTACTTAAGTTGTGAAAAACATCTTGCAATTCTTTTAATGCTGTGCCATTGTAAATTAAAAATTCTTCCAGTTGTAATAAATCCTGTTATCATGGGCCGTAACCTCCGAGCTCCCCAGTGTCACAATTAGTGGATACTCCAAACATGTGCTGGGGAATTCCACTCTGAAGTCCAAAGGTAAGGCTTTGCACAACAATTGCCCAGAAGTGCTACCTTCTTCAGCTCAATTGCTTTGTGGAGGGAACTTTTCTAAAGGTGTAATATAAATTGCAAGCTTTGGGTACTTTCAACTGTGTTATATTAATAATTACCCAGAAAAAGTTAGAAGAATTAAAACCTCTTCTAACCTCTGGGATGACCTTTGTCCCAACCTCCACACACATCTTCCTCCACATCCTTGAACACCTGCCCCCTTGGAGTCCCCCAACCCCTCCTACCCTCTCATCCACAAACTACTCCCCTCACAGTATTTCCCCTCAACCCCTCCATTCCCAATGGGATTGCCCCTGACCTGAACGAATCCCGCTCCTACAGATCCAACTCAACAACCCCACTGCAGGAACCACCCAACCTCAGTCGCACCCCTGATGGTCTACTCCTTTCACAGAGTTCCAATCCCCCCTCCTCACCCACCCCAAGTTCCTAATCCCCAATACCTAACACCCCCCCCATCTAATATTCAACACCCCCAATTTCTGACCCACTCACTGATGTCTGAACTGCCCCTATTGCCTACCAACCCCTCCTTTGCAAACTTCCACAGTCTGCCCCAGCCTCAACTTTCAGCTCTCAATCCTAACAGTCATCTAACCCTCCGTGACTGTGATCTCTCAGCCGTGATTTCTGCCCGTATTCCTCAGGCTCTGCCGTAATCTCTGCAACCCCCCTACAGCACTCCCACATCATTCTCTGTCTTCTCTCCCTGCCCCTTATCTGCTCTGTGTGGCCGACCACCAAACAGGCAGACAGTCTGCCTAGGAGACTTGAATGAGAAACCTGCAGAGAAATTTCAAAGACAGTCCACACTAACGTCTGTAGAACATCCGGGAAATCTGGACTTTTAGATTTCCCATCCACAAACCCCTCTGCTCCAAACAAACCACTCCATAAATACTGGAGCCATAGTTCTGAAACATTGTCTGAATCCCATCATAGATACATTTCTATTCAATTACTTTGCCAATGATCCAGCAGCCAGGTTAGTCACAGATGCAAGTCTCATAATGCCCATTAAAACAGCGGGCAGCGGAGTGAGTGGGAGCTGAGTGAGACGGGCTTTGCCTCGCTGGACTTAGGAGAGAGTAGGCTTAGAAAACGGAGTTGCAGATTTCTACCTTTTGCCACATACAGGAGGTTGGGACATGGCAGGGACTATGGGGAGGAACATAAGCTGTGTCAGGTGCCGCATGTGGGAGTTCTTGGTGGCGTCACGTCTCCCCAAGGTCCACATCTGTGCTAAATGCTTAGAGCTGCAGCGCTTGAGGGCCCGGGTCAGGCAACTCGAGGGGCGTTTGGAGGATGTGTTTCTGGTTAGGGAAAATGAAGAGATAATGTCTCAGAACCGTGAACAGGTAGAGGTCCCAAGGGCTGAAGAGCAGGAGGGGTGGAAAAAGAGGAAGAAGAAGAGTAGTCAGGGTCCCCCAGCCTCCCCAGTGGCCCCCCATGGTTCGTCGGCAGGGGCACAAAAGGATAGGCGGGGGGCCAGAATGACTTAGAGGGACAGAAGGGGGCTGGTAAGGTGATAGTGGTGGGGGATGGGAGGGGCCAAGGCAGCGACAGGAGGCTCTGTGGGCAGAGGCGTGACTCCAGGATGGTTGTCTGCCTCCCTGGAGCAGGGGTACAGGATGTAACAGAAAGGGTAGAGGGAATTTTGAAAGGGGAGGGGGCACAGGCTGAGGTCATAGTACACGTAGGGGAGGGGGACATAGGAAGGAGGAGTAGGGTAGAGGTCCGTAGGCAATTTAGGGAGTTGGGGGCCAAACTAAAGAGTAGGACCTCCAGGGTGGCACTCTCTGGGTTGCTGCCCAGTACCAGCAGGGCAAAGAATGATGAGATCATGCAGCTGAATGCATGGTTGAGGGATTGGTGTAGGGTAGAGGGCTTTACTTTTGTGGATCACTGGGAGGTGTTTAGGAGAGAAGGGGTGGGGAGAATTTGAATGGGAGGGGAACTAGTGTCTTACGGGGAGAGGAGTTTGTGAAATGTGTTTTGGAAGGGTCTCTAGAGCAGTATGTAACTAGCCCAACTAGGGGAGGGGCTATACTGGATTTAGTGTTGGGTAATGAGCCAGGGCAGGTGGTAGAGGTTGAGATAGGCGAACATGTGGCTAACAGTGACCACAAGTCCGTCTACTTTAGGATAAAAATGGAAAGGGATGAGTGCCGGCCGAACGGGAGTGTGCTGAACTGGGGAAAGGCGAGCTATAGCCGGATTAGGAGGGAGCTGCAGGACACTGATTGGGAGGGACTGTTAGCTGGCAAGTCCACGGTTGGCAAGTGGGAGGCTTTTAAGGGCAAACTGAAAATGTTGCAGGAGAGGCATGTTCCAGTTAAGCGGAGGGATGGGAAAGGTAGGATTAGAGAGTGGTGGATTACAGGGGGTATTGAAGACTTGGTCAGGAAGAAGAGGGAGGCATATGTTAGGTCAAAACAACTGAGTACGGAGAGTGCGCTGGAGGAATATAGAGAGAGTAGGAGGGAGCTAAAAAGGGGAATTAGAAGGGTGAAGAGAGGGCATGAAATGGCTTTGGCTGATAGCATCAAGGAAAATCCAAAGGCATTTTATTCATATATTAGGAGCAAGAGAGTAGTTAGAGGGAAAATTGGTCCTCTTAGGGACAAAAGTGGGGAGTTATGTATTGAGTCGGAGGGAATGGGGGAGATCCTGAATGAATACTTTGCGTCGGTATTCACGAAGGAGAGGGGTTCGGAATCGTGCGGTCTCTTGGAGGGAGCTGAGGATCAGCTGCAGGAAATATCTATTACGAGGGAGGAGGTGCTAGGGCTTTTAGGTAGTGTAAGGACGGATAAAGCTCCGGGGCCTGATGGTATTTATCCCAGGCTGCTTAGGGAGGTGAAAGATGAAATTGCTGGGCCTCTGGCGCAAATCTTTGTCTCTTCTTTGGACACAGGTGAGGTCCCAGAAGACTGGAGGGTAGCAAATGTGGTACCGCTTTTTAAAAAAGGTAGTAGGGATAACCCTGGAAATTATAGGCTGGTGAGTTTGACATCGGTGGTAGGGAAATTAATGGAAAAAATACTTAGGGGTGGGATGTATGAGCATTTGGAGCATTGTGATCTGATTAGGGATACGCAACATGGCTTTGTTAGAGGGAGATCTTGCCTTACGAATCTGGTAGAATTCTTTGAGGAGGTGACAAAAACGGTTGACGATGGGAGAGCCGTTGATGTCATCTATATGGATTTCAGTAAGGCGTTTGACAAAGTCCCTCATGGTAGGCTGGTAGAAAAGGTTAAGGCGCATGGGATACAAGGACAGGTAGCTAGGTGGATTGAGAACTGGCTGGGCAATAGGAGACAGAGGGTAGTTGTTGAGGGGACCTTTTCGGGCTGGAGGCCAGTGACCAGTGGTGTGCCGCAGGGCTCAGTACTGGGACCTCGCCTCTTTGTAGTATACATAAATGACTTGGAAGAGAGCGTAAGTGGAGTGATCAGCAAGTTTGCTGATGACACCAAGATGGCAGGGTTGGCGGATACTGAAGTGGAATGTCAGGTGATACAACAGGATATAGATAGGTTGGTACATTGGGCAGATAGGTGGCAGATGGAATTTAATCCTGACAAATGCGAGGTGATGCATTTTGGAAGGAATAATGCAGAGAGGAGCTATGTGATAAAAGGTAGACCGATTAGGAGTATAGACATACAGAGGGACCTGGGAGTGCAGGTTCACAAGTCTATGAAGGTTGTAACACAAGTGGGGAAGGTTGTGAGGAAAGCTTATGGAATGCTAGCCTTTATAGGAAGGGGTATAGAGTATAAAAGCTGCCGTCTAATGCTTCAGTTGTACAGAATGTTGGTTAGACCGCATTTGGAGTACTGTGTCCAGTTCTGGTCACCTTACTACCGGAAGGACGTGGAGGCTCTGGAGAGGGTGCAGAGGAGGTTTACCAGGATGTTGCCTGGCATGGAAGGACTGAGTTACGAGGAAAGGTTGGAGAAACTGGGACTTTTCTCCTTGGAAAGACGGAGATTGAGGGGAGACATGATAGAGGTATATAAGATACTGAAGGGAATAGATAGAGTCAATAGTGAGAGACTGCTCCCTAGACTGGGTACAAATACGAGAGGTCATGATTTAAGGGTGAGGGGGGAGAGGTATAATTTGGATGTGAGAGGAAGGTTCTTCACACAGAGGGTCGTGGGGGTATGGAACGCGCTACCGAGTAGGGTGGTGGAGGCGGGAATGTTGGACTCGTTTAAGGTTTACTTAGATAGACACATGAGTGAAACGGGGATGGAGGGTTATAGTAGGGGATATTAAATAGGGTCAGAGCCTCGGGAGACACCGGAAATGCAGACTTGTATGTTAACGTTTTTGTCTTTTTATTCCGCAGGTGGAGGTCCACCTCGTTGTCAGATGAGGGGCATGCACACGGTGGGTCGTGCGTGGGCTACTCTTGGAGGTTCCGGGAGTGGCCTCGTACTTTGTGTCGGTGTGTGTGCTTGATCCTGAATTGGTAGACGGGCACCACAACAGCTCGGTGACTAGCACTGCTAGCTGTGCAGATACATGGATTTGGGCCTGTGTCTGTGGGAGTTTGTGCATTCTCCCTGTGGATGCGTGGGTTTCCTCCGGGCGCTCCGGTTTCCTCCCACACCCCAAAGATGTGCTCTTAGGCTGATTGGTTTACCAAATTGACACTATTCTCCCCTGAATCTGGCTAAGTTAGGGGTTCTATTCGTAGACACGCAGGGTAGAATAGGTGTAGGGTGATGCGGCGGCGCGGGCTCGTTGGGCCAAAGGGCCTGTTTCCCATGCTGGGTTGTTCTTTGTTCTTTGTTCTTTGTTGTAAGGCCAAAATTTAATTTGTGCTGGCATGATTTCCTATGGCAGTCTTCCAGCCCCCTCCTCTTCTACTATCAAATGATCTTCATATCCTTCCTGGGTTTGAGTTGTTTGAATTTGCATCAATTATAATATACTTGGTGGGGTTAACGTCGCCTCATCCACTCTCAATGGATTTTCACACCCACCAGCCATGATATCACACTGGCATTAATTACTACTGCTGTCTCAACTCGAGATCCAGATGCCAGGGTCTCTGAGAGGGAGGGAGGAGGTGAGCTCCACTGTCCCCATTCAGCACCAGGGACTCCAAGGGATCAGACGCAGCTGGGCAGAACTGGATGTGGGGTGAGGGGCGGTTAGTTGGGGGAGGTGATAGAGATAGGGGAAGGAGTTTGGCAGCTGTCGGGGGTCACTGGCTTAACTCGCGGGGCAGGGGGCTGGCTCACTATGTCCGTTGTCAGTGATCTGTGGTATGGGAGTCAGCTCTCTGGGATGCAGCAGTCAGCAGATTGCCTGCCCCTCTGCTATGGATGGCTAGGCTCCACCAGGGTGTAGTAATAGGGTTAAAAAAGTTTAAAAATGTTGATTTCATTTCTGGTTCAGTGGTATGCTACCTCTGTAAATAAATTACACTGTAAATAAATCCACTAAATATCATTGGATGTGTCTGAGAAAGTTCTGGTGATTTTGCTCTTTGGAATCCCCATCACCTGAGGTCCAGCCACTTGCACGCTCAGTCTGAGTGACCCATTTTAAAACTACCATTCATTTGATGCCAGCCTCAGTGCAATTACTCTCTGAACCCATGTGTGTTGTCAAGGAGATGTGTGTAAATTAGGAGTGTACGATGGGAATATTTGTTCCTTATGGTACAGTAATCGTTGAGGGCAGCTCATCAGCCATGACACTCTCGCAACATCTGGATTTTGGGTCTCCTTAGTATTAGTGTCTGAGCCCAAAACATGCATTTTAGAATGCATCTTACTTGCAGCAGTATTTGCAACATGAGATGGTGTCAAAAGCATCAAGTTTCGCCTCGGATTGCTATTATTCCTTAGTGGACTTTAAGTTCACAGAGTGGGATCTTTCAGCATCCCCTCCCCCACAGTGTGTTGCCCAGCAGCAGGGGTAGCTCACCATTGGCTGCTGGCAGGATCTTCAAGTCTACGCTGTTTTGCATGGTTCACCTGTCTCACCGCCAGGACGGGCTGGAAAACCTCATCCACAGAGTGAGCAGGTCACCATTAACCAAAGCAAAGATCATGGGGGCGATCTTACTATCGCGCCCCATCAGCTGATGGGCGGGGTGAGCTGGGAAGATCGCAAGAGAGCCGAGAAGTCAGGTTCACACTTGATTCCTCACCTTTCGTGATCTTACCAGTACCAGATATCTGCCGCAATCAGCCTTGCGTCCATTTCCAGTGCCTGGCTGAATAAATTATTTAAATTTGTTTTAATGCTAATTTAAATGGAATTAGCGAGCCTGGGACTCAATCGTTTGGGCTCACCTACTACTGTGGCCTCGCTGGATGAGCTTCTGTCCGGTGAGAATCATAGCTGGTCCCCATCAGACATGATACCTCGCCAGTTGACACGGAGGCCATTGAGGCTCCCTCAGGAGGTCAGAAGCAAGTGGAGGGTGCCCCTTGGGCAGTGTCAGTCTGGAGCTGTCAGCCTGGCACCTTGGCAGTGCCACCTTGGCAGTGCCAGGCTGGCACTGCCCATCAGGCACCCTGGCACTGCCCACAGGCACTGAGAAGTGCCAAGGAGGCAGAGCCTGAGGGGCCAGAGCTAGAAAGGTGACAAGCCAATCGGTGGTGGGGGAATCTGATCTACATGTGCAATTGGTGGGGGGAGAGAGAGGATCGGTCTGGGTGGGGAGGTCACGGGAGTTGATCTGTGTGGGAAAGGGGGTTGTGGGGATCGATCTGTCTAGGTGGGAGCATCACAGGGGATGATCTTTCCAAACAGGCAGGGCCATGGGAGTTGATCTTTCCAAGTGGGGGGTTCATAATCAACCATGGGGCCCTGCAGTAGCGTGGAGGGTGGGTGCCTGCCTTAGGCCATTGAAAGTAGCAGAGGCTGTGTGACAGGTATCTCTGCTGCTCAGAACAGAGAGGCCTGTGCATGTGCAATTGTGCCCTCTGCTGTTATCAGCCACCTTTCTGGCAACTTAAGCCCTGCCCCCTCCCCGACAGGCGTGAAACAGATTTTGCTGGGTTTTTTCTGCTCTAAGTACATAAGATAGAAAATTTGGACTTGCCCAAAAAAAAAGTACAGAAACTGTCCCATTTTCATGTTCGTTCCGGACTTGGAATTTGTTTCATAATACCGCACCCATGTCCTGGCCAGTCCTGCGGTCAGAATGCACAGGGGTCGATATAGAAGTGGTTCTTTCAGCAATAATTCAACTATTCCTCTGAGATGACTGGGAGTGGTTTGGAGGGCTAGGGGAGATGTGTCCTAATGAAATCATTTAATTTTACTCCTCCGGGATCCTGTCAGCTATTAAAGTCTTACAGGAACATCTCTTATGTCTTCCTTCACAGTATCAGCGTGCTCATCCTGTCCCTCAGCAGGATCCTGGACTTCCTGTACTTCGTCATCTCCATTTTCCACTGAGCTCCCATCCTCCTCCAGTTCATTCTCTGGCAAGAGCTAACTTCTTTGTATGGCAGATTGTGAAGGGCACAGCAACCTGTGATCATGTGGGAACCCACTCTGATTTGTAATGCAGAGAGCCAATGGTCCAGGCATTGGAGCACACCTTCAGCCAGTGTTCAAGTGGTTGTGCTCCATCAGGGAGCTGTGAGCAGCATTGTATCTCTCCTTGACATGAGTTTGAGGGAGGTACATTGAAGTCATCAGCCAGTGTTTAAGTGGCCTCAGCAAGCATCCCTCTAGACATTCCACCCTTAGAGGGAGTGAGGAGGTCAGAGTCATGGAAACTCCCAGGGTAAAGTGCACACACATTCAGGGTGCGCTTGCAATGCTCACACACCAATCGCAGTTGATGGAATGGCAGTGCTTACCATTTATAAACTTTAGAGGCTGTTGCCATGGAGCCTGTATAGCCACGTGGGAGCAGTCTATCACCCCCTGCAGTCTTGGGAAGCCTGAGATGGTTTGAGTCTGGTTATTTTCATCCAGAACAAACCTGACATAATAATGGGCCTTCCTGTAAAGTGCTTTAGTGACTTCCTTCATGTAGCAATGTGTTTGTTACAGACTGAGATATGCCACACTTGTCCCCTGTTGATCCCTTGAAAAACACAGAGGCAAATGAATTGAGTGCTGCC
This sequence comes from Carcharhinus amblyrhynchos, assembly GCF_965287045.1. Lineage (NCBI taxonomy): Eukaryota > Metazoa > Chordata > Chondrichthyes > Carcharhiniformes > Carcharhinidae > Carcharhinus > Carcharhinus amblyrhynchos. Next base: position 55,785,489 of record NC_137331.1, read on the forward strand.
TTCACCTTCAAGGCCACTAGCAGGGGGAAAGCCTCCAACTGCACATGGAACCAGGTATTCACAAAGAATATGGCAAATGTGATTTATGAGGCCTCTGGACAATCACAGCCGTGTTCAACATTGCCTCTCATTCATCTGGAAGCAGGAGAGTCTTCAACGGTAAATCCTTAGTACAGTGATCACCTCCACTGTCTGAGTGTCTTTTCCACACACTCCTGTTCATGCTCAGATTTCCCTGACCATGTCCGCCAGCCTGTTAAAACTGTACATGCAGACCGATGCCTCTCCCTCCTTTTCCACATTCATTGAATAAGACTGGGAGGAAAGCTTCGTCAAGCCCTGGATCCATACGTCCTTGTGATGTTCTTTTGAAATGAAATATTGTAGACAACAATGGTTAAAGGGTACAGAAAGGGAAGCTCTGATTGAGAGACTGATGTGAGATGTGTAGCTGCACAACTTTGAGAGCCTTGATTGCATCGTGTGTTTTTCGCATTGCCTACAATTTTTCAATTAATGGCAATTTTATGAGCCAGATTCTTGGAGTAATTTAGTTACTGTGGATTCATATGCATTGTGATTATGCTGAAACTGCTAAGACTAATTTAATTTGGGATCCTTAATAGCCATTAGAGAGAAGGAGAAGATCCTCATCCATCTGCTTGGAATAGATTGGCAGTCTCGAGGGAGAATAGTATTTGAATCCACTACACTGCCTAATCATCATTGCATATCATAGTCTGCACAAACCACTTATACATATTGCCACAATCAGCAATCCAACTCTAATTCCTTCACAAGCATTGTGTGATGGTGGTTATCAGGGAAAATGCTGATGGGTTCAGTTAAAGTTGTGCTCTAATTTCATTTGCCTTAACACATAATATAGAAAACCCAGCTATTTACATCTATTTTTGAGCAAAGTACAAAATCTGGATAGCACTAATGCTTCTTGATGTGGAGCTGGCTTATTATTGGATAGAATTCTTTCCAGCAGGGTATTTGCTGAAATCAGTTCCAAATCCGATATTTAATCACTACCCAAAAAAAAGGCATTCATTTTCCAAACTGTGTACTAAATCATATCCCAAAAATGACTTTTAAAAACTGGTGGCATTATGCATTATGTTGTGCAATATATTCACCACGATATCTGCCAAGACCTTTTTATATAGCAAGATTGTAATATTGCAAGACATTTTAGCTATTGACCCAACACTTCCAATACAGCCACAGGTTTCCTTCCGATAATCGATCCACTACTCCGATAGGAATTCATCCAATCCTTTTTAAAGGCTACTTTGGTTTTCTATTTAACACACTGTTTATTACCGTCTTAGTTAAAGAAATGACTTACATTTCCTATTTTCTTTCACTATAGTGCTCTTAACATTAAACAACATCCCCAAGACTTTGAATCTTGTAGCCAATAGAACTTTCAGATTTCTCCATACTGATGAAATCCTTAAGCACCTCTGTCAAGTTCCCACATATTTTCTTTTCCTCGTATACAATCAAGAAATAGTTTCATAGCACTCTATGGAGCTTTCTCCAAAAGCAAAGAAATTGGATCTCTTTCAATGATAAAAATAACCATAACATAACGATTCCATCACTCCACTATTATCAGGTAGCTGAGTATCACGCGTAAATGATTCAAAGTGCTGGATTTTATGGGGTGCTGTTCTCCCACCCTGGTTAAGAAGTTGACTGGGAGGGTAACCTCCCATGATTGTGATGGCTACATCACAGGTTAGCGCTGGGAGCAATGTTAATTGTTTTAAATTGAAACTTCTGCCCATTCTCAGGAAGAAGTCCTGCCTTAAAGAACTGATGGCCAATTGGATAGCTGGCAACTCTGTAGTCCCAGCACCTCTAGCCAGGATTCTGTTTACTGGTGGGTTTCCAGGTAGTCCCACATTGAGGAATCCAGGATCAGGGAATAGGCCTCCCCCCTGCCATGTGTAAAGTATCAGTGGTGGTGGTACAAGGCCCTTAATCAATAGTTTTAAAGGCAGACCACCCAATGTTTCCCTGTCCCCTGTACGATTTCAGACAGAGTAAGAAGTCTGACAACACCAGGTTAAAGTCCAACAGTCACTATCTTTTGGGGCTTTTCCCCTTCATCAGGTGAGTCAATTTCAGACAGGTCAGGGATAGGTGATGAAAAGGCTAGTCACTAAAGTTTTCACAGACCCCTGTCTTCAATCCTGCCAGGGGAGAGGAGTTTAAAATCCATCCCAATGTCTTTGGCCATTGTATTTAAAGAATGTTTTCTCTTATTGTTCTTTCTGTTTTCTTCTATGTTCCTCCCATGTTCTATTTTTCTTACAAATTCTTTCTGTTCTCCACTACCTTTTAGAGTTCTTCTTGTGCCAGTCCTGAACAGAACCTTCCTTAATTTTAAGTATCCTGTCTTTCTCTCCACTCTGCTGGATCTGCTACTGGGGAATGAGATTGGCCAAGGAAACGAAAGATAAAATTTTATGGATGGCAAGCAAGCAGTTCTCGCCATCTTGAGAATTGGCACATAACAGGTTACTGCCAACTCTCAGAAGCCCATTGTCATTTAACATTCACTTGAGCGTTGATTGGTAGTGGGCAGGATTTCCATCTGTCCTTAGAAGGAAATCCTGTCTGAGAGAACTGTTGGCCAATTTAATTGGCGGACAACTTTACAACTTGGCCAGGAACAGTGCTGCACTGGCCAGAAGTGGTACTGCAGTACTCCGCCTATAACTAAGTCCCAGGCCCATTGGAAAGGTAAGTCCTGAGGTTCCTAGGAGCTGGAGGATAGGGGACATCCTGCAATGGTCACCGATCACAGCATCGGGTATTAGGCCAGAGATGGGGAGGGATAGCCCAGCCTCCAAGATCCAGGATGGGAGGGCACCACAACTCTGAAGGGGCCTTCAGATTGAAACGTGCAGCCTGCACTTCCCACTCAAGATGGAGAAAAGTTGCCACCTAAGGACTTTAATAGGTGAAAGGGAGGGATTCCCATATGCAGTCCTGCCCACCTGAGTATGTAATTGCATTTAATTTTACACTGCCCCACCGCACCTACTTCAGAACCACACTGGGGGAGCTTTAAATTCCATCCCGAGTCTCTGTGGGAGAATATTTGGATAAGAGTGATCATATTATAAAGTTTGATCAGTAACAGTGAAAAATAAGGAATCATTTAAAGTAGAACAAATAAGTTATTGGAAGAGGGCTAATTTCAATGGAATAAGACGGGATCAAACCAAAGAGTGAGAGGACCTGAAAAAGAACAATGAGTAATCATGTAGGCAGATATGCTTCACATATAGACTGGGGTGCATTCCAACCAGAGTGTAAGGTAAAGAAACCATAGCTATGGCTCTTGGATGACCAGAGACATAGAGAACATGATGAAACAAAAGAAGAGATTATGTGATGAATATCAGGCAAATTCTTCAAGTGAAAACCTGGTCAGTATGAGAATAAAATGGCAGTCAACATAAAATAGAACTTACCATTGAAATGTGATTGATAGGAAGTAGGTAATAAGAAGCAGAGTGGTCCAAATTGAAACAACGAGGGTGCTATGTGTTTAGAGGCATAGAAAATTTAACAAGTATTTTCTATTGGTATTTACTAATGAAGAAAATGCTGACAAAGTGTTATTAGGAGTGGCAAAGGCTGGGACAATAGGTGGAATGAAAATTAAGAGGCAGGAGGCACTGGTAAGGCTGGCTATGCTTTGAGTGGATAAGTCACTTGGTCTTGATGGCTTGGGTTGCTAAAGAAAGTGAGGATGAGGATAGTGAAAGGACTTGCCATAATTTTCCAAGATAGAGGGGCTGTTTTAGAGGTTTGGAAAGTGACACACGTATTCAAGAAAGGATGTAAGATCAGTGCAAACAACTACAGGCCAGTTAGTTTAACATCAGTGCTGGGTAAGGTTTTAGAAGCAATAAGGAAAAAATCAACAAGCATTTGAAGAAGATTGAGTTGATTAAAGAGAGCCAGCATGGATTTCTAAAAAGCAAATTATGCTTCACTAATCTAATTTAATTTTATAATGAAGGTTGATGAAAGGAATTCAATGGAAGTTGTCTAGATAGATTTTAAGAAAATATTTGACAAAGTACTACATAAAAGGCTTGTTAATAAAATTGAGGCTCATGGCATAGGAAGATCAGTGTCACCCTGGATAAAAAATTGACTTCAGGTTTAAAAAAAATTGAGTCACAGTAAATGGCTACTTTGCACACTGGATGATGGTAGGCAGAAGTCCATCTCCAAGGTTTAGTGCTTGAAACAATTTTTTTACATATAAATGTCTTGGATTTTGGGATACGGCATAAGATTTCAAATTGTCACCAAGCATATAGGTGTGGCATACTGTGATTTTGATGCAAAGTGACTGTAATAAGCAGATCAGGCAGGAAAGTGGAAATTAATAGACAGAAGGGTGAAGCAATGCATTTATGGCTGGAGGGATGAGAACAGATAACATATACTTAATGGCACAGTTCTAAATATTGTGCACAGACAGAGGGGCCTGGAGGCTCATGTACTGCAACCATCTTTGATGGCTGAAGGACATAATGAAAGAATGCTTAACAAAACATATGTGATTTTAGGCTTTATTGAGTACAAAAACAAAAAAGTTGTGTTGAACACTTATAAAGCTGTGGTTAGGATGCAACGAGAACACAGCGTTCCAGTTGTTGTCACCACACTTTGGGAAGGAGGTGAGGGCTATTGCATGATGCAGAGAAGAATTATCAGAACAGTTCCAGGAGATTAGGTTAGAAAAATTGGTGTTCCCCTTGAAGTGGAGTAAGATGTCTCACAACACCAGGTTAAAGTCCAACAAGTTTATTTGCTAGCACAAGCTTTTGGAACGCTGTCCTTTCATCAAGTGAGCAGAGGATTGGGTTCACAAACAGGCCATATATACTCACAGGCTCAATTTACAAGATAATGATTGGAATGCAAGTCTTAACAAGTAATCAAGTCTTTACAGGGATAAAAATGTGAGTATGGTTAAGTTCAGGTTAACGAGGTGTGAATTGTCTCAAGACAGGACAGTTAGTAAGATTTTGCAAGCCCAAGCAAGTCGTGGGGGTTACAGATAATGTGACATGAATCCAAGATCTCGGTTGAGGACGTCTTCATGTGTGCAGAACTTGGCTATCAGTTTCTGCTCAGCGATTCTGCATTGTTGTGTGTCTTGAAGGCTGCCTTGGAGAATGCTTACCCAAAGATCAGAGGCTGAATGCCCGTGACTGCTGAAGCATTCCCTGACAGGAAGGGAACACTTCTGCCTGGTGATTGAAGAGTGGTGTCCATTCATCCATTGTCGTAACATCTGTATGGTCTCCCCAATGTACCATGCCTCGGGACATCCTTTCCTGCAGCGTAGACAACGTTGGCTGAGTCACAAGAGTATGTACCGTGTACCTGGTGGATGGTATTCTCACGTGAGATGATGGCATCCATGTCGATGGTCCGGCACGTCCTGCAGAGGTTGCTGTGGCAGGGTTGTGTGGTGTTGTGGTCACTGTTCTCCTGAAGGCTGGGTAATTTGTCGCGGACAGTGGACTGTTTGAGGTTGTTTGAAGGCAAGTAGTGGGGGTGTGGGGATGGCCCTGGCGAGATGTTCGTCTTCATCAATGACATGTTGAAGGCTCCGGAGAAGATGTTGTAGCTTCTCCGCTCCAGCGGAGTACCGGATGACAAAGGGTACTCTGTTCACCGTGTCCCGTGTTTGTCTTCTAAGGAGGTTGGTGTGGTTTTTGCTGTGGCATGTCAGAACTGTCGATTGATGAGTCAAGCGCCATATCCTGTTCACATGTGGGCATCTTTCAGCATCAGTAGGTAACTGTTGCTATCCTCCTCATCTGAGCAGATCCTGTGTGTATGGAGGGCTTGTCCATCGGGGATGGCTTCTTTAACGTTTTTAGGGTGGAAGCTGGAGAAGTGGAACGTCGTGAGGTTATCTGTGGGCTTGCAGTACAGTGAAGTGCTGAAGTGATCACCCTTGATAGAGATGTGTGTATTCAAGAATGCAACCAATTCTGGAGAGTAGTCCATGGTGAGTCTGATAGTGGGATGGAACTTGTTGATGTCATCATATAGTTGTTTCAGTGATTGTTCGCTGTGAGTCCAAAGGAAGAAAATGTCATCAATGTATCAAGTCAATAGCATTGGTTGAAGGTCCTGAGTGGTGAAGCAGTCTTGTTCTTGTGCATGAAGATGTTGGCAAACTGAGGTGCGATTTCAGTCCCCATGGCTGTTCCATGTGTCTGGCTGAAGAACTGTTGAGGGTGAAGACATTGTGATCCAGGATGAAGTGTATGAAGGAGGAAAGAGACTGAGTGATGATTCGATAGAAGCATATCAGAAAATGGCATTGTTGCAATGATACAATCAAAACTACACAAAATACAGATTCACACCATATTGAAAAAATACTTAAACTAATCACACTTGCATCTTAGTGCCTGTCTTCCATGTGCCTTTGCCAGTCCAAAGTGCTCATACATAATGTTATCATCGTGGTCTCAGCGCGACTGGTGGAAAGCTGCTCAGTTTTCAGATAGTCTTGGAGAACACCCTGAACTCTCAGACTGGAAGTCTTCAGACTGTACCACCTCAGCATGGGTGGCAGCAGTGTGGGTAGGCTCACTTAGAGTCAATGCCTTTGCCATTGCCTAAGTATCAGTGGTAGGATCATGAGTACAGCATTGTCATCCTGGGATAGAACAGCAGCTTCAGACACCCTGGAACCACTGTCATTCCTCCTGGGCTTTGCCTCAGGAAGCCTAGATCCTTGAGCTGCTGTGTGGACCTGCCTACAAGCCCTTTTAGACACTGGTATCCACAGCTGTCTGAGCTTGACCAGCAAAAATCTAAGATTTTGTGACCCCAAAATCAGCCATCGGATCCTGCATCATAGTTGTGCCTGCAACAGGTTTGCTGGAGTTGGCACCCACTCCCACTCTGAAAAGAATGGGCTCCAAACTTTGCTCAAAAGTCTGTGCCAATTGTTGCTAGGGCACTGGCAATCGGCTTTCTGGATGGTGCAAGGTGATCAGCCTTTTTCTATATGCTGCTCCATCGAAGTCATCATCTGAGTCCTTTGCAGAACCCATGAGCAACTTCATCCTCTGGGGAACTAGCACCACGTAATTCAATCCCCCTGACCTGTTTACAGCTCATTTATGCCTGGTGTTCATGTGCAGATACGGTCTCTAAACTACTCTGTAAGCTTCATGCAGTGCCAGTTTCTAGGCTGGTGGCTGTGAGTGTGAGATTGTATGACAGAGCTTCCTTCTATGCAGTATGTTCACACACTAGGCCTTCAAGCCCACAATGGTCCTGCTACTTACCCAGGTTTCAGTGACAGCCACTCCGGTTATTCCCAGCTCCAACTCCTTCCTAGCAGTGAGCAAATGCAACCATGCCAGCTTCCAGCATATAGGTGTAACAGATGAGTCATTGTTGACATTGAGTGCTGGTAGATGAGTGAAGGGCCTATGATGAATGAAGTATTGCATGAAGCTAGTTGTAGGGAATGGTATCCAGGAGTGCATTTACTGATTTGACCTGCCAGTTGTGTGAGGTCATGAAGCATCTTGCAGCACTAGGCCTTTGACACCAGATAGCTGATACCTACTAACACAGGCACCTGCTCCCACTGTCTTCTCGGCACCTGTCTGGGGAGAATCTGGGACTGCTGAGGGAAGAGAACATTTCTCCTTCTGGCCACCTCCCACACTAATGAATTCAGGACAGCAACCAGGAACCTGGGGGCACAGTCTGGGGTCTGCTGCATCATTCCTGCTCCTTTCTTCAGGTCTCCCCTGTTGCAGCCAGAATAGACTTCACATTTCACAGCTGAAAGCTAGCTCGCATGCGCTGGGCCCCCTGCTGAAATGTTCAGCCATTCAGCAACATTGGCTGCACACTACGTTCATTCAAATGAGCAAATGTAGGTTATGCACTGACTGGTTGTGCACCAGTTTGAATTGGTTCATTATGATTCCCAGGCTCAATTTCAAATACTATCCAATTCAGCCAACTCTCCATCTGATCAAACGTGAAAAAAACTTGCCACTCTAACCAAATATTTTAGATCATCTGGTTGAATGTCACTTAATCAGCGGGTACTCATAATAAGCCTGGAAATGTTAAACTTTGCAATCAGCATTACAGAACATAGTTTTGTATTTGCACAGATTCCAAATTGAGTTGATGGACAGGGTGAGTTTAAAATTTCTGCTGTCAGATTGACATTAAAGTATCAGTTGTTATCCAGGAAGGTATGAAAGAATGTGAGCCAAGAGCAAGCCCACATCATGTATTCGGGGCAGGTGTTGATTCAATGTATGCTGATGACAAAATTGTCAGGGGTTAAGTAAAGATAATTCACAATATAAAGTAATAAATTCTGATTGTTATTGCTTTTAAAGTCTTCTAACTTGGACTAGCCGGGTCTAATTTCATCATTAGAGATTTTAAAAAGCCAGATCAATGAGATACATTGGTCAAAAGTTCCATTTGAATAAGTATTGAATAATTAATAGGATCTCAGGTTAATTCTTGACCTTAGTCAATGTCATTTTAAAAATACAAATTGCTCATTCATTTAGTCAGGCGCATGTGAAATAATAAGCGGTTCCAACAGTCAGTAAGTGAAGAGATGGTCTAACATTTTAAACTTCTGAGTGAAAATATTAAATCATTACTTCCCCACCCCACCCACCCCCCACAACATTTGTCATTGAATGTTGAACATTGATTGTATTATTGAGAAACCAAATTCCTCACAAACATTGGGTAAGAACTCGAGCTCTTCTTGTAATAGAATGACTCCCACCCCTTCCATTCTTTGGGAGAGTGCCAATGCACCCAAGAATTTATCTAATGCCTTGCAGGCACTGGTGCAGACAAAAGGGATCTGGACTTTTGTCTTGCTGTGCTGATGGAATAGATGATCAGTTCACTGACATGCATTCTTAACTCAGGTCAAGTCCATTCAGAAAAAAACAAAGTGGAGAAAGCTATCTGAGACATGCCTTTAGGACTTGTTCCTCTATAAATCATAGCAGACAACCACCTCTGGATTTTTGGAATTCTTATTAAAACTATATCAATCTGAATTCATATCTTGCTCTTTCAGCAACAAAGAACCTATCTGCCACACGCCTATATTGGAGTAGGCACACATGGGTTGCTAGGTTCCTCCACCTCTTTGGAGAATACTCTGGCACAGATAAAAATCTACTGACTGGTAAGACCTTATGCTTAATTAATTGACAAAACTATTCTTGTTGGATATCATTTTTTTCCGAAGGTGAACCACGCTGAACATTTGGAAGGTGAAAATCATCTTGTCCATTTTAGCAAAAACATATGAATTTACAAGATGCCTTGTAATGGATTTCCTACGTACCTATTCCACTTCCGAATATTTTCATCAAAATTTGGAAATTCTTAATAACTTAAAGTGATATGTTCTTGTGTTTGCTCATTCAAACAAAAACACTGCACACAAATGTAAACATATAAATGCACATCTTATGTCCTATAAATTGGTCCATAAAGATCAACCTTAATCAGCGCTCATATTATGCAGAAGCTTTTGAATATTAAAGTGGATCCAATGTATTAGTTTGTTCCTTCAAGGACAAAAAGATCTTTGATCACATTGAAGGGAAATATCTGCAGAGAATTATGTCAACTGTTACATTGATGTTTCTTTCTATGGATCACTCTGTTGACCTCCATCCTGCAAGCTGACACAAGCTTTGATCCCAATTTTGGTTTCCATGGATTTCTGCAGAGTACAAAAGAAATGAAGCTATACTGAACTTGTAAAAACCACTGCTGAGTCGCACTCTGTGAATGATGTTAAGGCCTTGGAGAGGATGTCGAGAAGATTCACTAGAATGATAGTAAAGATGGGGGACTTCAGTCGTGTGAAGAGACTAGGGAATCTGTGTTTGTTCTCTTTTGGGAAGGGGAAATTAAGGGACAGCTTAATAGATATATTTATATTCATGACTGATTTTCATCAAGCATATGCCCCGGCAGAAGGGTAGGTGACCAGACAGCACCAACATCTAAAGTATTTAGCAAAAATAGATAGATGATGAGGGGGCTTTTTCTTAACATCACAAGTTATTATGAGTCGGAATGCACTACCTAACAGGATGGAGAAATTGTAACTTCCATAAGGGAATTTAGTCAGTACTTGAAAATAAATAATTTTCTGGGCTTTCTGGGGCAGAGTAGGAAAGGAGAAAAAATGGATAGCCATTTTAACCAGCTGGCACAGGTATTTTTAGCCAAGTGGCCTGCTTCAACACTGTATGATTCCCTGAGCTATTTTGCAGTACATCACATGATGATCTCATCAATAATATTTGTCAGGCCTTTGAAGATTTGAAGGTTTACAATAAGGATGAGAGCTAAATTGGAAGATCAGCATGAAGGAAAATTGTTCATGCGTGAGACATTATTCATCCTGAATAATTATTTATGTCAAATAAGTTACAGCCAATTCAGAGTCATATCAAGACTGAGATTGTAGATTTACATTCATCTCATGATCAGACTATGTTTCCATTTCAGTGAATCTGAAAGAGTCTCAAATATTCAGGACCAGATGTCATGTGAGCTAAAGCTCTTATGTTAGACTGATACATTTTCTCTGAATGTAGACAATGCCCAATGATCAATCCTTCCTATAGCTCTGTTAAGGAAAGATAATATTCTAAAATAAGGGTGACAATTCTTCCTATGTATTAAAAATGTTTTATTTGTGAATGCGTCATTCCACCTCCACATTTCCAGGCAGTTCCTCTCTGATTGTTTCAGAGGATTCCGTATTTGCTCTGATCTGCCAATATCTCAGTTCCTTGTTCCTGAATCTGCACTCTGAATCAACTCAGCTGTTCTCCCATCCATGGAGAACACATTCTGGTACATTACTGACTGGAAAATCAACTTCAAGTTAGTTGACTGGTTCTGATCTTCGAGTCCTCTCACCAGGGTGACCTTCTCGATCTGGTCAGTCTGATAATACTCGTTACGAGGTACAAGGGGATGGACATTCTGTCCTGCTTGGCTGCCAGTCGAAGGTGCTGTCTGGAAATGCCGTTGAAAAAAATGTGAAAAGGTAGGGAGAGAGACATAGGGCTCCAGGTTGCCCTCTTCACACCCTTCTCTAAGATTTTGTGTCCTGTATCCAATCCTTGTCATATTATGCTATTGGCTGCCTCCTGAACTGGGTGTCACCAAGTCTGTGTAGAATTCTTCCAACAAAGCCAATTCACTGGCGGTGTAAACAATGGTTCATTCTATGGCTGTTAGCACCTGGCCAGGTAGTTCCAGCCTGTCTGGTTTCAAATGAAATTTGATTGTCCAAGGCCTGGCTGCATGAAAACTATCGTGAAAACTGTCTTCCAGCTCTGCGGGTTTACAAATTGCAGAGTCCGGCTAGGCTTAAACTTGGCTTCCACATTTCAATTTTTTATCCGTGTTCATGAAAAAATATAAATATTTCTGTAACAATCCTGGAAGTCATGGGTCAGCTCACCACACACAAAGGGTTAATGTGGGACTGAGTATTGTAATGTCCACACAGTGAGGTAAAGGAACACATAACCTGCACCTAAGGTTCAGTGTAGCATTGACATAAACATGTGTAGAAGCCTGCATGGAGACAGTTCCCAGCTTTGACCTTTACTTAGCTATGTGTATAGTTTCTAGTAGGAGCATTTGAGGACTCTGGGTCTGTACTTGATGGAGTTTAGCAGGAGGAGAGGGGATCTCATTGAAACTTACAGAATACTGAAAGGCCTGGATAGAGTGGGCGTGGGGAAGATGTGTCCATTAGTAGGAGAGACTAAAGGGACAACCTTTAGAATCAAGATACAGAGGAATTTCTTCAGCCAGAGGGTGGTGAATCTATGGAATTCATTGCCGCAGAAGGCTGTGGAGACCAGGTCATTGAGTATATTTAAGACAGGCTCTTCATTGCTAAGGGGGTCAAAGATTGTAAGGAAAAGGCGGAAGAATGGGGTTGAGAAACCAGCCAGCCATGATTGAATAGCAGAGCAGACTCTCTGGGCCAAATGGCCTAATTTTGCCCCTATATGTTATGGTCTTATACTCTTACCCAAGACTATGAATACTATAATAAGGTCTATCAAACTACACTCAGTACATTACAACAACTTAGATCCCATGCTCTTTCATGATGTGCCATTCTGATGTCTTTCCCAGGTCAGATTAAATTGTGGATTTACTAGTAGCTATAATCCACCTCGACTATTAGAAGTGCAGGCTAGTTTCAAGAAGTGTTCTTGAAAAAGTGCTGGTAAAGTCTTGACAAGTTGTCCTAGAAAATCTCCTTATGAGTTCCAAATGTCTTCATCAAACCTCCGGCAGCAAGTGAACAGAAAAAGATGATTTACCTTCAAGTAATTTTCAAAATCCTGTGCAATTACTAATTTTGTCCCCAGTCAGCTGGTAATTGGCATTAAGTCAAGTACTATCCATCAAAATGCCACACAAACTCATTAATGAGCACTGGAAGGCAATATAAATGTCAATCATCCCTTTAGCGATCCACTGGGCAAATGTTCTTAGTGCAAGCTTTAACTCCTTTACTAAAGTGATGTCTTGTGCCAAATAAAGGCTAAACTTGCATTTGCATAGAAAGATAGGAGATAGGAGCAGGAGGAGGCCATTTGGCCTCCAAGCCTACTCTGCCATTTATCACAATCATGGCTGATCATCCAACTCAATAGCCTAATCCTGTTTTCTCCTCATAATCTTTGATCCCATTCGTTCCAAATGCTATATCCAGCCACCTGTTGAATACATTCAATGTTTTGGCATCAACTACTCCCTGTGGTATTGAATTCCACAGGCTCACCACTCTTTGGGTGAAAAAATGTCTCCTCATCTCTGTCCTAAATGGTCTACCCTAAATCCTCAGACTGTGACCCTGGTTCTGAATAAGCATAAGACTACATCTTAGCCATCTCAGAGACTCTTTAGTGCCTGAAGTATCTGGGAAAATCCCTTCCATAGACTTATAATACAGATTATTGTATTATTCATTGAGAAAGAAGAACTAATTGTTGTGAAAATGTACATGTCGTGTGCCTTATCTAGTGCTTTTCTGCTGTCAGGTGCTGAGCAATAAGGTATCATGTCCACCGACCACATAGAGAGCTATAAGTAATACACTTGATGATGCTCAGTTACATGCTTGAGTACAAAAGTGTAATTAGTTCAAACCTCTAGCAACAGGAAAACACAACAGAAATAAATGTTCTGCTAACTGACAACTGAGTAAAAAGTCTGACAACACCAGGTTAACACATTATACCAAATTTGTTAGAATGGGCAAGCTTGGTGACGTAAATGTGCTTCTTATTCCAAACATTTTCATGTTCTTACATATATATAATTTGAAATTCTATGTTAAACCACATAAGCACATGATACAAATTGAGAGAGAGAGAGAGACTGTAACAAGTTATATACCAAATTTTGCCACATTGTATTTCCAAAGTGCAATGAGCGTGTTTAATGTTGAGATAGTTACTGCTTCAGACTTCAGATAGGAAATAGTATACACATAAGCAGGACAGCCAATTTACTAAGCATTGTCTATCCAACCAAGCAAGAAATGGTGCTGATCTTTTACAGAGTAGGATTCCTCCTGATTTAAATTCTATTACAAGTCGCATTTGCTGGAGTTATTCCAGAGACAGTTACTCTTGTTTGAATCATTTCATAGAGACAGCAAGCATAACTTCAACTTATAGAGAATCCAAATGTTTTGCTGCTTGAATTCTTCAAAATGGTTGGTCTTGTGTTTCAGCTGGTCTGTTTTCACTTTTAATGAGCAAGTCTTTCTTTCTGTAATATCACTCAACCAAGAGATTAAGCAAATGTATAAGACACAAAAGCTGCAAAATTCAGCTCTGAGGAGTCAGTAGTTTTGGTGCCCAAAGAATAGAGTAGGTAAATTATCAGTCAATATCTATTGCTAATTCAATGCCATCATTTCCATTTTGGATCTCACTGCTCTCATTAGACAGACACTCTTGAGCATAGTTCAGGAAGGACCCTCACCAGCGTTATTTAAAGAGTTCATTAACAACTTACAGGTTAGTTGCTTATTACTTTCTACTGGCTCTGTTTGAGTTTGTGTAAGTGCTTGTAGGAGTTGGTTACACATGTTGAAGTTTACAGGGAGTGATGCTGCATGTGGAGGAAACATTGGTTGTGAGTAGAAGTGCTCTGGGCACACCCAGGAAACATCCTCCATCTATCCACCCTGTCAAGTCCCCTCAGGAACTTATATGCTTCAATAAGATCACCTCCCACACAACCAACAATGGATGTAGGTCTAACCTGTTCAACTTCAGAAGACAATCTCTTCATCCCAGGAATGAGTCAGTTAACCTTCTCTAAATTGTTTCTAGAGCAAATATATATCTTTTTAAGTAAGACCAAAACTGCACATGTACTCCAGATGTGGTTTCACCAAGGCCCTATACAGGTGTAGTGAAACTTCCCTACTTTTATATTCCATTTCTCTTGCAATAAATGCTAACATTCCATTAATCGTCTGCTGTACCTGCATACTAACCTTTTGTGATTCATATACCAGGACACCCAGATCCCCCTGTACCTCAGAGTTCTATAATCTTTCGCCATTTAAATAGTATACTGTCTTTCTATTCCTCCTGCCATTTAGGTCTAATGGTTTTCCTAGCACTTTATCCTTGGTGATGGTGATTACATTAATTTCATTCCTCTCGATTGCTTCTTGATTTTCAAGAATCTTTGAGCGTTTTCTAAGTCCTCTACCATGAAGACAGGCATAAAGTACCCATTCAAAACTTCCACCATGTCTTTGCTTTCCATTATCAATTCCCCAAGCTCACTCACTAGAGGACCAATGCTTGTTTTAGTTACCCCTTTCATGTTCAAATACTTGTACAAACTTTTGCTATCAGTTTTTATATTACTCGCTAACTTTCCCTCATGCTCCGCTTTTTACTTCTTTATTATCTTTTTAGTCACTTTTTGCTGGTTCTGAAAATCTGTCCAATCCTATGATTTACCAGTAATCTTTGGAACTTCGAACGGTGCTTCTTTCAATATTAAGCTATCTTTATCTTCCTTATTTAGCCACAAATGAAGAGCCTTTCTTCCTCATTGGAATTTTTTTTCTGAGGCTTATTAAGTATTTCCTTAAAAGTCTGCTACTGCAACTCTACTATGCTGCTATCTTTTAACCTAGTTTCCCAATTCACATTAACCAACTCTGCCTTCATACCCTCATAAATACCTTTATTTTAGTTTAAAACATGAGTCATGGACACATACTTCGCTATTTCAAACTGAACATGAAATTCTATCATGTTGTAATCATTGTCACAGAGAGGCTCCTTTACAATGAGGTTATAAATTTATCCTACCTCATTGCACATTCCCAGGTCGGCGATAGTCTGATCTCTTGAACGTACCACTCTACAAAATTGTCCCAAAAACACTCCAAGTATTAATTTTCCAGCCTGTGTATGCCAATCTGAATTTCCCAATCTACATGTACAATAAAATCACCTATGATTATCACTGCATCATTTTTTACACACTTCATTTATTTCCTCATGTATGCTCTTTCTAGTGCAACTATTATTAGGAGACCTATAAACTACTGCCACAAGCGATCTCTTATCTTTACTATGTCTTATCTCAACCCAAGCTGATTCTACATTTTGATCTTTCAAGCTAAGGTTGTCTCTGAGTACTGAACTAATGTCACTATTACATAACAGAGTCATCCTGCCACCTTTTCCTAGTGCTCTTCATTCTGATATGTAATGTTCAGTTCCCAGCGTTGCTCATCTTTAACCATTCTCTATAATGCCTATCAAGTCATCTATGTTTACTTTAAAGCTTTCTCTACCATACTAGTTATATGGGTTGGAATTTTATCGGCATGTCCGCCGAAGCTCCATACTATCCCGCCCGAAGCCAATGGAGAACGCTGTTCTCCGATCCTCACCCGCCCCCGGAATCGGGTGGGCGTGCCAGTAAAATTCCAGCCATGGTTTGCCAGATCCCAGCATGGTTCAGGTCAGGCCATCCCAGCGATACAGTTCCTTCTCTCCCCAGTACTAGTGCCAGTATCCCGTGAATTGAAGCCCATTCCTCCCACACCAAACTATCTAGAATCGGGCTTGTGACCGTTGAGAACAGTACCTGGCCTTCTGGCTATACTGTCACTATACTATCACAAGCATATTCCTCTTCGCTTCCCCACTTAGAATCATAGAATTCATAGAATCATAGAATCCACACAGAGCAGAAGACGGCCATTCAGCCCATCACATCTGCACCCACCACAATCCCACCGAGGCCCTATCCCCATAATTCCACACATTTACCCCACTAATCCCTCTAACCTACACATCCTGGGACACTAACAGACAATTTAGAATGGCCAATGCACGTAGCTGACACATCTTTGGACTGTGGGAGGAAACTGGAGTACCACGTAGACACAGGGAGAATGTGAGAACTCCACATAAACAGTGATCCAAGCCAGGAATCGAACCCGGGTCCCTGGAGCTGTGAGGCAGCAGTGCTAATCACTGTGCTACTGTGCCGCCCCTTTCAGCATAGTACCACAGTCAATCTTCCTCATCCATGCAGGAAGCAAGTACTTTGTATTTGTTGGACAAAGTCAGGGACTGAGGCTCCATCACCACTACTTGCTGGTTCCCCTTACCTGCCTGGCTCACAATAAGACTCCACTGACCACTGATCATATCTGGGTTCTGCCTAACCTAAGGGCAGTGACTGCCTCCAAGAAAAAAGTGTTAGGTAACTCTGTTTCACAAAGTCCACAGCTCAGACTCCAGCTCAGCAACTCGAAGCTGAAGTTGCCTTAGCTGCAGACACGTTCTCCAAATATGTTTGTCTGGTATTGCAGTGTATCCCACACATTCCCAAGTCCAGCAGTCATGGCACACCAGCAGCCTGCTATTTCTCTCCAACCTTATTCATTTAATTGGACAATTAGTTAATATTTACTTGACAGATAAAATAATAAAAAATTGCACTCAGCTTGGAGACAAGGAAGGAAACTTATCAACTACTGAAGGCTGAAAGAAAGTAGAAAAAGAAGCACCTTTTTGCCCCTCTGCACCATGATTCCCATTAAAACCAAACACAACACCTCACTCAATTTACGTCTGAATCAGGTGCAGTCTCATGTCCACATGCCCCTTTCTGCATTTGAAGAGTTTTGGAAGTTTTCTTCTTCTTGTCCATTGCCTTTGCTGACTTTAAGGATTAGATTCAGACCTATGGAGGCTTTTCTGTTCAACAAAGAGCACTCCTGGTTCTGAGTGGCACATAATGGTACATAATCACCTGCTGTGATGGCCTGGGACTGAAATAATTGATCTCAAACAATCACAACCTTTGTGCAAGATATGATGCCTATCTGATTTCCCATTGGCTTCAATTCTACTAGGTCTCCTTGTTGCCACACTCGGTCAAATGCTGTCTGGCAGACACTCTCACCTCTTGAGTTGACTCTTTTGTCCATGTTTGAACTAAAGCTGAGCAGGTAATTGCTGAGAAAGTGCCACTTAATAATACTGTCGGCAACACCTTCCATCACTTTGCTGATGATTAAGAATAGACTGATAATTAGCCGGGTTGGATTTGTTCTGCTTTTTGTAGGCAATTTTCCACGTTGTTGGGTAGATGCCCGTGTTGTAGCTGTACAAGAACAACTTGACTAAAGATGCACAAGTCTCCAGACCAGCTGTCGGAAAGTTGTCATTGAATGAGAATAACCAAGGAATAAGATTTTCCAACATCATAACATCTTATCAAAAGACACAGCAGGAGAAGGGATAGGCCTCAATAATGGCAAAACATGTCAAGACAATAATTTACTCATTATCTCCACTGTATAGGAGGAAGGTGATTGGCAGAGTGAATGCAATATCTGCCTCATGTATGTTGTGACCTCTTTGATAGTTCCCCATTTACTTATATCTATCACATTCTGAGCACAGATAGACAAGTCACATTTTAAGATGCTAGAAATCTTGTGAACCTGCAGAAACAGAATAAAGGGGAGGGCAGAGCTGTTTATAGTATATTATTAGAGTGTTTTCATCAATTTAATGTCATTCAAAAGCTGTTAATGTTCATTAAGTAATATCAATCCACAATACATTATTTAAAATGGGCTTAAATCAGTTTGCAAGCTAAAAATAGCTATTAGTAGGAAGTAGATTGAATCAATTTAAATCATGTTGCATTATTGGGGTTGAAGAAGGGGTTATTTGGGCATTTCCAGGCATGGCCTGCATTCGGCAGATGTGGAAGCTACTCAGGAGTGCCTGATGTTGGGTTTCTGCCTTATTCAATTTTTTTTATTCATTCGTGGGACATGGCTGGCCAGCATTTATTGCCCATTCCTAGTTGCCCTTGAGAAGGTGGTGGCGAGCTGCCTTCTTGAATTGTTGTAGTCCATGTGCTGTGGGTTGATCCACAATGCCTTTAGCAAGAGAATCCCAGGATTTTGACCCAGCAACTGCGAAGGAACAGCAATACATTTCCAAGTCAGGATGGTGAGTGGCTTGGAGGGTAACTTGCAGGTGGTGGTGTTCCAATGTATCTGATGCTTTGTGCTAGGGGTGTCTTGGTGGGATGGCAAACGTGGAGTGGGTGGAGGGTGGTGGGGCAGTGGGTGTGGAGACATTCTACAGGATAAACAGCCGACACCTCCCAAATGATATTAAAGGAAGACAAAACAGGAAGAAAAACATCACCCACCAGAATTCCTGAAAATGCTATAGCTCCCTCTGAAGCAATGCCTGCAAATGGAGGAGTGACATTAAAATATCATTCTCACATCTGCAACCCCCATAACTCTAGTCACAAGGATGCATGTGATCAAATGAAGTACAAAAACTAAACAATATTTTTTTTCCACCAGTTCTTTAAGCCAGTAGCATTATGACAGGTCTAGTAGCAAAATTTTGAGGCAATGTGGTATTAATTGCATGGCCCCCTCCAGACTTATGCTTATACCCCTGATCATAAAGAGTGGGCAAGGTCAGGGGTCACCCAAGGTATGTACCCTAAGGATCTCTCAAGATAATTTGCTGTCTATCCGTTACCTATATGTGACTTAACCCCTATTAGTCTAGTGTTGAGGGTCTCTCCTTTTTGTATGTTCCATCACTTCTCTCTCTTCATTTCTCAATCTTTCAAACCTCTTGTATGTTCAACATATTCTTTTTCTGCAACAACTTCCTGGGAAAACTCAAATGTATTCTATCCTTAATACTGTTTGAATCCATTGCACACTGTCAGCAATTTAAAAGCTTGGATGAAGGAAACATTATTTAGCAGGTAATTAGAAAATGCGACAATTAGCAACGTTGCTTTCCAATTTATGTTGTTTTCAACAATGTTTGGAAGAAAGTATTTAAAAAGCTATGTACCAAATGAAAGTGAGACATTGAGCAGCCAGATAAGAGCTTTTGCTGCACAATTTGTAAGTTAAATTCAACAATAGCTGACTTCCTCCCCCGGATTCTTACCTAGAAAATGTGAGCTGTTTTCAAAGGCTGATTTATACCAAAATATTTGCCTCTTTTAAAAATAATACTTAACATTAACTGAAGTATATTCCATATTTTGGCTTTTAAAGCAAGTAGCTGTATCTGTGCTGATTCACAAAAGACTCCTTTCTCGCTGAATTCCAATGTGTTTACACAACATTGTGCCCAATATCCATTATATGGGGCAAAAGTCAACACCCACCATGATTTTCAGTAAATATGTGAGACTGAAAGGATAACTTATAAATGATGATTTATTGTCATCCTGCGAGGAAAATTGCTGTAAATTGTAATATGTAAATTGATCCAGAAAATAAGGCAATTCAATTTTTATAGTCCCAAAATCATGCTTTTCCATATACCCAGTATATTAGTTGACACACCCCCCCATCCCCTTTTCAGCCATGGTGTGCTATACTTGCATTAGTCATCAGCCTGCATTTCACACCCACAAATGCATATTTAACTTAGCATCTTATAACTGCATGCAAAAGTTCATGATATGGATTTAACCTGGTGTTGTGAGACTTCTTACTGTGCAAAGATTCAAGCAGGTGATAGGGCTGTGTTGTGAAGATGCGCAGAAGTTTAAGACATGTGCATGCTTCACGTTGGATGCCAATGGCAGTTCAAAATAGTAACCATCTATACCCATGCTGGCATTTCACTTTAATACTCAGCATATAAGTTTAGGCCCATATTTGGAGGGATTTTATGAGGTTCAAATGTCAACTTATGTCTTCAATGTCAATGGTATTCATCATGTTGCATGGCTAATTAGCAAATACCCTTCATTTTTAAATTTGCTATGTGCACTTAATGAGAAGAAAAGAATTCTGGTCATTATTTGCACTGTTTTTGTACGCTAAGAAAATCAGTGGAAGTACTTAGTGAATTCACCTTGTCACTGCAATCAAAATTACTTTGCTAGATTATCCAGGACATTATCCTACCATATCCAGTAATCAGTTATTACTAGCAGAAAATTAACAGCTACCATAAAATTCTACTTCATCCCATGCAATTAGATGCAGCTTAATAAGTAAGATGTACCATTTAATCCTAATTACTGGGACAGATTTCAGTAAGTTATTGCATTTATAAAATGAATAATTGTAATGGTTTTCAATTATAATGAGTATGAAAGTGATGGAATAACTTTCTGATTCTGATATGCATCAAAACACAGGGATCATAATTACCATTCTAGAAGGTTTTTGCAGCTTTTTTGCTGTGATAGCACAGGCTTGGTAAAGGTATTCCTAAAGCATCTGCATGAATTTTCATTATGTCAGCATTTGGGAAGCAGCAGAATTTCTAGAAATGTAGAAGCATGGTACAATGTCTCATGGCTTATCCCATCATAGAAATATTTTGTGAAAAAGTGATATGATACCGCTTTTCAGTACTAATCGTACATTATATTAATTTGGCATCATCAGCAGATTGACAGATTTTTTTAGTTTGTTAATTCTCCACAGCAGATGGCCAGGAAGAAGACAAGGTACTTTGTCAGAAAAAATAGGGGATGAGGATGTGTATTTGTGGATGTGTCCAATGTGTTTCCTACAACTAACAGAGATGCTGAGTGTTACTCCTGCCAGGTCCTAATGAGGGGACAAGTAACTAAAAATTGAGAAAATATGTAAAAAAAATTAAAATTCTTGTCTGAAAACGTTACCTATTAGCACAAAATGATTGTTTAACTTCAGCACTTGTGATCAGCAGCCAAGACAAAATGTAAGAACTCATTGTACTTTAGATTAACTCCATCATTGTACCTGCCACTAATATTATGTACCATGCCCTTTAAGCATTTCAATACCTCAGCATTGGCAACCATCTGTTTGTGTTATTTCCAACGTTAGTGGAAGATTTGCCAATATACATCTTTCCGTTTTTCCACCAGGTGCAGTTGTTTGGAATTTGAGACATGTCATTACTAAGCCCTTGTTCCATATTTCTTAGCTGTTTTGCATGTGGAGACATTTTTCTGCAGGCATATGATGCAACATCAAATAGTGGCACTGCAACAAAGAGACCAACAACAAAGACTTCTCTTGCACACCTGTGACACAAATCTATGATCTTGTTCTTAGTATTTAACTATTCTTAATAGGATAGTAGTTACAATGCTAGACTAGCAATCTGGAGTTCTTTAGTTCAAAATCCTGTTGTGAAATTATATTTAATAATGTATAAAATATGTGGGCTATAACTATGAAAGCTATACCATTAGAATCTGGTTCACTAAAATGTCATGATGTGGAGATGCCGGCGTTGGACTGGGGTAAACACAGTAAGAAGTCTGACAACACCAGGTTTAAGTCCAACCGATTTATTTGATAGTAAACTCACTAGCTTTCGAGGTTCCCCTCTTTGTCAGGAGAATGGAGGTGAATGGAATTCTCCATTCACCTGACGAAGAGGGGAACCTCGAAAGCTTGTGAGTTTACTATCAAATAAATCGGTTGGTCTTAAACCTGGTGTTGTCAGACTTCTTAATCACTAAAATGTCACAGAGACCATGTTGTCCTTACCTGGTCCAATTGCGATTTTTAAATTGCACAGAATCTGAAGCCTGTCCATTGTAAATAAAACTCAAGTACTGCAGTGGTAAAAGATGCCAGCCCTTAGTGCAACTCAGAGAGGGCAATAAATGCAGTGTTGTCAACATTCTGATAAAAATATAAGGATTGTCTTCAGCAGCCAGTTTCTGAATGATGATGGTCATTTTACACACTGGACACTTTAACACAGGCATTAAAAGCTTGTTCCTGTAACAACAGTGATCTGTAACAAAAATGCACATTAAAAATGATTTGGCATTATGGCATTGCCAAGAAATCACTGAGAAATGTGAAAAAAACAGAGATTAGCTATTCTCCCAAAATGTAGAAACATAGAATATTACAGCAACATACAGGCCCTTCAGCCCTCAATGTTGTGCTGAGCTATATCCAATCCCAAGATCAAGCTATCCCACTCCCTATCATTCTGCTGTGCTCCATGTGCCTATCCAATAATCGCTTGAAAGTTCCTAAAGTTTCCGACTCTACTATCACAGCAGGCAGTCTATTCCACACCCCAACCACTCTCTGAGTGAAGAATCTACCTCAGATATCCCTCCTATATCTCCCACCATGAACCTTATAGTTATGCTCCCTAGCTACATCCACCCGAGGAAATAGTCTCTGCACGTCCACTCTATCAATCCCTCTCATCATCTTATAAACCTCTATTAAGTCGCCTCTCATCCTCCTCTGCTCCAAAGAGAAAAGCCCCAACTCCTTCAACCTTTCCTCATAAGACCTACCCTCCAAACCAGGCAGCATCCTGGTAAATCTCCTCTGCACTCTCTCCAATGCTTCCACATCCTTCTTATAGTGAGGTGACCAGAACTGAACGCAATGTTCCAAATGTGGTCTCACCATATAGTTGCAGCACAACCCCACGGCTCTTAAACTCAAACCCCCTGTTAATAAACACTAACACACTATAAGCCTTCTTCACGGCTCTATCCACTTAAGTGGCAACCTTCAGAGATCTGTGGATACGAACTCCAAGATCTCTTTGTTCCTCCACATTCCTCAGAACTCTGCCGTTGGCCCTATAATCTGCATTCAAGTTTGTCCTACCAAAATGAATCACCTCACACTTATGAAAGTGCTGAATTGGTGAGAAAACTGTTCTAAATCCTGACTGTTTTGTCAGTTCAGCTTCTCACCTGAATCTCTGCGTTCTGTGCACTGCAGAGATCCCAGTCGTGAATATCATTAAAAACCCGGGGGGCAGGGCCTATTTGTGCCGGAGTTTGACAGTTCTGGAACTCTGTGGATGCGCAGTGGTCCTGGTCTATCTATCTCCCCGTTTGCTGGGCAGCTCAATTGCTGGCCAGCCAGGGACCCCTGTCATGCTGCCCCTCCAGCATCCCACCGCTACGGCCTGATTGTGGACCCCATAACAATTCCTGGGCCAGCCCTGACCCCTGCCACCCCACAGCCCCCCCAGTGTACAATCCACCCTCCCCCAACAGTGATGACCAGCCCCCCTCAACTCCCCCCCCAGGGTCAGACCTCCTCCTGGAGGTAGCCACATCCCCGCGCCCCCCCCCCACCCCCCCCGCCAACCCCCCAGCCAACCATCCATCCCTAATCCACCCCAATCACTGTCCTCTCTCCATCCCAGACAGACCCTGTCTGCAGAGTGGCAGTGGGGCCTCCCCACCCCCACCGATCACCCCTAGGCCCTGACCACAATAGGTACCACTCCATTGGCACTGCCAGTGCCTCCTGGGCATGGGCACCTTGCCCCTTGGGCTGTGCCAGGGGGCACAAGCTGGCACTGCCAGGATGCCCATGCCCAGGGGACACTACCCTCCCACCGCCCAATCCCCTGGGGTGCCCTGATTGTCCCCCTCTTCGTTCTGGCAGGGTCTCACACTCATTCCCTGAATGTGGGGAGCTAGTTTGAACCCCACCAGAACAAGATACTCTTAGAGGGGTGGGAGATTCAGTTGAGACCTGAAAGTTCCCAATAATGAACTGCTAAACATATTTAAAATACATTTACAACAGATTCAAATGACTTATCTACCTTCTCGCAGGTTTCCAGCACGTCTGACCGGCGACTGTTCACTGATCTGGGAGACGCACATGTGTTCTCAGCGCATGTGCAAATCCTAGTACAAGGCCGGCAACGTGCATCGGGTCACGATGGGAGAATCATGGCCTAGATGTGACTTAATTCCAGAATTGCAGATCTATTTTCGGATCAGAATATTGCTGTTTGAAAATTTGAGGATTCCTTCACTTCAACGAAACATTTGAATTGCACAGAACCTTCAAACAGTCCACAATCATGGATTACCAATGACCTCTGCTATAAATTCATTGCAAATATTTAACAAAGTTTTATTAAGCTGCACAACTTCAGTTTCCATGTAACAAGACATAAATGAATGTTGCAACAAGAGAGAACTCAGTATCTTTGGAAGAAAGTAGGGAAACACAAAGTTGGTTTTGAGCTCGTTGAAACTTGTGTAACTGTGTAACATGCTTAACTACAAATATATAGAATTATATATCTGAGAAATCTTCCAGAATTTCATTTCTGCCTGTTTCATAATGGGAAGTAATTCATCTTAAGATGTATAAGATTTTCTCTGTGTATGAAAGATGCTTAACAAGGTCACAGTGATTTATTTGAGCAAAAGAGCTTTCTTCTTATCCCCCGCCAGGAACATTTGAGAATTTTTCATTTATGAATTTGCTGTATTTATATGAATCATGTATTGGGCATGCCATGGTGTAACACATAGCCCTTTATATTTTATCAACAATATGATAGTGCACTAATGTACAGGTGAGACTATAAAATGCAGCTGTTTGGTTCTCCAGCACAGTCATCCATCTTCAATCACATGCATTTCACTAAAGCATCTTAGATGCTGCCATTTGAACATGCATTTACTAACTTTTCTGACATTTCTCATGATAGGAAACCAACTTTTTGAAGCAAGGCCAAAGCCATTTTTTTTCAAAATATCCCAAATCTGTCATTATGAACAATTGCTGAGGTGCACAAATAACTTCACAGTAACATTCCTAAAGGAATGGGGAAAGGTTCCATTAACCTTTGTGTTCAATTACACAAAGAATGTTCTTCTCAATACCTTGGCATTGGAGACTTTGAGGAAAATGCACAAAAAGGCTTTATTGTATCGGCTTAATGACATGAAATACTGTATAGGTTTAATAGCATGACATGCACTTGCTGAAGTACTGACAGATTCTCTAATTCTTTGTAAATTCTCATAATCTGGGTGGTCAGTTGCCATGGACAGCCAACAGTTGCTCTTTGTTTGGTAACGTGATCATTCAGAGCTGTGTTAAATTCATTTTAATGGAATACTGCAGCTTTATTTAAAAGTATTATTGACATCTCTGAGTTTCATGCTAAGCCATATCTGAGAGCCCTTACTATGGGGACACACAGGACAGTTACAGGTGAATCCCAAAATGCAAAGTGTAAATTTTTGGCAAGATAGTTATCTCACAAAAGAGAGATAAATTGCTCTCTGTCCAATAAGGAAACAACATAGGGCTGACACAGCAGCATTTGTGGGAGAAGCATAACTGAATTGGAAATGTAACCATGAGATCTGCACGCCATGACCTCTGCTCCAACCAGGATCCCCGCAAACCTTCTGCTGAAGTTCCTCGTTGTACTTCATGGAATTAGAAGTTCTGTCACAATCATTGGAAGCTAAAACCCAATTTTCCACATCAGAGTCAATTGGAGGCTGTGAACAAGCCGCCTTCATGGGAAGGATGTGAATTTTTTTAAAGCTCTCTATGCCTCAGGGAACTCAGTCAGATGGGCATTTATTTGCTGCTGCAGGTCCAAGTGCTGAGTCTCAATCTGAGACACCTGAAGTTCTGCTTTACTGCCCTGGGGGTAACGACACAATTACCCTCCCCACTCTGAGATAGGGCTGAGGGGTAATGTGCACACGGAAGCCTTTGCCTCTGACACCTCCTCCTGCACACTAGCTCTGTGGTTATCACCTAGTATTTTCCACTTAGAGAATCAGAGCGTGATTCCCTGGGCTGGTGTCTGCTGTGTCAGACAGTTGTAACAGAGCAACCTCAGACAAGTCACCTGGTGTCTGACTCCTCTCCAGGGTGGGTGGGACTACAGCCTGTGAAAGAAAAACATAATGACATGAAGTTAAATTAAGCAAAGTATCCTCATTCTTAGTTACCTTCCTCCAAAGCCATCCCAGTACTCAGTCTGCAAGCAGTCAACTGCTCTCTGATAGCACATAATCAAACCTTTAAATAACCTAAAACCAGTGCTGGTCAATATGCCATTACTCAGGCCCACCCCTTCCCCTCCCTCTGGCAACCTTCTCCACCATCTGCACAATTACATCAACAGTACAGTCAGTGATGGCACACACTGTCACCCATACATTCCAATGACAACACTCTCACTATCTGTATTACCGTCTCCTCCACAGGTCTCATGTTGCTAAGTTTTGGGGTCCCAACCTCAGTCTTATTGCACTGTCCTGAAAGTACACGAAGGAAATGGTGATGCGAAAGCTCAGTCAGGCATGGCAGTGGGAGAATCTTAACAGAAATCTCCAGGGGCTTCTTGTCATTGACAACCTTTAACATTCACAGTGTTTGCTGCACTATTGACCTGGGCACACGCTCCTTTAACACAGCTTAGCAGCATGCATCCTGTGTCCACCATAAATCTGGCATGGATACAGCGATGCCAGGCAGAATGCCAAGCAAGGACATCTCGCTGACCTTGCTGGAGCATGGAAGGTCTCTGAAGTGCTTTCTGCACTGGACGGAGATACATTGATGGTCACCAGCTGAGCTTGCCTCCTGTGTGATTTGGACGCAGGCACTTTAGGTGGTGGGGCTGGAGGCAGCTTGTAGTCTGCAGGGAAGAGAAGATCCCTGCGCTCAAATACATCACTTATTACTCATGGTCTGTGAAACGGGTCGCTGCTGCCTCCTGGAGCCCTGGTCTGGATCTGTCATCCTGGGATAAGGTACGTGGGTTAATATGTCAGATACTCATGGGGTCCTATTTTACCATTTTGATTCTAAGTGCTGGGTGGACTTGAAACTGGGAGTGTTTCGGATCTGGCTTTTAGACCCATTCTGAGGCGCCCCATACACACTCTGCCTGAAAAAATATCAGCAATTCTGAATCGCGCTGCAGAAACTGTAGGTGGGGCTTAACGCATCCAAAATCCTGTGGCTCTGATCGGCACTCCCAACTGCACATGCACAGAAAAAAAATGATAGATTGCTGCTCCCCTGCCACATCTCTCCTGGGCTGGATAATGCCTCCCCCGGCCCCCAAAGACATTGCCACACCCCCACAACCTTACTGACCCCCTTATTCCCCCATGCACCCACTACCCAGAATGACCGCGGGCCCCACCCCGTCCCCACCACCGATCTCAGGCAGAGAGCCAGTCGTTAGGCAGTGTGTAATGGACCCCTCTTTCCCTCTACTGATCTCAGGCAGTGTGTTAGTGGACCCGTCTCCCCACCCCCTCCCTCTCTAGTTAGGAGTAAGCATAAGACTGTTCAGTGTACTACCTCCTGGGAGCAGATTGCATTTAGATGGAGGGTGTGAGTGGCAGTGCCTTTGTACTGGGCGAGGGGATGCACAGCTGAGCTTTGCCCGCTTACAGAGATGTGTGAGATGCTGCATAATGGTGTTTTAAAATGCAGGGACTTGCCGAGCTAAGCACCAAAAGACTGGTGCAGCAGGATGTTGATTGGCACCATTGGAGTTCAACAGTGATGGTTAGTAGGGGTGTTCTTAATGAGCCTGATTCACAGGGTAACAATGATTCAGCCTTCAGTGATTTCAGAAATGAATACTCACAGTACAAAGGTCAGAGTTCTCTTCCAAATGGTCACTCTAGAATCACTGCCAGGCTGATCTGTCAGGACAGTGCTGTTTGTGCCCCTTGTATTGGGCCCATGATGGGCAGCACCTTCCTTCACAACCACCACTGCCATGCCCAACCCCAACCCTGCACCAATCTGAAGATGCCAAATTCTGCCCATGTCTTTCAGAAATTGAACAAGATGTAAGTGAGAAGGCGTGATAAGTGTGAGTTGGCAATATCTGGAACTGCCCCATATCGCATTTTCTGAACCGGAGGGCAAAATCTGGCCCTATATGTGCACTATTGCAAAGAGGGTTCTTCTCATAAAGACCATTTCAAATATCTTAGACTTTTCATCTAGCCTTGGAAAACAGGGCAAACTAAGAGCAAGACCAGACCCAGTGCGTGAAGCTCATTTTCAGAAAATCTTCATTATCTATTTTTGGATCATATATAGGGTGGTGCACATCATTAAGAACTCCTTACCCAATTGCAGACTTGCAACTGCCCCATTTTATATCTTTTCCATTGAAACCAAATCCAGAAATACGTTTTGAATGTAAAGCTTAACTTGGGTCATGTGAACAACCAAAACAGTGATGCCTTTTAATAGGCCCAGCATGCTTCAACCCCTTCAGTCAGTACATTTTTTTACTTAATTTTTTTTGATATATATCAGAAGAAGTCCAGGAAAGGATCCATGTAGTTTGAGAACAGTACTGATATTATAACTAAATGTGACGGAAGCTGGCCCTGGAGCCTATAATCCTCGTCATTTCCTTGGCAGTAGATGCCAAGCCAGTACTTCTCAACAGCCCTCCTTCTTCTGGGCATACTTTCATAATTGCTAATCATCAGATACAAAGTGCTTACAGGAAGTCATTAATCTTTCATTAAAGTATTCTGCCATTTCTTAGACAAGGCCCCTCATACTTACTCTACTGCAAGCTTGCAGGGTAAGAGATTATTAGTGGCGAGGATAAAGTTGATCAAGCGATAAAGGGAGATAATAACACAGTTGTGTTGAAGAGAATGGTGTGGCAAAGGGGAAAAGGACAGCTCTGCTCATAGTGAAGGCTAGATAGAATCCCAAACAATTATGAAATATTACAGCAGGGAATGTATGATTGAACCAGTGGCTTTGTGATGATAGATTGATGGAAGAAAGAGTCTTGTTTGCAGTTTACAGCAGGTGTGGCTAGTCTGAATGGGACAGGAATGACCAGCTGGAAGGTCCTATTAGCCAGCTGCCCAAAGCAATCTACTAGGTAAATACCACCTGCTCACTGACAGGATACAGCCACCATTTCCTGGCTACCTGCAAACAACAAATTTACTTTTCACTGTGTTTACCCCTGCATTTTGCATTAAATTGCTAACTCTACTTTACGTCAATGCAGACTTCTGCCTCTGGCTTCTGTGCTGCTTAAATTAGCATAACAAAAAATCATTAACAATAATCAAATTTAAAATTTTAAAACAGCAATATTCATCAAAGATGATGCCAAAATGCCTCAGTTAAAATAAATACAGTTAACCTTGATTAACACAAGGCAGATTGAAAATTAAAGCTGCTCCAATTTTAAAGTGGTCTTGGGCTAGAATTTTCGGGTAGCAATATCAGTTGTCAGGTAATCTGGAACATGCGATGGCGGGGGGGGGCTCTCTAGGTAATTTTTGGGAGCCGTTTCCCCTGGAAAACCCATCTGTTACACCTTCTATAGAGCCAAAAGTAAATACTCCTACATGAAGCAGCTGTAATTGCCATTTACAGCCATATGTTGGGCTCCACTGCTCCATATTCAAGAGCTAGTCAATACAAGAGAGGCCTTTTTCTAATTAGGTTCAGTTGACTGATGAGGAAGAGGCTTTCTTCATGGTTTTGGGACTCCAGCACATTCAGCCAGACTGGGCCTAAGCCACCTCCCACTGAACAGCAAGGATACCCTGCCATGTTTGAGAAGTGAGTACATCAATAGAGTCTCTAGTGGCACAAGCTCCCATCTATAGAATTTCTGGGGACAGGCTGTTCCCTGGGGATTCCACTCCATCAGGGGAGCTACTTAGAATATCTAAGCTTCATTTTTGTCATATTCAAAGGGAAAATATTTTAAAATGGTAAGAATTGGTTATAAAGCTATCAAAATATTAGCCCAGAATTTGCTGGAGTGAGACATATTTGTGTTATGTTCTAGTTGTTAACAATTTTTCACACCCTTCAGCTGAAAAGTGTTTTTTTTTGCCACAGGTTGTTGGAAGTACAAGCTGATCCTGATACGAGGGAGGTCAATAGGGCATCAGAGACCTTGGTGAATGACAGAGTCAGCAATTTATCTCTTTAATCAAAGCAATTTAAAACAAAGAAACAAACAAAGGGAAGACAAAGAGGAAATAGGATAAATTAGACACAGAAGGAGAAATTAAGAGAAGCAAAGAAAGGTTGGATTAAGAAGGAGAGAAGAAAAATGAAAAGTTAATAGTAAGACTTTTTTAAAGTTTAACTTCTAAATTAAAAAAAACTTTGAGAAACAATTTACCACTTGCAGGTTTGAAACTCCATGGGGCAGGATTTTACAGCCTCACTCCTCCTGAAACCATAAAATCTTGCCTGAGGTCAATGGACCTGTCCATGGTCCACCCCTCGCCCACTCCAATTCCCATGGCGGGCGGGGCGATAAAATTCCAGCCCACATTTCAATTGCTCCTTCTGTGGATCTCTGAGGTCGACTGGTTTTGTAGGGATGTAAACCTGATCATTAAAAGGATCCTTATATCATTAACTACCAGCCCTCACTTTCTGTGGTGAGGTTAATTCATTTTAACGGAGTTTAATGAAGCAATTTCTTAAAGTTCACTTTGAGGTTTACTCTGTGATCACATTTTCACGAGGCTAAGTGCAGCAGCACAATTCTCTTAGAAATTTTTGGCAATTTGCAACTCATGGCTTATCAATTACTTTCCACAAGTTGCTGGGCATTTTATAATTTAATAATGATGACTTAAACTCAACATTATTTTTCCAGCAAACTATTGGCCAATATATTTTGACTTGTTATTTCCCATTCCATTTTATTGTGTCCCTCCAAAATGCTATGCCAGAGCTCTGCACAAGTTTTGCAAGTTGAATAACGGTAGTGGTTTTACTGCAGCCCATTTCTTTGTGAAGGTGAGGTATGTTCAGCACAGGCCAAGGTAATCCATTCCAGACGCGAGTAATGCAGGGGAAACACATGCAACTAATTCAGCTGGCTGTCAGTAAGATCCAGTGATCTCTTTTGAAATCTTCATCATCAGTTGATCTAAATTAAACACTAGCAACATAACAAAGGTTCCAGGTTCCTTGCTGCACATCTGCAAGTCTTTTATTGTCTCTGATCTTCCTTGATTTTACGAGTCCACAATTTCATTGAGACCAATGTGCCACGGAAAACAATACAATTGCTTCCAATAGCCAAATATTGTTGGTTCAATAAAGTAGGCAACTGTTCATCACTGCATTTGCTCTAGCAACCCTCCAATACCTTGTCCAAATAGTTACTCTAGCTATATGAGTTCAGTTGGTGAAGTTTTTTGCCATCCCCCTGCTGATCTTGCAACAAAGATACCATTTATATATAAATTTACCATTTATATAGATGATCTGGAGGAGGGAACCGAGTGCAGGGTGTCGAAATTTGCTGATGACACCAAGATTGGGGGAAAGGCAAATTGTGCGGAGGGTGTGGAGAGTCTGCAGAAGGATCTAGATAGGCTGGGCGAATGGGCCAGGAAATGGCAAATGGAATTTAATGTTGGCAAGTGTGAGGTGGTCCACTTTGGTAGGAAGAATGGTAGGAAGGACTATTACTTACGTGGCGAGAAACTGCAGCAGGCGACGGTGCAGAGGGACCTCGGGGTCCTTGTGCATGAGTCGCAAAAACCCAGCTTGCAGGTGCAGCAGGTGGTCAGGAAGGCGAATGGGATGCTGGCCTTCATAGCGAGGGGGATTGAATATAAAAGTAGGGAGGTCTTGCTGCAGCTGTATAGGGCATTGGTGAGGCCGCAGCTGGAGTACTGTGTGCAGTTTTGGGCGCCGCACCTGCGCAAGGATATTTTGGCCCTGGAGGGAGTGCAGAGGAGGTTTACTAGGCTGATACCGGAGTTGAGGGGATTGAGCTATGAGGAGAGGCTGAATAAACTAGGCTTGTACTCGTTAGAGTTTAGAAGAATGAGGGGAGATCTCATTGAGACGTATAAGATGATGAATGGGATGGATAGGATAGAAGTGGAGAGACTCTTCCCGCTCAAAAAAGACAGTAGGACTAGGGGGCACAGCCTCAAGATAAAGGGGAGGCGGTTTAGAACGGAGTTGAGGAGGAACTTCTTCACTCAAAGGGTGGTGAATCTCTGGAATTCTCTGCCCGTTGAAGTGGTGGAGGCTGCCTCGCTAAATATTTTTAAGAAGCGGGTTGATGGGTTCTTGATAAGAGAGGGGATTAAGGGTTATGGGGAGAGGGCGGGAAAGTGGAACTGAGCCACGACAGATCAGCCATGATCTTATTGAATGGCGGGGCAGGCTCGAAGGGCTAGATGGCCTACTCCTGCTCCTATTTCTTATGTTCTTATGTTCTTATAAGGAAAGTGAGGCCTAAGTGCAACTTGAGATTGTATTTTGTTGCCTCTGCCCTCCCCTCAGCCTTTTTTGTGGTTGGCCACACCAGAGAAAATTATACATGCCAATTTCTGGGTGGTGTGATAACCTCCATGAGGTCCACAGGGAATCATTGATTGATCTCCCTATGGGGCTCATTGAATAAGAGTTCCCCTGGTAACAGGTAGTGACCTGCCTAGCTGGAACTCATGACTTGAGCCTCCTAAAAGGCAGGTCCAGAACTGGGTCTGCTGAACTGTAGTGCCAGGCAGGGACTAGTATATGTACACCATGGCAGTGGTTTTATTTTGCATTCTGTAATAAATTATGTTTCTTTCCAGTTGGGCTTCCTGAGTTATTGCAGATGGGCATATGGATCTGTATGAAAGTGATAGAACCATAGCTCTTCCAATTGTCCCAATACTTGCCATCTTCAGAGTTTAGATGTGGGACTTAACTGTTAAGCCTCAGGATCTAGCATTCTGAGATTGGCAATGGGACTCTGGGGAAATAACTGAAGAGATGCCCGTACAGGCTCTGTCAGAGTACAGTCTTGCATAGTTCACAACATCGTGTATAGGTCTCAAAGCCACTTCAATGAAAATAATGTTTAATTCCAACTCTTTGCTTCCCTTCTTCCCTGCTGTGAAAATCCCCAAGTGGTGCAACAATCTTGCTTATATATATATAACGCAATGGCCACAATAAGTGGGCCAAAGTGGGCCACACTTAAGGAACTTTATAGTTAAATTACTGACTTAAGTACTACACCTCAGGATTGTGTTTCAAAAGAAATGTGGGTGTAACATTTAAGTCAGCTATTTAACCATGGAGAGTTTCACAGTGAGTTCAAAATGTGCTTGCCCAGTTTACATCTACATACAAAGGACGTTGGTTAGGAGCGGTGACTATTATCCTCTTTTCTTTACACTAATGATCATATTGAATGTTTGAGGAGTCTCAGTAGGCCATGTGATCTATCCCTGCCCCTATTTCTTATGTTCAATTGTGACACTGCAATTGCAGATCAGTTAATGCACTTCAGACCAGGAATTAAATTTCATATCTTGCAAGTCTAATGCTCAGTGGTACCACAGTAATTTGAACTATCTAATCATCATAGCAGTCGCAACCCATTTTTTCTCTTCTCCCTTCTCTTGCGACTCCCTTCATGAAGAACTTTACTGCCTTGGGCCTTCAGAGTGATGCAGCATCTGGTCAGAAGGGTTAACCTGATCAAATCTGTTCAACCTTCTGATGTAAAGTGGAGACATCCCATCCCTGCCTAACCCTTCATGGTTGGACTTTCAGCTGTGGGCATTCAGATGCAACCATAGTGCCCATTCAATGACATTCATGGTAGGAAATCTCCTCCTGACTTACCTGATATGGTTAAAAGAGGAATCTTCATTGAATTCAAAGCAGCAAACAGGATATTTTCCATTTTATATCACAAAAAAGTAACACCATGGTCAAAATAACCATGTTCAAATTCTACTCATACATTCAGCAATGTTAAGAAGGTAGTAAGTGGAATAGTGAATGCATCATTTTTATAATCATATAGCTTTAAGAATATTTTACTTAACTTTAACACTTTTTCTTATTGATCTAATTTTTGACTATTTCATGTTGAGAAGCCTGAATGTTGATAATGTCATCAGAACAACTGGCCTGGGGAAGTTCCGAGGAGCAACGTAAAGCATCTGAGGTACAATCAGCGCATAAAGAAAATTGCCTAAGGTGCTTTAGCCATTTTTAGCACTTCAGCATTACACATTAATCATAATTATTTTAGCTTTGTTAAAGGGGTACTAATGGGGAGATTCCTTTTAAGTACACATGAAAGGACATGAAAAGATCCTTGGCTTCTTTTGTTGTTGTTGTGGTTGAACTATTCATTCTGGTTCACAGGCAGGGTTAGTCACATTTTATTGATTGGGTCTTGCAACCTGCAAGCACTATGAAAAAACAAAATGAATGGCAGTGACCTGGAGATCACACAATTGATACAACTCAGCTAAGTTTTTTTTAGCGTTGTCTATTAAACCCATTTTTTGTGTTGAGCTCTCTGAAGTGCAAGTTGGCAATTAAATTATTTGTTTTGCAGTTCTCTTTCTCTTTAACCAGTCTAATGGTTTGGTGAACCCTCTAATTAGACAATCCAACCAAAATCCACAAAGATGTAACAGCTCTGTTGGAATTAGCCTTTGAATCTACCAGTTGGTATGGGTAATCTGAAGAAATTCCAGTTTCTCCCAAAGCAGACTCCAGCAAACCACCCCTGCTCGCAGCACTAATAGAACCTGTTTTTCTGTGTGTTGAATCCAAGAGACTTTTAACTGCAATGTGATGGCAAAACGGTATTGGTATTGCGAAGATATAGAAGCAACAGTTTAGGGTAGGCATTCCACACTGGTCCAATCACTAAATGAGTATTTCTTTCACTTTCAGATTGGAGAGAGGTTTGGGAATCGGGGAATATTAAATGAATACTTGGTTCTTTACATGACATCGAGGTATCCAGATTTTCCCTGTCAATCCTTCTGTTTTAGGAATCACTTATGTTGCAAAACTCTTGATGGAGTTCAGAAACAAACTTCCACTAACACTTGACAATCATTTTGACAGAGGAGAGCTATCATTTGTGTTTCTGCACTGTGCTCCTCACCGAATTATCCCCAAGTGATTTGTTTTACGTTTTGTTTCTACAAAATAGTGCTTTATTTGATAGACTTTGCCAGACTGTACCCGCACTGTAGCAGAGGTTTTCAACAAAGGAACTCAGCATGTTTGCCAACCCTCATGTAAACATGTGTTGGGAATTTGGAAAATGTGGAAAGCATCAATATTTTCATCAAATCTTTTAACACCAAAGAAGAGAGTGGATAAATCTAAAATGTCAGATTTAAAAATACATCAGCATCAAGTCATGCCCTGTAAATGAGCCTGGATGAGGTTACTGAATAGTATGTTCCACGAACAACTGTGATGTGATGCAGGCATAATGCCCCCTGGTGTTAATAGAATGAGTAGCAATTTAGAGACAGTACATAGATTGCTCTCCTCTTTCACAAACACACCATTCTACTTTCTTCCTCCATTTTTTGATGTTGTATTAGAAAGAATTTACTTTCTTGATATGAAATACAACTCAGTTTAATTACAAAACACTTGCAAGTATATACTGATCATAGAATCATAGAATCCCTGCAGTACAGAAGGAAGCTCTTTGGCCCATCGAGTTTGCACCAACTCTCTGACAGAGTATCTTAACCAGGCCTCTCTCCCACTCTATCCCCGTAACCCTACACATTTACCATGGCTAATCTATCTAACCTACAGGTCTTGGAACACTAAGAGGAAATTTTACTATGGCCAAACCACCATCCTGCATATTTTGGGAATTTTTTTAATAGTCATATTTGTGTTTACATTGAAAGCAATGTGTGTGATTGAAATTGTTTGTTCTTGATCTCTGAGGTTAAAGTCGATCAGGGAATTGTCACACCTGTTTGTCTTAACTGGGAATATTCTTCTTATATGCCTACAGTTCCTGGCCTAGTAGTTTGATATTGGCCAGTTTGGAAGAAAGATCCCAGCCAGAAGACCCTGAATGCACTAAGAGCCAGTCAAAGTAAATTTCAACAGACTGCTAAGCAATGGTTACAACTTTGTAGGCAATGGTTACAACTTACAGCAATGGTTATAACTTTGTCCGAATATCCAGATGTCCTTTGACAGTGGAAATGCTGGAAGCATGTATGTAGGGATCAAAAAGACAATAAGCCCCACCAGAAAAGAAAACAAAGGCAGGGCAGGTCATCACCAACTGCAATAAACAGTAGGAGAGATGGGTGGAATATTATCTTGAGTTGTACTGTAAGAAAAGCTCTGTCACTGAGGAAGCTCGTGATATAAGAGAAAGCCAGCCTGTTATGGCAGAGCTGGATTTTGGATTTTGAAAGCACAGCACTTATCAAGGCTATTGACTCAGTTGTCATGGGCAAATCTCCGGGTGCTGATGGTATACTGCCTGAATTCATAAAGCATGGGAAACTGGCATTCCTGAGGCATTTACAGTAATACTCTGTTTCTGCTGGTGGAAGTGACAATGATCCAGGATGTGTGTGAAACAAAGATTGTGATCCTGTACAAGAACAAGAGCAATTGCAGGAATTGCAACAACCATTGAGGTGTCTCCCTACTGAGCATCAAGGGAGAGGGTTTTTTTTCCATGTTGTCCTTGTCAGATTGCAAATCTCAGCTGAGACAGCTACCCTCAATCCCAGAGTGTTTTCAGAATTGGGAGATCTACAATTGCCATGCTTTTCTAACTCTGGCAACTACAAGAGAAATGCCATGAGCAACAGAGACAACTATATGATTTCATCGATCTTACTGTGGCAGTAGGATTCCATATCAAGTAACCCCATCAACGGTAAATAGACAGATCCTCTCACACTTGTAAAGTGTTTGGTTTGACCATCAGCATCAGGAAGACAAACGTTATAGTCCAGGACAATGCTGCATGGCCATCTATCAGTAATGACAATATGACACTGGGTTGTTGATGGTTTCACATATCTAACCTCCACAGTCACCAGCAATCTATCACTTGATGCTGAAATCAACACACGCATCACAGAAGCTGCAGCTTTTATGTCCAAGTTGGGTAAGAGAGTGTCGGACAACAGCAACCTGACAAAGAACATCAAGCTAGCATCCTTAGTGCACTCCTCTACAATGCTGAGACCTGGATAATATATGTAGGCAGGAGAAAGGGCAATATAGTTTCCACCTACGCTGTTTTTATCTTATCCCCGACATCTCTTGGCAGGACAAGGACACCAACTCAGTGGTAATATACTGAGCTACTTCCTTTACAGCACACTTTATTCAGCTAATGATATCAGCGCTGGCTTGTTCATCAGCTAGCTGACAGCCATGTACAATGAACTGGCGATTGAGTCATGACCTCCTGCTAGTCCCTACCTTGGCTACAAGGATGACTGCAAGCAAGATATAAAGATGGCAGGCAGTGGCACTGATAACTGGGAGACAGTCACCAATGGCCATGACTTCTGGAGGCTGATTGAAAAGGACATTGGAAAAGGCAATCAGAAACAAAAAAATTCAGCTGGCTGAGACCAAAGGCCAGAGAAAACAGAGGCCAGTGGAACTTGCACTTTCCCAGTCTATGGCAGTGAATACGACAGAGACTTCCATACCAGAGTGGGGTTCCTGAGTCCCACAGACAATACTTAACAAATTATTGACCACCATAGTGTAAGCCATCATCTTGTGAGATGGAAGACTGCCTAATAAAGGTAGAAGATGCCATTGTCTTGTTATCCCGGGTTAGAGATAAAAAAAGACAAGAGAAAAGCCATCCCATTACCCAATGGGAGTTCAGATTTTGTACTGTAAACATTAATAAACACTTTTGAATATATTTAGCATGTCAGTGGCTGTAATAATAAGGATTATATTTTGCTAATGGTATTGAGGACACTAAAGTATAGCCGTGATGTTTCTCCGACGATCTACACTGCCACAACTTCATCAGAAGTGCGGTAGAAAGGCTGATTGTAATATAATTATCCATGCACTTCCAAATCCTTTAATCATTACAGTGAATTTGAGAGAATCTGCAAAGTGTTTTTGTTGTAATGCTGTGAAGATTGGACAAGCAAAGCAAATGTTATCTGTTTCACTCCAGAGAAGGTCTCTTTCTCTGAATTGGAAAAGGAAGTCTGAGTTTCTTTGCAGTTGGATTTTATTTAGCTTCAAGGGAGGGTTTCTTTTTCTTAAAATTAAAATCATGACTCATAAAATAGAGATGCCAAATGATATCACCATCACAATTATAATAATGTGTCGCTGTTTGCTTCAGATGTTTACTGACATTTAAAGTCCAATTGCAGAACGCACTATTATTCTGCTCCTTTAATAACTGATACTATCCTGAACAAAATGGTAGTTTGTACAGCTGGCATAATAAATAACTGATGCTTTAAGGATTGCATAAAGTATAGTGCTGAATAGGTCTTCTATTGTGTGAAGGAAAAGAAAAAAAGAACCAATTATCGATATGAATATACTATAATAAGCCAATTTTCTCAATCACTATGCTGTTATTGCTACAGACTTGACACGACTGTACTCCAACTATTTCTCAACTTGTCATCTGGTGGCAATAATCAGCAATCAGACCTCAGCTGCAATTCAGATAAACAGCAGAGAAAGGATCTAGCAATATAGTCAAAATTGCCTCACCAAATCACACTATGAGCTGTGAATTGCTGAGCTACCTCCAAAAGAGCTGAATCCTGTTACTGAGCTGCTCATACCAGGGCACGCTTCCTACACCTTTCAGTGGCAGAATAACTAAAGGAATGCTGAAATTATTACTTTGAAAACAAGAGAGTTCCCACTTTAACTGAGGCTTGTGGTTTGCTAAGACCAAAACATTCAACTAGGATTTTGCTGGAAAGCAAATATACATTGTCATAGAATCCCTACAGTGCAGAAAGAGGCCATTAGACCCATCGAGTCTGTACCAACTCTCCAATAGAGCATCTTACCTCGGCCTTATTCCTATAATCCCACATATTTACCCCACCAATTCCCCTAAACTATATGTCTTAGGATACTAAGGGACAATTTAGCATGACCAATCAACCTAACCCGCACATCTTTGGAGTGTGGGAGGAAATCAAAGCAGTTGGAGGAAACTCACGCAGACATGGAGCGAATTTGTAAACTCCACACAGTCACCCAAGACTGGAATTGATCTCAGGTCGCTGGCACTGTGAGGGAGCAGTGCTAACCACCCTATGCCTGTGATACATGACTATCAAGCAGGTGATGACAGAATCGAGTTCAGTTCTGATTTCCCTCAGGTTGAATGTCTTGTCCAGGTAACAGTTTAACCTATCCATCCATTGGGAAACTGACGGGATCTGGTGCAATACAAGTTTTATATTCCATAAACATCAATAAAGAGGAATATTGACTGGAGTGAAAACTGGCCTCCACCCCGTCCTCTAGTTTCTTGTGCAGCAAGTGAAGCTAAAATGATACATCCTACCAGGCTGGACAGGCTGAACCTGTATCTTCCAGAGTACAGAGGAGTAAGAGGCTTCTCGATTGAAACATACAGGGGGCAATTCTCCCAAAAAAATTCTAAGTTTGAATTTGTGTAAAAACTGGAGTAAATCCATTTGTTCTTTTCAGTGGGAGTTTCAAAATAAATCTCCCACACTCTGTGCACTGTGGAGTGCACAAGTGTGAATCTTATGAAAAATTTGGGAGTGAGGACTATTCCCATTGAAGATGCCGGCAGCCACTGCACATGCGCCGATCTGTGGCCAACCCCATGGCCCCTGCATTGGTGGCTATGGGACCTCCCCACCACCCAATCACTGCACCCCCCCCCCAACCCCCAGACATGTCCGGGCCAGCCTCAACCCCCAACAGCAGTCCTGATCTTTCCCCATCAGTCCCCCTGCAATCCCAATTCTGCAACCCCCCCACCACAAAACTCCACCTCCTCACCCAACACTAGCCTCCCTCCCTCTATCACCCAGCTACTATTAGGCTCCACCACCTTGGCACTGCCCAATGCTTGGTGAGCACTGCTAAGGTGCTCCTTTGCTGCTTGGGCAATGCCAGGGGGCCAGGCTAGCACTGCTGAGATGGCAGTGCCCAGTGGGCACTTCCCCACCTTATCCCTGACCCCCTGGGAGGGTTAGTGGCCCCCTTTCACTTCAGTAGGGTCAGTCTGCCAGTTCTCCACGAGTGGGGAGCTATTGTAAACACTCCTGCTGGGGGAGAGAGACTCTAGCAGGTCCAGAGATTTCAGTCCCAAGTCCACTAATGATAGGCAAATTATATTAAAATGATGATTTGAATAAATTATTCAGCTCTGCGCCGATTTCTGGCGCTGAGCTGATGGTGCCAGAAATCTTGCACGCAGAGAAACATAGAGGCCATGGCACCCAGTGGGAAGTCCACTAAATGGCCTCCGTTTGAATCTCCTGGCCCGCTGCACTGAGAATCACCCCATAAAATCATAAAGATTCTTAACTGTGTAGATGTGGAGAGGAAGTTTCCTCTTGTGGGAGAGTCGAGAATCAGGAGTCACTATTTCAATGTAGGG
Organism: Carcharhinus amblyrhynchos; assembly: GCF_965287045.1. Taxonomy (NCBI): domain Eukaryota; kingdom Metazoa; phylum Chordata; class Chondrichthyes; order Carcharhiniformes; family Carcharhinidae; genus Carcharhinus; species Carcharhinus amblyrhynchos. The sequence continues at coordinate 55,826,384 of NC_137331.1, forward strand.
GGTCACCCATGTAAAGCAGAGATGGGGTGAAATTTTTTCACTCCAGGATTGTGAGTCTTTGGAAGAAGCAGAGTCTTTCAATAATTTTAAGGCAGAAGTGGATAGATTCTTAGTAAGCAAAGGGATGAAAGATTATTGAACATTGGCTATCTGGGGTTACTGTCAGATCCACCATGATCTTAGTAAATGGCAGAGCAGGCTCGAGAGGCTGATTGGTCTACTCCTGCTCCTTGTCCATACATAAGTTAATCATCATCTGCAGTGTTCTCACAGGAATTGTCCATCATGTGGGAGCGGTGAAAATTATTAATCACCCTTCCACAGAATAAGGCCTCATGTAATCTGGAAATGTGTTTAAATCAGTCCTGACCTAGCAGTTATTAAGCAATATTGCTTAACAGGCACTTGCAAATTATCAGTCTTTCTGGAGTATGAAGTTAAATATCAGGCCAATAGAATCGTCGTTTCTGTCCACTTTTTCTAACAATTTTAGGCACCAATCCCATTTTCCTTAATGTCCTGCGGTAACATTTATTAGTCTGCTTCCAGGAGAGAACATAGCAGTGATAGAAGGTTCATGTATAAGCTTCAGTTGTAACTCTATATGCTCACTCTGTCCTGATAATGGTCTTTTTGGCAGTACATATATTTTCAGAGGAACCACAGTGATAGTGCGTTCCACTAATGCAAGCTGAAGCATGCAATTCTTTTACAGTTTGAAGAGGTATGGCTAGGATGGCTTTTATAAAAAAAAACAGCATTACATTTTATGCCTTCCTTAGATTAATGGACAGATCCTTATCAAATCAAAAGTAAATGTCACTTGTCAGGCCTGCCACATAAGGAAACACGAATACAATAGATGCACTGTGATTTTTATGAGTCGGACCAAATGTATAGCTATATTGTCTATGAACTACCTGCATCATATTTGACAAAGCAGACCAGCTACCAAAATCAGTATCTTTAACTGCATTCTTAGATATTATGAGATTATTTCTTGCCTTTAAAAGCAAATAGATATCCCTGACCACTGTAGAATGATAGCAGCAGTTGATATAAGAAAATTTCAGAGACTTCACTTCAAAATAGAAATTAACAACCATGACTTTGTTTACTTTTAAACCATGCCACATTTTTAGACTGCCTTTGTTATGCTCGTCCATGCTTTTAATAAGCCTGCATTTTTGGGAGATTGTGGACAGGAGAGTAAAATTGCTGAACATATTCCCATTTGGAATTAGTATTTTGCTATGTTGGGATTGAAATTAATTCTGTTCACCATTTTTCATGCAATAGTTAAACATATGCGTTGATTCTGTTAATTAATTTAACAAAACATTTTCCTGTTCCGCCTATCGCAGGAATTGTAGCAGGTGAGGGGCAGACCATGGGAAGGTCCATTGACCTCAGACGGGATTTTCTGGTTTCAAGGCGACTGCAGCGGAAAAATCCCACCCATTAATTTATATGAAACTTTTTAAATTCATTTATGGGATGTGAGCAACGCTGGCAAGGCCAGTACTTATTACCTTCTCCAATTACTCCTGTGGACATACACAGGAGATGTGACTCCAGTAAAATAAAGTTTGTTAAATGGGTAATAACTTTGCTAAAATTGTGCAGTCAAGAATTTGATGTCAACACACAAAAATCCACACTAAAAGTAAGACAACGTGAACTTTCTACCCCAAAGCATATCTTATGTTATGATATTTATCATTACAGAAATTGGTTTCAAAGAATTCCACTCCCTAGAAAGCCTCAGCAACTTCAAATCAAAGCTGTGTGCACACATTGGGGCTGAGTGCACAGCAGAGCAGACTGGATGCCACCAGGTAAAATTGACATCTTCTCTCTGCCAGAGGACTTCAAAGGAGCCTGTACCTATACACAGCTTCTGACAGGGAGAAAGAAAAATCTCTGCTGCAGAATGGAGTGCAGTGATTTGAAATCCTACCAATGACTGGAGCAGAGGCGGGGGCAAGGGGCGTCCGTGCTGACAGAATGCAGATGTTGATCATAAGATTGCCTGAAGTCACCATGCCAGGGGAGATTTTCAATTCTGCCAGAGCTTGCAAGGGCCCAAGAGTGGTGAAGTCAAACCGCTTGCCCCCCAGCGAGATGGGGTGGGGTAAGGGAGAAGGGAGGCTGAGGGGTGTATAAGGGGAAGGGGGTTTGATGGGGGTGGGGGGGGGGGGCGGGTTCTGTGAAGAGGGGACTGAATGGGGAATTCTGAGGGGGAATGGTGGCTGAGGGGTGTCTGACAGGGAAGCAGGATTGAGGGGGAGGGGGTCTAAGGGGAAGGGAGACTGAATGGGGGGGTCTGAGGGGAAAGGAGGGCTGGGGGGGACGTTTATGTCAGGTCACCATCATGCCTGTGTGGTGTGTGTGTGGGGAAGGGGGAGTGACCCATGGTGGAGGGGAGGGTGCCCTTCTTTTCTGAGGGGGTGGTGGTACTCTCCTCGTCCCTCAGGGTCCAGCACGCCATGTCCCCACTTGTGGGTAGCAGCTGTAAAGTTCACCCTGAGCCAGGTGAATGGTGGCACGCTGGTGTTTGGACTATCTAACCCATGAATTACATTCAAATTAGTGGCTTTGCATAATTAGCCGGAAGCCAATCCGAGCTGGTGGGGTGGCTCAGGGGAATTTTAAGAGGCCTCATGCCAGTCGGGAATCCCAATTTTTGGCCCCATTCACCGAGACATTGGGATTCCCACCGGCATCTGAAGAGGTCAGAGAATCAGGCCCAACGTGCTGCTTATAATCCCTTCGACAGAATTTAATCTTGCAAAACTGGCAACCAATGCATGGCTGTAAAACATTCTAGGAAAAGATAGACATAACAAACATATCGGGGGTGATTCTCCCCAAAAAATTCAAAGTGCTGAATTTGTGTCAAAACTGGAGTAAATCCCGATGCTTTTCTCAGCAGGATTTTCAAAATGAATCTCCCACACTCTGTGAATCACAGAGAACCCTAGCGTGACTCACCAGTGGGCCTATTTCCACTGGAGAGGCTGGCAGCATAGTGTGAGCAGGCCAGCGTGCATGCACCAATCTGTTAGAGCAGAGATCGGCACATTCACAGTAGCCCCACACTGCCAGCCTCACAATTGCTGGCCAGCCCCGCGACCCCACATCACTGGCACTGTGACCTTCACCCCCACATCCTGATCGCTGATCTCCCAGACATTTCTCAACCAGCCTCAATCTATCCCCACACCAGCAGTCCTCAGCAACACCCTCCGCCCCCAGAAGGCCGGCCCCACCCCCACCCTGATGGCCAGCCCTGATCACTATTCACCCTTTCTCTGCCACCAATCCCAAGTGCAGCAGGACACCCTACTCCCACCAATCTCCAACATCAGAGGCCCCCCTCCATTAGGCCCCGCCTCAACCCCTTGACACTGCCCAATGGACAGGGCCAAGATGCCCCCTTGGACATTGCCACTTTGCCCCATGGGTGGTGCCAGGAGGCCAGGATGGCACTGCCATGCTGCCAATGCTCAGGGGGTACCCCCCTCTTACCCCTGATTTCTGGGGGAGTCTCCATGGCCTCCCTTCTGAAGAGGCTAGCAGGCCAGAAGACTTCAGTTCCGGGCCCACGAATGAGATGTAAATGTTTATTTAAATAGGTTATTCTGCTCCACACCAATTTCTGGCACGGAGCTGACAATGTCAGAAATGCGGTGGCCAGAGATTCGTGGAGGCCATGGCACTCTGCAGAAAACCCACTACACGGCCTCCGCAGCGCAGCGGGCTGGGAGAATCGCCCCATTGCATTGTGTAGGAATTAGCCCAGAAATTCTAACCCTCCAAGCTGCATCCTTATCCTTATGTTTCTCTCCTGAATGTCAGCAAGATAATAACACCCTTCATTAGTGGCATTCTCTGCCTTGATCTATTCAATAGTTCAAACTAAACGTTTTGCTAATTTATGCCAACAGTGTTTGTGGAAATATTTTAGTTGCATGGGGCATTGGTGTAACAGTCTTTCCTCCAGTAGTCAGAAATAAAGACATAATTTAGCTAACCATTTTTTTGACTCCTCTGCAATGGGATACAACATGACAAATCAATGAACCAGTACAACTTTCTTTTTGTTTTTATGTGTCCTTTTTATTGGCTTCTGATACAGTCTAGCATAATAAAAGAAAGTTATCCCCCGACACCCCCACCCCCCACCAGTTCAAATGTCTATTCTTTCTCCTGATTGTATTCTTTCAATGTTTTATTGCAGCCACCCAGTGATGGATTATCTTGTTTCTATATCAACTGAACAAAGAACATGGTTTTGATTCTGAATTTGTGAAATAGATCTTGACGCTTGATCAAGTTTTCTGTTGGGACATCGAGGGAAGCTGGTGAAAAGACTAGATAGCATTTATCCATCAAAAGCTCCAAAGTGTCAAATCCTAAACATGTCATTTGAATCTGCCTTTTTAACTCGAATGACCTTCATTACTCCAAAGCTGGAATCTACAAAATATTCCACAAGTGATTTGATTCTGGGATGGGGAAAGACTTTAACAGACAGGGCTTCAGGACAAATCACAGCTAAATCCATGAACCTTTCCTTGGAGGGAAATATAAGGAATGAAGAAAATTAAATTGCATTGATATAGTGCCTTTCCTGACCTCAGGACATCCTAAAGGACATCACAGCCAATGAAATGCTCCTGGACCGTTTTACAATAGTTGTAAAATATTGTAAAACATCGGCTCATTTCCACACAGCTAGGTCCCACACACAACAATGAGGCAAATACTGTTTTGGATCAGTGATATTGGGTGAAAGGTAAGTTGCACCAAGATTGTGACCTTCCTCCACCCCATTTAAATAGGGCTGCACAGTGGGATAGTGGTTCGCACTGTTGCCCCACAGCATCAGGGACCTGGATAAAAGCAAATTACTGCAGATACTGGAATCTGAAACCAAAGGAGAAAATCTCAGCAAGTAGCATCTATAAGGAGAGAAAATAGCTGACGTTTCGAGTCCAGATGACCCTTTGTCAGGGATCCGAGTTCGATTTCCGGCTTGGGTCACTGTTTGTGTGGAGTTTGCATGTTCTCCCTGTGTCTGCATGGGTTTCCTTTGGATGTTCCGGTTTCCTCCCACCATCCGAAGATGTACAGGTTAGGTGCATTGGCCATGCTAAATTCTCCCTCAGTGTAGCCAAACGGGCGCCAGAGCGAAGCAGCTCGGGGATTTTCATAGTAACTTCATTTTAGTGTTCATGTAAGCCTATTTGTGACAGTAATAAATAAACTTTAAACTAAAAAAAAATTTATTCTGCAATGGAGTTGTGGGGTCAATGGAAAGGCACCTCATTTGCATGGGACTGATCCATATCTGCTATTCATGTATATGCGACTGGAAACTTGAGTACCTGAGCATCCTGGGGTGAACAGAGATTAGACCTCCTCACCTGGACACTCAATAGGTAAATGGTAGCTCCTGATTCTAAAGGCCAACTAATATTCACTAACCAAGGTCTTGGCTTGGTGTATGTAGCTAGCAGCCATTTTCAACCAGCTCCCACTGGAGGTCTGGCAGGATTTTGGTGAAACTACCAAACTATCATTCAGCAACTATCAGTTGCTTTTGGCAACTGAAGAAATTTGATCTGATCCTCCAAATGAAATGCTGTCCTCAAGATAGGAGAAGTAAGGAAAAGTGAAGAAAATTTTAAAGGAGGGATAAAAGTAAAAGCACACTACAGCTTTATTATCAGCACAATCAGTTTAAATCTATATGTGGTTCTAAAGTTCAGCCTTGGAAAGTATGCATTGCAAGCTACAACTTAAATACTGAAAATACATTTTAGCATTAGTTATTGTTACAAAACAGCTGGACATAAAACAGCATCAAAGAGCCTTTCAAGTTAGCTATACAAACAGTCCTCACATAGCAGTACAGTATCAAGTTCAAAACTGTTGCATGGCACATTTTTACAGTAGATTTACTGTATCACAGTTCATAATCAGATTAGCACTGGATTAATACAGAGTAAGTTTAAAAAGAACTAGACATCAAAGATCACTTAATACTGTAACTGTCAAAGATATTTTTAATTGTGCAATGAGAATACCATATGTTCACTTCTCGCAATATCAGTGTTTTCAGGAAGGAAGAAATAACCATTATTTCAATGTTGCACATTAATGCCATAAATAAGATTACATTTGTCTAGGTTCCTTGTTTGGAAAAGACCACAAACTAGAACAGACATAATTTATATATATATGAATCACAGAATTTCAGTAGTGCAGGAGAAGGTCTTTCGGCCCATTGAGCCTGCACTGACAACAATCCCAACCAGGCCCTCTCGCTATAACCACAGTACCCTGCTAGTCCCCCAGCACTAAGGGGGATTATATACATATAAAATACACACGCAGAGTTGTTCTTTCAGTATTGCTGCCTAATGTCCATTGTTTTACCTGTAGTTACCTGAGAACAGGTACCTCTCACAGCTTTCAGAGTCTGAAATGTGATGTTTTAATATATTCAATTCTAATTATTTTCTTTTTCTCCTATATATGCACCTTTCTTTTTCCTGCATCTTGCTTTTGATATTCATATCTTCATTGGTGCTGAGTGTGTTTTGTTTTCAGTTATAAGGAATTGCTGCTTTATCATTATTTCCCTCAATACTTCTGCTTCATTATATCTTCTTATGTTAAAACAGTCATTAATCTATTTTAACTCTGGCAACACAGGTTTGCAATCCAGGAAACTTGCTTTCCATCAGCCTGGTAAGAGGATGGCAATTATTTGTTTCATGATACATTAACTGAGCAAGAAAATCCATTAACTTTTCACTTTTTATCTTTCCCTGTTTCATTCTGTGGTAGTGTGGCAGAACAACTCTGCGTGTGTATTTTATATGTATATAATCCCCCTTAGTGTGGGGGGACAAGCTGGGTAGTAAGGTTATGGGGAGAGGGCCTGGGTGGGATTGTTGTCAGTGCAGGCTCGATGGACCGAAAGGCTTCCTCCGTGAGCCTTCACGGACCACGTGACCAGGCTGGAGCCAATGGAGTACGAGCGCCCAAAGCTACCAATTGGGAGTGAGGCGAGCATTTGTTGGGCTGAAGGGCTTCAGTTAGAATTAGGGCATTGTTCAGAGTAGACTTGTACAGTTGTGCTGTTAACCTCTTTGTTGTATACAGTTTCTTCTTATCATTAAATCTTTTAGTTATATGCCACATCAAGTCATCTTGCGTTATCACACATTCTTTTCATTATATTTTTGTAGACATTGGAACGTGAACAAGACTAAAAAGATGCGTCTTTGATTTATTTTTAATATGTTATTTTAATTCACTTATTATTAGAGACATAAAGCTCTCCCTCCCTCCTTCTGAGATAGTATTTGATTCTATTTGTCAGTAGTTATGTTGGACGAAGATGAGACACTTAGCAATTTAAGACAGCCATGTGCTGATTAGATTTGAAACCCTGCAGGAATAAATTCAAAAGACAATCATCAGAACATGTGTGCTTAAAATATAATTTATCTGCACTTCTAAACATTTGATTACAACACAAGCATACATATAGATCCTACATGCAGCTCCCAGACCAAGCTAAAGCACATCACCTGAGAGAAAAAGTATAACTTGCACATTACATCACTGCCTAACTAGGCAGAGGTCCTAAAGCTTACAAAAGGCTGGCAAAAAATTATCTTTAACATGAATGAAGCGTTGGGAGGAAAACCTGTTTGAGGATATTGCTGAGGTTGCAAGGACTACCTTCCCTACTCGCAGTCCCCCCACTTTTGTTTTGTAAAACCAATCCCCCAAGCTGCTAGGTGCACTCTGAGACTGCTGTTTTCTTCTTAGTAAATCATTTTTGTATTTACAATGTCTGCAGAAGTGCATCATTACATCTGGCAATGAGGATAAAATTATCATGACACTGTCTCTGGCCCAACACCTGTGAGTACCCTATTTTAAATTGAAGTATAAGAAAATTACTGACCTGAATGCCTCTCTTTGGGCAAATGGACACATTTCAGATATTGAAATGATACCAGTGCCTAACTAACGTAAAATCAGAAAGGATGGACTGTTGCAAAATGGGTGGAGAGATTACGGCAAGACCCTGGGTCAAAATCCACAAGAAGGATGAGTGAAATGCAAAATACTTATACTGTTGGCTAGGTGGTGGTTCAGGAGGCTCAGAGCATTGGAGGGACTCGGAACAATTGGCCAATACAGTCGAAAATTCAGAAAGGAAGGTATAGAGAAAATAGCCCTGCGAAGCAAGAGCTTTAAGTTTGAAAAAAAAGAACTTAAGTTAGAAAAAACAAAGAGTTGCTGGAAACTTTTTTTAAAAAAAGAGAACACTGAAAGCAGTGCTTCAAGCAACAAAAAAGCCCCAAGTGCGCTGCAGCGAGCTCTCCCTGTGCTCGGGGAAAATCACAGAGCTGAAACTGACAAGCTCCCAATGTGCAGGAACAGAGCAGAGCCTGCGGGGGGTTCCACGACAGCAATCGCTGCACTGATGGACTTAAAGCAAGAAGAAAAGCTCTTAACCTTTAAAATAAGAAGGAAAGTTAACCATTTTCTTAAAATAGCAACAATCCTGACTGGACCATGAGAGTGCCAAGTCTCTAAATGCCATTGAAATAAACGAAAAAAAAACAGCAACTTCAGAGAAAACAAAACAAGCTCTCCAATCAACCAAAAGAAGGAAAAACTCCAGAGGTCACTGAAATAATCATCCCTTAGAAAAAGGAGAAGTATTAAAATGTCAATGAAGACAGCCTTGTTTATGCCAAAACTCTAAAAACATAGGAAAAACACTGAGAGAAAGCTGGCAGCTGCTGAATGAAAAAAAAGTCTTAATGCAGTAATATAGTTAAAATGGCAATGTATTTTAAATGGCAATATATTTAAAGTGGAAACCACAAGAAGGAGCAAACAGCTAAAGACAGGAAAATTGGAGAAGACTCCAAGTAAAGGGCAACTCTCAATAAAAAGGTCCACAAGCAATGAAAACCTCAAGGAAAAGAGCAACTCTCGAAAGAGATCCATTAGTAACAAAGATCTCAAAGAGGAGGCAAAGACCACAAAGACAATGAAAGTCCCCAGCAGGCAAGCACTGAAAAACCCCAGGAGGTCAATGAAGGACTCCAGAAGGAGGGGAGGAGAAACCCTAGGAGGGTAGAAAAAACACTAAAAGGATGGCACTGAATGATCCCAGAGAAAGGGCATGGTGAAACATTAAATGACCAAGGGCAGCAAGGGAATTGCAGAATGGAAATGAGTCAATACTTCATCAGATTCAGGCCAAACCAACAGTAAAGCCAAAAGGGTGAGCTGAGTAAGGATAGGTGGAAATGCAGTTCCGTTCATGTAATGTACAAGAATTGAGTCAGCAGAGCTTGAACACGATGGAAAACTAACTGAAGAGGTAAAAACATTGAAATTGACAGCAGAATCAGCAACTCAGAGATAGAAACTGAGACTACTTGCCAGAATAACATTGCTGAAATTGTCAGGTGAATAGAACAAGAATCAATTTGATGAAATGGTCAATGATAAAGATATCGAATTGAAATGTTGGAAAAAGGAGAAACTTTATTACACGACATACGTATCAGAGACAAAGTACAATGACCATTTCTTTAACGTGACAGACCAAGATTGTGAAAGAAGAAACTCTTCTTCATAGTTAAGTTGTTCTTTTCAATGTAAATATTACCAATCATATACAGGCTTGGTTAAACATTAATCTGGGTTCTTTATTTGAAGATATTATTCACTGGGAGACTGGCAGATTGCCTGCATGATTGCCTCATTGAAGTGACAGCTACACTCCTATAAGGTGCATGACATCATTACACAACACTCATCTCCATCTTAATTTATGGAAATTGGCTGTCGCATTCTATCTTACAATGGAAAATTCCCCTACAGTGGAAAAGGGTTGGGAAGTTGATCCTACATAGGTCTTCCATCTCCCCCTATACTATTCACACCAACACCCCACCACACCCCCCTCAACCCCACATTTTACAATCCCCTTTCTACTCCACGTCCTTGGGAGGGGCAGTAAAATTCATTCATGTATTTTTCATAGCTCTTAGAATGAATTTCCTCTGTTAGTGTTTAAGGGCACCCATTTATAGTAGATTGGATGTGCCTAAGTCATACTTAATGACCAAATCACTAAACCTGCACTCCATCTATGCAAATTTCAAGTAGTTTGGAGAAAGGCAATATCAAGGCCAATTAAGTTGTTGAGATCAGCAATCAACAAATTATAAAATGTACTGTTTAGTCAACATAGTATAAGTCAGGAAATATTAAAGTGAAACAGCAGAGTCAGGTTGCACCTAAGAATTATATCCACTTTAGGTTACTAAGACACAGGGGAAAAAGCTAAATAATTGTTTTCCTCTGTCTGGGGAGTCAGCTATGAAGCAAAATGAGAGAAACGGAACTCATTAACTTTAAAAGAAGATGGTGAACTAAGTCTTACAGTACTATGTAAAAAGCTGAACAGAAGGTATCAGAAAACACACTTCAAAGCGAGTCACGATAACAAGAAAAAACACAGGTTCAGATTTAGAAGCTTAACAACCTAAATCGTTGAAAAAGTATGTCACAGAAGGAGGCCATTCAGCCCATTATGTCTGGACAAATCAGTAAACAATGACAAAGCCTATCCCACTTTGCAGCTCTTGGTTCGTAGCCCTGTAGGTTATGGCACTTCAAGTACTTTTTAAATGCAAAACATGGGGAAGACAAATTTATCAGTGACATCTATAATATGAAGGGTTAATGTTAAATGTGTAAATACATATTCTACATCATCATAAAATTTCATGATATCAGAGCGTGGAGAGAGAGAATTCTATGTAGAGCCTTGGGTACAGGAGTCACATGTGCTATGGATAAAGGGGAACCAGTGGATGTAATGTACTTTGATTTCCAAACAGCATTTGAAAAGGTGACAACACATCAAAGGTTATTGTGGAAAATAAAAGCTTAGGGGTAACATTTTGGCATGGATTGAAGATTGACTAGCTAACATGAAAAAAAGAGTTGTCATAATGACGAGTGGTGTGCCACTGGGATCAGTGCTGGGGCCTCAACTTTTAAAAATTGATTTGAATGATTTGGGTAATGAGACTGCAGATATGGTTGCTAAATTTGCTGATGTGGATGTGCCGGCGTTGGACTGGGGCAAACACAGTAAAAAGTTTGACAACACCAGGTTTTAGTCCAACCGATTTATTTGAAAGCCACTAGCTTTCGAAGCGCTGCTCCTTCCTCAGGTGAGTGGAGCAGTGCTTCAAAAGCTGGTGGCTTTTGCTACCAAATAAACCTGTTGGACTTTAACCTGGTGATGTGAGGTTTCTTACTGTGTTTACCTCAGTCCAAAGCCGGCATCTCCACATCACTCATTTAAGACAGAGATGAGGGGATTTTTTTTCTCTGAGAGGTTCATGAGTCTCTTGAACTCTCTTCCTCAAAAGGAGTGTTTGAATATTTGAACAGCAAACTAGATAGATTCCTGATTAACAAGGGGATGAAAGGTTGTTGGGGTAGGCAGGAATTTAAGGATGAGATTACATTCAGATCAGCCACGATCTTATTGAATGGCAGAGCAGGCTCAGGAGACCTGCCCCTAATTTGTATGTTCATATATACATTGTAAATAGTTAGCATAATGTTCAATAAAAGATACAGCATCACCTTATCTGTAATTCCAGATTCACAATTATCACATTCAAGATCAAAGTCATCAAGAACCAAATACCAGGAAGAGATTCTTCACACAAAGAATAATCACCAGTTGTAACAATTGTTACGTTGTGGGTTTTAACAGAAAAAGAACATACTTGATTTGCAGATGTAGATTCAAACTAACACGCAACAGGTTTTATTGAAGATCTGTTTCTTATTCTACATCAAGCACAAAACTGAAAGTAAAACAACAGCCCGAGCACACGCCCTAATGACATCACCATCAAATCATGTGATCAGCTCTTAAAGAAACCTGGAGACCTTTTTAAACATATAGAGCGGGATTTTATGGCCTTACTCCCTGAAACCAGAAAATCCTGCCCGAGGTCAACGGACCTTTCCATGTTCTGCCTCTCGACCACTCCAATTCCTGTGGTGGGTCGGTAAAACTCAGGCCACAGAGTGAGATTTTCTGGCCGTGCTTGCCCCAAGACCAGAAAATCCCTCCCAATGCCAATGGACCTTTGCATGGTCCTGTCCCGCCCACTACCATTTCCCTGGCAGGCAGGTCAGGAAAATATCATCCATAACATCTAGGTAGGGTCAAAAACACTGGATGCTGGGGTAACAAGGTGTGACTGTAGATTCTTTTTTCTGCACAGATGAGATAAAATAGGCCAAATAGCTCATGATTTTATTATAGCGAACTTGGAACTTAGCAGGGAAATCTCAGGCAGAGTCAAAAAGTGCAAAAGTGTTCAGAATAATTGAGTTTGGAACAGGAAACTGACGGGAAAGCCTTCTACCCTGTTTTACCAATAAAATGCTATTAATTTCCCTAATTATATCCTGAAGTTACACTGCAAACATTACAGAATTCTGGGGCCACTTACCTTGTTAGTTTGAAGATGCTGGATATTTGTGGGACACACTTACATGTTTGTAATACCAGCAGGTAAACAAAATCAGTACAGTTTTCACCTTAACAAATATGGTACTAAACAACTCAACTGTAATACAAATTCCAGGTTAGGTTGAAAGAAGCAAAAATCCAAATACATTTGCTCATTGTTGCAATCTAAAACACAGATCCTTCCACCTCCAAGTCAGTGAAATGGAGGCCAGTAGTTATTTCATTCTAATCTGGTTCATGAATGATATGATTCTACAATGAGAAACATATCTTGATTTATATTTTTATCTTCCATCATCATTAAGACACCTTTTAAAGGTACAATCCGACTGAAACTCAGGGGGTGAATACCCATGGGGATTCTCCCTCTCGCCCACAGTAATCTCTGCTGAACAACAACAAATTACATTTAGAAAGAGCCTTTAACATAATAAACTATCAAAAGGTACTTGACAGGAGTGTCATCAGACAATATTTGACACTAAGCCTCATAAGGAGGTATTATGACAGGTAACTCAAAGTTTGGTCAAAAGACGTCTATGATAAGGAAGATCTGAAAGAAGAGAGAAGAAAGGTTTCGAGAAGGAATTTCAGGGCTTAGAGTCTAGGCTGCAGAAAAACCCTAAAATCAATAAATGCCATTTATACTATTTTTCCATGATTTGCATAACACTGCCAAGTCCAGAGAAGCAGGAGAACCTCCATGAAAATGCATGTCCCAAGATTTTTGATAAACATTAACATGACTGAAATTTTCTGGTATTCCCTCCGGTGGGATCCTCCAGTCCTGATGACATGATCCTCACTGTACTTTTGCCAGTGGCAGAGGGTGCGGACAACAGGAAAACCCATTGACAGTAACAAGAACGAAAGATCCCACCACCAGTCAATTGTGAACTACCTCTGTTACAGCAAAACATACCATAAAGGAGGAGGAAAATCCCACCCTAATGTCTATTTGGCCTGCCTATTTCAAATGACTTCTGAAAACTATGTAAAAATTCAGTACTGGTGGCTTCATGACAATTGACTAAACTCATAAACAGTTAATGCTGAAACCACAGACGTCACTGAAGACCACTCATTTATTTAAAAAGGATTTGTTCTTAGAGTATAGACAGCATAGTTCAATCCATATTTCATCAAAGGTTTATTTATCAAAAGATCAACTGCAGTCACTGCCAAGGGCCACATTGAGCAAGATTTACAAGTAAATTATAAAATACAAACAATGTTAGAAAGAAAAGTGACTTACTGATCATCAGATTAAGGTCTTTATATTATCAGGGTTCCAAGTATAACAGGCATTAGAGTTTATTCATCATGTGTTGAGACATGGCATTGTTGAGATATGGCATTGGGCTATTCTGAAATCTTGTTGTTTTGCACCTTAATTTAGTTAGGCCTGGATCTTCCTGTAAGAAGACAGGATATTACTACCCAATTTCAGCTGCACCCACCGATCCTGGCTGCAACAGAAGTGGGTAGCGCAGCCTCTCCGAGCTAAACCCAGCGAATGCAGGAGCGTTGGAAAAGGAGAGGATGTGCCCCCTTCTTACAACAGTAGCTGCTGTTATTGGGGTAAGCTTTTAAAAGCTTCAGGTCGATCAATGGATGAGTGTGGCTCAGTGTAAGGGTGAGTGAGTGGGTGAATGGTGAGATGGGTGGGCCAGTGAAGAGGTCAGATGGGTCAATGGGTGTGGTGGTGAAGTTGTTAGGTGGGTGAGGAGAAGGTAGTTGGGAGGATAGCTATGTGGTTGAGGTAGTCAGCTTTGTTCAGTGAGGGCTAGTCACATCTGCTTAAGACTGTAGTTAAATGGGAGGGCAGTCAGGTCTTGAAGTTCTTGGGGGGGTAGTCAGGTGGTTGGGGGAATTGCACGGTCAAGGGATAATCAAGTGGTTGGGGGTAATCAGGTGGTTGGGGGGGTAATCATCAGGTAATCAGGGGTTAGTCGGGTGGTCGGGGTTAGTCGATTGGCCGAGGGTGATTGAACGGTCGGGGGTAGTTGTGTTGACAAGGATAGTTGGGTAGTGAGGTGGTTGGGGTTAAATGGGTGGTCTAAGGGAGACGTGTGATCAAGGGGTTAATGGGGGTGATGCAGGAAGGAGGTGCATTTGTGATGCTCAGTTCAGTTCACAGCTGTTAGACCAGCTATTAAATGGTGAGTATTTGACAGTATTAAACAGTGAGTATTTGGCTAACTTGCGTGTGTCCAGCCCAAGTCTCTGCTCTGAGCCAGGGTAAAAGATATTTGCAGAACAGCAGGAATCTGCCCATCAGAGTTAAAACTTCACCGATAATTTCATGTACGTCTGTGCATCAGGAATTCTGCAGGATCCCAACACACATCTCCCAATCTCCAACAATCAGAGACTGTAAAATTGGCCCTTAGTTAGTTGAAGTTCCCCAGGTAGTATCCATTGTGCGCTCAGCCTGCAGGTAACAAGCGGCGAGGTTTTGTGCTCAGCAGTGATCAATCTGAAAGATTGGCAGAGTTAATTGTTCGGTGCAATCTCCAGTATATAACCATGTAAGGCATCTTAGTAACTATGGTAATTAGGACCAAGAGTGGCTTTGCGAGCCCTTTTCTGAACACTTTCAATGGCCTCACATTGCTGCTTATGGTGCTGTTCAACCACACAGATGTGTTCCAATACAGGAGGAATAAAATATATGAAAATGGTTGGCAGATCATGTCTTAACAGGAAACGGTATTTCAGCATCTAAAGCAAGTGCAGATGTTTGTTAGCTTATTTGACAATAAAACTGATGTGTACACCCTGTTTTAGATCTTCCTGGATAAATATAGTAAAAAGTCTCACAACATCAGGTTAAAGTCCAACAGGTTTATTTGATAGCACAAGCTTTCAGAGCACTGCTGTTTCATCAGGTGAGTGGGAGTTGTGTTCACAAACAAGGCATATAAAGACATAAACTCAATTTACCGGATAATGGTTGGAATGCGAGTCTTTATAGGTAATCAAGTCTTAAAGGTACAGGCAATATGGGTGGAGAGAGGGTTAAGGACAGGTTAAAGAGATGTGTATTGTCTCCATCCGTTGTCATAGCGTCGGCATGGTGTCCCCAATGTACCATGCCTCGGGACATCCTTTCCTGCAGCATATCAGGAAGACAATGTTGGCCGAGTTGCAAGAGGTTGTACCATGTACCAGGTGGATGGTGTTCTCACGTGAGATGATGACATCAGTGTCAATGATCTGGCATGTCTTGTAGAGGTTGCTATGGCAGGGCTGTGTGGTGTCGTGGTCACTGTTCTCCTGAAGGCTGGGTAGTTTGCTGCGGACAATGGTCTGTTTGAAGTTGTGCTGTTGTTTGAAGGCAAGAAGTGGGGATGTGGAGATGGTCTTGGCGAGATGTTCGTCTTCATCAATGACATGTCGAAGGCTTCGGAGAAGATGTCGTAGCTTCTCTGTTCTGGGGAAGTACTGGACGACGAAGGGTACTCTATCCGCCATGTCCCGTATTTGTCTTCTGAGGAGGTTGTTGCGGTTTTTCGCTGTGTCGCATCAGAACTGTCAATCGATGAGTCGAGCGCCACATCCTGTTCTTATGAGGGCATCTTTCAGTATCTGGAGGTGTCTGTTGTGATCCTCCTCATCTGAGCAGATCCTGTGTATACGGAAAGCTTGTCTGTAGGGGATGGCTCACATTGTCCGCACCTTTAAGACTTGATTACCTGTAACGATCGCATTCCAGCCATTATTTTGTAAATTGAATTTTTGTGCTTATATGCCCTGTTTGTGAACAGAAATCCCACTCACCTGATGAAGGAGCAATGCTCTGAAACTTGTGACTTGTGCTACCAAATAAACATGTCGGATTTTAACCTGGAGTTGTGAAACTTCTTGTTGTGTTTACCCCAGTCCAACGCTGGCATCTCCAAGTCATGGATAAATATACCCAGTGGTTTGACAGTGTTATGATGTTGGATTGTGATAAATTGAGAGAGTCTGGTCTGTTTCAAGATGTCAGCATCTTCTGGAGTTAAGACACATTCCCTTCTCTACAGACCAATTGTGAAGAGCTCGGCTATTCAGAGTGAAACACACTTTTACCCAACAGGGACTGGAAATGGAGCCTTCTCTTGTTACAAGACACTGAGAAGGAGTGAACTGGCTCCCCTTCATTCAGCCCGCTCAGTTGGTCACAACAAAGGAATTTTAAATATTTAGTTTTCCCATAGGTGTCATTTCCAATTCAAATGTATTTACTTTTTAATAAGAAGCCAATCAAACCAGATTACTTTGGGTCTGAGAAAAAAATAAGTTTATTAGAATTTTTAAAGAATGCAACAACACACACATGCAGATCTCTGAAATAAGAAAAATTAGAGTCCAAATAAAAGTGAAAAGAGTATATGATTGAGTCCTCTGTTGGACTACAATGTTATGAATACGTGGATTTCTTAACCAAAATGAATTCATATTCCAGTTTTCCTGATCACAGTAAATCCATCCAAATGGGACAATCTCAGTCAGAGTGAGATATTGAACCTTTTCTGTTTCAGATGCAGGAGCTTTCATATAAGATCACAATTGGCCCTAGGTGTCAGCATAAGAAAGACTGATTGGAATTTATTTCAAGAATTAATTACTTTCTGGTGTCAAATGTTCTTCGGTTGCCAGACGTAAAATAACTCAAGTAAGAACAGTTACTGCGAACATGATACAAAATTGATAAAAATTTGCTGCTATAATTTAATTTAGTTCAGTTGGGGCTTAGCATGGCACCACTTGCACTTTTTTTCATGAAAATGCAATTTTCTGCCATTATAGCCATGACAACAATAGGATTATAAATGGGATTAGCAGCAGCTCAAAATAATTGAATCTTAATCCCCCATGTCCAGTAGCAACATAACAAATGCATATAACCTCTTCAATGTCTTGCTAGATGGATGACTAGTAGCAATGCTATTCCAATCCTTCAGTAGTAATTAATGATTGATGATACAGTTATTCAACATGATGATACAATGTCTCTCAGGAAATGCTTAAAACAATTCTAAGGATGTGGTCATTCTATACATGCTCATAATTATTTTACCAGTGATAGAAAAATCTCTCACACTAAGATATAGATTGTCATTCAAATATATTAAGCCTACTCAAACTCCAATTCCTTCTCTATTCATTCGGAAAAAGATACTGAAGTCTGAGATCATGTACCAACCAGCTCAAGAACAGCTTCTTCACCGCTGCCATCAGACTTTTGAATGGACCTACCTTGCGCTAAGTTAATCTTTCTCTACACCTTAGCTGTGACTGTAACACTACATTCTGCACTCTCTCCTTTTCTTCTCAATGAATGGTATGCTTTGTCTGTATAGCACGCAAGAAACAATATTTTTCATTGTATGTTAATACATGTGACGATAATAAGTCAAATCAAATCAGAAAGATAATTGATCAAATATTTATCCAAACTAACTGTCTAAAAATTTATGGAGCATCTTTCAAAATTTGAATCTTAGAAGCAATATATAATGTAAAAAAGCTTCACGGTATAAATTATTAATATTGAAACTAGCACTTTGGTCAAAATTAGTACTTCAGCAATTATTCAGAACTATAAGCCTTTCCTCTGCAACAGTCTCGACTGTCTAACTGAAAATTGGATGAACGTGTCAAGAAAATTATCAGCTTAATACAATTTTATTTGACTTGCTTCCTTATCACAATATATTTATTTCTCTAAATGTCCTGGACATTTTGGTATTATTTGCTGGTAATTTGCTGGTCCCAATTATTTTAAATCTCATTCTTAGCAATAACAACAACACTGGGGGGAATTCTCCCAAGCCCCTGCTGGCAGGTTCAGTGGCAGGCTGGGAGGAGAATTTGGCAAAGATCCCATGGGGTTTTTTCACTGTGCCTTTCAGGGTGATGTGGAAGCTCACTGGAGGCCAGTGTGAAATTGATTTGTACTCCATTAGTAGGATGCAGATGACAGTCCAACAACTCATGCCCGATTCTCCGTGAAGCCAGTAGGAAAACACACTGCTATGAAACACGTCTGGAACAACATTGCATGCAGATGTCAGGACTCAGCTGAACAATTCCTAGGGCCTCTAGCATGTTCAGGAAGGAGGCTACTGGCAACCCTGGAGCTGGAACACCAGTGTGGGGAGTATCAACAGTTGGATCTTCCACATTTGGTGTCCCGGAGAAAGTCCATCCTTCCAGTCTCAGAATGTTCCTGGAGATCCATCTTCTTTCTCAGGGGGTCCATTTTGCAGCCTCAGATTGTTCTCAGAAATCCATCTTCATCTTCAGGAGATCCACTTCTTTCTTCAATAGTGGATCAGTGGGCGCCTTTCCAATACAGCACCTGGATATAAGGGCAGACTATCAGCCTTGCCCTGTCACAGAATATGGTGCAAAATATCCAGTTGTATAATTAACAAAATCAAGGCAGGAAGATATGGCATGTTTCCTCACCGGCTTCTGCAGTGGAAAATACGCTATGTTCCTGCTCCCACCACGGGATTAAGGAGGCTAAGTGCTGAACAAGCATGAAAACGAGAGAATTGTGCTGATTTTTTGAGTGAGCTCCCAGTCGCACCACACTTAGAGAAAAAAAGACCACAGGTATAATTATTGCCTGTACGGGGTGGGGGTGGGGGGGAGCCTATTCTCAATGAGAAACTGGCTAATCAGCTTTAAGAGCACCATTGCACAGGCACCCCAATCTCCCAGTGCACAGAGTACACACAAAACTGGAGATGTCACCGCCCCCCCCAACTATGCCCTTGCACATCACCCTGAACATCACCTCGCACAAGATCGCTGCCCTGGCCAATGCCGATCCCACTCCCTGATTGCCGCCCCAACTGATGCTGATCCCCACCCCCAATTGGCGCTCCAGTTGATCCCAACCCTCTCACGATGCATCCACATCCCTACGGGGCTCCCCCCTACCTCCTTCCTTCATGGCCCTGCCCCTTCAGGCCCCACCCATTGGCACCGTCCATGCCCAGTGGTGGCAGTGCCAGGATGGCAGTGCCAAGCTGGCACTGCCCAACAGGCACTCCTGGCCCTCCTGCCACTCCCATGAAGCTTCAATGGCCTCCGTTCCAACTGCCAAGGCCATCATGTCTGGTCCCTGTTGGTGGGGACCAAACCTGCCAATGAGGATTTCAACTGGTGAACAGATAAGTGCAAGTGAGCATGGACAATAGCATCTGGAACTCACTAATGGTATTTAAATAAGGTTATGAATATTGAAATTGGCTTCGTGCTCTTTAGGGATGCAAAGCCAATTTTGCCAGCAAATCAGTCACATCATGAAAACCAGGCTTTGTGCTTTCAACCTGATTTTTCAGCTCGCGCCCGGTCTTACCAGCTCACCAGGCCAATTGACCAGTGGGATGAATCAGAAAGATTGATCCCTCGGTCCCCAGTTGGGAGAATTCTGGCCAATGTATTGATAAAGTCTTCAATACAGTAAAACCTCCCAAGGAGCTACACAGGAGCATTATCAAACAAAATTTAACAAGGAGTCCCATAAGGAGATATTAGGGCTGATGACCAAAAGTATAACCAAAAAAGAGTCTCTTAAAGGAGGAAAGCCAACTGGAGATTTGAAGGCATTGGACAGAAATTCCTGAGTTCAAGGCCTGGGCAGCTAAATGTACAGCTATCAGTAGTGGAGTGATTAAAATCAGTGATGCGCAAGATGCCAGAAGTGAAGGAGAACTGATATCTGGGAAAGTTCTGGGGCTGGAGGAGATTACAGGGATAGGGAGGGATTTGAAAATGAATTTCAAAACCAAGGTCTTGTTTAGCTGGGAGCTAGTGTAAATCAGTGAGCATAGGGGCGATGAACCAACAGGATATGCTGCAAGTTAGATGATCTTACGTTTATGAAGAGTGAAAAGTGAGAAGCCAGCAGTGAGCCGTTGGAGCTTAAGTCTTGGGGTAACAAAGGTATGGATGAAGATTTCAGCAGAAGATGAGATGAAACTAGGGATCATAGTTTGAGGATAATGAGCAAACCTTTTAAGACTGAGGCGAGGAGACATTTCTTCATCAGTGAGTGGTGAATGTGTGGAATTCACTGCCACAGAAAGTAGTTGAGGCCAAAACATTGAGTGATTTCAAGAAGGAATTAGATATAGCTCTTAGGGCTAGAAGGATCAAGAGCTGTGGGAGAAGAGGGGGATCAAGATATTGAATTTGATGATCAGCCATGATCAAAAGTTGGAGCAGGCTTACAGAGCTTCCATTTTCTATATTTCTATGAGATTGGGCGGAGTTAGGGGATGGACAAAGGAAATAAATTAATTTGGTTCCATTCACATCATTACCATGGTAATGGAAGTATTATTTCTAATTATTAATGTTAAAGTTAATGAACACAGCAACTGTATGCCACCTGCAAGAGAATATCTGGGCAGTACAGCTATTCAATTCTCTCTGAGGGAGGTTGCAACTAACCAAATTAATTCAGTGAAACATTTAAACATGCCAGCACCGTAAGAATATTAGAACAAGTTGTTGAATTAGAATTAAAAACTCTGTCAATGTACAGAACCAGTTAAAGATTGTTCAATAATTATTGATTCCAAACTATGCTTTGAACCTTGTCATTCTAGGGGTTAGAGGGAGAAGGATTTTGCTTCCCTGCCTCCCTCAGCTTCTACAACGTGTGCAGTTCAGGCAGTCTTCAAATGTCGTGGAGGTCATTCAGTATTCCATGTACTTGATTATCCCTAACGTTTAACTCTGAGGGAAACCAGTGCTTTTAAAAAGTGGCACACTGCTCTGATCATCAAGAAAACAGATTGCACATAATTAACCCTTTTCATTGCGTAATCTGTCTTTGACAG
Organism: Carcharhinus amblyrhynchos; assembly: GCF_965287045.1. Classification (NCBI taxonomy): domain Eukaryota; kingdom Metazoa; phylum Chordata; class Chondrichthyes; order Carcharhiniformes; family Carcharhinidae; genus Carcharhinus; species Carcharhinus amblyrhynchos. The sequence continues at coordinate 55,847,861 of NC_137331.1, forward strand.
GAGCAATTTGTTAGCATGCGTTCTGTGATTTAACAACTGAACATTAAAGACAGATCCCTGAATCAGAATACAGCTCTTAATACTGCAGAAGCCACAAGTGAACCAATTTAGGTCATATTCTTTCCATCAGGCAATCAAATGTCAAAAGAGTCCAAAAGACAGTTAAAAATTCCTTTTATATCAACCACATCTATGGCTGGCCCGCAGTTCTGATAATCAAAGCCACATTTTTGCCTGGAAGCTCATTAGGCTAAAACTTGCCTTTAATTACGCTGTATGCTTTATAAATACAGGAGGCTTAGCATATAAATTAAGAATGTTAAATCTTTGAAGTTGAACTTTTTGGAGGTTTTTAAAAAAATGAAAGAACATTTTTTAAAAATGTTATCTTTTTTTCTCTGTCCAAAGGTATTAACCACCCACTAAAGTAAAGCTGCAGCCTTTAGATAAATGGCAGTTTACCACTAGTTAATCCCTTACAACTGGCTCTTTTTATAAAGTGCTTCTGACAATAGACATATTAGTGGTGACAGTTAAGAGGCTTTCATAGACATAAGAAAACTGAATCTGATCTGAACGAAGAAGCGATTACTGCACATAACGTTTATTTTCAAACGAACTACTGTTTCAAAGGGCAAAGACATTTTTGGTGCAATCTGCATGCTTTTCAGGTGAGCTCATTGGTGCTGCCATTGCCAGACTAGATACAAATAGCGTAACTGCAACAATTCCTAGAAATTCCATCGGGCTTACATAGTGGTCTCAAAAAAGCAAAAACAAGATTGATTCGTTCAATTATTTTAAAATGAACTCATATTTTTCATATTTATTTTAAGAATAAAGCTGTTATTATGGTTAAAATCTTCCACTTGTTCCTAATTTGCAAATGCAGCTTCTATCAGGATGACATATTGCTTGTGGCACTGTAAAATAGTGTCTGACTCATGTCAGAAAAGTGTAGTCACTAAATAAATTCCTTACGGAGCATGAAGAGGATTACTTTCCCTCGTTATAATTGCATTTACTAGACATTTGCCTATGCCATAATTATTTCACTCTGTCTTTGATTTGAAAAGTTAAATATGTTCCAGGAGTAGTTACATCGAATATCGCTTTTTCCATGATGGATCTGGGTAAACACTATGGAGGGAGGTGGGGGTACTTTAACTGAATCACCATAACTACTACTGACCATCAGTCATCAGAAAACTATTAATAATGTTAGGGAAAGGTACAAAACAATAAAAAGCAGCATTTGGGAACGCTATGGGAATGAATTAAACTTTGGTGCTTGGGTACTATAACTAAATAAATGGGATAAATCTGGTTTTGCCTTGGTGAGTTCTCTTCTACATACTTTGTGTTCCTTTGTCTATCAAGATTATACCTTATCATTCCAGCTTGGTCTTTGCACCGCTTATCTACTCAGAATACTGGACAATACGACCTTTGCTCTTCAACGTGTTACAAATGTTCCAGGAGTTTGAGCTGATGTTCCTATTCTTGCTTTTCACACTTTACCCCCACAATCTATAATGTGCAGGGGAATGAAAAGTGTGATTGTAGTCAGCATAAAAGTGACTGATGTTACATCACCAGAGGAGAGAATGCCACTGAAATGTGTTAGCTTCTTGTCACTGTATATCTGAACATTTTATCCGGTGTTTGATCAGACAAAAACATGGATTTTGAGAAATTCCCAGGATTGCTTGGAATATTTTTCTAAATAAGTACCCAAAGAAAATTCCAAGAAGCTTGCCTCTACAATAAGGAAACAATTCCACGCAACATCTGTTTGGAGTTGGCATGTTCTCCCCGTGTCTGCATGGGTTTCCTCCGGGCACTCCGGTTTCCTCCCTCAGTCCAAAGATGTGCGGTTAGGTGCATTGGCCATGTTAAATTGCCTCTTAGTGTACCAGGATGCATAGGTCTGAGGGATTAGTGGGGTAAATTTGTGGGGTCACAGGGATAGGGCTTAGGTGGGATTGTTGTCAGTGCAGACTCAATGGGCTGAATGGCCTCTTTCTGCACTTTAAGGATTCTATGATTTGTCCATCTGTGCAATCTCTTCCAAATATCCAAATTCAACTCGTGACTATGATCCTCCCATCGTGACCCAAACTGTTATGGCAGGTCGCGGTGGGAGATACACATCGCTGGCCTTGTTCCGGGATTTGTACATGCACCGGGAACACATGCAGCTCTCCCAGAGCCGGCGAACAGTCTCCGGTCAGACCATGCTGGAAACCAGCGGGAAGTCAGGTCAGTCATTTGAATCTTTTTTAAATGTATTTTAAATATGTTCACCAGTTCATTATCAGGAACCTTCAGGTCTCATTTGAATCTCCCACCCCACCAGGAGTACTTCATTCCAGCGGGATTTACACTAGCTCCCCACATTCGGGGAACTAGTGGGAAACCCGCCAGAATGAGGGAGGGAATGCAGGGCCCTCCAGGGGGTCGGGTGGCAGGGGGGTGGTGCCCTCTGGGCATGCGCACCCTTGTAAGAAGTCTGACAACACCAGGCCTTAGGCCAGAACTCTCCACTGGCCTGACGAAGGGGCAAACCCTGAAAGCTTGTGAGTTTACTATCAAATAAATCGGTTGGACTTAAACCTGGTGTTATCAGACTTCTTACTGTGTTTACCCCAGTCCAACGCCGGCATCTAGGGGTGGGGGTACCGCTGCCAATATGCAGACAGAATCAATCTAGGATGGAGGGAGGGCACCAATTGGGGCAGGCTGGCGGTGGGGGGTAGTAGTCTGCCAGGGGAAGGGGGGCATGCCTCTGGTGGGGGGAGATTCTGACATGGGGGCGGGTAAGAATGGAGGGAGGTCTGCGGGGTGAGGGGGTGGGGTGATCGCCACTGATGGGGGTGGTGGGCTATGCATCGGGGCGCTCCGGGCAGCGGGGGGGGGGGTCAGGGCTGGCCTGGGAATTGTTGTGGGGCCACGATTGGGCCGTGGGGGTGTTGGAGGGGTAGCATTGGGTGGGACCCTGGCTGGCCAGCGATCGAGCCGGTCAGCAAACGGGGAGACTTACTGATCAGGACCACTGCACACATGCAGACTTCCAGAACTGTCAAACGCCCCACCCCTCCGGGTTTTTACTGAGACTCATGACTGTGATCTCTGCAGCGCACAGAATGCGAAGATTCAGGTCTGAAGCTGAACTAACAAAACAGTCGGGATTTAGGACAGTTTTCCTGCCAATTCAGAACGTTTGGGAGAATCATGGCCCTTATCTTTAAATTGTGCTGGTTGAAGTAGTTTGATTTTGGTAATTACTTCTGTACCACAGAATCGGATTGACCTGTTCAGCATTTTCTGTTTCCTCTTACAATTTTACAGCTACTCCAACATTTTAATTTTATCCACTTTTATTTAAAAAGCTTCCTAGATTTTTACCGGTATTAAGGGATCTAATTTTGCAATTCCATGAAAAACATAAATCAGTGGCTTTGTTCATGGATGTTAATTTGCTGTCACTGATTCACTATGGCATCTTACTTTACAATTCCAGTGTGTACGGTTCACAGTTTAGCAACTATTTTTCTTGTCTGTAAATTTTATAGAGGCTGTAAGGAAAGGAATAACTCTTGTGTGTATCAGGTTTCACTCTATGTGGTGATAGACATAGAATACATAGAATCCCTACAGTGCAGAAGGAGGCCATTCAGCCCATCAAGTCTGCACCAACAACAATCCCATCCCAGGCCCTATCTCCACAACCCTGTACATTTACCCTGCCAACCCCTCTAATCTACACAGCTCAGGGCACTATGGACAATTATAGCATAGCCAATCCACCGAACCCTCACATCTTTGACTGTGGGAGGAAACCAGAGCACCTGGAGGAAATCCATGCAGACATGAGAAGAATGTGCAAACTCCACACAGATGTAGGCAACTGAGTGTGGGGTCATTTTACTATTTTCAAAGCTTTTTAAAGTTCACTTTTTTAACTTGGAGTCTGATCTGCTCATGCAAGTATATGAATTGGGAGCAGGAGTAGGCCACTCAGCCCCTCAAGTCTGCTCCATCATTCAATAAGATCATGGATGATATGGTTGCAATCTCAACTCCAAATTCCTGCCTACTTCCCATTAACCTTTCACCTATAACCTCCCGACTTTTGTAAACAATTCTTCTCACAATAAACAACAACATTCTAATCGCTTTCACAATTACTTGTTGTACCTGCATACCAACCTTTTGTTATTCATACCTCAGATCTCCCTGAATCCCTCTGACCTATTTAGATCATAGATTTCCTTTCATTTTTCTTGCCAAAAGAGGAAATTTCACGTTTCCTTCTTAACCATTTGTGAGACATGGGCATCAGTGGCTGGCCATCCCTAATTGCTCTTCAATGGGGGCCTGGGTGGGATTGTAGTCAATGCAGACTTGATGGACCAAATGGCCTCCTTCTGCACTAAAGGGATTCTATTGCAAGGCCTGTTAGGCCATTTCAGAAGGCATTTAAGAGTCAACCATATTACTGTGGATCTGGAGTCACATGTAGGTCTGACCAGGCATGGACAGCAGATTTCCTTCTCTAAAGGACATTAGTGAACCAAATAGTCTTTTATAACAATTGTCAATGGTTCCTGAGTTGTTATTAGACTTGAAATTCCAAAGTTTTATTGAATTCAAATTTTAATACTGTACTGAGATTCGAACCCATATTCCCAAAGCATTGCCTGGGGCTCTGCATAACCAATCCAATGAAAATGCCACCTCACCACCAACCTCATCTATTTGCCAACATTATACTCCATTAGCCAGACTTTTGTCCATTTATTTAACATAGCTATGTCCTTTGTAGCCTCCTTATAGCCTCTACACAACTTACTTTCCTACCTATCTTAGTGTCTTCAGCAAATTGACCAACCAAGCCTTTGGTCACTTCACCCAAGTCATTTATATAACTTGTAAAAATATGAGGCCTTAGCACTGAATCCTGTGGCACACCACTTGTCACATCCTCCAATTCTCTGGCTAGAATTTTCCATGCCTATGCCAGCGTACGTGCACGTACAATATTTACTCCTCAAAGATCTGACTTTAATTTTTAAACGATGTCCCCTAGCCCTAGCAATGCCTACCGGCAAAAATTGCTTTTGTCTGTCTACCTTTCCTAGTAATATTTTGAAAACTTGGATAACCCCCTGCTTCTTCGGTGTAATTCTCTCAAAACTATTTCTACATTTTGTCCCCAACAAGAAAACTTGTGAGATTCCCACTGGGTGTGCCAGCATGATCCAGACCACCTCCACCCATGCTTAAGTCAATCATTTTGGAGCCGGCAAAGAGATGTACAAGAGCTAAAGGCAGCAGCAAGACCAGCTCTCAGGTCCTTGGAGATGGGCACCTAGACCTCCAGACAACCTTACAGACCGCCTCCCCCAACACTTCCAGCAAAGACCCCCTCCCACCCAAATTCACTGACATCAGGCCCCTACCAATAGCCGCTACCAACAGCTGCTTCCTCCAAGTGTGCAAGACCCTACTAGGGTGTTGCCAAAAGCCCCTCCCCCCTTCAAGTCCACCCTCTCTTTCCCCCCTTCAGACTCTTTCCCATTTCAGGCTCTCCCCCCTTCAAACCAACCCTCCCATGCTCACCTCTTCAGACTCCCCCCCTTTTGGCACCCCCTTCATGCCTCCTCCATGCCTCCTTCAGGCCCAGGTTCTTGGCAATGCCACCATGGCACTCTAGCACTGCCCAGCCATATCACAGATTATCCAGAGTCTAGAATTGCCTCTGAGCCCCCCCAGTATGACCATCACATCTGGTTTCTGCGTTTGGCCCCTCTCAAACGATTCTCCGGCCAAAGCACAATTTGCACCTGGGCGCACAAGGCTGGAGAACTCATATTTTGTGGGTAGCACATTTCTAGGTGTTATCAGCCTGCAGCTTAGAGGTGTGCAGGCAGAACAGGAATAGGTGACCATCAGACAGTCAAACAGACTAGGAAGGATTCTCTGACAACCAGCTCTGACTATGGGCGGAATGGTGACTCCTCTTGGGACTGCAGCCAGAGCCAAGTCCACAGTGCCACAGCTGTCTCAGGTGTCTAGATGAGCAGGAGAAAGATTAGGAAAGCAATAATGACAGGGCATTCTGTAGTTAAGGACCAGGCACTGTTTGTGTGATAATAGACATGATTCCTCCCTGTGAAAGGATCACTGATATCACTGAGCAGCTGTAAGGTAACTGTGAGTGAGGCAGCTGAGCAGCCAGCAGTTGTGGTCCACATCGGTACCAATCACAGAAGTAGAAAGAGGGATGAGATCCTGCAGGGAGATCTTAGGGAGTAAGTAAACTACAAGCGGGAACTCAAATGTAGTGAACCCAAGGTTATTCCTGGTTCCTTGCTCTAGTCAGTATAAAAATAAGAGGAAAGAACAGTTGATTATGAGGCTAGCAAGATGGTGTGAAGAGAGAGCTTCAGATTACTGGATCATTGGGACCTGTTCTGGGCAAATTGGGACCAATACAAACCAGATAGCTTGCACCTCAGCAGATCTGGGCTCAATCTCCATACAGAGTGGCTTACTGATGCTGTTTGTGGTGGAGGTGGGGGGCAGGAGGCTAAGTTGGCAAGAGAGTGGGAATCGGAATATAGCATTGAAAAAAGGAAACAAGGTACACAAAGGATTGAGAGAGACAGACAGAAAAAGAGACAGAGACACAGAGAGATAGATAGCAGCATAGTGAGAAATACTAAGGTCTGAGGTGGGATCGACTAAGAGGGAATGCAATAAGTTCAAATTTAGGTTTACAGTATGTAGTAGCTGGTCCTTTTAAAGGATATACATCAGGAGGGTCATGTGATCCAATCTCCCAATGGGGAATGAGTGCAGGGATCTCACTGTAGAGTTTTTTCAACCTGAGCAGATCCTAGAACTGGAAGTAAGAACATTGTGAAAGCCTGCAACCATCTCCTAATCCCCTGACCATCCAGTACCATTAATATTTGTCTCATAATCTGATGAGAAACATTAGGTTTCATTAAGGGCTTATGAGTGGCCTGACTGGGTGAACTGCAGACCAACCAACTTCCCAAAAATAATTGTTTTATCATGTTTTTTATTAGAATTAATTTGTGCCTTTTTCATTGAAGGCTGACTGAAATAAGTATCTCACTAGGTTACATCAGACCCCATTAGTGAATAAAACAAACTGTTGTCAGGGAGAGAGAGATAGAGTTGGGGACGAGGGAATGGAGTTTGTGCAGGGACCTAAGACACTGGGGTGCAATCTTACCTGGCCATTCACGCCATGCTCCCGCTGCAGCGAAGTTGGAGAATTTAGCAGCCAGCCAAGCCTCCATTCACTGCAGCGGGGTGGGAAAATCCTGCCGGCGTGAATGGTGGTAAGATTCTGGCCAATGGCTTCAATTTTCACAATGCTTAATTGGAGGACACTTCTGCTGCTCATCCAACACTGGATGTTGGCAACAGTCCAACAACAATTCAGAGATACTGAAGGCGGTCAAAAGAGGTGGTGGTGAGATAAAGTAGGGTGTCATGTACATGTGAAAACTACATGTCATAGAGAAGCTATATCTGGATGAGAAATAGGCCAGGATAAGTCCTTGGAGGATATCAGGGATAATGGAAACAGGAGTGAGAAATGAATCCATTGCAGGTGATGCTCTTCAATTCTTATGATGTATTCCATCAAGTCACAAGTTGTAAAAATAAAAGATGCCACACTAGCCCCAAACAAATATCCAGAACAAATCAAACTGATTCAAATCAAACAGCAACACCCACACTAATATAAGCACAGCAATCATAATATGCAGTTTAAACTTTTACCACAGGATGTCACTTGATGCTTTCTGCATTGTCAATGTATTTACTTCATTGGATCTTTTCACTGATAAATGCCGGTATTCAAAGCAAAAACCCTGAGAAAACTCTTCTCTAACACACTGGTCAACAATTGAGTAATACAGAAATTTTATTTGCTTCATGTTTATTCCATTTTGAAAAGTTTAAATGCCATAGAAACATAGAATAGTACAAGTTTAATGTAAGTTAGATTTTGATATGAGCAGGTTATCAAACATAGACAGCTGCATAGTAGCATGATTTGTGATTTTTCATCTATAATTTTTTACTTCTGTTGTTATAACTTATGCTAAATTTAAAATTTTACATGACAGGTAATCATTACATAGATTTCTTCCAGAGCTTTGAGCTTCAATCAGCTTCAATGTAACTTACCCTTTGCTGTCAAATGAAGTCTCATTTATTACTGCACACAGTTGCAAAGTCTGTCTAAAGGTCAATTACTGTGAGCAGGCACAATCAAATTTAAACTCATCACAAATGTCTATTTTGCATTTTCCCTGCAACAAACCTTTTTCATGTTGGAGGGAGGTTTGTAATGGAGTCAGTGTTGAGACTCTTGCTATTTCTGACACATATTAATGGACGTTGGTGCGCACAGGACACAATTTCAAAGTTAGCAGATGTTACAAAACTTGGAACTGTGAGTGAGACAGTGTTGAGCTTCAAAGGGACATTGATAAGTTTGTGGAATGGGCAGACAGATGGCAGGTAAATGTAGAGAAATATGGAGTGCTTTATTTTGATATGAAGAACATGGAGAGACAATATAAAATAGAGGGTCCAACTCTAAAGAGGATGCAGGAGCAGAGGGACCTGGATGTATATTGAAGGTGTTGGATAGGTTAAGGGCAGTTAATAAAGCACACAGTACCTTGGGCTTTATTAATAGGAGCATTGAGTGCAAGAATAATGAGGTCATGTTGTATTTGTATCAGGCAGTAATTCGGCCTAAGTTGGAGTATTGTGTGCAGTTCTGGGTCTCACACTTTAGGGAGAATATGAAGCATGTGAAAGCTATGGGAGAGAAGATTCACAACAATGGATCCATGGATGAAGAACTTCAACAATGAAGATAAATTGGAGAAGTTAGGTCTGTTTTCCTCAGAGGAAAGAAGGTTGAGTGGAGTTTTCATAGATAATTAAAATCATAAGGTGTCTGGACAGAGGACATAGAAAGTAATTGTTGTGCCCATGAAATGATTGAGAACGAGAGGGCACAGATTTAAAGTAGCTAGTAAAAGAAGCAAAAATGAGGTGAGGAGAAATGTTTTAATGCAATGGTTAATGTTTGGAATGCACTGCCTGAGAGTGTGATAGAGGTTCAAAGCATTCACAAGGGAATTTGATTGTCATCTGAAGAGGAAGAATGTGCAGTGTTTGGGGAGAAAGCAACAGAATGGCACTGTGAGTTATTCATTCAGAGAGCCAGTGCAGACCAGATGGGTCAAATGACTTCCTTTTGTGCCATAATAGTTGCATGATCCTGTAATTCACTACTTTGAATGATTCTATTCTATAAGAGAAACCTCATTTTGCCAACCCTCTAGGAACAAACCCATCAAATGCTGCTCAAGAAATTATCACGTCGTCAAATACATCTTAAAAGTACTAATCTGTAGGGGAAATCTGAAATTTCCACTCCAAAAGGAGTGAATGCTGGTTTAAGTAAAATTTTCAAGATTGACATCAATAAACTTTTATAGGGTGAGTGTTCAGATCAGCCATCATTTAATGGAACAGCAGAACAAGAATAAGGGTGTGAATAGTTTACTCCTGTTCTGGCCAGAGACAGATCTTTCCCTTTCAAACTTGCCACTTCACTCACTTCAGCATCAGTCTCTGCTTGCAGCTAAGGAAATCTGTTTTCTTTTGGTTACTTTCCTTCACATTATTTCAGTGGCCTGGCTGAGTTATTAAACTGTGGCACTTGTTAAGAATCAAGAGCAAGCTTTATTTGTTCGCCATGTTGCGTTTGCTAACTTGTTTGACTTTTATTCCTCAAAGCCAGTTTATGCCTCACCAAGTTTTTCACATTGTAATATAAATTAGTATCTGCCAGGTTCTAACAGACTTAGAAAATGGGCAAATACGTGGCAGATTAAATTTAACGTGAAGTGTGAAGTGATTCATTTTGTTCGGAACATTGGGTAAAGGCGTTATAGAGCAAGGTTTTTCACGTGCCCCGCAGCGTGTTTCATGGTGGCAGGGACAGCTCGCCATTAGCCAGCAGTAGGATGTTCTGATCCCCCCACTGTCAACAGTTTCCCTTTTTGTGCACCTCCCTCCCCACCCCTCCACACTCCCCACTGCAGGGAACCTGTGGCAGGAGTTCGCCATCAGCGAGACTGGAAGATCCCTCTGGCAAGAACGATTGGAAAATTCCAGCCATAAACTACAGTAAGTGGTACCATTGTTAAGGGGTCAGGTGTAGGAACAAAGAGACTTATGTATGTCAGTCTGGACAAGTTGAGACAGTTGTTAAAAAGACAAAGGGATTTCTAAATAGAGGCACAGGAAGAGATTTTAACTCATTCAATACCCATGTGTTTACACAGAACTTAAATTAGATCCAAGAGTACAAAAGCAAGGAAATTATACCCACCAATTATAAAATACTGGCTCATTCACAGCTGGAGTACTAGGTTGAATTCTGGACATTATACTGTGGGAATGATGTCAAAGCCTCAGAGTGTGCTCAGAGGAGACTTACCTGAGTGTTACATCAGTTACGATCAGAGACAAGAGAAAGTGGCATTGTTCTCCTTCAAAAAAAGCTAAGGTGAGGTTTGATGGTGATATTGAAAATCTTGAAGGTATTATGATTATGTAAATGAGAGAAACTATTTCCTGTAGCACAAAAATTGAAAACCAGAGGACACAGATTTAAGGTGGATTGGCAAAAGAATCAGCGATTAGATAAATAAACAATTATTTTATGCAAGAAGTTGATACAAGGAGAATGCACTATCTGAAAGAATGAGTTAATAAAATTCAACAATATCTTTCAATAAAGAAATGGATGAATACACCAGTAGTTCACATTTTATACTCTGCATTTTAGTCCACTCCCCATTTTTTGGAAGGATTTTTCAAGGCTTCAAAGGTTGAATTGTACGCCATGATCTACAGTAGCCATTCATTGTGGACTCTAGTTAATAAAAAATGTCTCATGAATTTATTGTGAAGTTACCCATATCCCCCAAAAACAATGATTGAAATATACAGCCCTTTCGCCCTATTGTTAAAAACAAAAACATGGCAGGGTACAAAATCACCCATTTAAAACCAAATGCACCAGTAATTACATAAAAGTTTATCAGTCTGGTTTTCAAAAGTAAAATAATACTTAGCTGAGATCCAGATCCAAATTGTGCCTGAGAGAACCCCTGTCACACTAAATCAAAAATTAATTCAGTAACACTTTAATGAGATTTTATTCCGTCACTTCAGTTAAGGAATCTCCAGTTTGCGTTGAGTTGTTTGAAATAACCGTTATTTGCAGTATTATTGTTTTCATATCTAAATTCTCAGATAGATCAAACCCGTGACTTCCCCATAACAAGGTCAGCTTATCTGTTCTATTTGCACAAAGGAAAGACACAGGGGCTTACAAAATTACTGTGGCATCTGAGAGCGGAAATGATCATTTCCTCCAATGTACATATATGGAAAGAATGGTCTGTGGATTCATTTGAAACTATCAGCTAGTCACGGCATAGGCCTGGCTTAGCAGGCAGGTAGGCCAAAAGGCAGACATGGGAAACAAAGCACCAGTCAAGTATAGCCTACTTCCCATGCCACATATTGTAAGCAACAATGCAAGAATAGAGTGCAGGGCGGGATGGTTCCAACACCTGCCAGGAATGCTGTGGAGCCAAGAGAAGCAACTCTGTTTCTCCTGGTTCCTGTCAAATTTGTTTTAAAATTAATTATACTGACCTTTAGGGTTGCAGCCACTAGTTAGGCCACATTCCCATCCAGGAAATGTAAGTGGTTTAATAATTAACTTGCTCTGTTCATGACAGCCTGATTTAGTTGTCTGAATGCTTTAAAAATGGCCTCACCTAATTTTTACATCATATGTTTTACAAGGATCCTCAGGGCTCCAGAGATTGGATACTGAAATTGGACTATTTAGCACTCATGTTGCACCTAGCACACATACCTCACAATATCTGTGGATTCTTGCCTACTCAACACCTAAGCAAAGTTCCAAATACATGGGGATAGCTGGTGAATTTGCTCTCAAAAGCCCCCAAAAAGCTCAGGAAAATTCAATCACAAGGGCATTCAATGGGAGAGAGAAACACCCCTTCACATGGATCTGGAAGGAGTTGATCAAACGATAATATGCATAGTTACTCAGGTGTTAGACTAGATTTTAATCTGTCTAATATTACCTGGGTAACACCCAGATAAGTACCTCAGAACCATCAGAATCTCCGACTTTAGCTCAAAGTCAGAGATATTTGCAGAGGTTCTCAGGGAGCAGGGGAATTACAATCAGAAGTTGAAACATGCCAGGCAATTCACACAGAGGTTTACATGTCAGGATGTCCGCAGGCACACAACACATATCCTCAGCCATGCACCTGGTCCCTGATAACCCGGAGACCAGATGATTTGAGCCAATGTTACGATACGATTGGATTACTTAATAGAGGAAATAGTGAGAATGAAAAGGGAGTCTTGAGAACCAAAATGTAGCCCCCTGAACATAAGAAGTAACCCTTAAGAAAATCTCACTAAGAACATTTGAAAAGAAACATTTTGATCCCTGGTCCTGATCCAGATGAAATACTGATGGAGCGCTGTGGCAACTACTGCAAGCATGCTATGATGGAATGGAACATTCAGGGAGGCAGCAGTCAGCTATGGCCTGAAACTCGACTGCAACTCCTTGCAGGCATGCTACCCTTTAATTTGTGGTGACAGTTATATTAAAGGTCAGCTCAACCTGCAAGCACTTCATATAATATCTCAACCTCAGATACCACCGAACAATGCATAGGTGCTTAATTACCTTTATGTGGAGTCATTTCTGCATTTAGGGCTGTCTTTCTTTTACTTATTTACCTGACACATCTTAATTTATTCTTCATTGAACCATACCAGGCTTCAGAATTTTGTTACATTATCATGATACTCCCTTATAAGTGTCCCCATTGTTCCAAATTTCATAAACACGCAATTGTTCCACTCCCACTCTTTGTACCCTCTCAAGTCTTGCCTCTGCCTATACCTGTGCAACAAGTAATTGTGAAAATATGCATAGGCCAGAGATTGGACTATTATTTATACTTGACCTTTCAGGTAGAATTTGCATGTGGTTTTATCCATTTGAACTAACAGAGTTGAGAGGAAAATCGGTTCCATTAATTAGGACCAAATGACAACTCTGCCTAGCACTTAGGTAAAAAATGATAAAATACTGCCCAGTATCTTTAGAGTCGCTGAAATGCGTACAAGATCTGTTGCAGTCATCTATATCTCTTTCTGGGGGCCTATAGTCGGATTCTATCACTGTTTGGAATATAAGAATTCTTCCCAAATAAGCAAATTTTCTATATTCTGAATTTGCAAGGTTTTTGGAGTTAGAAATAGAAATCAAATGGGCTGAATATTTTTTGTACCATTCATCTCTTGTATGATTGTAAATGAGATATTGGTCAGGAAATTATTTTGAGCCACTCCAGTTCTTCCATCATTCCTTTGCAAAATTAAATTGGAAGGCAAGTAGTGATGATGATACAAAGGAGAGAATTTTCCCTTCGTGTCCGCCACAGGAATTGTAGTGCGCAGGGGCAGAACCATGCAAAGGTCCGTTGACATTGGGTGGGAGATTTTGGTTTTTGGGGTGAGTGCAGCTGGAAAATCCCTCGCAAAGAGTCTACAGAGGGATATAGACAGGTTAAGTGAATAGACAATAACTTGGCAGAGCTGAATATTATTTAAATGGAGAAAGACTGCAGAAAGCTGGAACACAGATTGATTGGGGGGGGGTCCTTGTGCATAAATCACAAAAAGCTACCACGTAATTTCAGAAGGTAATAGGAAGCCAAATGAAATGTTTGCCTTTATCTCAAAGGGAATGGAATATAAAAACAGGGAAGTCTTTCTAAAACTTTACAAGGTACCGTTAGGCCACACCTGGAAAACTATCAACAGTTTTGGTCCCCTTATCTAAGGAAAGATATATTGACATTGTCGGCAGTGCAGGTTGATCTCGGGTATGGAGGGATTTCCTGATGAGGAGAAGTTAAGTAGGTTGATCCTGTACTCATTGAAGTTTAGGAGAATGAGAGGTAACATTATTGAGGCATATGGGATTCCAGATGTTGAGAGATTGTTTCCCCTTTTGGAAGAGTCTACGACCAGAGGACATAATCTCAGACTCAGGGTTCACACATTTAAGACAAATGAGGGGGAATTTCTTATCACATATGGCAAGTTCAAGGCTGAAACAGGCAGATTTTTGATCAGTAAGGGAATCAATGGCTATAGGGATAAGGCAAGAAAGTGGATTTGAGTACTATCATATCAGATCAGGCATGATCTCATTGCATTGCAGAGCAAACCTAATGAGCTGTATGGCCCAAGCCTGCTCCTACATCTTAAGGCCTTATGGAAGTAAAATGGGGCTGTAACTATGTGAGGATGACCTAAAGAAGTTGTGAATTAAAGTAAAGCAAAAAGAATAAAAAATCTATCATCCATTTGCAGCAGCAAATACACAAAATGACCACAGGAACAAGTTTAACTTCAGCAATGGCGAAAACTGAGCTGTAGTGGATTTGTGTATTATCGACTCCTCCCCATTTAACTGACTTCAGCAAATGGACAACCTATACTGTCTGTTTTGTGTCTGCACAAAATTGGCACATCACAGTCTCACAAATCTGTCGCAGCCTTTGAAAACTACCTGCAGAATTTGGGTGTGTCTTTGTTGTTTGTTTATCTCAATATGAATTCACATTGATTTGACAAGCTGGGACAAGCTACAAACTATTCTTTCAAGCCTCAATTTCAGCTTGCTCAAACAGGTTTCTTGCATGTAACAAGAAATGCTTTGGTAAAAACTGGGTATAATGCAGATAGGTGCTCCTTACCAATTTTTACAAGTTGGTCAGAAGGTCCATGATTACTTTGTCAAATTCATTTTAATTCGCAAATGTTGCGAGGGTGGTCTGAAAACTGGAGTTTTTCAACCGAACTTCATACCAACTTGCATGTCAAGTTGTGGAGATAAATCTTAGTATTTCTTTCAAAGATAACCTTTCCATTCCTCTCACAGATTCAAGTCTTGCATTAGACAAATGATCCAGAAGCAGTGGTGAATTTTACAAAGGTATTGTACGTTAATCAAACTTTAGAAATATTGAATTGTAAAGATCAAAGCATTTTTAAAATTGACTGCCCTTTGGATGGATTTAAGTTGCTCTAAATATCATGGTCACTGCTTGGAAGGGTAGATCTCCAAGCCATTCCTCTCGCCAAACTTCATTACATGTGTAGTTTTCCCTCTGTCTGTTGGGTAAATTCTTTCCTCCTATTTATTAATATGGGCGGCATGGTGGCACAATGGTTAGTACAGCTGCATCACAGTGCCAGGGACCCGGGTTCAATTCCCAGCTTGGGTCACTCCCTGTGCAGACTCTGCATGTTTTCCCCATGTCTGCATGAGTTTCCTTCATGTGTTCCAGTTTCCTTCCACAGTCCAAAAGATGTGCTGGTTAGGTCCATTGGCCAAGCTAAATTCTCCCTTAGTGTACTGGAACAAGTGCCTGAGTGTGGCAACTAGGGGGATTTTCACAGTAACTTCATTGCAGGGTTAATGTCAGCCTACTTGTGGCACTAATAAATAAATTTTAAAACAGGGACCTGCGTTCAATTCCATCCTTGGGTGACTGTGTGGAATTTGTAAACTCTCCCCTTGTCTGTGTGTGTTTCCTCCGAGTGCTCCTGTTTCCTCCTACAGTCCAAAGCTGTCCAGGTTAGGTGAATTGGCCATGCTAAAATTTGCCCCTTAATGTCCAAAAATGTGTAAATTCGTTGGATTAGCCATGGTACATGCATAGTATTATGGGACAGAGCTGGGGCAGGGGTGGGCCTAGGCAAGATACTCTTTTGGAGAATCTGTGCAGACTCGATGAGCTGAATGGACTCTTTCTGAACTGGAGTGATTCTATGGTTCTATGATTGTAAATAGTTGAGCCTCCAGCACTGAACCCTATGGCACTTCACCAGAGTTTGCCAACCTGAAAATGACCCACTTATCCTATCTCTTTTAGTTTCCTGTTAGTTTGCCAATCTTCCATCAATGCTAATATATTACCCCAATACCCTGAACTCATAACTTGTGCAGTAACCTTATATATGACAACTTCCTGAATGCCTTTTGGAAATCCAAATATACCACACCTACTAGTTTACCTTTATCCACTCTGCTTGTTACATCTTCAAAGAACTAAATACATTTGCCTTTCATAAAATTATGTCAACACTGCCTGATTGTATTATGATTTTCTAAATGTCTGCAACTATCTTCTTAATAACAGCTTCTAAGACTTTCCCAATAACTGGTATAGTTTCCTGTTTTCTGCCTTCCTCTTTTCTTGAATAGTGCTTTAACATTTGCAATTTTTCAATTTGCTGAGACCTTTCCAGAATCTAAGGAATTTTAGACATTACAACCAACACATTCACTATTTCTGTAGCCACTCCATTTAAGACCCTAGGATGTTGGCAATCAGGTCAAAAGGACTTGTCAGCCTTAAGTCCAAATAGTTTTCCTGGAAATTTTTCTCTAGTGATTGAAATTGTTCTAAGTATTGCCCTCCCTTTTGCCTCTTGCTTTTCTACAATTCTTGGCATGCTTTGTCTTCCACTGAGAAGAAATTTTCTGCTTCCCATCAATAATTCTCCAGTTTCTCCCTCGAAGGAACCAGTACTTACTTTCACTACTCTCTTCCTTTTTATATATTTGTAGAAGCTTTCACTGACTGTTTTTATATTTCTTGTTTATTTTCACTCATACCCCAATTTGTCTTTGATGCTTTTAGTCATCCTTTGCTGATTTCTACAATTTGCCCAATCCTCTGAATCTTCACTAGACTTTGCAGCCTTATAGGCCTTTTCTTTCGATAAGATACCATCCTTAACTTCCTTGGTTAGGCACAGATGACACATCCTCATTGCTGTGTCTTTCTTTCTCAATGGGATATATCTTTGTTGAGAGTTATGAAATAGCTCCTTAAATGTTTGCCACTGTTTGTCTAACATTTAAACAATTTTCCCATTCCACTTTAGCCAACTCAGACTTCATACCTTTGTAATTGCCTTTACTTAAGTTTAAGACATTAGTTTCATATGCAAATTTCTCACCTGCCAAGTGGCTGTGTAACTCTATCATGTTATGATCAATTTTGTGTGAGGATCTTTCATTATGAAATTATTAATTAACGCATTACCAGATCCAAAATAGCCTGCTCCCTGATTGATTCCAAAATATACTGGTCTAATAAACTGACCTGAATTCTATGAATTCATCCTCCAGGCTACATTTGACAATTTGATATCTACAATCTACACAAAGAAGAAAATCTACCAGAATTATTCAGTACCTTTCTTAGAAGCCTCCAGTACTTTTTGCTTTATAGTCTGACAGTGTAGCTATTCTCGGGGTTGGGCGGGGAGTGTACTGTAGTCCACTCTCACCACTGATACCTTTCATTTGTTATTTATTTTCTCCACCGCTAACTGACTCTGCATTTTGACCCTCCAATTCAAGATCATTTCTCACTACTCTGCTGACTCTTTATTAACTGAGCTACCCCACCTTTCCCTTTGTTTCTGTCCTTCCAAAATGTCTAATACCTTTGAACAAACAGGTCCCAGCTATGGTCACTTTGCAACCATGTCTCAATAATGGCTATCATATTATATTAATTTACTTCCATTTGTGCTATCAAGTCATCAATCTTGTTATGAATGTTCCATAGATTCAAATAAAAAATATTCTTTCTTTTTACCCTTTTCCCCACTCTCACCTTATTGCTGGCTCTGATGTGTTATTCTCTGTTCCTTCCTGTCACATTCTGGTTATTACCCACATCATTAGCCCACACTATTGCTCTCTTTCACTTTCCAACCTCCCCTCACGTGAACCTCAACCCCCTCCATTTAGTTGAAAGCCCATGTACTGCATTTGTGATACAGTTCACTAGTACACTGGTCACAGCATGGTTCAGGCCGAGACCACCCTTACGGTACAGCTCCCTCTTTCCCCAGTATTGGTGCCACTGCCCCATGACTCAAAACACATTTTTCCCCACATCAATCTTTGAGAAATACATTCAATTCTAATGGGAAGTCTGGCAGCAAATTCCAGGCAGAAAAACTAAGCAGCTTCAGGCTCCAGACTCAGCAAATCAATGTGCCTTAACAGGTCCCACTTCTCACTTTCTCTGCAGTCATCCTTTCAGAGAACGTGTGTAGGCTTGACTGAGTGAGTGACATGTTCAATCCGAAATCAGGACTGCCTTGCATGTGATCACTATACCCAATTTTAAGAGGCTTTTAGTGACATAATAGTCAATTGAAATAGAATATCCCCAGAAACCTAGCTCATTTAGCAACTTTGCAAACAAGAAATATTAGACTGCTAGATATGACCCCTGTTTATTGAGTAGAATGCACAACAAGGATTTTTAAGAATGTTTTTTGTAAATTATTTTCAAAAGCAGTTATATAGACCGGAATGTTCCACCCCATTTCCAGTGGGCAGAAAAGTCTGTTGGGATGGGGGGAAGAATCAAGGGGGATTCCCAAAATGGCTTTTATGCCGTTGTCTCCGCTCCTCCGGCAACGATGTAATGGGGTTCCTGCCATGAAAGGTCCCACCCAATATCTTCAATCCCATACCATGTTGTACCACTTAGAACCATACCAATAGAGAGGGGTACATTGACTGACTCCCCTTGAAAGTGTAAAAGTTTGCTTTGTTTGTCTTGATGAAGAATCCATCATGATTAGCTGGAGGGAAGGTAACATAAAAGCATCTTATCAATTTCTATTTTTCTCACTGTTCCAACAACTAATAGTCTGGCAAATAAGTTTCAGTTGGAGGATAGTAGACAGTGGTGTTCTCCAAGGTCCAGAGCAATTCCTCTACCCTTTACTTTGGTTACTGTACATGTTTCTGCATGAAAGATCTTCTTGACAGGATCGTGAAAGTTGACATCTTGATGTTGTAGTCACCTCCAACACAAAGTCAGAGGTGACTACTTCCTTTCCCTTTTCCTTGGCCTATTTAAGGTCCTTGACTTGAGGTATAGATACAATTTTGCCTGATGTGATATGATACAACTGATCCATCTCCAAGACATGACATTCTTCACATTTTTCAAACTCTTTTCATCACCTCCATTCTTTTCTTGTCTAAGTCATTGTACGATCTCATTGATCTTCTATGATCAGCTATCCCTTGACAATTTCTGCTTATAGCTGCGCCCCCCATACTATGACAAGGACCATCTTTATACAGCTCCCTCATTGAGAGTAAATTTTGTCAAACCTCCTTTTCTCTTAGAGCCAAGTTTGCCACCTGTCCAATAATGTGATCACACGTGTGTTGGCTCTGGGCAGCAAAATGTCCTGCTTGTAACTTTGCACTGACATCAAGATGAATTTCTTTTAAATCAGCATGTTGAAAAGTGCCTGATGTGGTTGACTCAATCATTAGTGAAGAACAATGACAGCATTGAGAGATGAAGAGCCTATCTGGCCACACTTGTTGTTTTGATAATTGGAGCATTTCTGCTATCATATTGATGTAATTGCTCAAGAACTGAAGGGTCAAGCTGCTTGTGCTATTATTAACAAAGTTACTGCAGAATTTAATGAGTATCCAGACTCTCAGAGTTGAAGATCAAAATCAGCATTAGGAAAG
The DNA here is from genome assembly GCF_965287045.1 of Carcharhinus amblyrhynchos. NCBI lineage: Eukaryota > Metazoa > Chordata > Chondrichthyes > Carcharhiniformes > Carcharhinidae > Carcharhinus > Carcharhinus amblyrhynchos. Next base: position 55,867,677 of record NC_137331.1, read on the forward strand.
ATAACCTGGAGTTCAACTGCAAGATTTTAAGTCAGGTCTTGTTCATCATCTGCTGGAGTGCTGACAGAAACCAATTATCTCAATCTGTAGAGCCTAACACACAACCATTTGAGTTCTAACACCAATACTGCAATGATGGCCGCTTACAACATCGAGCACAGAACATGCCGCAACCAGTTTGGTTTCAATAGTGATGTCCTGAAGACCGGTACCTGCAAATAACTTCCCAATGTAGCCTATGTTGCAGTGTGAAACTCACCCATTGAGAAGAATAAGTCTTTGCATGAAGAGCACATTCCTCCAAAAAATCTCCTGGATCTTGATGTGACTTGCTTAGTCCATTACTAGGCAATCTTGTCCAGTTTGTTTGCAAAGTCAACATTTTGTTGCAAGATTGTGCTCCCCTGGTGTGAGCATCAATGACATGGGGAGGTGGGGTAGCAAAACACTTTTCATGTAATTTCTGCATCTTTTATAATAGTTACAGTGAAATGCCCATTTTTTTGAAGATAGGAACATGGATTTTTTGTGATAAATGGTCCCTAACTAATAATGGTGCAAATTTGAAATACTTCCAAGGAGAGGGGCTATAAAAATGCAATTTTTGAGATTCAGTCCACAGTTTCATGATATATGTAAGAACACAAATTGCAAACTGTTGATTAGGATTTCCTGTACCTGCACAACCAGCCTGTGATTCTGCACTTATTGTGGACTAGCAAACAAGAAAACCCCTGTCCCAAATGTTCTATTTTAAACATCAACCTCCGTCTTGTATACACACCACATAAAAAAAAGTTTTGTTTTAATTCTTTTATGTAGGTATCCATATTAGTGTAATTGAACTTTTTTTTTGCATGGCACTTACAAGAAGGTAAATTCATAAAATGGTCTTGATTTTAAGGGCCTCAGTTAAGCAGGAACAGTTGGTGATTGGTTTAAAATGACTGAAACCACTCACTAGGTGAGATTTTCTGGTCTTGTCTGTGGTGGGACCTGTTGCGAGCGAGAACAGAAAAATTGGTGTTCCAGTCAGAAGTCCTGTCGAAATTCTCCCATCTCATCTAGCTCAGGAATTAAAGAGGGTGGGACAGAAAATTCAGCAGACCATTCAATGATCCATTGAGCTAAGGCAAGAGTTCTGATCTTGGGACATGTGCAGCCAGGGAATCCCACCCAACATTCATCCCAGCCACGAATGAGGATGGACAATTTCAGCCACTGTCTCATTTCTCCTCCAAGTATAGCTGCCCCCATTTTCCAAGACAAAAAGACTACCACAGTGTTATTTTTCTTCATTCTTTCATGGCAGCTGGGTATCACTAGCAAGTCTGGCATTTGTTGCCCATCCCTAGTTGCCATTGAATGGCTTGCTAGACCACTTCAGAGCAGTTAAGAGTTAACCACATTACTGTGTGTTTTAAGTCATGATCACTAGACTAGGTAAGGATGGCAGATTTCCTTCTCTAAAGGCTATCAGTTAACCCAATGGGTTTTTTTAACCAGTAATGGTAGTTGTCATAGTCACCATTATTGAAACTAGCTCTATATTCCTAATTTATTGATTGAAGATTTAAATCCCACGAGCTGCTTCATCCCTAGAGCACTAACCTGGGCCTCTGGATGATGAGTCCAGCAACATTTCATGCCATCTGATCCTGGGGACTACAGTGATTACAGGAACCTGATGCAATTTTGAAGTATTAATGTGCAGAGCAAATTCCTCCCATTGGGTCGCAATTTTCAAAACAGGTTGGTCATCTTGCGAGTGCCTTTGTCCCATTCAACAGAAATTGCTCCAAACACATGTCTTTTGAACTATTCTATGCAGCTGAACCCCTAAAAATATGAAGATGCTCAGTGACATAAGCACTGAAATAAAAATAAAATACTGTGGATGCTGGAGATCTGAAACATAAACAAAATTGTTGACAAAACTCAACAGTTCTGATGGCATCTTTCGTGAGAGAAACAGGCCTAACCTCTCAATCTAATATGACTTTCTTCTGGAACATTCTGTAAGGGCTCCATTCCACTCTCTGAGTTTCTCCATCTCTGCCACATTTGCTCTTCCACATGTTTTCCTTTTTCCTCAGCTGAGGATTCCCCCGCACTGTGGTTGACATGGCCCTCAATGGTGTCAAATCCATTTCCTGCATATTTGCCCTCACCTCTTAGCCTCCCTTCAAAATACATAACAGGCCCCTTGTCCTCACTTTCCATCCCACCAGCCTCCTTACTCAAATGCTATCCTTTGCCATTTCCACCAAATCATACCACCAGAAACACTTTTTCCACTCTCCTGTCAGCAGCCCGAAATGACCATTCCCTCCCCGACACCCCAGTCCACTCCTCAATCATCCCCAACCCTTCATTCCCTTCCCATGCAGTTGCATGAGCTGTAACTTCTATCCCTTTACTTCCACACTGTCCAATGCCCCAAACACATCTTCCAAGTGAAGTAGCAATTTACTTGTATCTCTTTCAAATTAGTCTTTTGTATTTGTTGCTCACAATGCGATCTCTACATAAGGGAGAGCAAAGGTAGACTGGGTGACCACTTTGTAGAACACTGTCATTCAGTCTGCAAGCATGACACTGACCTACCAGGTGCTTGCCATTTCAATTCACTACCTTGCTCTTATGGTCATATTTCTATCCTGGGCCAGGTACAATATTTGAATGCGAGCTTAAGAAATTGCATGTCACTTTCTGATTTGGGCACTTTACAATCTTTTGGACTCAACATTGAGTTCAACAATTTCAGACCATGAACTCTGTCTGACATCTTGTATTTGTTTCTCCAGTCATTATCTTGTTCTTACATTTTGCTTTCAGACAGCACTGACTTTTATTCTGTTATTAACACAATCTGCAATGTTGCTTTCAAATCATCCTGACTTTTCTTTTGCTACAGCTACTCTATTACTTGCTACTTTGTTCCGTTACTACTACCATTCCCACTTTCTTTGCCTTCATTCCATGACTTTGTAGTGTAACCTCCCCCCGCCCACCAACCTGAACTTCCCTTTTTGCTCTACCTGACTTGCCCCCTTTTTAAGAGCATAAGACCCACCACATTTTTGCCTCTGTTCAGAACTGAAGTCATATTGAACTCAAAACATTAATTGTTTCCATCTCCACAGGTATTGCCAGAACTGCTGAGTTTTTATTACGCTCAGTGACTTCTGTTTGAACAGATAATGGTTGGAATTCCTGGTCTTGTACTGCTGCCAGTGAGAATGTAGAATTTGGCACTCAGCCAAAACTCCATTCGCTGCAATGGGACTGCAAAATCCTAGTTGTGGGCAAAGATGGAGAATTGTGAACAATGTAACCTGCCCAAAGGAAATCAAAATTGCCAGAACGTAAAAAACATATTTTATTCAAAATAACAGAAATAACATTATAAAGAATATATTAAAAGAATAAATAGACAAATTCAGAAATCAGATGACCTCAGAGACTCATTAGAAAATCCATACCACAGCTGTATATACTTGTGGAGCAATGCTGTATGCTGCAGGATCCGGATGTTTAATTGTTGTGGACATTGGGAAGAAGATTTTCTGGATAGAAGTACACTTTTCTTGGTTAATTTGAGTAGTTACTAGATTGCTTGTAAATCAGCTATAGTTCATTCAAATCATGGATGCCTCTAAATCTAAAAAGTGCTTCCCACCCTTACACCAAAGCACATAATCTTAGTTGGCACATCAGTAGAGCAGAGAATGGTGCCAATCGTTGGATGAGATGTCAAATCCAGCCTCTGGTTTCCCTCTTGGGTGAATATAAAATATTCCATGGCACTATTCAAATAAGCTCAAAGGAGTTCCCTTGAGATCTTGGCTAAGAATTATCTAAAACAAATTAAACAGATTATTAAAACAGATTGCCTGGTCATTTATTTCACTGTTGTTTGTGGGATCTTGCTGTATGCAAACTCGCTGCTGCATTTCCTAACATTACTGCAATAAGATGCTTCAAAGAAGCCTCATTGTTGAAGCTATGAAAGGTGGTATAAAAATGCAAATTCTCTCTCACTACTCATACCATGTCTGTAGTAGTGACATATCATCACAGTTCTCCTCTTGTTATTATCTCAGCCTTCTATTATAAATTAAATACTTTGTTATTATTGATGATAGAGACTTTTGATCTTAACTTCAAATGTGCCTATTAATATTTGACAGAATTATTGCGGGAAATTGATAAATTGTTTGGACCTTCCAAGCCCATATCTTCCTTTCTGCTGAATCAATTACGTGAATTTTGGTGATAAAGTAATTCTGGCATAAAGTACATAGTTCATAATGTTAACTCTGTTCACTCTATTTGACATGCAACTTCTTGAAGTTATTGGTAAATCTGGCTACTCTTTTAGCACCCTAAAGTAGAAATTATGATGTTAAATTGTGCAGAAACTGAAAGTTGTATGTGAATAGCAAACCACGGAATTATTTTGCCAGGAATTTTGTTTTACAAAACAAGGTTGGCCACATCAGGTGCTAAGGATAAATAATGCATTAAAGGCATCTCTATGAGTACATTTGTGTATTTTATATTGTACAATTGGCATTCACTGAACATTTAGAATTCATCTATTTAGCTGTGGCTAAATGTATTAATTATTTCTCTCTATAAATTAAGATCTGAATTTAAAATATGCCAGTCAGAAATTAGCAATGCACACAAATGTGTGACCAATTATGTAGATTACTGCAAATAGATTTTTTTTAGGTTGGCCTTTACATGTGTTATTTATTTATGGAATATGAACAAACAACCCTGTAATATCTTTCAGAAATGTCTCTAAGCTGTGGCCAAACAGGCCATCTAAGATGGTGGTTTGCAAGGGCATACTGGGATAATTGGACAAGCACTGAAACAGACAGGCTGCAGCCTCAAAAGAAATTTGACAAAGAGAAAGAGGCTGCAACTGCAAGAGCTGGAATACACAGGATATCGGCCATCTCCAGGGCATAGGACACTTTCTGGTCGAACTAGGATGTTTACCAGACGTAGAGGCGCCTTAACTCCTTATCTGGGAGCGAGGTAGGTGACCTTCGTGCCTCCAGCACCTACAGACTTGGCTGTTGGGGACACATCCAGAGATTGGGATAGCAACACCTGATTGGATCAGACCACACAGAGGACGACAGCGACCAGCACACAGATAAAGGCCAATATCTGGCTGGGTACTTGCTAGTCATGCAAAAGTTAAGTCAAGGTCTAGTATTGGGCTTGAACTTTGGTATTTTGTAAGATAACTTATTGTTGATTGGTTGGATGATTATTAATTGTGTGTAAACAAATATTGTTGCATTAACAAGAGGTCTATTCGCAATTCTTTGTCTGCTGTATAAGGATTAAAACAGACTGTGCAGCAGGCGCAGCAAGAAATTTCCAAGCTCTTTTGGAATACAGTGGCCTTTACTCAGCCAAACAATAGTGATTTTGCTGACAGGTGATCCTGTGAGACAAGTTGAGTGACTGTTTAAATTGTTTTTGTGTTGGTTGAGGGAGGAGGCACATTACTCTATGCTGCCATGTGAATTCCCGATCACTTTCTGAATGGTGTCACGGAATTTTTAATGTGCATCTCGAGGCAGACAAGGATTCATTTTAACAACTCATCACTTATCAATTGCAGATTGTATACATAAATATAGCTTTCAGACTGTAAAGAACAACCTCCAGTACTTACGGCATCTGCTGTGAAACTTGAGAGAAAATGGGTCCATTCAAGCCCCAAATTATAACACCTTCTGTCTGTTGAAGGTGCTTGAATGAATTCCATTGGGCCGCATTCTCACTTACTTAAAGAGTTAAACAATTGGTTATTCTACTGTTTCCTTGATTTGGATCAGGGACCGATTTGTGAACCATACTGTTGTTTTCAATGATGTTGCTAAATCTCACTGCTGAACTTTTGGGCAAGACTCCATCAACTTCATCAGGAAACCTGTATGAGTTATTCGATTCTTCATCAGTTGCAGCTTGTGAATAAACGTGAGGATGGAAACAACTATAATACAGCACAAGACAACAAATCCCTATAACTAGTGCTAGCTCTATAATTATGCTGAGCCCTATAGCTATGTTGATGGATAGATCATAGCTTCCATCCAACAGAGTATCTTTCAGGAACCAAAATAAGAGAAGTATTACAGTTGTTTCAATGGTTCTAAATATATAATAGACAGCCATTACTACTCTTGTCTTCTGACCTTTTATATTGAAAAAGGTGAAAACTAAAATGATACCAACTACTGTCCTGTAAATAATTTCTTGACAGTTAGATGTAGAAAAGGTGGTCTTCGTCCTGAAGACACAGATAAACATGATTAACCACAAAATAACCAAGTAAGCAGCAGCAGCTATGGAGTGCAGAATAGCCAGTAGGGTTATGCTCAAAATCCTGGCACCAAGTGTCAACAGTTTGTAAAAAAAGTACATCATATAAGGGAACCCACAAGTTAGTTTGTGTCGAGCGATCAAAGATTTCTTTAGTGCTGCATAGTAATCCAAAGTGGCCCATGAAATGCTCATGCATGATATAATCACAGAACCATCTGCAAAAGAAAAGGAATACAATATATTGGCATAACTTAGTGTCCTTCAGAATTGCAATACTTTATAGTATTAATAAATAGCAATCTTAACACTTTAGAACTTCTCTACCTATTGCACCCTCAGGATCAATCTAAGATACAAAATTCTTCCAACCATATGATTTTCATTTGTGATAGTTGTATTTCAGACCACAAAAGTGATTTTTGATACCCGATGAGCCATATGTGTGTGTGTTCCAGTCATAAGTTGCCACTAGCAGGATGTAATACTGCTGTAAATTGAGTGGGGTATGGGATAACTTTAGTGTTAGTTATTTCCAGTGTTTCTCCATTACACTTCAAAAGTACATCATTGACTGTGAAGTGCTTTGAGACACGTGGTGGTTGTGAAAAGCACTTAATAAAGAAAGTTTATTGACTTTTGGCGCAGCCACTGTGGGCTGGGACAAAATCCCCACTGTAAATTGCTTTCACACCAGGCATTAGCTATGGAAATATCACAGTGATCATCATGGAGTTTTATCCCCTTGTTCTTAGCTCCCAATGAACTGGGTGATCATATGTATGGATGTGTCCTAGAAACATGGAAATATAGAAAATAGGTGCAGGAATAGGCCATTTGGCCTTTCAAACCTGTTCCGTCATTCAATTTGATCATGGCTGATCCCTTCTCTCAACAACATAATCATGCATTCTCTTCAAACCCCTTCACACCTTTAAAGTCTAGATATCTATTTATTTCCTTCTTAAATACATTCAGTGACTTGGTCTCCACAGCCTTCTGTGGCAAAGAATTCCAAAAGTTCATCACCCTCTGAGTAAAAAAATTTCTCCTCATCTCAGTCCTAAATGGCTTACTTGTATTGTGAGACTGTGACCCCTTTTTCTAGATCCTCCTGTCAGAAGAAAAAACATCCCAGCATCCAGTCTGTCCAGCCATGTCAGAATTTTATACATTTCCATGAGATTCTCTTTTATTCCTCTAAATTCCTGTGATTCCCAGTTATCCCAATCTCTCCTTATACGACAATCATGCCATCCCAGGAATCATCCCTGCACATCCGCTATGGCAACCTTCCCCGCAAGTATATCTGATAAGTAGACCAAAACTGCACACACTAATCCAGGTGTGGTCTGACCAAGGCCCTGTAGAGCTGCAGCAACACATCCTTGCTCTTGTACTCAAGTCCTCTCGCAATGCTTTCTGTAACTGTTTGCTTGCTTTCAGTGACTGATGCACCAGGACACCAAGATCCCCTTGTATGTCAACATTTACCAATCCAGGTGCTTTAATTTTGCACACTCATCTCTATGTGGGATTTTATCAAAATCTTTCCGAAAATCCAAATACACCATATCCACTAGTTCACCCTTACTTGTTCTTAGTCAAAAATCTCCACTAGGTTTGTGAAATATGATTTCCCTTCCATAAATCCATGTTGACTTTGTCTAATTGTGTTGGTATTTTCAGCGTGTCCTGTTACTGCATCCTTTATTATAGACTCTAGAATGTTGCAACTTAACCTCTTACGTGGGACTTTATCAAAAGCTTCCTAGAAACCCAAATACTGGTTCACCAGTATAAGACAATGGAGTTTTAAGAAAAAAAAGGAATTTGCTCTGAACAGCTAGCTGAATTGAAAGTGAATAAGTCCCAGACCCAGGTAAATTCCACTTAGCGATTACAGAAGAACTGGTCACAATTTTCAATTTCCATTAGTTATGTCAATGCACAGTACTGTTGCAGAATTGTATAATGAGGTAAGCAAGTAACTATAGGCTAGTCAGTCAGCTATGGTAAATTTAGAATTTTGATTGGTGTAGCAAAGAACTGGTACTGACTCAGTGGACCATATTATATCCACCTGTAGTGTTCTCTGGTTCTAAATGAGTCAAATCTCAATGGAAAATGCAGCATAGGGTGGGAATTTGCAGCCTCGCTCGAGCGAAACTGGAATTTCACACCCGAGGTCAACAGATATTTCCACTGTCTGCCCCTAGTTCACTTGTGGACGGGCAGTAGAATTCCGGCGTAGATCTTCAACTTAAATCCTCCATCTAGTTTTATGGAAGTGAATGAATTAGGAAACTGCTCCATAAAAAAATTTTATCAGTTTGACATTTACACAGTTTTCTGCTGTCATACAGTTCATTCCACTGACTGAGGTATGAAATGGTGTATATGATTGCTAGGGAATGAGCTTTATAGAAAAGTTAATTTAAAGAACCTAGCAAGAGGACAAAGCCAACAATTTTTAGAGCATTTTTTTGCTTTTTTCCTGCTGTCAATTAGGCATTGTTGCAATTGATGTATTGCTGTTATTTTTCCCACAATTGCAATAATATCGCAAAGGGTTTCTCAGTGGGAGAAGAGGATGGTTAAGGAAAGGACACCAGACAGGTCAGGCTGCAAAGAGAAGTACTTTGTCCATGTGCTCGTATCTCTTGCCTGCATTTTCAGACAGAAGTGTATCTAGGACGTCACAGATTTCTCTGGTCACCTTCTTGGAAAGCCTCATTACCCTGAATTTAATGGAGAGAAGCAGCAACTGCCCGACACCTGGGGTAAATACAGGATAGTGTGACTGAAGTTACTGTAACATCCAGGCCTCATTAACATGGGAACACAGTTTTCCGACCTCACCTCCCAAGATGCAAATCAGTGAAGGCACCATATTTAGCTGCCTGTAATATCCATGAGGGTTTCTGAACTCCATTGGAGACTAGCAGACACCCCAAAAGGATGGTGTTACAGGTAATTTCATCAGTTTCTCCAGAGTTTTAACAATGTTGAACCAAAGTTATGATGGGAGATGAGTAAATCTCGGTGAAAATTCTACCACAGCAACAGGAAATTTAAGGGTAGTCCTTTTGGGACATTAAATGTACACAATTTTTTTTTATGTAATAAAGTAGGTATTAAATTCAGGAAAATCTCCCCTAAGTAAACATTAAACCCAGTTCTTTACAAAATTGTGTTTAGGATTGAATTTTTACCTAAAAAAAATGGTGGATTTATATTATGGGGGTGTTGAGTGGGGAGGTGGTGGTTAAAGTCTCAGGAATCTGTTTCTCCACCTAAACCTCTCTCCAACCTAATCTCTTCCAGTTTTAGCTAAGGCTGTAAATTTGCCCTTTTGAGAAACCTGATCCACAGAGGAGTCTGGAACATTAAATGTGATAATGAGGCAGTGAGCTTCTTGTAATGTCTCTTTAAGAAGTGATCTGCTGCCATCCGGGTTTGCTAAGCATCAATGGATCCAGCAGCTTTCTCAAGGTCTTTCTGGTTCAGGAGCTAAGTGTCTTCCTCTGTCTAGCCACCCTCCTACCATAGCCTGCCAGGTAACACCCCCATCTTATTCCTATTCATAATATCAGCCATTATTGCCACTGACTAAAGGCCCACCTGTCAAACATGCTGCTCCTCTGGGCAGGGAACCTATCGCCAACATCAGAGACACATTATAGAGCTAAAACTTCTTGTGGGTCAAGTCAGGAAAAATTCTGCCCCTAGGGTCAGTGACATTATAAATAAAAGTAATATAAAATATACTTACACTGGATATAATCTCGGTCAGCAGATACCAGAAGGATGAAGGTCTGAAGAATAAGTTGAGGTACGGTTTCCAAGAATGCCTCAAACAATCGTAACATGCTCAAATCTGTTACTGCATAAATGGCATCCATGTGAGTATTTTTTTGTTTAATTGCTGCTTTGTATCCAAACACAAGTGCATATATGAACCTTTTAAAAGAGAAAAAACGTTTTTGGAAATAAAAGACAACAGAGGCTCAAGATATATTAAGTATTTATTTTATGCACAGCTGTCATTTTTTCACTGATCAAAAACAAATAAGGAGCACTCGTGCTGAAAATCTTGTCAACTAATATCATCTAATGGATTTTGTATCAGAGAACATTAGTGGAGTGGAAGCAGAGAATGGTTGACATCAAACTTATTGAGTGCCTAAATAGATGGATGTTATGTACACCACCCTGTCCTGAACTGAACCATATAGATGTTGGAAAGGCTTTGAGAGATCAGGAGATTGGCCACTCATCACAGAATATGGGCTAACAACTCGCAAGTAACATCGCCTACCACACAGATGCCAGGCGATGACCATCTCCAACAAGAGAGGATCTAACCATCACCTCTTGACATTCAATGGCATTACCATTACTAAATCCCCCACCATCAACATTTGGGGCTTACCATTGACCAGAAACAGAACTGGACTAGCCATATAAATACTGTGGCTACAACAGCAGGAAAGAGGCTCAGAATCCTGTGGCAACTTACTTTCCGTCTGACTCCCCAAAGACTGTCCACAATCTACAAGGCGCAAATCAGGAGTGTAATGGAATACTCTCTGCTTACCTGGATGAATGCAGCTCTAACAACACTCAAGAAGTTCAACATGATCCAGGACAAAACAGTCCATTTCATTGCTACCCTTTCTACAAACATTCAATCTCTCCACCATCGACACACAGTGGCAGCAGTGTGAACTATCTGCAGGATACACTGCAGGAACTCACCAAGGTTCCTTAGGCAGCACTTTTCAAACCCACAACCACTACCATCTAGAAGGACAAGAGCAGCAGATACCTGGGAACTCCACTACTGGAGGTTCCTCTCCAAGTCACTCATCATCCTGACTTGGAAATATATCACGCTCCCTTCACTATTGTTGGGTCAAAATCCTGGAATTTCCTCCCTATACCACTGTGAATGTACCTACACCTCATGAACTTCAGCAGTTCAAGAAGACAACTCACCATCACCTTCTCAAGGGCAACTACGAATGGGCAATAAATGCTGGCCTAATCTAGGCCAGTGATGCCCACATTCCATTCATGAAAAAAACTAAGCTATGTAGTAAATAACAGCAATCCCAACTAAGTTCCATGAGAAACGCTATTCAGCACATTTTCCCAACTTAATTTCAACCCCACTCTTTGTTTTCTTACCTCCAACCATATCTCTATCCATCTGACCACATTATTCTTAATTCCATTTAATGCATCTTTACCAGGAAGCTCTTATGTGCTACCTTAATTTTGAAAACTTATATCATTATGAATCTGTGTTCTGTTATATCTTCAAAACATTTCATAGGTCTGGTCAAGTATGAAGTTGCATCAACATGGAAGGAGATAATGAACTGACCATTCATGCAGTCACCATCTAAAAGAAATAAATCATTTGGAAGAGGGGCAGAAACAAGGTTATAAATAAATATAAATATAGTTTATTAATGATGCCAACTGGGAAATGACAGGAAGGCTGCAAATAACAGAGAACTAAGGCATCAAATATAGAAGGGATTGAAATTTGAGAATTTGAGCTGTTAAGCATCAGTTGCTGTTTTAATGTGGGTAAAAGCAGAAATACTAGACTGAAGAAGGGGAATAAGCAATGAGAAGATAAAGAGAATGGTGTAAACTGAATTTGCCGTTGACCACGGTAAAAGTGATGGGACAGGGCCCCTACCCACCCAAGTCAGTATTAATTGTAATATCCCTCCCTTAGTTAAAATGTTAGTTTTTTGTTATTCATTCAAGAAGCCAACATTTATTATCCATCCCGCATTACCCTTGAGAAGGTGGTGGTATGCTGACTTCTTGGATTGCTGCTGTCTATCTGGTGTACATATACCTACACTGCAATTAGTTTCAAGACTTTGATGCAGGATGGCAATCCCAGAATGTTGATGGTGGGGGTTTGGCAATAGTGTAGAAGTGTAGGTAACTTGAGCTTTGGAAACATGTTTAGCACACTGACAAGTGCCATTAAGGAGGAGCATGGTTCAATGTTGTTAGAAGGAAGGTGAACATAGAGATTAAATTTAATTGTTTTGCACAAGGTGTTGTGAATATTGGGTGAAGACTTCCTGGGAAGTTAGTGGAGCCAGATGGTAATTGTGCAATTCAGAGATAACTGGCTGGATATATCCATATGGCACACAGTGATTGAAAAATATGAGCAATAAAACATTGTTTTGGTAATCTTGAATTTCGGGATCAATCAGATAGACCCATGTCACGCTTTTCTGGTCCTGTATGTTCCTGGATCCCTAACCAACCGACAGCAATGCGATTACCTGATGTGTTTAGAATGAGTATTTGAGTTGAGTCATGACACAATTAAGTTAATCAATAATGAAATGCATCGAGGCTATTTACTCCACCCTGAGTAGAAGAACAATTGATAGCACCCATCAAAAATACACCAAAGAACCAACTAATTAAAAAACATACTAACATTGAAGGAATTATTTAAACTAATTAAACATTGCCATCTTTAAAAACTGATCGGTCCACCTTCAATTACTCACATTCCAACGAACAGTATGATGGTAAACCTTGCTTAAAAGGGGGTTAACAAAGACCATTAACAATAGGACCATTACCTAATAATCAAATTGGAAAATTCACATTGTGGTAACATTGCCATTGTTGGAATAAAGGCCACAATAACACAAGTTTCCTGATAAACTAAGGTAGCAGCAGAAAATAAAAAAAGTTTGAAAAATGTTCTGATTTTTAAAAATTCTCCTCTACGGAACACATTTTGGTGGACTTCTCAACCTCTTGTAAACGTGTATTCTCAATTTATTTGGTTAGGGAGATCGCTAATGGAATGTCGCATGAACATTGAGAATTTGTGTGATTTGCAAATTATTTGAATGTTGACAAGATGTTCCTAGCAGTTCAGGTACCAGTTTCCCACACCCAACAAAGCTCCTGACGGAAGTGTAGATAGTGCAAAATGAGCAAAGATCAGGTGAAACCAGTTTATTTTTCTTATTCGTTCATAGGATGTGGGCGTCACTGGCTGGGCGAGCACTTATTGTCCATCCCTAACAAAAGTTAGATTGGATTTAACTTGATCATTTAACACGGTTAGGAAATATCCTACCTAATATTTATGAACAATAATTTTAAATGAAGGTAATAACTGATGAATAGTTTGATAGCGGTAGCACAGAACCAATACTTTTACAGAATATGTGAGGGTTTCATAATGCCTTATTTATTTATTTTGTTTTATGAGTTGTCAGTACCTCTTACTTTCTCGGTTGGCACACTAGACTAGATGGCATATTGGTAGGACAGGATTTTCCAGCCTCGCTCGCCTGAAACCAGAAAATCCCGACTGAGGTCAGTGGACCTTTCTTGTGGCAGGTGAGATGGTAAAATTTGCCCTGAAGTGTCCTAATTCTGCGTTTTGTTCTATGTTGGGAGGAAATGGGACAGAGATTACAGGGGGAGGCTGTGGAATAGTGGTATTAATCCAGAGACGTAGAGTAATGTTCTGAAGTCCCAGATTCAAATCCTACCACAGATAGTGAAATTTGAATTCAATAAAAATAAATATGGAATTAAAAGTCTAATGATGATCACGAAACTATTGACAGTTGTTGTAAAAACCCGAGTGGTTCACTAATGTCCTTATAGGGAAGGAAATCTGTCATTCTTACCGGGTCTGGCCTACATGCGATTCCAGATCAACACCAACGTGGTTGACTCTTAACTAGCCCTGCAGGGACTATTTGGGTGGCACAGTAGCACAGTGGTTAGCACTGCTGTTTCACAGCTCCAGGGACCTGGGTTTGATTCCTGGCTTGGGTCAATGTCTGTGTGGAGTTTGCACATTCTCCTTGCGTCTGCGTGGGTTTCCTCCAGGTACTCTGGATTCCTCCCTCAGTCCAAAGATGTGTGGATTAGGTTGATTGGCCATGCTAAAATTGCCCCTTGGTGTACTAGGATGCTTAGGTTAGAGGTATTAGCGGGTAAAATATGTAGGGATATTGGGGTAGGGCCTGGCTGGGATTGTGGTCGGTGCAGACTCGATGGGCCAAAGGGCCTTTTTCTGCACTGTAGGGTTGTATGATTCTATGACTTTTGTTAGGGATGGACAATAAGTGCTCGCCCAGCCAGTGACGCCCACATTCTATGAACGAATAAGAAAAATAAACTGGTTTCACCTAATCTTTGCTCATTTTGCACTATCTACACTTCCATCAGGAGCTTTGTTGGATGTGGGAAACTGGTACCTGAACAGCTAGGAACATCTTGTCAACATTCAAATAATTTGCAAATCACACAAATTCTCAATGTTCATGCGACATTCCATTAGCAATCTCCCTAACCATATAAATTGAGAATACACAATTACAAGAGGTTAAATTTGATACTAATCTTGTGTTTACTATTTTTGAGAGTTTTAACTATATTTAAATGATTAGAATATAATATTGAATGTTACTATCATTATGGGATAAGTTGGGTCTGCACCACCTTCCTGCCTCCATTCTGACCAAATCAGTGGCAGAAAAGCCCATGAATGGCCTTCCCATCCTGCTGCTACTTGAGGCTCTTAAATGCGAGGTAAAGTCAAATTAAGAGTCTTTTCGGCCACCACTGATATGAACCCAGCATCAGATAGGCATGATGCCAGACAGAGAACATGATATGCAAACCTGTGCAAATTGCTTGCAGTTTCCCAGGACAGACAGTAAGGCCTAGGAGCAGAATTAGGCTACTCAACCCATCAAGTCTGCTCCGCCATTCAATCATGTCTGATATTTTTCTCATCCCCATTCTCCTGCCCTTCCCCATAACCTCTGATCCCCTTATTAATCAAGACTGATCTATCTGTCTTAAAGACACTCAATGACCTGACCTCCACAGCCTTCTCCGGCAAACAGTTCCACAGATTCACCATTCTCTGGCTGAAGAAATTCCTCCTCATCTCTGTTTTAAAGATTCGACCCTTTAGCCTGAGGTTGTGCCTCTGGTTCTAGTTTTTCCTACAAGTGGAAATATCCTCTCCATGTCCACCCTATCCAGGCCTCGCAGTATTCTGTAGGTTTGAATAAGATTCCCCCTCATCCTTCTAAACTCCAACGTGTACAGTCCCAGAGTCCTCAACTGTTGCGACAGGTCCCTCATTTGAAGACATTGAGGGGGCGATTCTCCCAAAAGTGCTGAATTGGCGGGAAAACTGGTGTAAATCATGACTGTTTTATCAGTGCAACTTCAGACTCGAATCTCTCCATCTGCGCAATGCAGAAGTCACAATCGTGAATTTCATTAAAAGTCCGGGGGACCAGGGCCTATTTGTGGCGGAGTCTGGCAGTTCCAGAGTGCAGTAGCCCCTATCTGCCAATTTCCCGTTTGCTGGCCAACTCGATCGCTGGCCAGCCTATGACCCTCACACTGCTGAACCCCAGCCTTCTAGGGCCCGATCGTAGCTCCCACAAGCATTCCTGGGCCTCAACCCCCACCCTGTCTCAGAGCATCCCAATCTCCAGACACCATGCACCCCTCCCAGCAGTGTAGATCCCCCCACCCCTGCGGACCCATCCCCAGCTGACAACACCCCCTCCCCGGCAGACCACCCCCAAGGCAGGACCCTCCAGCACATCCCGATCACTGGCCTCCTTCCAGCCCCAACCGATCCCAATGCAGACTGGCAGCAGGATCCCCCACCCCCACTGATCGCCCCTAGTCCCTGCCTATGATAGACCTGCCCCTTTGGCTCCACACACAACAGATCATCCCTTAGCCCCATCCCTCCCCCAGGCCCTGTCCCTAGGCGCCGCCCCATTGCCCCCTTGATCCCGCTTCTATTGGCAGGCCCTGCCTCCTTGGCACTGCCCAATGCCGGATGGGCCTGGCACTGCCAGAGTGCCCATGCCCAGGGACAGTGCCAGGATGCCCATGCCCAGGGGCACTGCCCCTCCTACCGCCCAACCCCCTTGGGGTGGGTCCTCCCGACTGCGCCACCTTCACTCCAGCGGGGTCTCCTGCTAGTTCCCCCACAAGCAATGAGTTAATCTCAACCCTGCCAGAGTGAAATACTCCTGGTAGGATGGGAGATGCTATTGCTCCTGGAGAATTCTTTGCCAGGCCCGATAATCACATTTAAAATTAATTACAAGAATATTTAAATGACTTATCTGTTCTTCCCGCTGGTTTGCAGGGCAGTCTCATTGAGAACGCATGCACGAATCCTGTGAAATGGCTGACACTGATTCTTCCACCCTGACACACCTAAAAATGTGTGCGTCGGGAAGGGAGAATTGGGCCCTGTCTGATCAAGGGGCCTGGCATAGGGAAGAGGGTCCCACCTAGAGCCCTGCCGTTGATGCTAGCCTCCTACATCCCCTCTGCCCTACCCTGGAAAAGCTCTTCCTGCCGCCACTTCCCTATGGCCTGAGTCGCTCTGCGATACTGGGCCTCTGGTGGGTGTCATTCCAACATCTTCCCAGTTGCATTACTGAGCAAAAGAGTTGGTGACCTCTGATGGGGACGCAGCTTTTGGAGCATGGGACTTCTCAGCCCTGGGCTTCTGTTCCAATGCAAGGCATGCCATTTGGTATGTCTTCCCCAAAAGAGGCAACGTTTGCCTCTTGTCAATAGACACGACCCCAGTTGTCAGCATGAAAGTCCCGTGAAAGAACTGCAAGAACAAGGTGGCTTCAAAATATCAAACTGAAATTTCATTTTGTTTTGGAACTTACCAATTTTGTTGCAAAAAAGTTAGGTATGTCCGACCTTACTGAGGCTGTGCCTTAAATTTAACATTACATATGTTTTATTTAGTAAATTAAAGCTACAAAATTTGTGCTATTACAGATTTTCAGATAAACAAATCAACTGTAAGAATAACTGAATAGATTTGGAAACAGTACTGTAATTGGAAGTTGCTAAATATATATTTTTCCTCAATAGTACACATCGTAACAACTGGCATTGCTACGCTGGTCCTCGCAAATAGAGGGAATTGTTTTTTCTTCTTTTTTTGACTCCACTCAAACTTTACAAAGTCAATGGTCAGAATGGACTGAACTAACCCAAATCCATTCCTTGCTTGCTCCAAAAACCAAATTCAAAATCCAATTGAATCCAATTCATGATTTCCACAAGGGAGGCAAACAAGATCCAAGCTGACAAGATGAGGTATTGCACCCCATCTTGGGCTTGATCTTAACCAAAACAGAGAGAATTCTCAGAGTGCTTTAGGCAGTTGCTCTCAAATCCTTTTGGTTGAAGGACCTTTTCAAATGTAATACATAAGAACATAAGAAATAGGAGCAGGAGTAGGCCATCTGGCCCTTCGAGCCTGCCCCGCCATTCAATAAGATCATGGCTGATCTGTCGTGGCTCAGTTCCACATTCCCGCCCTCTCCCCATAACCCTTAATCCCCTCTCTTATCAAAAACCCATCAATCCACGTCTTAAAAATATTTAGCGAGGCAGCCTCCACCACCTCAACGGGCAGAGAATTCCAGAGATTCACCACCCTTTGAGTGAAGAAGTTCCTCCTCAACTCCGTTCTAAGCCGCCCCCCCTTTATCTTGAGGTTGTGCCCCCTAGTCCTACTGTCCTTTCTGAGCGGGAAGAGCCTCTCCACCTCTATCCTATCCATCCCATTCATCATCTTATACGTCTCAATGAGATCTCCCCTCATTCTTCTAAACTCTAACGAGTACAAGCCTGGTCATGGACTGCCCATCTAAATGATAATATGACATAATATAAAAATGGTACACTTAAAATATGTTTTAGTAACTTTATTTTACAATAAAAACATAAGAACAAGGAGCAGGAGTAGGCCATCTGGCCCCTCGAGCCTGCTCCGCCATTCAATAAGATAGTAGCTGATGTTTTCGTGGACTCAGCTCCACTTAACTGCCCACTCACCATAACCCTTAATTTCTTAACTGATCAAAAATCTATTTTTGCCTTATAAACATCCAACAAGGTAGACTCAATGCTTCACTGAGCAGGGAATTCACAGATTCACAACCCATTGGATGAAGAAGTTCCTCCTCAACTCAGTCCTAAATCTGCTCCTCCTTATTTTGAGGCTATGCCCCCTAGTTCAAGTTTCACCCAACAGTGGAAACAATCTCCCTGCTTCTATCTAATCTATTCCCTTCATAATTTTACATGTTTCTATAAGGCACTCACCTCCGCATCCACAACCCCCCACCCCCCACCGCTGCTTCATTCTTCTAAATTCCATTAAGTAAAGTCCCAGTCTACTCAGTCTCTCCTTATAAGCCAAACCTCTCAATTCTGGAATCAATCTGATGAATCTCCTCTCACCCCCTCCAGTGCCAATATATTCTTTCGCAAGTAAGGAGATCAAAACTGTACACAGTGTTCCAGGTGTGGCCTCACCAGCTTCTTACACAGCTGCAAAATAACCTCCGTTTTTAAACTCCATCTTCTAACAAAGGACAAAATTCCACTGGCCTTCTTAATTACCTGCTGCACCTGCAAGCCAACTTTTTGCAATTCATGCACAAGGACACCCAGGTCCCTCTGCACAGCAGCATGCTGCAATTTTTAACCATTTAAATAATAGTCCATTTGCTGTTATTCCCACTAGAATAGATGACCCCACATTTACCAACACTGTACTCTATCTGCCACTCACACAAACTAACTTACACATCAGTGAAATGTTCCAACGTCTCTCTAAGCTGCACAGATACACAGTCTTGTAGTTTTTTGTTATCTACCATACAGGGAATGAACAGACCATACACAAACAGAGCTCCCTTTAAGGTGTTAACGTGCATGGTTGCATAGCAGTATTGAAGGGACCACACAGTGCAATTAACAGTTTGCACATAGCAAAGAGAATTAAAGAGAACAGTGCCTACTTCTCACTACTAGTAAGGTGTTTGATAAGGTTCCCCAAGGTAGGCTCATGAAGAAAGAAAGAAGGGTGTGAAATTTGGCCAATTGGATAAGTAACTGGCTATCTCAGAAGACAGAGGCTGATGGTGGAGGGAAAATTTTCAGAAGGGAGACCAGTTACCAGTGGTGTACCACAATGATCAGTGTTGGGTCCTCTGCTATTTGTGATTTTTACCAATAATTTGGAGGAGGGAGCTGAAGGGTGGGCCAGTAAATTTGCTGATGACACCAAGATTGGTGGAGTAGTGGGTGAGGCGGAGGGCTGTTGTAGGCTGCGAACAGACATTGATAGGATGCAAAGCTGGGCCAAAAAGTGACCGATGGAGTTTAACCCTGATAAGTGCAAGGTCATTCATTTTGTCAGGACAAATTTGAATGCGGATTACAGGATCAATGGCAGGGTTCTGAGGAATGTGGAGAAACAGAGAGATCTTGGGGTTCACATCCACAGATCTCTGAAGGTTGCCACTCAAGTGGATAGAACCGTGAAGGCGGCCTGTAGTGTGTTATTGTTTATTAACAGGGGGTTTGAGTTTAAGAGCCGTGAGGTTATGCTGTAACTGTACAGCACGTTGGTGAGACCACATTTGGAATATTGTATGCAGTTCTGGTCACCTCACTATAAGAAGGATGTGGAAGCAGAGGAGATTTACCACGATGCTGCCTGGAGAGTAGGTCTTATGAGGAAAGGTTGAGGGAGCTGGGGCTTTTCTGTTTAGAGCGGAGGAGGATGAAAGCAATTTAATAGAGGTTTATAAGATGATGCCAGGGGTAGATAGAGTGACGTTCAGAGACTATTTCCTTGGGTGGATGTAGCTGTTACTAGAGGGCATAACTGTAAGGTTCATGGTGGGAGATATAGGAGGAATGTCCGAAGTAGGTTCTTTACTCAGAGTGGTTGGCAGTGGAATGGACCGCCTGCTGTGATACTGGAGTCAGACACTTTAGGAATTTTCATGCGGTTATTGGATAGGCACATGGAGCACACCAGAGTGATAGGGAGTGGGATAGCTTGATCTTGGTTTCGGACAAAGCTCGGCACAACACTGAGGGCCAAAGGGCCTGTCTATTCATGTCCCCTTCCTAGTTGAGACGGACAGCCCATTCTTCGCTGCATCTTTGACTGTCACACACTGCTCCCTCCTCCTGGCTCTCGTTTCATGTTATTTCGTAGACCTTCTGAAAAGTGTCTGCAGGCTTGCAAGGGTCCCCAACCACAGTTGAGAATGATCATTTGAAAGGGCAGTGGAAAAAGAACAGACAGCAACAAAGAAAAGAAAGTAAAGAGGAGGTGTTCTTAAGACAAGAAGAGTTGACTAGTTAGATGTGCTGGGAGAGAAAGTTTCAAATAGTATAGTGGAGGAAGGAACAGGGAGGGTGATAAGTAAGGAATGGTGAGTGTGTACAAGGGTGTTGGCCTGGCACAGCATTAAAGCACAATGCAACTGCAAATCATTTAAAGGCAAGAACATGTATCTTAACCATCACATGATTGGAGCTCCATGAAACTAGATGATAATGACAGTAATGAGTGTGTGAACATCAGAGCAGGCAACAGTGTAGGCTGTGATGTGTGGATGAGTTGTGGTTTGTGTTAAAACTAAAGGCAAATTAGTCATGGGTGCAACCATATGCGATATTAATAAACTCTATGTTCTAACATACCTATTTTAAAATATGATCTTTTCAGCTGATTAATCATTAGCATGTTTTAACAAGGTCAACTTATTACCCACTATGGTTTAAAATTAGCTCTCAAGTAAGTTCACCAATCTTTTATTAAAGCAACTGGCCCCAATAATTTGTACGATACACAGTTAATCAGTTCAGCATCTTCATACACAAGTTGAAAATATAGGTCCTGGGATGTATTAGAAATAGTTAGATAGTGAAGCAAAGTGACTGTTTAATTTTTTTTAAAGATGTAAGCAGTCTATTCTAGGTCTATAAAAAATGATTAATGGTTCCTTTTAAAAAATCTTTGCATTCCTGGCATCAAAATAATGAGAAAGTGGTATGATGACTTTGTTTTAACACATCACAGATCATAAAACAAGTGATTAATTTATCTATCGAATTATGAATACACATGTATACATAACTCAAAACCGGTGAAGGAATAGGTTAGTGTTGTTAGTTTTGTTTTACTGAAAATTGCTTATGATTCTGTTTGCATTTAAAATAGCTAGTGGAATGATGATGGCAGCAACACTTGTAAAGGGGCCCATGGACAGATGAGGCCTGGTGTGAGAGTAACCATCAAATACTTAGTTATACTAAACTTTTTATTTATCCTTGTTTAATTACGTGAGCTCATTAGTGGGTGGATATAGAACAAAAGTTACTACAGTGTACCAGTAAGGAATAAGTACATCTGAACTGAATGGTCATTAAGAATAACTGGTGAACAGGTCTTAGGAACAGCCTTAGACGCAAATAATTAATAATGGAATAAATACAGATAATTTAACTTCTGAGTTAGTTTGATAATGAGGATGGAATGTTAGGTGGGAGGATGAAACTGGTCAGGAAAAACTGCTTGAGGTGTTGCTACAATCCCAGATCAGACTCCCAAAACGATTTCTGATGTGGCCCCCAATTTCATTATGATCCTAGTGAAGATCTCCAAAATTTTGTTATGATCCAATTGGGAACCAGTAATCTTTTTAGTTAGAGTTAAAGAAATACGAAATCCCAGTTAATTACTTGGAGAATATCACTACGAGTTTCCACAGTGTTAAACAAACAATTGAAATTTTACTTTACCAAAATGAATAAAACAGTCAATACCTTATCTGATTGTAATATGCACATTCCAGAATTCGTCAGTAACAAAAAAGGCATTTATTAACAAGGAAAATCTTGTACAGAGGCTCGCAGCCTAACATACGTGCATGTCTTCTGCCTAAGGTAAGACCCATCTCTGGGGTAATTACCCACTCTCAGTCTCATCAAGCCAGATGACCCTCATCTGCTGTGTTGCCTTTAAAGGGACAACCACCACAATGCCACATCCCTCCCCCTGTAACTCCTTTATACAATCTTCAATAACTATGTTACACAGTCCTAAGCTCAAACTAAACATTAAACACATAAGTTGGACAATTATAAATCGAATCTGAGGGTTTTTCTGTTTCTTGAGGCTTGTGTGATTGGTAGGATTTAACTATGTATAGTTTCAAAAATGCTCTTGCATGGGACTCTCCCAAACAGGCCTGCCGCTTAACAAGTTCTGTTCTAGACTATTCTCTGACTACGTAACTAAATACTTCACTCTGTGGAAAGTACACTCTCCAGTCCCACACTGACCCTTGCTCCGCCGAGCACTTTATATTCTAATATATGCAGACGCATATCATCACAATACAACAAAGTCTTATGGCTCATTAGTCCTTTCACAATCTCAGTCTGTCATTGTTAAGGGATCGTCATGGTACTCTGCTTCTGGCATTAAGTTGTGAGATAAATTCAATTCAGCATCATTTTTATTGACCATTTTACCATATTGGTTCTTGTGCTTTTCTAAAAGTGTAACCATTTCAATAATTTTGTTTGGCACATAATCTCAGTTTCTTTCTCTGTCTGAATTGCTGACTCTGCTGTTAATTTTAATGTTTTTACCGCTTTAGTTCATTTTTCATTGTCAAGCTTCCTTTCTTCTGGCTCTTATTCTCCTGATTCAATTTGTTACTCAATCTGTTCCTATCTTCTAGTTGCTTTTCATTTAGTCATTTAATGTCTTTCATTGCTCTTCTTATGAGATATTTCAGTACCCTCCTTCTGGGGTCTTCTTTTACCCGCTTTCTAGGTTTTTCTATTGCATCCTCTGAGGTCTTCTGTTAACTCTTCTTTCAGGTCTTCTCCAATTTTCATGTCCATTGCCATTTGTTCCTACTTGTGGTTGCTACTTTTAGTGCATTGCCACATTAAATGTATTACCACTTTAAACGCATTACCTCTTTAAAACTGTGTAGTAGTCCTTTTCCCCTACCCAGGTTGTTGTTGTTGGATATAGTTGGCTTTCCTTTGCAGGTATATTTTGTGATAAATGTATCAATACAGGTACAGAGTGACTCAGGCTGTTTCTTTTTGTGTGTTTATAACTGTAACATTATTTCCTAGTGCCAGCCATTTTTCTTTGTTTTAGTTTCTGAACTTGTTTAACTGCAGCAGCTCTTTGCCTTTCATCCAATTACCTTCCCTCTAAATTCAAAGCCCCAGTTCATCTAGCCGCCAGCTCACTGGGGGCATTTCTTTTTCTTTACTGAAAACACTGCTTTCTGTGTTCTCTTTTGTTTAAAAAAAATTTTGCAGCAACTGTTTGGCTTTCTCAACACAAGTTCTATTTTCCTAAATTCAAAGTCACAGCTCTTGCTCTGAGGGTTATTTCATTCCATACATTTCTAAACTTCTGACTGTACCAGCCACTTCAGGTTTGTTCTGCAACTGTCCCTCAGGGTCCAGCAATATCTCAAATCTCATTACCAACACACGTCGGGCCACAGGAAGTGTCTTCATAATCCATTTTATCCTCATCACCAATATAATGATGCACATTCCAGACTTCGCCAGGAACACAGGATGTATTTACTAACAAGGAAAAACTTGTACAGAGGCTCAGCCTCACTCGAGCAGACCATCTGCTATCCCAGTCCCTACATATCTTCTAAATAGCTTCTAGATGTCTTCTGTCTAAAGTAACTCCACCCTCTAGGATTATTACCCACTCTTAGTCCCAATTGGTCCGTCAAGCCCGGTGGCTCTCTTCTGCTGCGTTGTCCTTAAAGGGATAATCACCACGCTTATATTCTAACTTACAGAATTAATATGAGATAAGAATGAATCAAACTGTTGTCAAACAGCCAAACTGCACATTAAATGGCAAACACAACCACGAGAGGTCCCCCGAATTTTCTCAGCAACCCACTTATACTTCAGCGAGTCACAAACATTCTTTAAAACTCTCTTCCTCCTGACGGATTTCAGCACTTCCCTTTTGAAGATCTAACCGCCTTTGATTTTCCTTAAAAACTGCCTCAACAATTCCTCACTTCCCTCGCACAGTTCTAGCTCTTTGGCAGACAACTGTGACTTACAGTCTTTTCTTCTCCCCAGCTGCCAGTTTCACAAACCTGTTAGCGAATCATTGACAATGACCCCGGCACTCCAGCCACTCTGAGCAGAACATTACTGGCTTCCAGAGCTTCTCTGAACCCCAACCCCCTCAGCAGTTCAGAGCTTCTGCAACACTTCAGCTGCGCGGAACCAACCTTACTATCTGTTCCCAACCAACTGACCTGACCTTTAATATCTCCCAAAGCTTTCCAAATCCTCAGGTAGATATGAACGCAGCAACCATTGGTACATCTGTACATTAAATGTTGCAACCTCCAGTCAGCCAAAGGTCACACCCCACAAATGCAAAATTATCCTGGTTCCAGACCTGAAACACAGACTAAAAAATCCAACATAGATTTTGCCACACTGTGATAAGGAAAAGATTAAGATTGGCTGATTAAGGCCAGAAGATGGGTCTGAAGGCTCGAGAAGGTAATTGCAGATGAGTAACATTTAAAGTTGGATTATTAACCCAAGGCTTAGAAACACATCTTAATATTTATAAGATCTTTTGAAATCATTATTGAATGAAAAGGTTTTGTCAATAATTCATCCAGGTCCACCCCCAATAAAATGTACAAAGTAAGAGGCTTTGGGAGAGATCAGTATAGTAGATGGTGGAAAGGAATTTGCAAAAAAAACCTCCAGTCCAACACTGATGAAGGATTTGCGAAATTGAGAAGGTGAAGGCACCAAGAAAAGATGTGGAAGAAGGAGGAGAAAAATGTAGATTGTGCATTCCAGCCATCCTGCCTGAACGGGACTGATATTCCCTATTTCTCCACATTGTTTCTGTTTGCCCTACAGCTATTGTATTGCATCTCATCAAAAACTCTGGTTAAACTCAACATCCCACTATACTGATTAAAGTCAATCCCGATTGATTGATTGGACAGTGATGACTCTCAATTATCTTTTGAAGATTAAAGGACAGTACAATTGTAGTGCCCAGAACTCAAGACAGTACTCCAGATACCTGCTTTGCAAACAAGTCTAAGGGAATCCTGATGTTCCAAGTTCTGAATTTCACTTTGAGGGAGTGGAAGATGTCTGTGTAGCTGAGTTCCATTAAATATGAGGTGACTGTTGTACACCAGCTACCACATGGTTCTGATGGAGCAAGAACTTTGTCCTGTAGCAAATCGATGGGAAACCAGGTTCCACTGTACAGATGGAATCTAACACACCCACATGATGTTCAAACTATGCCACCTCCAGTCCAAAACCAAGATCACCCCAACCTCTGTCATCGAGCTACAGTATGTTGACGACACATGTGTTTGCACACACTTACAGGCCAAGCTCCAATCTATCGTCAACACATTCACAAAGATGTATGAAAGGATGAGCCTTAGGCTAAACATCTGGAGGGCAGACGTTTTCTACCAGCCTGCTCCCTCTGCACAACACAACTTCCCAACTGTCAACATCCATGGCAAA
Organism: Carcharhinus amblyrhynchos; assembly: GCF_965287045.1. Lineage (NCBI taxonomy): Eukaryota > Metazoa > Chordata > Chondrichthyes > Carcharhiniformes > Carcharhinidae > Carcharhinus > Carcharhinus amblyrhynchos. The sequence goes on from NC_137331.1 coordinate 55,893,537, forward strand.
TCATTGGACAACATTGATCATTTCTCAAACCTTGAGAGCTCTTCTCAGCGGGGGCAGACATTGACAATGAGACTCAACATTTCCTCTAGTGTGCCAGGGCAGTTCCAGGCATCTGAGGAAAAGAGTGTTTGATAACAAAGACCTCAAACACAGCACCAAGTTCATGCTCTATAGGGTTGCAGCGCTACCTGCCCTCCTGTACGCATCAGAGACATTGACAACATACAGCAGACACTTTAAATCCCTGGAGAAATATCACCTCGGCAAAATTCTCTAAATTCAATGAAGGGACAGGCACTTCAGTATTAGTGTCCCTCACTCAGGGGAACATCCTCAGCATTGAAATATTGGTTAAGGTTAATCAGTTACATTGGGCAGGCCACTCATCCACATTCCTGACACAAGACTCCCAAAACAAGTTCTCCACTCTGCACATTGGTAACTGCTTGCTGTGACAAGGGGCAAAGGAAATGTTTCAGGGATGTCACCAAAGTTTCCCTGACAAAATGAAACATTCCCGTTGTTATGTTGTAATCTGTTGCTCAAGACTGTCCATCTGGAGAAGAAGCATCCACAAAGACAATTCCAAATGTCTTCTTCAGGCCCAGGTGGAGACCAAACGCAAAGTCTTCAGCTACGTGATTTTTTTTTAGTTTTTGTGTTTTACTACAAAAACATCCTAAATAAAGACATTTAAATCATCAAAAGGCTCCAAGCAATTGTGCAAATCAGCTGCAGAAATGCATTACGTAGTTAGTGAGTTTACTGCAGGGGTTTTCTCTACGGATCTCAAACTGAAATTCGAGCGCCCCACCCAAGAGCCGCAACAAATGCTACCTGCCCCACCTGTGGCAGAATGTGTGGATCCAGCATTGGACTTACTCACCTCAGGACCCACAACCTGGGAGTGGAAGAAAGTCATCCTCGTTTCCAAGGAACTGCCTGAGAAGAAGATTCAAGTCCCCCTGAGATAAACCAGCATTCCACTGGCTTTCGATTACATTTACAATTTAGAATAGTTAGGTGTTTGAAGGCCAGTGCCAACACAATGGGCCAAAGAGCCTCTTGGTGTGGTATAAAACTCTATAACTATGAGATGGAGGATCCATGATTATTAATCCATTTGAAAAGAAATTCTTCAACCAAAATCTTCAAGGACCACTAGTCCAGCAACAGGAAAAACATAAGGAGTATATATATTATATATAGCGTTGTGTTGCAGATTTGTGTTGCAAAATCTGACTAGATTCCTTAAACCCTAACCCAAATTAGGGAATTACCTCATCAGATAAGAGAGATGTAGACGTTGAATGCTGAATATTCACAAAGAAAGGACTTCTAAATATTTAAATAACAACCTTAACACAATTGATATTATGTGTATGAATCATAAAATCCTACAGTGCAGAAGGTACCCAGGCCCTTTCCCCACAAATTTACCTAACCAGTCTCTCTGACATTAAGGGGCAATTTAGCATGGCCAATCCACCTAACCCGCATATCTTTCAGACCGTGGGAGGAAACCGGGGCACCTGGAAGAAACCCACACAGACGCGGAAAATGTGCAAACTCCCTCCGGACAGTGACCCAAGCTGAGAATCGAACATGGGTCCCTGACACTGTGAGGCAGCAGTGCTAACCACTGTGCCACCATGCCATTCTAAAATCTAACTCTGGTGGAACTCAAACCCCCCAACTTTTGAATGGCCGACTTGCCAGTATTTAGATGTCCAAAGCGTTTTCCATTGCGCCACAGTGCCACACATGGCTCAACTGCTGCGCGGTCCTTTGGTCCTCAATTGTTCACCAAAACTTAATAATAGAACATAGAACATAAAACACTACAGCACAAACAGGCCCTTCGGTCCACAAGTTGCGCCAATCATATCCATACCTATCAGGCCATAGAACTATCTATAACTCCCAATGCCATTAAATCCCACGTACTCATCCAGAAACCTTTTAAAAGACCCCAGCCAGTTCGTCTCTACCACCACCGACGGCAGCCGATTCCACTCACTCACCACCCTCTGAGTGAAAAATGTACCCCTGACATCTCCTCTGTACCTTCTCCCCAGCACTTTAAACCTGTGTCCTCTCATAGTGACCATTTCAGCCCTGGGAAATAGCCTCCAAGAATCCACCTTATCTATTCCTCTCAACATTTTATAAACCTTTATCAGGTCGCCTCTCAACCTTCGTCTCTCCAGGGAGAAGAGACCTAGCTCCCTCAATCTATCTTCATAAGGCATGCCTCCCAATCCAGGCAACATCCTTGTAAATCTCCTCTGCACCCTCTCAATAGTTTCCACATCCTTCCTGTAGTGAGGCGACCAGAACTGCACACAGTACTCCAAGTGGGGTCTGACAAGGATCTTGCAGCATTACCTCCCGACTCCTAAACTCAATCCCTCGATTAACGAAGGCTAGTACACCATACTATGGTTTCCAATTGATTAACTCCCAACAGTTCCAACATCCTCTTTCCAAACTGCTCTTTTTACACTGTGCACTTTGGTAATATTTATAAATCATCAGGCAATACAAATTATTGACTGCACAAAAACAGGTAATTCTGACCACATCCTCCACCTGCGAGGCCGATTTAAGAGTCCTATGGACCCGGACCCCAAGGTCCTTCTGCTCCTCAACACTGCTAAGAGTACTACCCTTAGTATTGTACTCCTTCATCCCACTGGACCTGCCAAAATGGACCACTACACATTTATCCGCGTTGAAGTCCATCTGCCACTTCTCCACCCAGTCTTGCATCCTACCTATGTCACGCTGCAACTTCTGACATCCCTCCAGACTATCCACAACACCACCAACCTTTGTATCGTCGGCAAACTTACTAACCCATCCCTCCACTTCCTCATCCAGGTCATTTATGAAAATTACAAACAGCAAGGATCCCAGAACAGATCCCTGGGGCACTCCACTGGTGACTGACCTCCATGCAGAAAAAGACCCATCCACAACCACTCTCTGCCTTCAGCAGGTAAGCCAGTTCTGGATCCACAAGGCCAAAGCCCCTTGGATCCCATGCCCTCTCACTTTCTCAAGAAGTCTTGCATGGGGGAATTAAGTGACGGTTCAGCCTATGTTATTGTCCCATCCTGGCCTATGCTGTGATTGTGACAGCTTACTCCTTCGACAAGCCACTGTAAACTTATCTTCCAACAAGTGCACCACTAGATCACAGCAGTTGCAATTGCATGGTGACCATAGCGATCAAAAATGCCAGTGCAAATAGTGAATATTCTTTCAATGACATCCACATTTAAAGTACGTCACATCAATGCAACATGATTTTGCTTCATTAAATCTTAAAATGTGTTATAAATCAATAGCTGATTCGAAACTGAGCCTGGGTGAAATTGGCTGGAGGAAGGATAATCCATTGAAGTCAGCTCAGGCTCTCATGGCCAATGTACACAACCTCTTTGCTCTGGTGTGAAGCAAACTCACTTTATATAGATGCTTAATTGCTGTGTAAAATAAGCTTTAAACTGACGAGGGTTATAATTTCATTTTGACTACTTCAAGCCTCTGTTTCTCAGTGGATCTGCACTATGGGCCTTCTCAGAATTGGTAAATATATACTTGTAATTCAAGAGAATGTCCTTTACCCAGAGAGTGGTTAGAATGTGGATCTTATTAACAAAAATACATTTGGACTGGAAAAATCATTCAATGGGAAAATAAGTTTTAAGACCTTTGTTGCAACCAGCTGAACGGGCGGAATAGAAGGGGAGCCAATTCACTCCCCACCCAGTTGTAACATCTGGCAGATTATCTGAGATGAATAGCATAGACATGTTAAAGATAAATCTAGATCAACAAACAAGAGAGAAGGAAATAGAGGAATATGTTGATGGGATGAGATGGGAGGAGGGTGAATGGAAGCCAAATACCAGCATCGACATATAGGGCAGAATTACCTGTTTTTGTGCAGTCAATAATTTATATTGCCTGATGATTTATAAATATTACCAAAGTGCACAGTGTAAAAAGAGCAATTTGGATAGAGGATGTTGGAACTGTTGGGAGTTAATCAATTGGAAACCATTGACTGACCAGCTGGGATGGAAGGTGAGAGGCTGGCAAAATGGTACAGGAAGTTATAACACCTTCACACTGCCATGCCACTTTGCTAGCTGTAGGAAAGATGGCAGACAAGTCGCCTGCCAGATAAATGGCCAGTTATGGGTTACTTCACGTATCCACAGAAATTTTGCTTATGTTGTGGTTTGCCCATCCAATTAAATCTGATAGCCTCCCAACAGGCCCTAGGGAGAAGTGAGGTGGTTGTGACTCCTTTCTGATCAGTCCGTGGCCTAATGAGGGGCCCTCCAGAGCATTGGCCATCTTGCAAAAACATTACCACCTACCCACTGAGATCCCCATCCCCTGATCATCAGGGCCTGCAGTGCTAATTTCAAATACACCAGCCATCAATGTGCCCTCATCCTATGGGTGCAGCCCCAGAAATGGCCACTGCTGGTAGTGGTGCTGCTAAGGCTGCTGAGCTACCCTCTGATTGGGCCTGCAGCTCTTGGAGCAGGTCACCGTCTTTAATGTGATGGCAGCCCTGACACAAACCACTTATCTGACAAAATACCATGTCACGGCATCCACTGAAGCGATGTTGCCTCCACTTTTGGTCAAAGCAGAGGGATTTACGGAACATCAGAAAACTTCTGATTCAGCGGATTTTATGCTGAAATACTGACACGTTTAAAATGAATGGGATTGAAGATTTTATATACAAAAAATATTAAGGCATACATAGCAAGAAATTGCATTCTATTCTTGAAGGAAATAACCTTCCCTAGAAAAAGCAGAGAATGGATGGACTAGAAAATTAGAATTTTGCAAAATAAATTACAATTTTTGCAGCCCAGACAGGTTGCTCCTGACTGGACTAAAACAAGCTGATCCCATTTGATTTGTTAATTCATAGATACTCATGTAGCTTCCCGGACCATTTACATCGGTTACATGAACACACAACTAAGGGGAGGTGGTGGCCTAGTGATATTATCAATACTCTATTAATCCAGAAACTCAGATAATGTTCTGGGGGCCTGGGTTCGAATTCTGCCATGGCAGATGGTGGAATCTGAAGGGCAACTAGGAATGGGCAATAAATGCTGGCTAGCCAGTGATGCTCAGATCCCACAAAGGAATTTAAAAAAAGGCTGAAATTTTTATGAAGTAGCAGAAGCCACATTGCTCAAAAGTGACAGGTGACCTCACTTTGGCAGACGGGTGAATCGGGGACCACACTGTGCTGGTGCCAAACAATTAAATTTAGCTTTATTTTCAGTATCACAAGTAGGTTTATATTTACACTGCAATGAAGTTACTGTGAAAATCCCTTATTCGCCACACTCTGGCACCTGTTCAGTATCACTGAGGGAGAATTTAGCATGATCAGTGCACCTAACCAGCATGTCTTTTGGACTGTGGGAGGAAATCAGAACACCTGGAGCAAACCCACGCAGACACAGGGAGAACGTGCAGACTCCACACAGACAGTGACCCAAGCTGGGAATCAAACCCAGGTCTCTGGCGCTCTGAGGCAGCAGTGCTAACCACTGTGCCATCATGCTGCCCCAATTATATGGCTGCCACTAAGACCTCCATCCTTGACCTTAAAAGCTTTCTGCCCAATCAAAGGAGTTATGGACTAGTTCAACAGCACCCTTGGGTGTGCTGGCCATTGTTAATGGCTGCACTTGTAGGATGAATGTGCATCAAGAGCTGGCAGGTCAGTGCAAGCACAGTAAGAAGTCTCACAGCACCAGGATTAAGTCCAATCTGGACTTGGGGTTCTGGGGTTCATGTCGCACTATCTGTAACCCCCATGACTTGCCTGGGCTTGTAAAATCTCACTTACTGTGCTGTCTGGAAACAATACACATCTCTTTAACCTCTGCTAATGCTATCTCCATCACATTGTCTGCATTATTAAGACTTGAATAGCTGTGAAGACTTGCATTCTAATCAGTATTCTGAAAACTGTGTATGCCTTTATATGCCCTTCTCTGATCAGAACCTTCCACACACCTGACGAAGGAACACCATTTCCGAAAGCTTGTGGGGTTACTATCAAATAAACTGGTTGGACTTAAACCTGGTGTTGTGAGATTTCTTACTGTGCTTACCCCAGTCCAACGCTGGCATCTCTATGTCAGGTCAGTGCCTCAGAACCAGGGCTAGTAAGGCTGACAGCAGTGAGGGGCAAGGTAGAGCACATCATTGGCTACTGCCACCAAAGGCCATTCCAGGGGCCAAATGGAGATGAAAAAGGAAGGTCCCAATCTCCAGAGCCTGTTGGGAGGCCAACAGGGTTTGCCTGGCAGTCTCCCCTCATGACAGTGGGCCCTCCCAGTGAAATCAAAGTGCCCAGAGGGGGGAGTGGCCCTTAAATGGTCACTTAAGGGTGGGTGGTTGATCTGCCAGGCATAGTGGCATGATCAAATGACCATGGCCATCCTGATAGCCTTCCTGTCTCTCAAAGGACTGAATGGATGGAAGGTACCTACCTCACTGGCATCCCCATCTGAAAGATATGAAATGCACACAGGCACGATGTTCGACAGACTTGGTTGTGGGAACGCTCTGCTTCTGAATGACCCTGCAGACGTTCCTCGTCATCTCTATACCAAGCCCAGCTGAAGCTCTGAAGTATCACAGCAGAAACCAGTATCACGGCCAGAACTAGCATACACCAAATATAACGTCCTTCAGATAAATACAATGCAGCGACCCAAAGGTCGGTAGCTACGTCCGTTAGGTACAACAAGAATCCAACTGCAGTCAACAGCAGGTCCCACTTGGTGAACTTTTTTTGGCTTGTCATGGTCTACGGCCAATCAATCCTTCACCCAGTCTTAATTCTCCACTTGAGTGAAGACGGCTTTTTCTCTTTCACTTTTCCATGTAGTCAGGTGACGTCACTGGAATGAATCCAATGTTAAATGAGGCCCAGTAATGTAAAGGTTTGTCCAATGTGGGAGCGAAGTCTGTCTGCAGCGACCTGCTCGGAGAGGGGAGTGGCACAAACTGTGTGAAGCCGCAGCCTCCAGCCAGCTTTCCATATCCTTCCCTTCCGTCAACTGGAGTAAGATCCCACATTGCTCAAACCCGGACCTTTCATTCATGTGTTTTTCGTCTCCTGACCGTCTTGTGAGGTCGTTTCGCCAATGATTGCTAAAGGCTAACCAATAATTCAAAGAAAAGCGAAGTTTCAGATTGCTGTATCAATGATCAGCCCATTTCCTGAAAACAAGGAGGAAGTAAATATTCGTGTTCAGTGCCTGTACAGCAGTCCGGCAGAACAGCTCTCCCTCCACCTTAAATAACTCGCCCGATTTTCATGAAATTAATGGTCGGAAAATGAAACTATTCTGTAATAGGTGGGAGATGCACTCTGCGAAAGGCTCTGTCACGTACGCGATGCCTATTGCCTAACTAACATTCCTGCAATTGTGTTGAAGCGTGCAAGTACAAGAAAATCCAAAGGAGAAATCGAGCTATTGATGGCACAACATTGTAATGCATTTCCACTGGATCCTAACACATGATGCTCCTTGAAAAACCATTTTCTAACATTAGAGGATGCGTTCTGATTTATTTCATCTCATTATTTCACAAGTATTTTTCCCAACTAAGCTTGGATTACTGGATCTTTTCCAAACGTTACCTCAATAATCACATTTTCCTTCAACCCATAGCAGACTCCAGTTCTCAGAGGTATTTTGGGCCTTCCAAACAGTCTTATAAAGTGGGCTGGATCTTATACCTAACAGCTTTGCTGCTATCCATATCCCTTCAGTGAAATCCATTACTCTTTCATCAACCATCACCCATTCTCTGCAATCCTCTGCACTTCATTCCTCCACTTTATTACTCTTTGGGACATCCTGTCTTTGTCCAGCTTTGAAAACCACACCAACACATTCCTGTCTTTATATGCTCTGTCTGAGGCCAGAACTGTCCATTCACCTGACGAAGAGGCTGTCCCCTCGAAAGCTAGTGAGAATATTATCAAATAAATAGGTTGGACTAAAACCTGGTGTTGTCAGACTTTTTACTATATCCAACTCTGCCAGATGTTATAACTGGGTGGGGAGTGAATTAACTCCCCTTCTATTCCACCCCTTCGGCTGGTTGCAACAAAGATCTTAAAACTTATTTTCCCCATGAATGACTTTTCCAGTCCAAATGTATTAATTCATTAATAAGGAGACAATCAAATCAGGTTTGTTGAGTCAAAATAGGTTTCTTAGTTACTAAACCTGAACAAATAAAGGCGCGAAGGTTAGCACACACACACCCATATCTGAAGTAGTAATGTTAGAATCCAATAAAAGGTTAAAAGAATATGTGAGTAAGTCCTTTGCTTGTCTTTGAGGCATAGATTGTTGAAGATTATGGCCCATTTGAAATTAGTTGTCCTGTTGAATTCTGAAGCTGACTTGGTACAGATCTGCACTTTATTGAATGAACTTTTTCACTTCAAAGCAAGAGAGAGATCTTTAATGCTCACTTCCAACAGCATTTTGTAGACAACTGTCATGTTTCTTCCTCTCCCAGAATGTGCTTGGCAGAATGAGTTTTTAAAACTTCTATCAATATATTTCCAGAAAGGAGTTTGATGATCATGTTTTTCAGTCATTGTTGCAGACCAAGTAATCCTATGTTTGGATCTTTTCCTCTCCAAACCTTCTGATACATTTCAAGGTAGAAATCACCAAGAAACTGGGTTATTTTATCCGCTAAAGGGGTGTTGGAATGGCTGATGAATATCTGGCCGGTCAGCAGTTCCCATTGTCTTGATAGAATGACAGTTGATTAAAGTCCAGCAGTTTTAATTACTTTGTTTTAAAGAGCCCTTGTTTGAAGTGGACCTTAATAAGCCTCAGAAGTGAAATTCCATGCAATAGGTCTGCAGTGCAATTCATATGGAAACTTTTCAGAGAAGTGGTCAACTTATAGTACCTAACATAAAGGACGAGATTTTCCAGCTGTGCTTGCCCCAAGACCGGAAAATCCCACCCAAGGTTAACGGACTTTGCATGGCCCTGTACCACTACTATGATTCCCGTGATGGGTGGGATGGAAACATTCTGCCCCATGTGACTCATGGCAACCAATTTTGATCAGCCTCTTTTCTTGTAATTTTTTCTTGAGATAACTCTTCTGCAAACACGTTACTCTGTCTGTGGTTAGTTGGTGACATTCTGGTAGATCTCACGCAGCTACAATTTCCAGTCCTTATGACATGCAGTTTATATTACACACTCCCATCCATACCCAGCTCTGTCAGTTCACACCGATAATCTCCTGTCTAGCCCCAGTGATGACCCTACCCCTCTTACATCACGGGTTTTCTAAGGCTTGGAGAATCCAACATGAGTAAGGTCTATAGGAATCACAATGTAAGGTTAGGACTGAATGCATTAAGGTTGCAACCTTGGCTTGGAATTTGCGAAGGTAATAATAATCAATCAGTCAGTGTTAATTCTCATTACTCCAATAAATCTGGGCAGTAACTTCTGGAATCCATATTAAGACAGAATATGGCACAAATCAAGAAGTTTCTATTAGTGATTTTATATTTCTCCAGAGGGTGCACATCTGAGATCCCCTACAGTGCAATCAATGGGAAAGAAATTGAATCAACAAAAGTATTCATTCTTACATTATTAGCTTTGCAGTAAAATAGTTACATTTTGTTGACTGAGGTTTAAATGGGCTTTTAACAGTGTACCAACTTCATTATTACTGCACAACTGCTCCAAAAAACTTACTTTTCTTCTGGAATGATAATTACTTCCTATTTTCACATATTTGCAAATAAGATATTACAGTTAGTTTGTCTTTATTTTGGCTTCTAAATTCAATAGTTTTGATGGTTGAAATTTTAAATTAAAGACTGTTCAGTCCTTTTAACTTGATGGTTTATTGTTTGTGAATATCCCGGATGTATTTGGCTAGTTACCTGCATGCTGACATTACTACTTCACTTCAAGACATCCCTAAACTTAGCATCAGATTTAAAACTCTATCAGGAAAGGGAAAACCATGCTGTAATTGTGGGCAGCTTTCTTCAAGGGCAATAGCAAGCACTATTGCTTCACCGAATGATAGCAAAACCCAGGCCCTCACACCTGATATACCTGGTGGAATTAATGTTGGGAGTACACCAGAAATGTTTTGAATTGTTAGCCCTATTATGTATAAAATTGAATATAACCATGGGATTCATCTCTGAATAAAACCACAAACATGGGGAATCTACAATAAATGATATGTCACATATTCAGTTACGATAAATTAGTAGCCCTCAAAATACACTGTACCCTAAATACGATAAACTTGGAATCCTCCTATTTAATGCAAGAAATATCTCGGTAGATCCAGATGTATATATTAATATGTCTAAGAGTATAAAAGCGAAGGAGCCGACTCAAAACACTGAGTCTTAACTTCTTAATTCCACTTCCTCTGCTTTTCTTTACTATTCCTAAACATTTTGGTACCAAAATTCTACAGGTCTGCCAGTGCAGTCATTCTGTAATGTAGTGGGAACTCACCAGATGAGCTGAAAACAGATGAGAGCCATGATACCAACCTTACATCAGAATTTTCATGGGCCATATAAGAGGAACTACCTTACAAGGCCAATGGAATAACCAGGGGCTGCATTGTGGTAGGGAAGACTCACATGGCAGGGAGCTGCAAAGGGGCCACTGGGAACATAAGTAAATACTTTGTAGGGTGGGGAAACCCAACACTCACCTGGCCAGCCATTGGTTCACCGCAATTTGCAGCCTCCAACAAGGTGGATGCCCAAGGTGCATCCCCAGTGGCACAGGTAATGAGATTTATGATAGAAATTTTAAACTGCCTGAGCTCACAAACTGTGGCAATATCAGTGGCAGAGATCCCAGCTAAACACACCTCAGCTCTTAAGCTCAGATTTGATCCCATCTCCCACAGGTATTTGCTCCACACGTTGTGCGTAATGAAAGAATTCCGTAGTTTAATGGAGGCTGCTATATTTTAGCTGTTGTTGGAACTAAAAAGAATGGTCAATAGATATGTAAATAATCACATTAAATTAATTTACGGATGTGAAAAATAAGAAAAAATTAAAATTGGTTGTTTTTACACAGCTATAGAGTTTATGAAAAGGGGAATGTGAGGTAAAACAATTTCACATGAAATATTAAAATTAATACATAAAACAAGAGGGTTATTTTGATGACAACAAGTCATAGGATATATTGTTTTATAAGGAAGTAGAAATGTTGTGGTGTTGGTAATGGTAAATGAGAGAATGCTTTGTTCGGGAAACGGTGTGGGAGAAGTTTAGAGGATGGGGAAGTGAGTTGCATTTTCAAGTAGTGAGTAGTTTTGTGAGAGTAGAGAGCAGTTGTGGAGAAAAGATGATTTGCAGAAAAGAATTTTTGAATTAGAGAACTTTATACTGAAGGAATAGGGAGCTGTTGTGAGTAGCTGGGGCGTGGGAGTTAATTGCAGCCAAGAACATAAGAGGAGATAAATTAAGTCCATTAAACCTGCTCCTATTCTGGTACTTTGTGGCTCATAGATATTTCAACTCCATATCCCACTGTGGTGATTATTTCGGGGGAGGCAGGAAAAAGTGTGATTAAAGGTAATTACCCACAAGGTGAGCTCATATGCATAAAAACAACTTGGAAGGGGAAAATAAAAAACGGAGGAGCAAGCTGTATGTGATGGATTGACACAAGAGATATTTGGGGAGAGACTTAAGAAAGAAATGAAGAAGAAAGTAAAGATTTAACTAGACTACATTCACTAGTTCATTGAATTTTATTGACTCTATTATTTAATAAATTTGTTGTATTCCCTTCAGTCAGGAGCACATGATATAAATAATTTGGTGAGCAAGGTTTACTTACCAAGAACTTATTAAATTTATTTTTAATGTTGATTCATGGGCTGTGAGGATCGTTGGCATGACCAGTATTTAACCCTCATTGTTAATTGCCCTTGAGAAGGTGGTGGTGAGTCACTTTCTTCACAACTGAATGGCTTGCTAGGCTAATTGAGAGAGCCATTAAGAGTCAACCACATTACTGTGGGTCTGGAATCACATAAAAGTCTAGTCAGATAATTGGGAACAGATTTTCTTCCCTTAAAGTATATTAGCAATCCAAGATGGATTTTTAAAGCAATCTAGTTTCACTGTCACTACTAACAGCATTTTAATTTCAGATTTAATTAACTGAATTTAAATTCAGCACTTACCATAGAATCCCTACAGCGCAGAAAGAGGCCATTCAACTCATCGAGCCTGCACCGGCTCTCCAAAAAAGCATCCCAGTCAGGCCCACGCCCTGCCCCATTCCTATAACCCTGCATATTCACCATGGCTAAACCACCTAGTCTACACATCTTTGAACACTAAGCGTCAATTTAGCACAGCCAATCCACGTAACCTGCACATCTCTGGACTGTGAGAGGAAACCAGAGCACATGAAGAGAATGTTCAAACTCCATACTGACAGTCACTCCAGGTCCCTGGCACTGTGAGGCAGCAGTGCTAACCACTGTGCCACCATGTTGTGTTAGGATTTGAATTTGTGTCATAGATCATTAGTCCAGGCCTCTGGATTACTATGCCAGTGTAGAGATGCCAGCGTTGGACTGGGGTTTACTATGCCAGTAACATAACTATTAAGCTATAATTCCCATTTGCTGAACTATATTCCATCCACAACAGAGGAAACAATTTCAAAAAGGCAATCTAACGAAGTGAATAGAGAGGCTAAAAGTCCAAGAATGAGGCAATTGAAAAAGAAAACTGGTGATGGGAACTAAGTACATATATTATTTGGAGACAGTTACAAAAGGGGATGGGGTGGAGGGGAACAGTTAGGGCATAGCCTAATGTTCCGAAGATCAAACGGCAGCAAATACATAAACTAAATATGGAATGGTGATGCCTGGTACCATGTCAAAATTGAACTGTCCAAAATTCAGTTGGAGGGAAAGGGTAAACATGAAAAACCAAAACATGACAAAAGAAGTTGTAATATGACTGAGCTGACATATCCATGTCAAATCGTGTCATGAAACTTTGAATTACAGCATGACAACCAAACTCTAATTATCTATTATTAAGTTTTGGCATGTTGACATTCAAAAGCATGACTGAAAATCATGATAGAGAAAGGTATGGACAGGAAATATGTATTGTCTACAAGACTTGTAATGCCAGTTATTCTCCTGTGTCAGTATAAACAATGAAATGCAGTACTAATTCACCTCAGGTAGTGTCTCATTAGCCATTCACTATACACGCTACCTATTATTCAATTCCAATGGAACACCAGAGAAGTTATGGGTGTATAGACTCAGAACTTCTTATTTAAATATATTCCTGGAGTTTTGCGTAAGGGGGCTGTGGTTCAGATCAGAATCTATGAAGAGCATTCCACCATCTACAAACTTACTCAAGGAATACAATGTGTTTGTTATAACTCTGAAAAGTCAACAAACAAACCTCTTGGGTTTGTATGGCTGCAGGTTTAATCTGTATTTTGAAGCAAATGTGGCAAGCCAATGATCTAATAAAATTAATCACTCATCTAAAGCAATGAACAAGTCTTCCTCCTCGAAAAGTCGACAAGAGAAATGCAACGTGTTTCCTGCTTTTTCTGCACAAGTTTCAGAAATGAAAATATTTTCACAATTTTGGGACATTGTACGCTGTGCTGCATGAACTCACTGTGGCTGCACAACTTCCCATATTTTCTACCTTGTATCACTTTAGCTGAGTGGGATCCCAAAGCTCAATTGCCTCCACCTCTTGCTGAGTTAGGTCTGCTGTTTCTTCTCCTTTTTCCACAAATTACGTGCAATATTTTTTGGTTTGACAGTAGATGTTATTTTCAGACACAGATCGGTTTATCTGACAACCATTGAAGAATTTGTATCGCTTCCCTTACATAATTCCCACAGACAAAACAATTCAACAAAGACCAAACCAAAAGAGAAAATGCTGGTCTGGCAGCATCTGTAAGGAGAGAAAAGAGCGATGTTTCAAGCCTAGATGACTCTTTGTCAAAGCGCAAAGACATATTCCAGAATTCTTCAGTGATATATTGCAATTGTTTCAATTCCATGATGGCACAGTGGTTAGCACTACTGCCTCACAGCCCCAGCTACCCAGGTGCGATTCCCAGCTTGAGTCACTATCTATGCGGAGTCTGCACATTTTCCCCATGTCTTTGTGCTCCGGTTTCCTCCCACAAAAGGCATGCTGGTTAGATGGCCATGAATAGGCGCTGGAGTGTGGCAACTAGGGGATTTTCACAGTAACTTCATTGCAGTGTTAATGTAAGCTACTTGTGTCACTAATAAATTTTAAAACTCCTTCATATCCCATGTTGATGTTCTATCCCTGCAAAACTTTGCTCTCCTCTATCTTGATCAATCGCCATTGCATGGCCTTCATCTTCACTCGCACTTGAAACTCTCATTCTTCAGTCCAGATCCCTTTATGACTTCTTGCTCACTGCAACATTCTCCAACCCTCTGAAAACATACCATTTCTTTAACTCTAGCTGTTTGTTCATTGCCACTCACTTTGCCGCACTATTCACAACTGTGCCTTCAGCCATCCAGCCCCGTGCTCTGGAATTTCCTCTGCAAACCTCCTTGCTTTGTATTTCCCTCTCTTTTAAGATTTCTATTAAAGCCTCATTTTTCAATAAGTGTTTGCTTGCCCTTTCAAATATCTCCTGCATTGACTAGTGCATTTTTATCTGATTATACCTTTTACAATCTCCTCGGAAATGTCTTTCCAAGATGCTTTGTAAATGTTGATATGATACTGAGCATTATTGTGTCTCCGTAGAGCACAGCAAAGTATCTTGAATGAGGTGTGTTATTTTGTGCAGGTTATGCATGTTGGTGGTTCTGATTTTTGACCCCAGTAATACCGTCAAATCCACAAAACACTTTAACCAATCAATCATTGAACCTTGATCTTCAACAGAAAATTGTCTGCAGCACTGAAAAAGGTTTCCTTGACTGCAAGTCTATTTTGTGCATTTGGGCTGGAAGTATAATGCATCAAAACCATACATTGAATTCAACATTCTAAAGCTTACTAAAAATTTACAAGCGTGGGTTTAATTCATTCCATTTAAATTGACTTTAGGAAAATATATCCTTCTAGGCATTTTTTAGATTGAAGGGTAATTTTGACTTTGGGCAGTGTAAAACAGATAAGCAGTATCAAGTATTTTTCACAGTCACACAGTCAAAATTACCACCCTCTGTTCCAACACTCCCCTCCTTACCCATCCCCAGACTATATGCAAAGGCACAGGGGACTAGAGTCATAGAATAATTACAGCACAGAAGGAAGTTACAGTGCCTGTGATGTCTCTCTGCAAGAACGACACAGTTGGTCCCACTCCCCTGCCTTTTCCCACAGACCTACCTCTTCTTTCTATTCACATCCATTTCCCTCTTGAGAGCCATAGTGAATCTGTCTTCACCGTGCTCTCAGACAGTGCAGAGACAGGTAGGGCAGAATCTTGAGCCCAGACTCTCTATTAGTGAGAATGGCAGCATGTGCTCAAAATCTGGAGTTTTGAAAAACATGATTCTTGTCGACGAGATCGTGTTTTGCAATCTTGGAATGATGCCGAACATGCTGTGGAATTTCGGGAACCTCATTTCAACACAATAGCATTCCACTAACAAGCACTCACCCTGAACATTGAGCCCACACTGAGTATTCAATTGGCGCCAGTGTGACATCACGCTGACATAATCAACAACAGCCCTACATAAACATGAACCTAGCACCTTTACTTCCAAGGGGGAAGTGGAGGTGAATCAGTGTTCAGCCTGCCCAGTACTCGAGGGGCATGAGGGAGAACTCTGGGGACATAGATAAGTACAGCTCGGAGCCACGGGTAGGATGCATTCTTGTTCCCTGTGAGTGTACAGGGGAAATTATATCGCGATTTTGTGGCAGAAGTTCTGTGTTTAGACCAGGCAATCCTTCAGATAATTACCACTGTATCCCAAAAGGAAGAGAAATAAAAAATGACCAACCACTGTGCCATCTAGATGCACTCTGCGGACTCCTGCATTACCTACCTGGTCTTCCTTGACTGCCTGGCAGTCACCCATTCCCCCTCTGCTGCTCAGTCTTCAGCGCTCACCCCTCTAGAAACAGGCTGAGTATGTATTCCTCAGCCTCACAAATGCATCAGTCACTCTTGCTGATGCTCAATCTTCAGGACCCAAATTTTGAGTTCCTTCAGCTGTTGACACTTTCTGCACATGTAGTCACTTCCAGGACATGAAGATTTTCAGAGTTCCACCTGATGAGGCCAGTATATTAAAAATTATTTTATCTATATAAGCTCTTGTTCATGATTTGAGTCACAGCTCCTCCATATGTACTGATGTACTAGATGTATGGTACTTTTAATCCATAAAATAAACATTAAAGTGTGTCTGTTAGACTTTTCTTTCAGGCCTGTAGACCCTGGTTAGCACTGTTGTACCTGCCACGTCCACTATTTCTGCCATAGTGACTCTGTTCCTCGTTTCTCAGTCCTGTAAACATTTATTTTTTTTTTCTTTATAGTTTTGTTTCTAAAACTTAATTTGCATTTCCTTCACCTGCTTCCTCAACACTTTTCACATTCTTTGCTCCCCAAGAAGCTCCATCTCCCTCCACAGCAGTACTTATCTGCCTGCTCCAGTAGATAGGTTTTCCCCAGCTAGATGCTGCAGTTTATCACGCCACATTCTGCTCCACTTGTGGGGAAAACCAACTGCTTATCTTTTAGAAATATTAAATATGTTTACAAAGTATTTGTCAACTTTATTAATACGTACTAAATACGTTTAAATGTAAAACTATATTTTCAGGAAATTAGCACAAATGGAATAGAAAATCAAGCAACCGATCCCCCATTACAATTTTAAAGTTTATCTGTGCCTTCTAATGTCAGACCCAGACCCCAATCACTCCTAATTAATGTCAAGCTCCTCCACTGCTGCCAGACTCAGGCTGTTCCACCATTACCATGCCCCGAACTTTGCAATGGCTACCAGACACATACCACTTCCCCCCACAACATTGACTGCTACCAGACCCAGACACCCTTCCCCCCCCACCAACTGCTCCCCACTGCTGCCAGTCTCAGACGCCCCTCTTCTATCATGTCCTCTATCTGCTGTCAGTACCAGACCACTACAACTCCCCCCACAAACTACTGCCAATCCTAAATCCTCCACTGGATCAGCCCATTTGTAAGAAGTCCAACGCCGGCATCTCCACATCATGTCAGCCCACTTGTGCCAGATCCTGACCTCTGCAATAGCCATCAGACTGCTTACCCCCCACACACATGCCAATCTCTGAGTGTCCCCTGACCTCCCAATTGCTGCTAGCCCCAGAGCATCACGACCTGGGTCAGATCTCTTGGCTGCTGCCAATCCCCTATCTGCTGCCGGTCTCCCCCTTACCCCAACTGCAGCCAATCCCTCCACTGCTGCCAGTCACCCCTGCTGCCAGTCTCTCCCGTTTCTCATCTGCTGCCAATCCCTCGCCCTGCTGCCAGATCCTGTCCTGCTGCAAGACTCCTGCTGCCAGTCCCCCCCCTCCACTGCCAGTCTCTCCCCCCCCTCCACTGCCAGTCTCTCCCCCCCCCCCACTGCCAGTCTCTCCCCCCCCCCAGTCTCTCCTGCCCCCCCCCCCAGTCTCTCCTGCCCCCCCCCCAGTCTCTCCTCCTGCCCCCCCCCCCCAGTCTCTCCTCCTCCCCCCCCCCTGTTCCCCCCCCCGTTCCCCCCCCCCCGTTCCCCCCCCCCCTGTTCCCCCCCCCTGTTCCTCCCCCCCCCCCGTTCCTCCCCCCCCCCGTCTCTCTCCCCCCCGCCCCCCGTCTCTCCTGTTTCCCCCCCCCGTCTCTCCTGTTTCCCCCCCCCCCGTCTCTCCTGTTTCCCCCCCCCCCCGTCTCTCCTGTTTCCCCCCCCCCCCGTCTCTCCTGTTTCCCCCCCCCCCCGTCTCTCCTGTTTCCCCCCCCCCGTCTCTCCTGTTTCCCCCCCCCCGTCTCTCCTGTTTCCCCCCCCCCGTCTCTCCTGTTTCTTCCCCCCCCCCCCCGTCTCTCCTGTTTCTTCCCCCCCCTCCCCCTCCCCCTCCCCCCCCTCTCTCCTGTTTCTTCCCCTCCCCCCCCCTCTCTCTCCTGTTTCTTCCCCGTCTCTCCTGTTTCTTCCCCCCCCGTCTCTCCTGTTTCTCCCCCCCCCCGTCTCTCCCCCCCGTCTCTCCCCCCCCCCCCGTCTCTCCTGTTTCTCCCCCCCCCCCGTCTCTCCTGTTTCTCCGCCCCCCCCCCCCGTCTCTCCTGTTTCTCCCCCCCCCCCCCCCCGTCTCTCCTGTTTCTCCCCCCCCCCCCCCCCGTCTCTCCTGTTTCCCCCCCCCCCCCGTCTCTCCTGTTTCCCCCCCCCCGTCTCTCCTGTTTCCCCCCCCCCCGTCTCTCCCCCCCCCCCGTCTCTCCTCCTCCCCCCCCCCCCGTCTCTCCTCCTCCCCCCCCCCCCGTCTCTCCTCCTCCTCCCCCCCCCCCGTCTCTCCTCCCCCCCCCCGTCTCTCCTCCCCCCCCCCCGTCTCTCCTCCTCCCCCCCCCGTCTCTCCTCCTCCCCCCCCCCCGTCTCTCCTCCTCCCCCCCCCCGTCTCTCCTCCTCCCCCCCCCCGTCTCTCCTCCTCCCCCCCCCCGTCTCTCCTCCTCCCCCCCCCGTCTCTCCCCCCCCCCCGTCTCTCCCCCCCCCCCGTCTCTCCTCCTCCTCCTCCCCCCCCCCCCCCGTCTCTCCTCCTCCCCCCCCCCCCCCCGTCTCCCCTCCTCCCCCCCCCCCCCCCCCCGGTCTCCTCTCCTCCCCCCCCCCCCCCCCCCCGGTCTCCTCTCCTCCCCCTCCCCCCCCCTCCCCCCCCCCGGTCTCCTCTCCTCCCCCTCCCCCCCCCTCCCCCCCCCCGGTCTCCTCTCCTCCCCCTCCCCCCCCCTCCCCCCCCCCGGTCTCCTCTCCTCCCCCTCCCCCCCCCTCCCCCCCCCCCGGTCTCCTCTCCTCCCCCTCCCCCCCCCTCCCCCCCCCTCCCCCCCCCCCGGTCTCCTCTCCTCCCCCTCCCCCCCCCTCCCCCCCCCCCGGTCTCCTCTCCTCCCCCTCCCCCCCCCTCCCCCCCCCCCCGGTCTCCTCTCCTCCCCCTCCCCCCCCCTCCCCCCCCCCGGTCTCCTCTCCTCCCCCCCCCCGGTCTCCTCTCCTCCCCCTCCCCCCCCCTCCCCCCCCCCGGTCTCCTCTCCTCCCCCTCCCCCCCCCCCGGTCTCCTCTCCTCCCCCTCCCCCCCCCTCCCCCCCCCTCCCCCCCCCCGGTCTCCTCTCCTCCCCCCCCCCCGGTCTCCTCTCCTCCCCCTCCCCCCCCCTCCCCCCCCCCGGTCTCCTCTCCTCCCCCTCCCCCCCCCTCCCCCCCCCCGGTCTCCTCTCCTCCCCCTCCCCCCCCCCCCCCCCCCCGGTCTCCTCTCCTCCCCCTCCCCTCCCCCCCCCCCCCGGTCTCCTCTCCTCCCCCTCCCCTCCCCCCCCCCCCCCCCCCCCCGGTCTCCTCTCCTCCCCCTCCCCTCCGCCCCCCCCCCTCCCCCCGGTCTCCTCTCCTCCCTCTCCTCCCCCTCCCCTCCCCCCCCCCCCCCTCCCCCCGGTCTCCTCTCCTCCTCCTCCCCCTCCCCTCCCCCCCCCCCCCCCTCCCCCCGGTCTCCTCTCCTCCCCCTCCCCCCCCCTCCCCCCCCCTCCCCCCCCCTCCCCCCGGTCTCCTCTCCTCCCCCTCCCCCCCCCCCCCCCCCCCGGTCTCCTCTCCTCCCCCTCCCCCCCCCCCGGTCTCCTCTCCTCCCCCTCCCCCCCCCTCCCCCCCCCCCGGTCTCCTCTCCTCCCCCTCCCCCCCCCCTCCCCCCCCCTCCCCCCCCCCGGTCTCCTCTCCTCCCCCTCCCCCCCCCTCCCCTCCCCCTCCCCCCCCTCCCCCCCTCCCCCCCCTCCCCCCCTCCCCCCTCCCCCCCCCCCCTCCTCTCCTCCCCCTCCCCCCCCCTCCCCCTCCCCCCCTCCCCTCCCCCCCCCCCGGTCTCCTCTCCTCCCCCTCCCCCCCCCTCCCCCTCCCCCCCCCCCCCCTCCCTCCCCCCCCCCCCTCCCCCCCCCCTCCCCCCCCCCCGGTCTCCTCTCCTCCCCCTCCCCCCCCCTCCCCCTCCCCCCCCTCCCCCCCCCCCCGGTCTCCTCTCCTCCCCCTCCCCCCCCCTCCCCCCCCCTCCTCCCCGCCCCCCCCCCCTCCTCCCCCCCCGGTCTCCTCTCCTCCCCCTCCCCCCCCCTCCCCCCCCCCTCCTCCCCGCCCCCCCCCCTCCCCCCTCCCCCCCCCCCCCCCCCGGTCTCCTCTCCTCCCCCTCCCCCCCCCCCGTCTCCTCTCCTCCCCCTCCCCCCCCCTCCCCCCCCCCGGTCTCCTCTCCTCCCCCTCCCCCCTCCCCCCCCCTCCCCCCCCCCCTCCCCCCCCCTCCCCCCCCCCTCCCCCCCCCCGGTCTCCTCTCCTCCCCCTCCCCCCCCCTCCCCCCCCCCCCCTCCCCCCCCCCCTCCCCCCCCTCCCCCCCCCGGTCTCCTCTCCTCCCCCTCCCCCCCCCCTCCCCCCCCCCCCCTCCCCCCCCCCCGGTCTCCTCTCCTCCCCCTCCCCCCTCCCCCCCCCCCCCCCCCCTCCCCCCCCCCCGGTCTCCTCTCCTCCCCCTCCCCCCCCCCCCCCTCCCCCCCTCCCCCCCTCCCCTCCCCCCCCCCCGGTCTCCTCTCCTCCCCCCCCCCCCCCCCCTCCCCCTCCCCCCCGGTCTCCTCTCCTCCCCCTCCCCCCGGTCTCCTCTCCTCCCCCTCCCCCCCCCTCCCTCCCCCCCCCTCCCCCCCCTCCCCCCCCTGTATCTCCTCCTCCTCCCCCCCCTCCCCCCTCTCCCCCCCCCCCTCCCCCCCCCCCCCCCCCCCTCCCCCCTCCCCCCCCTCCCCCCCCTCCCCCCCCTCCCCCCCTCCCCCCTCCCCCCTCCTCCCTCCTCCCTCCTCCCTCCTGTTTCTCATCTGCTGCCAGTCCCCCTCCTCTTGCCTGACCCCTCCCCCCCAGGCCCAGGCCCAGGCCCAGGCCCAGGCCCAGGCCCAGGCCCAGGCCCAGGCCCAGGCCCAGGCCCAGGCCCAGGCCCAGGCCCAGGCCCAGGCCCAGGCCCAGGCCCAGGCCCAGGCCCAGGCCCAGGCCCGGACCTCCCCCCAGTCCAGTTACTGTTATTTGATATTGCGACAAACAGCTGACCTCTGACCCCAGCGGCAGGAGCACGCCCACAATGCGCGCTCCCACGGCACTGGAAGTCGAGGGTGGGGAGCGCGTGATGTACTCGCCTGCCCGGTTGCGCGCGTGCGGGGCGGAGGGATGATGGCGGCTCTGCCGAAGGTGCAGCGCCTGTCGGCCCGGGTGGTCCGGGTGCTGGGCTGTAACCCGGGCCCGATGACCCTGCAGGGAACCAACACCTACCTGGTGGGCACTGGGCCCCGGTGAGTACAGAGTCAGGCCTGTGGGAGGGAGGCAGCTGCAGAGCGGGACCTGCACCCCGTCTCCCCGGGACACTCACTCCTGGCCCGGCCCGACAGCAGCAACTTGAAGCCCAAAGAAAACTGACAGCGCTGAAGACCATTCAGCCCATCTAACCCGTGGCAGAGCTATTCAGCCTCATCCTGCTCTCTTGGTCCCCACCCTGTGGATGGTAACACCCTGGCTTCATTCCCATTTACATTCAGTGAGCTTTTCTGTCTCTGCTGTATTGCCAAGCTGTGAGTTACACTGGAGATATAGAAACAATCCCTCACCTAATTTTTCTACCAATTGCTTTAAGTCTGTGCCATCTGCTTATTGACTCTGCCAAAGAAAGTAAATCATTGCTACCCAATCCATCCAGACCCCTCATAATTTTATTGCCTTCAATTTAATCTCCTCACAACCTCCTCCACTAAATCCTATTGAATTTACTCTTATTGTTATGGTGTAATCCATCTATTTATTTTTCCCATGTTTCTTTGAAAGGCAATCCCTCATACACATTCCAAACTGTTGTAGCTTGGGTTTTCCCATGCACTGCTAACAAAGTTTTCAATCCAGTGATATATGCCGCGGAGCCATAGAACTGAATCATGTTCATTTGATCTTGGTCTTGTTCTCAAATTATTTTGAGTGCCTCTTAGGGAATGCCCCACTGCAGCTGTCTTGGCTATGGCCACCCACCCAGTCCTTTTGAAAATGTCCCATACCCCATATTGATTATGACTCCCCTCTCCCTGGTTCTCATGAGTCAGGTTGTTCCTACTCTTTCAGATTGCTGCCAGGGCCAGGAATTGTGACTTCCTTAGCTGTTGGTGCAAGTTCTTGCATTTATTGCCAAAATCATATAGAGATTGTAATACAGCTTTCTTGAAGATGGGAAGAAAGGGGAAGAAAAGTGAGTGGTAGTAAAAAGATTGATGGAAGAAAGTCAGTACCTCCATTAACTGAGAAAATGTATGGTGAGGAAGAGCCACCATGAATAGAACACTAACATGAATTCAGTGGCTAATGGAGAAGAGAGGAAGAAATGTGTCCAGTTGAATTGACGGCATTGTTCTAATGTGCCAGACTGAACTGAAGTTGAAGTTGTATAAGACGCTGTTAAGCCTCATTTGGAGTACTATGTCCAGTTCCGGGCACCATACTAAAAGGGTATGAAGACATTGTAGACAGCACTGAGGAGATTCACAAGAGTGATACCCAGAGATAAATAACTAGAGCAATGAGGTTTTCCTTGGAGAAAAGAAGGCTGAGAGAATATTTGATTGAGGTATTCAAGATCCT
Organism: Carcharhinus amblyrhynchos; assembly: GCF_965287045.1. NCBI lineage: Eukaryota > Metazoa > Chordata > Chondrichthyes > Carcharhiniformes > Carcharhinidae > Carcharhinus > Carcharhinus amblyrhynchos. Next base: position 55,916,490 of record NC_137331.1, read on the forward strand.
GAGGGTTATTGACAGAGTAAATAGAAGCCATTCCCACTGTAGAGAGCATCAAGAACTAGAGGGTGCAAATTCAAAATAATTGACAAAAGGGGTAAAAGTGATGTGAGGATTTTTTTTACCCAGAGATTGGAGTCGGAAATGAACTTCCTTAGAGGATGATGAGGCAGGTTTGATCAAGATATTCAGAAAAGAATTGGATTGCTTCCTGAAAAGAAAGAATGTGCAAGATTATGGGTATAAGGCGGGGAGGAGGGCTACATTGAAAGTACTTGAATGTTAATTGGTAGGTCCATCTCGGTCCTTTTTGGAGGTCTCCAGCATCAAAGATGTCAATCTTAAGCCAATTCGATTCTTGCCATGTGATATCAAGGAATGGCTGAAAGTACTGGATACTGCAAAAGCTATGGTATCAATGGGTGCGATTCTGATTGGCGGTTGGTGACTAGTGGAGTGCTGCAAGGATCGGTGCTGGGGCCTCAGCTATTTACCATTTATATAGATGATCTGGAGGAGGGGGCTGAGTGTAGGGTGACGAAATTTGCTGATGACACGAAGATGAGTGGAAAAGCAAATTGCGTGGAGGGTGTGGAAAGTCTGCAGAGGGATCTGGATAGGCTAAGCGAGTGGGCGAGGACCTGGCAGATGGAGTATAATGTTAGCAAGTGTGAGGTTATCCACTTTGGCAGAAATAATAGTAGGAGGGATTACTATTTAAAGGGCGAAAAGCTGCAGCATGCTACGGTGCAGAGGGACCTGGGGGTCCTTGTGCATGAGTCGCAAAAACCCAGTCTGCAGATGATCAAGAAGGCGAATGGAATGCTAGCCTTTATAGTGAGGGGGATAGAATATAAAAGCAGGGAGGTCTTGCTGCAACTGTACAGGGTACTGGTGAGGCTGCAGCTGGAGTACTGTGTGCAGTTTTGGTTGCCACACTTGCGCAAGGTTATATTGGCCTTGGAGGGAGTGCAGAGGATAAGCTGATACTGGAGATGAGGGGGTTGGACTATGAAGAGAGACTAAATAGACTGGGTCTGTACTCGTTGGAGTTCAGAACGATGAGAGGGGATCTTATAGAGACATATAAGATAATGAAGGGGTGGATAGGGCCACAGCCTCAAGATGTGGGGGGGGGGGGGAGACAGTTTAGATCAGAGTTGAGGAGGAACTTCTTCACTCAAAGGGTGGTGAATCTCTGGAATTCTCTGCCCATTGAAGTGGTGGCGGCTACGTCGCTAAATATATTTAAGTCACGGGTAGATAGGTTTTTGACAGACAAGGGAATTAAGGGTTATAGGGAGAAAGCGGGAAAGTGGAACTGATCCACTTCAGACCAGCCATGATCTTATAGAATGGCGGGACAGGCTCAAAGAGCTAGATGGCCTACTCCTGCTCCTATTTCTTATGTTCTTATGATAGTATTGCGGCAATAGTACTAAAGACTTTGTTCCAGAACCTGCCACGCCCCTTATCAAGTTGTTCCAGTATATCTACAACATTGGTATCTACAACATTGGCATCTACCTACAATTTTGAAAATTGTCCAGGTATGTGCTGTACAAAAGGAACAGGACAAATCCATTCGGGCCAATAACCACCCCATCAGTCCACTCTTAATTATCAGTAAAGTGTTGGAAGGAGGGGTCATCAGTAGTGCGATCAAGGGATACTTACTCAGCAATAACTTGCTCTTGGACGGTTATTTTAGGTTCCACTAAGATCACTCAGGTCCTAGTCTCATTACAGGCTTTGTTCAAACATGGACAGAACACCTCACCAGAGGTGAAAGTGGCTGCCCTTGAAATCAAGGCAGCATTTGGCTGAATGTGGCAGCAAGAAGCCCCAGCAAAACTGTCAATGGGAATCAAGGGAAAAATCCTCTGCTGGTTGGAGTCATACCTGGCACAAAGGAAGATGGTTGTGGTGATTGGAGGTCAAATATTTCAACTCCAGGACATCACTACAGAAGTTCCCCATGGTACTGTCGTAGGTCCAACCATCTTCAGCTGCTTCATCAATGACCTTTCCAGTATGAGGTCAGAAGTAGGGATGCTTGCCGCTGATTGTACAATGTTCAGCACCATTCACGACTCCTCAGATACTGAAGCAGTCCACGTCCAAATGCAGGAAAACCTGGACAGTATCCAGGCTTGAGCTGACAAGTGGCAAGTATATTTAGCACCACACAAGTGCTAAACAATGATTATCTTCAACAAGAGTGGATCTAACCATCCCCTTGACATTCAATGGTATTACATTCACTGAATCCCCCACTATCAACATCCTGGAGGTTACCATTGACCAGAAACTGAAGTGGACTAGCCAGATAAATACCCCGTAGTGACCAAAGCAGGTCAAAGGCTATGGATCCTGTGGTACTTCATCTCCTGACTCCCCAAAGCCTGTTCACCATCTACAAGGCACAAGTCAGGAGTGTCATGGAATACACTCCTTTTGCTTGGATGGGTGCAGCTCCAACAAAACTCAAAAAGCTTGACACCGTGCCAGATAAAGCAACCCACTTGATTATTACATTCAATCCTTTCACCATTGATAAACAGTGGCAGCTGCGTATACTTTCTACAAGATGCACTGCAGGAACTCCCCAGTGTTCTTTAGGCAGCACCTTCCAGGCCTATGACCACTTCCATCTATAAGGACAAGAGTAACAGATACCTCGGATAACCATTGCCTGGAAATTCCCCTCCAAACCACTCACCAACCTGACTTGAAAATATATCACCATTCCTTCCCTGTCGCTGGGTAAAAATCCTGGAACTCCCTCCCTAACAGCGCTGTGAGTGTACCTACTACACCTTAGGGTCTGCAGCAGTTCAGGAAGGCAGTTCACCATCACCTTCCCAAGGGCAACTGGGGATGGGCAATAAATGCTGGTTTAGCCAATGATGCAAAAAAATGCTCTTTCAGACGGCCAGTGCAGACTTGATGGGCCAAATAGCTTCATTAACTGTAAAGATTGAGAGAGAATCTACAATGTGTTCTACGCCCTGTTGTACCAGAGGGGCCCAAGCAGGGATATTTAAAGGGGCTGCTGGAGAGTGCTCCAATAATGTCTGGAATATTTTGGGGGGAGAATTATTTTTGGTCCCAGGGAAAGTGTATTGTTGTTTTACCTTTCACTAAACTACAGTGGCCTGGCAGAACACTACCAATGTCCTACTCATTTGGGGCAAAGTTAAAAGTAGACCAAAAGGACTTCTTTTTGTGGTGGAGGGAAGGTCTGGATTTGAGATGGTCATCATTTGAGGTAAATTCTGAGATGTGATGATATGGTGAGTATCTAAATCACTATCGATAAACCTTCTTAGAATGAACCAGAATCAATTTGTTGTAGTGTAAACATTCAAAAGCAAAGCAGCATGTTCCAATCCCTCTCAGAATATACAGCTAACTTTGTGCCTTCAACATTTGGACAGTCCCCTTCCATCTTTCACATGGAAAAGTTTTTTTCCCCTACAGATAAAAAACGTTGTACGTGTCATGATCACGCAAGTTATAAGGTGGTTATATTTTAAAGGTGTCTTTTCATTTTATGTAAAATAGAATACCCTGGAATGAGAGACAATGTAAGTTATAATCAAATCTGCTAAGTGACTGACATATGTAGTCCGTTTGCCATGGGGATAAGAGCCCAGGTCCGGCCTTATTGAAAGCTAGGTGCAAGTTATAATAGAACATAGAACATTACAGCGCAGAACAGGCCCTTCGGCCCACGATGTTGCGCCGACCAGCTTTTTAAAAAAAAAACAACACTAACCCACTAATCTAAACCAATCCCATTTCGTCCATAAACGTATCCACAGATCTCTTAAACGCCCCCAAACTAGGCGCATTTACAACTGCAGCTGGCAGGGCATTCCAGTCCCTCACCACCCTCTGGGTAAAGAACCTACCCCTGACATCAGTCCTATAACTACCCCCCCTTAATTTAAAGTCGTGCCCTCTCGTGCTAGCTTTCTCCATCCTAGGAAAAAGGCTATCACTATCTACCCTGTCTAAACCTCTAATCATCTTATATGTTTCAATAAGGTCCCCTCTTAGCCGCCTTCTTTCCAGCGAAAACAACCCCAAATCTCTCAGTCTCTCCTCATAGGATCTCCCCTCCATACCAGGCAACATCCTGGTAAACCTCCTCTGCACCCTCTCCAAAGCCTCTACATCCTTCCTGTAATGTGGGGACCAGAACTGCACACAATACTCCAAGTGCGGCCGCACCAGAGTTGTGTACAGTTGCATCATGACGCTGCGACTCCTAAATTCAATCCCCCTACCAATAAACGCCAAGACACCGTACGCCTTCTTAACAACCTTATCTACTTGATTCCCAACTTTCAGGGATCTATGTACACATACACCTAGATCCCTCTGCTCATCCACTGTATTCAAAGTCCTCCCGTTAGCCCTATACTCAACACATCTGTTATTCCTACCGAAATGAATTACCTCACACTTCTCCACATTAAACTCCATCCGCCACCTCGCGGCCCAGCTCTGCAACCTTTCTAAGTCACCCTGCAAACTATGACACCCTTCCTCACAATCTACCACACCTCCGACTTTGGTGTCATCAGCAAACTTACTAATCCACCCAACTATACCCTCATCCAGATCATTAATAAAAATTACAAACAGCAGTGGCCCCAAAACAGATCCCTGAGGCACACCACTCGTAACCGAACTCCATGACGAATATTTACCATCAACCACCACCCTCTGTCTCCTATCTGCTAGCCAATTCCTGATCCAATTACCTAGATCACCCCCAATCCCATACATCTGCATTATATATGAACACAAAGGAGAAGACAGCTGTTCTTTCTTGCTGCTTGCAGACTCTCAGTGGCTGTTTGACTGAAAGCAGGTGCTGCCATGGCAGGTAGAAGAAAATGACAAATAACTTTTAAAAAGAGATGTAAATTTCCCAGTCAATGATACAAAGAACAGTACAGCACAGGAACAGGCCCTTCAGCCCACCAAGCCTGCACCAATCATGTTGTCCTAACTAGACCAACTGCCTGTATCTCTCTATTCCCCGCCTGTTCATAAGTCTATCCAGATAAGTTTTAAATGTGGCTAACGTAACTGCCTCAACGACCTCACTTGGTAGTGCATTCCAGGCCCCCACACCATCTGTGTAAGAAAAAACTTCCCCCACACATCTCTTTTGAACCTTTCCCCTCTTACCTTGAACTTATGTCCCTTCGTAATTGTCATTTCTGCCCTGGGGAAAAGCTTCCAACTGTTCACCTTAACTATGCCCCTCATAATTTTATAAACTTCTATCAGGTCACTCCTCAGCCTCCATCTTTCCAGGGAGAACAATCCCAGTTTGTTCAATCTCTCCTCATAGCTAATACCCTCTACATCAGGCAACATCCTGGTAAACCTTTTCTGTACTCTCTCCATAGCCTCCATGTCCTTCTGATAGTATGATGTTAAAGCATGATAACATTTCAAATGTTAAGATTTTTACTGTAAAAACAAACTAAAATCATTGGTTTGAAGCATCACTCTACAGGAAATGTTTTCCCTAGTACAATCTTCTCACAACTGAAAACCCCATGCCATGTACCTATGTTACAGCACATTCTCAGCAGACATGTAACCTTGTATTCTGATGAAGAGCCAAAAGGACTTGAAACATTAACTCTGCTGTCTCTTACAGATGTCGCCAAACCTGCTGAGATTTTCCAGCAACCTCTGTTAGAATCACAGAAAAACTACAGCACAAACAAGCCCTTCGGCCCACAAGTTGCACCGATCATATCCCTACCTACTAAGCTTACCTATAGCCCTCAATCCTATTAAGTCCCATGTACTCATCCAGAAGTCTCTTAAAAGACCCTATCGAATTTGCCTTCACCACCACCGAAGGCAGCCAATACCACTCACCCACCACCTTCTGAGTGAAAAACTTACTCCTGACATCTCCTCTATACCTATTCCCCAGCACCTTAAACCTGTGTTCTCTTGTGGCAGCCGTTTCAGTCCTGGGGAAAAGCCTCTGAGAGTCCATCTGATCAATACCTCTCATCATCTTATACACCTCTATCAGGTCCCCTCTCATCCTTCGTCTCTCTAAGGAGAAAAGATCAAACTCTCTCAATCTATCCTCATAAGGCATGCCACCCAATCCAGATAACATCCTTGTAAATCTTCTCTGCACCCTTTCAATGGCTTCCACATCCTTCCTGTAATGAGGCAACCAGAACTCAGCACAGTACTCCAAGTGGGGTCTGACTAGGGTCTTACACAGTTGCAGCATTATCTCCCAACTTCTAAACTCAGTTCCTCGATTGATGAAGGCCAGCACACCATATGCCTTCTTAACCACATCCTCTACCTGCGAAGCCAATTTGAGAGTCCTATGATTCCGGACCCCAAGATCCTTCTGATCTTCCACGCTGCTAAGAGTCTTAACCTTAATATTATATTCCTTCATCCCATTTGACCTGCCAAAACGTACCACTACACATTTATCCGTGTTGAAGTCCATCTGCGACTTCTCCGCGCAGTCTTGCATCCTATCTATGTCACGCTGCAACTTCTGACATCCCTCCACACTACCCACAACACCTCTGACCTTCGTGTCATCGGCAAACTTACCAACCCATCCTTCCTATTCCTCATCCAGGTCATTTATAAAAATCACAAACAGCAAGGGTCCCAGAACAGATCCCTGGGGCACTCCATTGGTGACCGACCTCCATGCAGAAAAAGACCTATCTGCAACCACTCTCTGCCTTCTGCGGGCAAGCCAGTTCTGGATCCACAAAGCAACATCCCCTTGGATCCCATGCCCCCTCACTTTCTCAATAAGCCTTGCATGGGGGACCTTATCGAATGTCTTGCTGAAGTCCACATAAGCCACATCCACTGCTCTTCCTTCGTCAATGTGATTAGTCACATTTTTTAAAAACTCAACCAGGCTCTTAAGACATGACCTGCCTTTAACAAAGCCGTGCTGACTACTTTAGATCATACTATGCTTGTTTCAGATTCCAGCATCTGCACTATTGTAGAAGAAAGGGACTGCTTTTGGGGGAGTGGTGGTGAGGACAGAACCCTTGTTCAAAGGAACAAAGTTTGTTGTGAAGGGTTGAAGACCAAAGAATCATCAATGGGTGCTGGAAGTCCGTTCAAGTGTGCTTAGAAGATTGACTAAAAGGGACTTTGTTTAAAAGGACACTGGAACAGGGCAAGGAAGAGAGGGCCTGTTGAATCACCGGGAAACATTTGACTACTTTGCATACGCATTTGCCCACACAATGCATTCCTACCCAAAGGTCCCCTTGAAAATTATAAGGGAAGTACCCAAGATGATGCATATATTTCATAAAAATATAGTATGAGGTCTTAGCTCTGTTACGCATATATGAAATGCAGTTGGGTATCCATATATATTAGGAGGTGATCCAGATCAGCACCAGCAATGTGTGTAAGATGCATCATGTGGCATAAAAAAATTCATCATTCTTTCTGTTGTATTGTGTTTATCTTATAACATTGTTTTAGGAAATAGTCCTACATTTAGTACAAGTTGAAAAAGTGAACCAAGTAATATAGTTGCAAATGATTAAGTTGATACTGAATATTGTAATATTTTTCTGACAGACGATTCTTGATTGACACTGGTGACCCAGCTGTACCTGAATACATCAGCTGTTTAAAAGAAACTTTGGCCCAATTAAATGCCAGTATTCAAGAAATTCTGGTGACGCACTGGCATATCGATCATGTCGGAGGTATACCAGATATATTGGAGAATGTTGTTGATGGTGAGTATGCTGAAGCTAGTGGTTTCTCAGTATCCAGTAATTAAAAAATATAGTTAGATGTATTTAAAGCTTTATGTAAAATGAACTTCCATGCTGAAATAAATGCCAAATTGTAAATAGAAACTATACTGCTTTGTACTTTTAATGGGGAAGGGGAAATGATGCTATTAAACATTTGCCTGTACTACTGTTCTCTAACCACGACCCCATGAATACTTCATAACAAGTTATACAAAATGCTTAAAGATTCATACATAATAGGACTATTAAGGGGAGGAGTGGTGTAGTGGCTTTGTCATTAGACTATTAATCCAGGAACTCAGGGTAATGCTCTGGGGACCTGGATTCAAATCCCACCATGGCAGATGGTGAAATTTGAATTCAATAAAAAAAATCTGGAATTAAAAGTCTAATGATGACCATTAAGCCATTGTTGTTTGTCAGAAAAATCCATCTGATTCATTAATGTCCTTTAGGGAAGGAGATCTACCATCCTTACCTAGTCAGGCCCACAGCAATGTGGTTGACTCTTAATTGCCCTCTGAAGTGGGCAATTAGGGATGGCCAATAAATGCTGGCTAGCCAGCGACACCCATGTCCCATGAAAGAATAAAGATCAACTTTAAACAGTTAAAAACAAAATAAATATTTGTTCTTATTGGACACAGAGCTCATCGTCAATGTTGTGTGCAACGAACATGCACCTCATTTCGTTTGTCCTTGCTTTATGTGGTATCACCTTAGGCTTACTAGTAAGGAAGAAAACTCAATGGATGGAAACCAGTGGAATAATCTGGCAAATCTGCACCTGGGCAAAGGTTAACAAAATGTCTCATGGATTCAGAACTGTGAATGCCCAACACTGGGTCAAGCATATGGATAAATATGGGGATAGAGTGTGTGGCTAGCTTTAATACTGTCCATTTGGCAGGAAGAATAGGAAAGCAGATTATTATTTAAATGGAAAGAGAGATCACAATATTATTGTAAATGGATCATAAAAGATTAGCATGTAGATACAGCAAGTGTTTAAGAAGGCAAATGGAATGTTGCCCTTTCTTGCAAAGGGGGTGACGTAGGGAAGTCTTGCCACAGCAGTACAGGATACACACCTAAAGTATTATGTGCAGTTATGGGGTGGGATTTTCTGGCCATTTAAGCCAGCAGGATTCTGCCATCCTGCTGCAGTGAATGAAGAGTTGGCTGACAGCTAAATTCTCCATCCTTTCTGGCAGTGGTGGTGGGGTGTGTGAACAGCCAGAGAATTCCAGCTATAGTCTGTTTACTTAAAGAGGGATATACTTGCTTTAGAAACAGTTCAGAAAAGGTTCAGTAGGTTCATTCATAGGATAAAGGCGTTGTCTCATGAAGAAAGATTTAGTAAATTGGGTCTATACTCACTGGAGTTTAGAAGAGTGAGAGGTGATCTTATTGAAATGTAAGATTCTGAGAGGACTTGACAAAGATGCTGAGAGGATGTTTTGCTCCTAGGAGAATCTACAACACAATTGAAAATAAGGGGTCTCCCATTTGAGACAGATTAGGAAGAATTTTTCTCTCAAAGGGTCCTTAGCCTTTGAAATTTTCTTCCCCATTGGAGGCTGGGGTATTAAATATGTTATGGATAAAGAGGATGGCAGGAGAGTAGAGTTAAGGCCACGGTCAGATCAACCATTATCTTATTGAATAGTAGAACATGCTCAAGAGGCCAAATCGCCTACTCCTGCTCCCAGTTCTGATAATCTTATGATCTTAAAATGATCAGCATTTCATGGCCATCCAGACAGGAACATTGGAAGACGCATGAACACCTCTGTCTTAGTTGCTTGAGGCTTTCTTTGTGCCTGGTGATAAGGTTAGTGCAGTTACACACTATCCACAATTGAGCATCAACTATGGCTGCAGAGTCACTGCCCCCTTGGGCATCAGGATTATGACTGGGGCTCTGCCACTAGTCCAGGTTCCTTTCTCCTGTGAGAACAGGAAATAACAGTGCTAGTAACTGTATTAGAGAACACACTGCCTTGCATCCTTACCATATCTGCAGCCTTTGGCTTATATTACACCGGATCACCCTCAACTCACCAACAACAGCCTGGCGGAGGGGGGAGTAGTTGTTTGCCATTGGCCAGAAAGTTAACTGGACCAGACATTTAAAAAGATAGTGGCTATAAGAGCAGGTCAGAGGCTGAGATTTCTTCAGTGAGTAACTCACCCTCTGACTTTCCAAAGCCTGCCCACCATCTACAAGGCAGAAATCAAGAGTGAAGAAATACCTTCCGCATGCCTGGATGAATGCTGCTGTGACAGCACTTAAGTGCAACATAATTTGACACAAAGCAATCCATTTAATCAGCACTCCACTATCATCTTAAAACATTAAATCCCTTCACCCTTGATGCACAGTGGCAGCTGTGAGTACCATCTATTACATGCATTGCAGTCAAAATTCCTTTGACAGAATCTTCCAAATATGTGGCCTCTACCACTTAGAACAGAGGTAGCAGAAGTATGGAAACACACAATATGCAAGTTCCCCTCTCAATCACACAGCACTAAGTCACACACCATCCTGGCATTCCTTCATTGTCACTGGATCAAAATCCTGGAACTCACTCAACAGTACTGTGGGTGTACTTACATGAATTGAACTGTGGGGGGTGCTCACCACCACAACTTTCACAAAGGCAGTGAGGATTGGGAAATAAATGATGGCATTCCTCACCATACTTACATTCCATAAACAAATAAAATAATTATCTGCCCTGGTATCTCTACATGACTCAGTCAGATTTGTTTGAAATCATTAAGATGTTTTATTATGTCAAAGGTGTTTTATAAATACAAGTTGAACAGGAATACCAGGTAGCAAATAATTTGTAGGTGGTTTCCAAAAAGTTAAACTGGAAGTGGTTTAAAACAAGATTTTACAGTAAATCTGTAATGTAGTATTAAGAATAAAAACCTGAATTATAATTTGTAATAGCTGGAATTTTGTGTAACTTGCTGATTACTGTAATTCAAAATCAGTTGTATTTTAATAGATGGTATAAACAGCAGAAATTGGAGCAGCACTCTCCAGTGTGTTGCTGTGAAACTTAATTTTTAACAGAAATGTCTGTTATTACTAGGAAGAAATTAAAGCAAAGCAAATTTCAGAAACTTTCTCCATCTTCTCACACCACTCCCAACTCTCAAATATTATTGGTAACATTTAATTATGAAACTTCAGAATTTGGGAACCCTAACACTGATGATGAGAAACCTTAGATCATTTTTAACCTCAATCAGAAAGCTGATTTGAAATCAAAATTATAGGGTATTGTTTCAAATCAAATGTAATAAATGAATTTACCTATGATTTTGTCTGTATGTGCTCCATTATAACATGGCAAAACTTTTTTGTGTACAGCTGGTAGTGTGTGGATAAGGCAGTACTGAGTTTTTTGTTTGTCAAAACTGATTTCTAAAGGGTAGGTCATTCAAGTAATCTAGTAACCCTTTTAAAGGAGAGCACTAAATTTCTCAACAAGAGAAAATGCAGAGGAAGGGATACTTCTTGGATTTTCAGAATTTTTTTTTGAAACGTGTCACATAAAACACATTGTAAAGTAGCAGTATGTTAGTGATTTTCTTTGCCCACCACCATACCCCCCCAATCCACCCGCAAGTGTTTCCCACTATCCCCTTGATGCCTCAGTAGAACTGGTGAATTGGAAAATAGATACCCTTTGAAAATTAACCAGGGGTAAACAAAATACAAATTGTGTCTTGCAAAATAAAAATTGTCAACTGCACTACAGGCATGTTTGGAATTTCAGTCTCTGGAGGGTCAGACGTGCCAAATAACAAATGTGAAACAAAAACAGTAAATGCTGAAAACTCTCAGCATATCTGACAGCATCTGTGGAGAGAGAACAGGATCAACGCTTTGAGTCTGGCATTCAGACTCAAAACATTTGCTCTATTCTCTCTCCGCAGATGCTGAGATTTTCCAGCATTTTCTGTTTTTGTTTCAGATTCTAGTATCTGACGTAATTTGTTTTTAACCTGACAACAATCTCCTTTTGGTATTCAGCTATCAGGAGGTACAATTTGTTATATTAATTCAAATTACTTTGCAAATAAAGGTTAAGTTGTATACAGAAAACTGTATCGGCAGCTATTTGGAAAATATTCACCTTGCATATATGTTGAAGGGAAAAAGAATGAGAATCTGTCCAAAATATATGTACCTAGGAACAGGGCTAGGCCATTCTGCACCTGAAGTCAGTTTCAGAATTCAATTACATCGAGGCTAATCTATCGCTGGAATTCTCCTTGCCCACCATTAAATTGGAGCGGCTAAAGGACAGACAATGGAAACGTCTGTTGGTCTCAGGTGGAAATTTTCCATCTTGCTCAAGCAAGGCTATAAAATTATAGAACATAAAACATAGAAAAACTACAGCACAAACAGGCCCTTCGGCCCACAAGTTGCGCCTATGATATTATATTATAAAATTATGCCACCTATCTCAACTCCATTTATGCATCTTTGATTCTTACCCCGAATACCCTTCCCTAAAAATTGTCAAAATCTTAAACGTTTTAATTGACCCAGCTGCCTCTTGAGGAACCATCTTCCTCACTTCCACTGCCCTTTTTGTGGAAAATATTCTTAATTTCACATCTAAATGGTCTCACTCTAAGCTTAAGTCTTCTTATTCTGGATTTCCCCACCAATGGAAATAGTTTCTTTGTGCTGACCTTGTCAAATCCCTTTATCATTTCTCAGTGAAATGAAGGAACAAAGATAGATATTTGGGAGTCAAATTTGCAGATTTTCGAAAGCAGAATTCCAAGTGGAAATAGTAAACAAAAGGAAATCTGTACTTTATTTGTATAACTGTACTGAATGTTAAAACCATGTAAACAAGGATGAATCTGTCGAAGATGTTGGTCAGACCGCAGCTGTAGTGCTCTGTGCTATTTATTATTTCCCATTATCGGGAGGGTATAAGAGTCAGGATTGAGAGGATATGTTCATGATGGCAGGTTTGAAAAAAGGCAAGGCAGAATAAGTGAAAAAAATCTAACAGAAGCAATGAAAATTATGAAAGGTTTGAGAAGCTAAATAATGAAAGATTGAGCCAAAATTTGCTCAACCAGTGTGAAGTGCAATTCAATATTATTGTGACATTTAGCTGTACATTAATCTTACTATGGATATGACATTTAACTGGACATTAATCTACCCCGAATACCCCTCCCTAAAAATTGTCAAAATCTTAAACGTTTTAATTGACCCATTTTTTCTGGGAAATAGATGCTGCAAACTCAATGATGAATTAAGGAGATCATTTACAATGCAGACAATGGCTTTCCTCACAGGCCAGACACGTGACACTATTAAAAGCTGCAAACAGACATAATGAGGATAATTTTAACCAAAATTACCAATTGGAAACCCACAGATCGATAGGAATCCTGGTTTTACACACTGTCAAAATTATTGTCCATCATGCCCAGTTTTGAGATGCTAAATCTTTTCTGAATCTATCCCATTTAGTACAGTAGTAGTGCCGCTCAATAATTCCAAAGTAGAAGTGAATTATGTTGTATTTTCTATATCAGTCTGGGGGAAGATTTAAACCATGGAAACAACAAAATGCACAGGACTGGTAATTGAAACTCAAGGAAACTGCCAGTTACTAATATCTTTATTTTCTCTCTGGGCATTCAAGACTTATTTGTTAAGTACCTTCAGTGAATCTTAATAAAGAATGTTTCTTTACTCAAAAGAACAATGGATATGTTGTTTTTGTCTCTATAGAGATAGAAATTAAATGAAAGCAAAATACTGCAGATAGTGAAAAACTGAAATAAGAATAGAAAATGCTAGAAAAACTCAGCAAATCTGGCAGTATCTGTGGAGAGAGAAACTGTTAAAAGTTTCGAGTCCAATATGACTCTTCTTTGGAACCTATGAACTGTATATTTAAGTCTTTGTGTGTTTCCAGATTCGTAAACAATCTACATTTATCTTAATTAGGTCATGATATCTTCTTAATATTTTAAATAAATCAGACAACAGTGCTGTTTTTTAATGCATCTGTTTGAATTTTATAAGGTGGCAATGTTCAAATTAGCAAACTTTCACACAAACCAGTTCAGAAAGAGACAATCGGAAAAAGTGACAAGCAGTACACCTATCTAAAGGATGGCGATGTGTTGGAAACTGAGGGAGCCACACTGAGGTATTCTTGGACAAAATGTTGGCTTTTCAATGAGCAAGTTGTTGATTCTTTCTGTACTCCTAAATGTATGTGTATTACATCTGATAGAAATCGGTATTAATTGTTTGAGTCAGAATTAACAGCATAGTGGATGAAATGCTTACAAGAATGTTGAAAGAACCTAGGGATGCTAATAGACCCAAAGCTATGTTGGGAAAAAAATCAGTGTTAACAGGCATTAAGTTCCTTGAAATAGGTTCTGTATCCTTAATATCTCATTAATCTTGGCAATCAATCTAGTCTAACTTTGCGCAGAGGATTACTTGATTATTTGCAACAAGATTGTTCCACCCATATGTACTGACATTCTAATCAGGAAGTGGCTGGAATTTTTAAAAATATTGAATGCTTCTTTTGAAATCGAAAACTGCAGGACTACTCTTACCTTCACATGTAAATGGGGTGAGAAGAGAGGTGATGCCCTTGGGATCAAGGTAGCATTTGGACAAGGTGGCACCAAGAATCTCTAGTAAAATTGAATCATTGAATGTCAGGGAAAAGCTTTCCATTATCTGGAGTCATTCTTAACACAAAGGAAGATGGTTGTGGTTTTTGGAGGGGAATCATCTCAGCCTCAGAATATCATTGCAGGATTTTCTCCATCATAAGGGCAGATGTGGGCATGTGCACCGATGATTGCCGTTCCATTCCATTCATAATTCCTTGGATAATGAAGTAGTCCTTGTCCATGTGCAGAAAGACCTGGACAACATCCAACTGTCTCCAATCAGTGAACTTCCTCTAAGTGTCCCCTTAGCATTCAACAGCATGGCCATCATTGAATTCCCCACTATCAGCATTCTGGGAGTTGCTATTGGATCTGACACACAAATATTGTGACTACAAGAGAAGGTTAGAGGCTAGGTATGCTGCATTGAGTGCACCAATTCCTAACTCCCTGAAGCCTGTTCATCACCTACAAGGCATAACTCAGGAATGTAATGGAACGGGTGAAGCACCAATAACATGCAAGGGAAAAAACAGCCACCTGAGCAACACCCCACCCATCGCCTTACACATTCAATCTCACTGTCACCAGTACAATTTGGTTACAGGTTATACTCCTACAAAATAACTGCAGCAACTTACTAAAGCCTCTTTGGCAGCATCCCCAAATCTGTGACCTCTCCCACCTAGAATAATGAAGGCGAATGGGTGCTTGAGAACACCACAGCCTTCAAGCCAAGCACCATTCTAATTATTCCTTCATTGCAGGCACAGGATCAAAGTTCTGGAAACTTCTATCTAGCAGTACTATTGGAGTACCTTCACCATATAGACTGCAGTGATTCAAGAAGGGGCTCACCTTGTCAAGGGCAATGAAGGATGGTTTATGAATGTTTGCCCTGCCATCAAGACCTACAGCCCACAAATGAGCTTTTTTTTAAATGCAGGCTGTTGCTGGACTAGCGCTAGTTCATCCCTTCCAAGCCCTCACTTGTTGCCCTCTGTCAGTATTTTAACCAGGCTGAAGAGCAGTAGTTTGGTGTTTACCTTTCAGCTGCCATGGTCGCACAGTGCCAGGGATTTGGGTTACTGTCTGTGTGGAGTTTGCACATTCTCCCCCTGTCTCCGTGGGTTTTCTCCGGGTGCACCGGTTTCCTCCCATATTCTAAAAGACGTGCTGGTTAGATGCATTGACCAGACTGTGGCAACTAGGGGAATTTCACACTAACATTTCAGTGTTAATGTAAACCTTACATGTGACTAATAAATAAACTTTTAAAAAACTTTAAATGAGACTGGGGCCTGAAAATCATAACAGCTTCTTCAATGTCAAATGGGTGGCCAGCTAATATGTTCTTTCAGTTGAACACCAAAATGTCACGACTGATTCTATAATACCTCACCAATGTTTAAAATAATAAGGCTTTGGGAAATCACAATTAAACAACATTGTTTTGGTCAGACTTCATCTTAAGTACCAAACGCAGTTCTGATCACTAATATACCAGGGAAACATTCAGCTCTGCAGAGCTGTAGGGAATAGGGAGGCAGCTGCTTAGTGGTGTTGTCACTGGACTAGTAATCCAGAGACCCTGGTAATAGTTTGAGGACCCAGGTTTGAGACCCACCACAGCATATAGTAAAAAATCTGGAATCATGAACCCATTGTCAATTGTCGTAAAATCCCAACTGGTTCTCTACTGCCCGATAGGAGGGAAATCTGCCACCGTGGTTTATTGGTGACTCGTAAATGCCCTCTGAAATGGCACTCAGTTTAATTAGGGCAAGAAGCACTGGCTCAGCCAGAGACACTCACATCCTGAATGAATAAAAAAATCACAAAGCTGAACCCAAGTTACAAAGTTGAGAGTTATGAGGAAAGATGGGAAAGGAAATAACTGTGTGGTGATCTTGAAGACCATATAAAATATTTAGTATTATCAAATCTGGAGTATTATAATTGCAGGAGTAGTGCTAGTGAGTTCAAACTATTAAAAGTGAATATAAGACTGATATCATGAAACTCTTCTTCACACAGAGTGACCACTAAATGAATTATAGGATAGTAGAAATTAAGACCTTGAAATAATTAATTTCATTGCACACTGGAAGGACTTTAGGCTCGTTCTGAACGGAAGAACTAAGATAGACTGAATGAACTTTCCCCATCTGTAATTACCTTGTGACCATGATGTCCTATGATGAAAGTCTGCGTAAAAAATTGCATCCAAGTTCTCTGAAGTTCAGAAGAATGAGCCTACGTCTTATTGAAACATTGAAGATCTTGAAGGGGCTTGACGAAGTAGATACTGAGATGTTGGATGGGGAACCTAGAACAAAAGGACACGGTTTAGTGATAAGGGGCAGATCATTTAGGATTGAGAGAAGGAAATAATTGCTTGTGAATCTTTGAAATTTTCTACCCTAGAAAGTTGTGGATGAGCCTTCATTCAATATATTTAAGACTCTGACAGATTTTGGTGTCTCAAAGAATCGAAGGATATAGGGGACAGGTGGAAATGTGGCATTGAAGCCCAAGCTCAGCCATGACCACATTGAAGCAGGTTGATGGGCCGGATGGTCATAAGAACATAAGAAATAGGAGCAGGAGTAGGCCATCTAGCCCTTTGAGCCTGCCCCGCCATTCAATAAGAATGTCTCCTCACCTCTGATTCGCCTTCCTGAGCACCTGCTGCACCTGCAGGCTGGGTTTTTGCGACTCATGCACAAGGACCCCGAGGTCCCTCTGCACCGTCGCATGCTGCAGTTTTTCGCCATGTAAGTAATAGTCCTTCCTGTGTTCTTAGGTGAAGCAATTTCCCTGCAAATAATCTGATTTATAATTACAATTTATTTAGAAAAAAGATTTTTTGTGTTCTTTAAAAAGAACTTTGCTTTTCAATTTGTGATGTATTTATTGGTCCCATATTATGTGTAATCTTTGAAACATCTCAAATATGATCAACTAATTCCACTAGTATGTTTATCTTCTGAAATGTGATGTAATTGTATGTCATGTATTGAAAAATTACTGTGTTATGGTTCGTAAATTATTTTCTTGTGGGGAGCTAAATTAGTGACCTGACAGCAGAATATTGTGATTGAGATATTACAATTGCTTATCAATAATTTTGGACAAGTACAAGAGAGAGCTATGCTATTGAGTAGCATGGTATTTTAATGGGAATGTCAGATGTTCCTTTCCTTGTTGGATAAGTGCATGTGATAATCAGTCCACCTATTGATATTCTTTAGCCATGATAGGAACAGAGTTAGACCATTCAGTCCCATGAGCCTGTTCTCCTGTTCAATTAGATTATGACTGTTTTGTATCTTAACTCTATTTATCTACCTCAGTTCCACAACCCTGAATATCCTTTCTTAACAAAGATGTAAAGTTGAAAATTCAGAAATCATTAAAATAGTAATGTAGATTAATGATGCTAAGACAAGTACAAAAAAAGTTTTCAACAGAATAGAGTTCAAAAAGCAAGAAGTATAGTTAACAGTTCTGTTCTCTGTGTCACAAAGAGGATATAGAGGCACTGGAAAAATGCAACAAAATTACAAGGATGACACCAGAACTGAGGGATAGAATTACCAGGAAAGACTGATTAGGCTGGGACGCTTTATTCTCCAGAAAAGAAAGCCTGATAGAGATCTTGAACTTCAATAGGGTAGACATTTGAGACAATTTTTCCGCTTAGTCTGAAATCAAGAAATTAAATTTCCCCACACAACTTCACCTGCCATGTTTTTCCCCATTTTAATCTATCAATGTCCCTCTATAAGTTTCTGCTTCCATCTACTTATTTCATTACTTAACTGAGCAAACTTCGATATACGGTCCTTACTCCTTCAGCTGAGTCATTGGTAGATTTAATGAAAGCTAAGGCTGCAATACAGATCTGGGGTTGGGCTGGGAGAGTTGGCTGCAGAGATGAATCGATTCTGTAGGTGATGATACAGAATTTCCTGTTGAAGCAGTGTTGATAGGGCCAGATGACCAACCCAGGCTAGAGCTCCTCCTTATCTGTGATTCTGCTACTTAAATGGTAAAATGGCATACTAAGATTGCGGTAAAGCAAGACAATATTACTGGTTCCACAAAAAGTGGATGGCCCTCGTCTGGTTCCCTGAGATTGTTGAATGTTTCAATCATTAAGAATTGAAAGGAAGGACCCTTTGTCTTAGCAGGTGAGCACACCCCTATTGACCAGCCTGGAGTATGGAATGTGGATTGCCTTTGCATTGCTGTCTTCGTATTTCATCCACATAGCCCACAATGTTTCACAGAATCACAGACATTAATAGCCCTTAAGAGGTAACAAAATGCAAGTTCCTCCAATACTGCCAGGTGGCTCCTTTTGTTCAAGGATCACAGACATAGATTTTAGGTTTTTGTCCAGTCTGAAAGTTTTAGGAGTAGCAATGAGCATATCGTATCATAGAATCCCTACAATGCAGAAGAGGTCATTCGGCCGATCAAGCTTGCACCGACCCTCTGAAAGAGCACTCAACTTAGGCCCAATCCCCCATCCTAATCATGTAACCCATGCATTGATCATGGCCAATCCACCTCACCTGCACCTCATCTTTGGACTGTGGGAGGAAACCGGAGCACCGGGAGAAAATCCACACAGACATGGGAAAATGTGCAAACTCCACACTGACAATCACCTAAGGTTGGGATCAAACACATGTTCCTGACACTGTGAGGCAGCATGGTAGCCACCATGCTGCCCCTATTATCTCTATTTATTTTAAACTTTATATATTTTATAAAAGACATACAGGATGTCATCTTAGTGTCACACTGTCGAAAGGGATAACTGTTATCCACTTATCATGAAATCCTTCTAATCGAGCAAATAGAGTTCAGTTTGACATCCAAAGCTGAAGCTGTCTCTCAGTATTGTACTGAAGTGTCGGCTTAAATTCTGTGCTTAAGTCTCTAGAGTGGGGTATTTAACCTTGTGACTAGAACCTAATTCCATCACGGTGACATTTTAACTTTGAAAGTCACATTAACTTTTCCAGCAAATATAAGTGTTTTGTTTACAAATGTTATCCGTCTACATACCTAAAATAGCTGAAGGGTAAAAGGTAGACACAGTTTGTCTAGCAGTTTGTAATGATAAAAACAGTTGTTTCATATCTGGCAATTACTGCCAGCTCAAGGTTAAAAAATAACAAACTGGTCAAACAGGAAAGTCATTGTGATGTCCTTGGGGAAATTATTCCAATTAGAAGAATAAAGATGACATACATATTTCTTTGAGTCATTCTGAGTTGAAGAATCAATGAAGGAAGACCCATCTAAGATGGCAGGCATTGTATAGTGAGCCATAAAGAAATGTAAAGTAGAACCTTCTGCCATTCAGAAGAAATGTCAAACCAAGATCACATCTGCCTGCTCAGGTGGATGCCAAATATTCCTTGGCATTATTCAAAGAAGAGGAAGAAAGTTCCCCCTGTATCTTGACCAACCTTTATTTCTCAACCAATTCTTGGATAACACTTGCTACTTATGGTTGCAAACTACAGGGATTACATCTCAAAAACAATTTGTAAAGTGCTTTGAATATGCTGAGGACAGGAAAGATACAGTATATCTGTAATTTTTTTTACTTTGTCGTTGGTCTTGTGTGTTTGATATTGACGCTGATTGATCGCAAGCATTCCTTATGGTGATGAACCCAAAATAGGGTTCATCAATATAAATTGTAGAATAAAAAGCAAAAAAAAAATGTTAATGTTGGAAATTTGAAACAAAAAGGCTGGAGGAAATACAGAACAAGCCATTGAGTGAAAAAGAAAAAGGGGGATGATTCTTTAGTCAATTTGGTTAGGTCTGAAAAATGAAACATAAACAATTTACAGAATCTGAGAAGAAAAGTATAAGACAAAGAGATGATCAAACCACATGGAGGAAGGTAATTGGAGAAGTAACTTGCTTAAAAAAAGCAGATTGCTAGAAGATGTAAACAGTCACCTCAGTAAAGTAATTTATAAACACCACAAAGTGAGAATAGCTAAGGCAGAGAAAGGTCCACCTGAAGGAAAATACTAGAAAATATAATATGTGAACACATTGAAAGCCAAATAAATCTGAAGTTAAAACCAAATATACTGGGGAAATCTGTTAGAAAAAAGGAAGAAAAAGGACAGCATACCATCTTCCCCAACAACATTGTGTGTGATGATGAGCCTCTAATTCACCCCTCTTTCCAGAAACCAATAGATCCCACCAAGTGTTGTGCAATCTTTAAAAAGATTGAAACAAATGTCAGCTTTGTTTTAATGTAAATAATTCAAAAGTAATGTAGGTTGGTACAGAAGGTATACAATGTGTGCAATGAATGAATGACCCTCAATAAAGATAGAAAAAGCAAAAGATTTGGATTGGATTTTTTAAAACTTATGTAACGTGAAGCTATAATCTGCTAGGCTAATCAAGGAGTTTTGCATTTGAAAGACATTTTATTTCAAGTTGAAACATTTTTTCAAATTTTTAAATTTTATTACTGAAGATCGATCTCGAATATTATGACCAGTTTGGATTTCCACTCCCTGATAGAAAATTGGTGCATGGAGAAGCATTCAAAGAAATATTAAGAGCCAGAATTCTGATGCAGAGCCCAGCCTGTTGCGAGTGCATATCTGGAAATCAGTAATTTGCATTATTTTTCATATTTTAATTTCATCTCACTAATTCTGCTGTTGTACTAATGTTTGTTGTAGTGCTGGTACACAGTTTTGCATCGATTTGGAATTGGATGTGTAGGATTAGGGTTAGTATAGTTTAGTGCAGATGCATAGTAAGAGAGAGAGTAAGAAAATGAAAAGCAAGTATGAGCTGTTTTAGTCAGTAACTGCATGCATAGTGAAACGAGAGCTTGCGTGAATACCAAAATATATTTGGCTGTAATTAGCAGCATACATTTTCTAACATCACAAGGACTGTATTGTGAACTTGGAAATCACAATCACAGGCACAAGCCTATAGTAACTGAAATCATTAACTCATATCTTCTGTAATCGTCTATAGCGTATGCACTATGTACTTAAACATTAAAAATCTGATTTAATTAACCTCAGCTGAGATAGCTGCTAATGTGTGACAATTAGTTTCAAAGACTGACCTGAGAAGGAGCAAATCACCCACAATTCCCACTTCTGACCATTACTCTGTTTGAAAATTGTGGCGAATGGTAATCAGATGAGGATAAAATTTGGCTTGATTTGATGTCCTTGTGCTTGACGGCAATCATTCTTCACTCACACAGAATGGCCTGTTGGGCTACATTGTCAATTGTTACAAAAACCGGCTAGTTCACTAACGTCCTTTTAGGGAAAAAAGTCTGCCATTCCCACTTGGTATGCCGTACATGTGATTTCAGATCCTAGCAATGTGGGGTTGATGCTTAAACATCCTCTGAAATGGCTTAGCAAACCAGTCAATCAAGGGCCAGCGATGCCCAATCACATGCACAAATAAAAAGAAATTCCACAACAGTAAAAACCATCAGATTATAAATTCAGTGAACCATGCCATCAGATACCAAACCTCTGCATAAGCCTCAAATATGGGAAGTAGAAGATACAAACTCATTTCAAGTTGTAAGTGCACAGCCCACAATATTAAACCAAGTTTCTACTTGGGTGACCAGAGCTCATGGCAGTAATATTTAGAATATTAAATAACTTCCTCAGATTAGGATCCTGCTCTGGGTGGAAAACCCTTTCTTGATTTTGGGATGCCCTAGACTTACCATCAATTAAACACATCAACTCATGGTGATAACAAGTAGGAAAGAATCTTCACCGGTGTTATTAAAAAGGATCATGCACTAATTCCAGATTAGTTGCTGGTTTATCATTCCCAAATGCTGGCCCATGATGGGTGTTTATTTGGCCTTTTTTTGACACTGGAAATTTAAGTTTGACTGCTGTGATGATTTTGTTGGTGTTGCAGTGCTGTTGATTGCTTTATAAAAAGTTTGACTAGTCTGGCAAGGCTCCCTTTGGAGCTAAAGCATGAGGGGAGTAGGAAGGAATTCAGAAGAGCACCTGGGACAATGAGGGCAGTGGGTATTCAGTGAGCACTTCTACATGAACTTCAATGCCACGAAACTATTTCACCCATTGCAGCCACACACCTTGGTGTAGATAGCATTGTCAGTAGCTGTTAAGGACATTATTCATGCCACAGTCTCCTTTCAAGTATAGGCGGTGACATCAGCAATATCTCTCAATTTTCAGTGCATAAATACATCCAGAAGGTTACCAAGGTTCTTTACCCATGGACAGAATGAAACGGAACATACCAGATTCCAACACCAGTGCAGGCTTCCCTAGGTTGTAAGCTGCCATATACTGAAACCAGTTTGCTTTATGTGCTCCCCACCACCTGCTTGGCATCTTTATCAGTAGAAAGGGATTAAGTTCCCACATCACAGAACTATTTGCAAGCACGGAAAATCACCATGCAGGTCTGTGCCCAGCAACTAGGCAACAATAACTACTACCTTGTACCAGTCTCTGCTTCATCTTGCATTGGTTAGATGCTGAGGAAAGTGAGATTGTAAATTACAGAGATACTGGCCATGATCTTGAAAACCACCTTAGATACAGGGGTGGGTACCAGAGGATCAGAGAATTACAAATGTTAAACGCTAGTTCAGATCAAAAGTGCAAGGTTTAACTTCAGCGTTGGGTGGAAAAGCTTATAAAAACAATAATCTGAGACAATAATAACTGTCATTTGCATGGGTATAGATTTAATAAGGACAGTCAACATAATCTTTTTTAAACAAATCATATTCAACTGATTTGCGTTTTTTGATGAGAAAACAAGAAGACTTAATGAGGTTGATATAGTGTATATGGACTTCCAAAAGGCATTTGACAGAAGTGCCACATAATAGGCTTGTTGGCAGAGTTAAAGCTCATAGAATAAAATGGTCAGTGGCTGCATGGACTGTGTGACAGAAGTCAGACAGTAGTGGTGAATCGTTGTTTTTTTGGACTGAGAAAACTATACAGTACTGTTCCTTGTGGAACTGCACTTGGAACACTTTCTTGATATATATTCATAGTTTAGACTTCACTATACAGGACACAATTTCAAAATTTGCAAATTACATAGAGCTTGGAATAATTGTGTACTGTGAGTAGGACATATCCTGGTGGAATAGGAGGACACTTGGAAGATCAAATTTAATGGAGGGAAGTGTGAAGAGATCCATTTTGGTAGGAGGAATGAGGAGAAGCAATATAAACTAGAAGGTACAATTCTAAAAGGGTGTAGGATTAGAGTAACCTGTGGGGATGGGGGCACAGGGATGAGGGAAGTATATGTACATAAATGTTAAAGAAGCCAGAACAGGATGGGAAAATGTTTAAAAAGACATACAAGACCCTGGGCTTTATAAACCAGGACACATAAGTACAAAATCAAGGAAGTTAAGATGAACCTTTATAAACTTTAGCTCAACTGCTACTGGAGTGTTGTGTCCAATTCTGGATAAAAACTTTTAGAAATGCTCTGAAGACTTTAAAGAATGTTTACAAGAATGGTGTAGAGATGAGGGACTTGAGTGACAAGGATAAAGGAGAAGTTGGAGTTGTTTCTATTGGTAAACCATAGAAAGTTTGAGAGGAGATTTGGTAATGATGATGACTGTCAATTGATTAGATAGAGAGTAATTGTTTCTCTCATTTGAGAGGTCAAGAACCAGTGGGCACAGATTTAAGATGATTGGTAAAAGAACTAATGGCATGAGAAATGTGGAAACATGTTTTTGTGAAGAAAATGGTTGGGATCTGGAATGCTTCTGAGTATGGTGGAAGCAGATTCATTTGTGGCTTCCAAAATAAATTGGATAATCACTTGAAGAAAAAAAAGTGGAGGGGACAAATAAAGGACAGTGGGATAAGACTACTGAATTGTTTGTGTAGAGATCCAATGTGTACTCAGCAGGCTGGTATGACTCATAAGTCGTGCTCAGAAATACGGGCACAGAGATGGCTTATAACGAGAGCCATGCCACTGTCAAAAAACACAATCAAACACTATGTATTGCTTGTGATAAGACCAAGATGTGCAAGCACTGTGTTTCCCAGCTCCTGTGCACCCATTTCGACTACAATCAAATTTCTGGGCCATCGCTTTCTGGTGAAAAGAAACTTTGGATTTGGATGGAGATGGGGGATGATTAACATTGAATATATGTACTTGAAACTTAAAGTAAACTTGACACTTAACTGCCCATGTCTTAACTTGCATCAAGTCCCATTTCCCCAGTACTAGAACCATGGTTTTTTTGTGATATAAATGATTTGGGTTTGGATGTGCAGAACACAATCTTAAAACTTGCAGATGACACAAAGCTAGAAAATATTGCCTACGTTAGTTCCCAGTGAAGCAAGGTTTTGATTTTAAAATTCTCATCCTTATTTTCAAATCCTTACAGAGCCTCACTCCTTCCTATCTGTGTAATCTCCTTTAGCCTTATAAACCTCCAAGATATCTTTTCTCCAGCATTGGTGGCTGCACCTTGAGTTTGCTTGCATCCTAAACTCTCTATCACACTTTCTTTCAAGACAATCATTAAAACCTCCTTCTTTGATCAATTTTTTCTCCAACTGACTTATATCTCCTATCTAGTTCAGTGCCTTAGTTTATTTCATAATACTCCTGGCAAATACCTTGGGATGTTTTATTATGTTAAACATGCTAATAATTATAAATTATTGTTGTCAGTGTAGGTTTGCTGTCATTTCTAATCTGTTTCTATCTTGTAATCATATTCATCCATGCATTATGCATGGTATCTGTGATTAACCAATGTTCTGTATGGTAGTGTATATGAAGTTCTCTTTAATATGAAGTACTGCATTCCTTTTTTGCTTTTGCTCCTAGGGTTATTTACACACCAGGACACACCAGTGATCATATGGCATTACTATTACAAGAGGAGAATGCTATATTTTCTGGAGACTGTATTCTGGGAGAAGGGACAGCTGTCTTTGAGGACTTGCATTCTTATATGTTTTCTTTAGAAAAGTTGCTAACTTTAAAATCTGACTTAATATATCCAGGTTAGTAGATGGGTTTAATCCCTTACTTTTATCATTTATTGTTTTACTTGCATGATAGAGCAGTAATCTATAAATATTTGTTTATAATTCCATTGGAAAGTAAATAATGTTACCATTTAGAAACATAGAAAGTAGGAGCTAGAATGGGCTATGGGGCTATTCGGCCCTTCAAATCTGCTCCATTGTTCAGTATGATCATGGCTAATACTCTATCTCAAACCCACAATCTCGTGCTCTCCCTATACCCCTTGAGTCCTTTTTCTTATTCATCGTGGTACATGCCAGAATTTATTGCCCATCTCCAGTTGCCCTTGAGAAGATGATGGTGAGCTGCAGTCCATGTGCTGTGGGTTGACCCACAATGCTGTTAGGGAGGGAATTCCAGGATTTTGACCTAACAACTGAGAAGGCGACAGACAGGCTGTTTGTTTTGCCGTTGTCTTTCTGGCATTTAGGTTGATGCCAGATGGTCTGTTGGTTTCTTTGCTGAGACTTTGTAGTGTAGCGATTGTTACAACTGAATGGATGCTAGGCTATTTCAGAGGGCAGTTGAGAATCAACCACAATGCTGGAGTCACATGTGGGCCAGACCAAGTAACGATGGCAGATTTCTTGCCCTAAAGGGCATTAGTGAACCAGATGGGTTTTTCTGACAATCAACAATGGTTTCATGGTTGTCAGTAGATTCTTAATTCCAGATTTTTTTTTTATTGAATTCAAATTCCACCATGGTGGGATTCAAACCTGGGTTCTGAAAACATTAGCTGAGTTTCTAGATTAATAATCCAGTGATAATACCACTCGGCCATCACCTCCCTCGGGTCCAGAAATCTACTTATTTCTAAAATATATTTAATAACTTGGCTTCCACTGCCTCTTGTGGAAGAGAATTTTACAGGTTCGTCACCCTCAGTCCTAAATGGCCTATCCTGAGACGGTGACTCCTTGTTCTAGTCGTCCCAGACAGCAGAAACATCATCCCTGCATCTAATATGTCCAACCCTATCAGAATATCATACATTTCAACAAGATCCCCTCTCATTCTTCTAAACCAGAGTGGATAACTTCACATTTATCTACATTATAGTGTATCTGTCACGTATTGGCCCACTCACTCAACTTGCCTAAATTGTCTTGAGGCTTCTAAACATCCTCCTCACCACTCACATTCTCACAAAGTTTCATGTCATCAACAAACTTGAGGGATATTACATTTGGTTCCCTCATCCAAATCATTGATATATATTGTGAATAGCTGGGGACCCAAGCATTGATCCCTGTGGTATCCCAATAGTCACTGCTTGCCACTCTGAAAAAGGTCCATTTATTCCCAGTCTCTGTTTCCTGTCTGCTAATAATTCTCAATCAATTACCCCCAATTCTGTGTGTTTTAATATTACACACTCTCCTCCTATGTGGGACTTTATTAAAACTTTCTGAAAATCAAAATGCATCATATCCCTAGTTCCCCCTTATCTATTCTGCTAGTTGCACCCTTAAACTCCAGTAAGTTTGTCAAACATAATTTCCCTTTCATAAATCCATGTTGACTTTGTCTAATCCCATTGACATTTTCGAAGTGTCCTGTTATCGCATCCTTTACGGAGTCTCACAACATCAGGTTAAAGTCCAACCAGTTTATTTGGAATCACGAGCTTTTGGAGCGCAGTTCTTTCATCAGGTGACTGATTCCAAATAAACTTCCAAAAGACTCACCTGATGAAGGAGCAGTGTTCCAAAAGCTCCCTTAATTACTATCTCGATTTTTTTGAAAAGTGGTAAATCCTTACTCCAATCTATGCTTCCATTCAGAGATGATGGGGCCAATTTACCATCAAGTTGCAGCTGTTTTGGGTGTGAAAATTTGGTGTGAGGCGAGTTGCGCGATCCACGCCTACCTCTGCACTGGCTCCCCATTTACCAAGGCCCAAAAATGGCCGCGATTGGGACTGCACCTGAAACACGCATGCTGGCAATTTAAATGTATTTGCATGCATTTAAATTGACTTAATGAGCTGCATGCCCAACCTTACTGGTACTTCCCCCTTTACCACCGTGTTCGCCCATCCAGAATCAGCGCAAAACAGACATGCTCCACAAAAATCTGATTTGGGCGCTCCAGTTAGTGAGGAGGTAAGTGTGTAGCATCTGATGGCTCTCTGCTTGAGATCGGTGGGAGGGAAGGGGAGTCTGCTTTCACTCTGCCTAAGTTCAATGGGCAGGAAGCGGGGAGGGGGTCCACGATCGGTCTGGGTGGCAGGGGGTGGGGGGATAAGGGGGTCAGTAATGTTGGGGAGGGGGTGTGGAGCAATGTCTGTGGGAGCTAGAGAGAGGCATTAACCAACCGGGAGAGATGTGCAGTCGGAGGTGCCGATCAGAATTGCAGTGTTTCAGGTGCATTAAGCCCCGCCCATGGGCTTCTGCAGCACAATTCGGAATTTCTGATATTTTTTCAGACAGAGTGGGACGCCCGAGTACAGGTTTAAAAGTCGGATCTGAAACACTACCAGTTTCGAGTTCGCTCAGCACTTAAAATCCAAATGGTAAAATAGGGCCTGATGTGTTCCACTGGGATTGTGTGTTACAGTCAGGAAATCAATTAATATCTGGTTGACAGTTAAAACAGACGTCATGGATATGGATCAGCCTTCACCATGAAGCTCAAGAATAAGTTCTCTCCTAAATTATTTCCAACTATCTTAACACTGTAGGGTTCTGCATTAACTATGGTATTTACTTCTGGGTTCTAACTGTAAGTGGGCTACCAACTTTCATTTCTAATGGAGGCTTAAAAATAAGTTTATCTGAAAATCCAAAGGTTAAGTATCAGACTTAAAGCTGAGAGACCTCAAATAATGAGAAAATTCATAGAATTTAAAACTGAACTGAACAAACCAAACAAAAAAAACCTTAGGAGTTTTAAATGAAACTTACTTGAAGGTGGCAGCCTGGTGCTCTTGACATTTTACAAAGAGGCATTGTGAAAATGTTCACAACTTTAGCCAGAAGTCAGCAAGCAGCCAGACTGTAATTATAGCATTTTAAGTTTACATAAATAAAACTCATTGTAAATGTAGTCATAAATTATGATGGGAAAACAATTCATATACTATGTGACAAAAATGGAACAACAGGAAGTCATGATATGTACATTTTATAAGCTCTAATTGTACCCCATTTTAAATCTGAAATTGCAGCATTTTGACAATGGCAACATGGTACGGCAATATAAATACTTCCATTTTATTGCACAAGTTATTGTAATGTTGTATTTTTAAAAAGGGATATGAAGCAAAGATTGTTAAATAAAGTTAACTACAGATCAGCCATTATCTAAATGGCAGAACAGGCAAGAGAGGCTGAACAGCTGACTCCTTTTTTTGCTGATTTGGTAAAATTATGGAGAAGCAGCTGATAAAAGTATAATGCACGTACATCCACGTCCATCTAAAGCCAGTCAAACTACCAAAATATTTCCTTACAATGTTTGACACTGTTATATAAATCATTATAGTGGTATTAAGAAAATATGAAATGGGAGTGAATTAGAAACCTGAATAAGTGTGAGACAGGTGTATTTATTAGTGAAATATTTAAATTTCACTTATGTTTCTTCAATAGTGCAATAAATATATTTGCAGACGTGAAATCAAGCTCCTCGTTGTTTTATTTTTTTCAACTAGCTGTGCATCTCAGCTTCTATCTATAGAGAACATAAACAACCACGGCACTGGTTAGCACTGCTGTCTCACTGCGCCAGAAACCCAGGTTCGATTTCCTGCTTGGGTCATGGACTGTGTGGAGTTTGCACATTCTGCCCATGTCTGTGTGGGTTTCCTCCAGGTGCTCCAGTTTCCTCCCACAGTCCAAAGATGTGCAGGATAGGTGGATGGCCATGCTAAATTCTCCCTCAGTGTACCCAAACAGGTGCCAGAGTGTGGCAACTCGAGGAATTTCACAGTAAATTCATTGCAGTGTTAATGTAAGATTACTTGTGACTAACAAAAAAAAAGATACCTAGCCAGGTGGAACAATAGCCTCAACCAGTCTATATGTTACAGACAGCTATTGATTCAAGTCTCATGTACTCTGGCTTTCAAAAATGTCTTCATATTTTCTGAATGGTTAATCAAAATATTGTCGTACATTTCCTTGCTTGATGATCTACTTTTGTATTTCTTTTGAATTCCAGGACATGGCCCAGTTGTGCAAGATGCATCTGATAAAATTAGGGAGTACATAGCTCACAGAAACATGAGGGAACAGCAGATTTTGAAGGTTTTTCGGGAGCATTCGGAGAAGTATTTCACCGCAATGGAACTTGTTAAAAGTATTTATAAGGTAAACTTTATTTTTCTGTACGTATGAACGTAATAGCAGGATGGTGTTTGTTATAAACCAGTTCAGAAACTCCAAGGTATTTTGTGAAGTCAGCCTAGACCATAAGTTTGCACTTTGAATTTGGCATGGGTAAGCATGAGATGTTTCACTTGATTGAAATGGCTCACTAAGGAGCTTTTATCTAACAAAGTTTATTTAAAAATACAGTTAACACATAGAAAGAAAATTAGCAATAACTTTTACGAATTACAAACAAGAAAAAAATAACCATGATATTGTATAAACCTTAACAACTAAATGTACTGTTCCAATACAACAAACTGCCAATAAAGATACACTTGCCCTAGGTTTAGCACAGAAAATAAGAATGCAGCTCATTCTTATTAGTCCTTTGGTTAGAATTGAAACCCTGATGTTCCAGCAAACCTCATGGTAGAGATAAAGTCACTGCTGATCTTCAGCTTTTAGCCAGCAAACCACTCACTGCAAAGTTTTCACTCCAGGAAAGCAAGAAAAACTGCTTCCAATATCGCAGAATTTCTAATAACAGGGAGGGAGACATACACACTGCCTTCAGCTAGGAGTTCACACATCTTCTAACTAAAACAACAGCCAGCAGCCAAAAACTGAAAGTGAAAGTACTCTTGTCACCTCATTCTTCACCCTAACAATTCTCAAATGAAGATCGCATTAACTCCAGATTAATACTAAACAAAACCCCATTTAAAGCATTTAAGCAACAATAGAAAGACATCCAAACAGAAAAGTCGGGAACAATGAAAAAAAACAAAACTGCTAACAAACTGCAGAAAATATGATTTTAAAAAATACACTTCTTAAAGGCACAGAAGCATCAAATGTTCTTAATTCTGATTCAATCATGGTTTTCAAAAGGGAATTGAATGACCACCCAAGAAAAAAATATTGCCTGACTATGGAAAAAAGCGGAGCAACTAAGTGGCATAGGTACCACATAGGCATCCTTCTGTGCTGTAACCATTCTTTGATTCAATGGACAGAGCTGTTAACAATGGTATCAAGCAACACTTACCACTATACTGCTCAGTTAGAGTTTCGTCTTAATTGCTCAGTTCTTTGGGTTGGCAATGGGGTGCCACAGGCATCAGTGCTGGGTCCTCAACTATTTACAATCCATATCAATGACTTGGATGAAGGGAGAAAATGTGTGGTAGCTAAATTTGCTGATGACATTAAGATAGATAAGAAAGTAAATTGTCAAGAGGAGATAAAGAGTCTGTAAGATGATATGATTGGTTAAGTGAGTGAAGCAAACATTTGGTATTTAAAACATTTGATATAACATGGGTAAATGTGAACTTGTTCACTTTGGCAAGAAGAATAGAAAAGCAGCATCCTATTTAAATTGAGCAAAAGTGCAGAACTCTGCGGTATGGCCCGCAAGATCATGGTCTCCTAGTACATGAATCACATAAAGTTATAGTGCAGGTAAAACAAGTAATAAGATTGCAAATGGAATGTTGCCATGTATTGTATGAGGAATTGAATATTAAAGTAGGGAAGTTTTACTATAGCTGTACAGAGCTTGGTGAGACCACATCTGAAATACAGTGCAATTTTGATCTCTTTTTTTTTAAAAAATAGTTTCTATAGAAGCAGTTCAGAGAAGGATCACTGGACACGTTTCTGGATGAAGGAGTTGTCTTATGAAATAAGGTTGAAGAGGTTAGACCTATATCCATCAGCATTTAGAAGAATGAGAAATGATCTTATTGAATCATGAGGGAACTTGATAAAGTGGCTATCCGAAAGATGTTTCCTTGTGTGGAGGAGACTAAAACTAGGGGACATAGTTTCAAAATATGAGGTCTCACTTTTAAATTGAGTTTGCCTTTACATGCCCTGTTTGTGAACAGAACTCCCACTTACCTGACAAAGGAGCAGTGCTCCAAAAGCTAGTGACTTTTGCTACTAAATAAACCTATGGACTTTAACCTGGTGTTGTGAGATTTTTTACTGTATCTCCCTTTTAAGACAGAGATGAGAAACTTTTTCTCCCAGTGGGTCATTGCTGTGTGGAATTCTCTTCCCCAGAAAGTAGTGGAGGCTGGATCTTTGAATTTATTCAAGGCAGAATTAGACAGTTTTTTTTGAAATATCGGAGTCCAAGGTTATGGGGGACAGATAGGAAGGTGGAACTGAGACAACAACCAGGATAGCCATGATCTTATTGAATGGTGAAGCAGGCTCAAAGGGCCAAATGACCTATTCCTGTTTATATGTTCTATGCCTCTTAGTTCAAACAAGGACAGGAGCGGAACACCAGAGATGAGGTAACAGAAACCACACTGGAGGCTATCAAGGCTAACATTCAACTGAGTCCTAGTAAAACTGATAGCAAGAGGATTCAGGGAAAAAACTCGCCAGTGGCTTGAGTCATACTTAGCACAAAAGATGGTGGTTGTGATTCTTAAAGATTAATTATCTCAACCCCCAAACGTGGCTGCAGGAACTTCTGATCAGACTGATCATTTTAAGTTTGAATTAATTAATTAATGTTGGTGATGACTTCAAGTTGAAGTCAGCTTTATATGTCTTGCATAAACATTAAGTACAAGAGCCAGAATAATCTTCAATTCTTACTTTTAATTTAAAAAACATTGTATTCTATTTTTTGATGAAAGTAATATATAATGTATGTTTTTTTTTAACCAATAGGATACTCCAGCACACTTGCATCATGCAGCTGAAGTTAATCTTATCCAGCACCTGAAAAAGTTGGGAAAAGAAGGAAAATTAAGTGAGTGTACTCAGCAATGAATAATAAAATACTGGAAATTTGTAACAGCTACATCTAATGGGGTATGGAGGCCCATTTACATGTCAGCCATGAAGACAAATGATGGTTGCCAAGACTGGCAGGATACTGTTTGTCTCATCTTGTTTTGTGTCTGTGTGTATGTGGATTTGAATTTCTGGTTTTTAGAAAAAAGGAAATATTGTTACATTTCTAAACTACAACTTCTATGTTAACCAGTTTTAAAGTTTGTTTAATAATAGATCAATTATTTGTTTATGCTTACTGAAAGATGACTGGTTAAACTCTTTTATGCTGGGATAACAGTATCAAAGGTGATCAGCTGGTCAGTTTTGTGGGTGAGGTAGACATTTAAACTTTTGTTATGACTTGTGGAGAAGTTTGTTTGTGATATTACTGACCATGATGGGAGACTGCGCATCCTCCCATCATGGTCAGTAATATCACAAACAAACTAGTGTTAGAGCTTGCTAAAATCTGTACAGGTAACTGTAGAGGGAAAAAAAAGAGCTATTATATGAAAGAAGGATTTAAGTTCCGTGTTCAACAGCTGTTGAACATGGGTCAGTCGGCCCTGAGAGACCAATGCCATTCTGTAGGAACAGGCAATGGTCTCCGTTGCCCTCAGCCGATCAAAAGGGAGTCACGTTCAGATTGTGGGCCACTCGGTGGCAAGCATTGCTGCCTCACAGCAACAGGAACCTGGGCTTGATTCCCAGCAGTCCAAAGATGTGCGGGTTGGGTTGATTAGCCATGGTAAGTTGCCCCTTAGTGTCACGGGGACTAGCAGGATATATATGTAGGGCTGTAGGGATACGGGCTGGATAGGATTGTGATTGGTGTAGACTGGAGGAACGAATGTCCTCCTGCATGGTAAGGATTCAATGAAGTGGATATTTGGGGTCCTTGTTTTAAAAAAAAGGCCGTTCAAAAGATGGATTATAATGTAGTACATCTGGAGGGCAGGAGAACTTTCAGTAGGATGTTAAATGGCAGAATTATTTTATCAGTTTCCTCTCTTTATAGGAGCTGGCAGCCTTTAATAGTTCTCATCTATGCACTTGAGTGCTCTAATATGGCACAAGCAAGATTAAACATTTCAGTAAGTGGCCACAGGCAATAATTCAATATTAATTCAGTGGAAGAAAAGGCAATTTGTGTCTGACAAATCTGATAGTTCTTTGATGGAACAACAGTGGATGCAGTAACCTCATTGTCAATTTAATATCTCATTATATCACTTGATCTAGGGTTGTCAGAAAACAGTGAAGAATTTGCATCGGAGTCTTATTACTTTTCCTGACACTTTGCCAGGGTCAGTGATTTAGTCCACGAGATGTCTAAGATCCTTTTATAAAGTGACATATCCACAGTATTGCTAATTTGCCTAACTTGCCTATGAGCTGTCCAGAGCATTATGACAGAGCAGTATCATTTTGCAAGGTTTTTCAAGGAAACAAATATTCAGCAAGGTCCAAGAATTCAGAAATTGCACCTAAGTACCCATATGTACCCTCCTGCCTAATGCCACCTCCTGTATCAATGAAAAAGAATTCTATTCTCTAAATGTTCAGCTCAGCAGCATTACACCTTCCAAGCAAATACTTGCTTTATTTGGAAACAATTGTGATGCCTTCATTTTAAGGCAGTTGGCCATTTTTGCACTCTTTTACAGAAAGGCAAATCTGTGGGTGGATCATGAGAGATCAGACTTAACCCTCCTTTCTGGTTGATGACACCATTCTAGCTTCCCAGAGCACCAATGAGCAGTACTGCAGTGAGCACCATTTTCTGCTTTCCTCAGGTGCCTAGATCAGTTTGCAGTTGCTCAGTATTATAGTCAGAAGACTCTGCTTGAGTTTTACTTGCTCCACAACTTTGCCTTATAAGAAGGCCTAAGAATGAATATTTGGAGATTGAGGAATAAACCAGAGGAACAGCAATAGCCTGAGAGGGTTCAAAGGATAAATCATTGCTAATTGCAAGAGACATTAGACTGAATTTTTCTGGACCACCAGATGGTTTTTGGGGCTGATGGGGGAAGCAGGAGGTGAGCAAGCTTCAGTTGGCAGTGGCATCTAGGAAGACATTGCTGGCAGTAGCCAGTTAAATAGCTACTAACAGGAGCTGTACAATTAAGGGTTTTTTAAAATTCATTTTTATGGGACGCCACTGGCTTGACCAGCATTGATTTCCCATCCCTCATTGTCCTTGAGAAGATGGTGGTGAGCTGCCTTCTGGAACAGCTGCAGTTTCTGAGGCGTAGGTACACTGACTGTGCTGTTAGAGAGGGGGGGTTCCAGGGTTTTGACCTCGCAACAGTGACGGAATGTTGATATATTTCCAAGTCAGAATGGTGAGTAACTTGGAGGGAAACCTCTAGATGGTGGTCCTCCTAGGAATTTGCTACTCTTGTCCTTCAACGTGGCCGTGGTCATGGGTTTGGAAGCCTAAGGAAGCTTGGTGCATCTTGTAAATGGTACGCATGGTTGTCACTGTTCACCAATGGTGGCAGAATTGAATGTTTGTGGAAGGGATAACAATCCCTTGTGGACGGGCTGCTTTGTCCTGGAAGGTGTCAAGCTTCTTGAGCGTTGTTGGAATTGTACTCATCCAGGCAAGTGGAGAGTTTTCCATTACATTCTCACTTGTGTCCTGTAGATGGTGGACAAGCATTGGAGAGTCAGGAGTGAGTTACTCACTGCAGGATTCCTAGCCTTCGACCTGCTGTAGCCACAGTATTTATATGACTAGTCCAGTTCAGTTTCCAGTTAGTGGTAATCTTCAGGATGTTGTGATGGTCATTGCCTGGCACGAATGTCACTTGCCACTTGTCAGCCCAAACCTGAACATTGTCCAGGTCTTGCTGCAGTAAGACATGGGCTGCTTTAGTATCTGAGGAGTTGTGAATGGGTGAGACTGCCCTACTGTACAGTATGAATTGAAAATAAAATTGTAGTTTTGTCTGCAGATCTTGTTTTTGGCAAAAATTTAAACTGGCTTCATTAAGATGACAATGAATGGAGTGGTATGCATACAGGGAAGGGAAAATGGAGACAGCACTGCACAGGTGTGGAGCTGCTGTCCAACAGAGGGCTCATTAAGCCACTTACATGCACAAAAAAGGGCCAGCTCCTGTAATTTTGCCCACTTTGGTTTGGGAGGGTTGCTGGTTTAAGTGTGGGTGGACTTGCTTTGTAGATAGACTGCTTCTCAGCAAGTTGCTACCCGGTAGCAACAGCAGCACCACCATTACACCTGAAATGCCTGTCTGGGCCTGAGTGTTCCTCCAACCTCACTTCAAGGACAGTTGGCCACTGAGACGCCCTTTGAACTGTAGCCTCAATACTCGTTCAACACAGAGTGCGGGAAGGAATGCCATGAGCAACACCAGCCATACCTAAAATGAAGTGTCAACATGGTGACGCTACAAAACAAAGCCATTTGTATACCAAACAGTATTAACAGCAAGTAATAAATAGAGCTAAATGATCCCACAACCAACAGATCAGATTAAGCTCTCAGTGCTGCCACATCCAGCCATGAATGGTGGTGGAAAATTAAACAAATCACTGGCAGGGCGGGGGTGGGGTGGTGTGGAGGGCTCCACAAATAACTCCATTCTCAGTGATGGAGGAGTCCAGAAGATAAGGCTGAAGCATTCATAATAATTTTCAGACAGAAATGCTGAATGGATAATCCATATCAGCTTCCTCCAGAGGTCCCCAGCATCATAGATGTTAGTCTTCTGCCAATTCGATTCACCCCATGCGATATCAAGGAATGAATGAAGGTATTGGATAGTGCAAAGGCAATGGGCCCTGACAATACCCTGGAAATAGTACTGAAGACCTGTGTTCCACAACTTGCTGCATCCCTATCCAAGCTGTTCCAATACAGCTACAATACTGGCATCTACCCGGCAATGTGGAAAATTGCCCAGGTATGTCTTGTACACAGGAAGCAGGACAAATCCAATCAATTTGATTTGACTTATTATTGTCACATGTATTGGTATACAGTGAAAGGTATTGTTTCCTGTGTGCTATATAGACAAAACATACCATTCTTAGAGTACATAGGGAAGAAGGAGAGGGTGCAGAATATAGTATTAAAGTTACAGATAGGGTGTAGAGAAAGATCAGCTTGATATATGGTAGGTCCATTCAAGTCTGATTGCAGCAGGGAAGAAGCTGTTTTTGAGTTGGTTGATATGTATTCTCAGACTTTAGTATCTTGTCCTCAATAGAAGAAGGTGGAAGAGAATATGTCCAGGGTGCTTGGAGTCCTTGATTATGCTGGCTGCTTTTCTGAGGCAACAGGAAGTGTAGGCGGAGTCATTGGAAGGGAAGTGGTTTGTGTAATAGACTGGGATTTGTTTACAACCCTTTGTAGTTTGTTGTGGTCTTGGTCAGAGCAGGAGCCATATCAAGCTGTGATACATCCAATCTGGCCAATTACCATCCCATCAGACTTCTCTTGATCATTAGCAAAGTGATGGGTCATCAATGTTGCTATCAAGCAGCACTTGCTCAGCTATAACTTTCTCATGGATGCTCAGCTTGGGTTTGTCCAGAGTCACTCAGCTCTTGACCTCATTACAGCCTTGGTTCAAACATGGGCAAAAGGGCTGAATGCTGGAGGTGAGGTGAGAGTGACTGCCATGACATCAAGTCAGCATTTGACCAAGTGTGCTATCAAGGAAGCGTAGCAAAACTGGAGTCAATGTGAATCAGGGTGAAAGTCCTCCATTGGTTAGAGTCGTATCTGGCACAAAGGAAGATGGCTGTGGTGGTTGGAGGTCAATCACCTCAACTTCAGGTAATCATTGCAGTGTTCCTCAGGGTAGTGTCCTAGGCCTAACCATCTTCAATTGCTTCATCAATGAGCTTCCTTCCATCTTAAGATCAGAAGTGGAGACATTCACTGATGTTTAGCACTATTCTGCCATGTGCAGTCTTGTGAAGGTGGTGACTGCAGACTGCTTGTAATAGCATGTCACCTTTAGGGGTGGGTGTTTGTGGGTCACATGACCCTCCTGGAGCCCAACAGAGAGAAGCAGGTAAACTGTTGTCTATCAGATGGTAGGGCGCAGGTCTTGTTATCAGGGAGCCTTGTTATCAGGAATCATTGGGAATTGACCTGAATCTGTACTGAGCTTGTTTGTATGTAGTTTTAACTTTCCTTCAATATATCACAGTTACAATTCAAGGTTTCCTAGTTGTAGTACCTCGCGCTATAATACTACCATTTCAGGAGACAGCAACGTTGTGAGCATAATTCTGCCATGCCATCAGCACTGAACAATGCTTGTGATTGTTACAAAAGCAAATTTCATGGTATCAGTGAAGTTCTGAGAGAAAAAAAAACTTTCCTAGCCTGCATTGTTTGGATTCTGGAAGGGAAAATTGATATACAGATTTCTACCTGTGGTTAAGGGGTTTCCATGCAGATGGGCATGAAAATACTATATGCTGCTCCCATGATGTGCTGGACTGTAGAGAAATCATAATGTCATTAATCTGGGTGGTGTACTTCTCCAGCATATGCAGCATGTTGCCAGAGACCATTCACAACAACTACACAAACATTTCATGATTTTCAAGTATCCATCTTTTAAGAAGAGCACCTATGAGATGCAGGTCCCCAGACTCTTCTGTAACATGTATTTACTTTCCAGCTGTCAATTTCTTTATCCTCATTTTTTACCCAGCTCCTTGTGACCCATTCATGCATTCCCTTCTGACTATTTTTGAATGAGGCTTTCATGATGTCCTAGCAAGCAGATAAAAGGTGCTAAAGCAGTTTGAGAAGGTGGTGGCAGAATACCATGATAGACCTGCAGCTGACACTTATCCTCATGGTTCTCTCTACTCAGCACACGTTGTCATCTCCTCTTCACAAATCTAAGGGTTTTCTCTTCAGTTAGAGGATGTCACCACCTATGGCTATTCTTGTCCTCATATTAGATGTTGTCTTGCCCGTGAAGAAGAGAAAAAAAGTTTAAATTACCATTTGGATGTTGGGAGGGTCTGCAAAAAAACCAAGGCCAGGATTAAGTCTCAGTGTTAGACCAAGACTACACAAGTAGGCAGTGGGATTGTAGCAATATTCTTCCTGGATGTAGCTTCTTAATTGACTGAAGTTGGGTCCATGATAAAATTAAGGATGGCACACTAGCTCTCCATGTTACCAATCCAAATGGAATGCCTGGCAAACAGCTCAGCAACCTCAGAGGTGACTGCTGCTGAACGAGGAGGTGCCTCTATTTTGATGTGCCCTTCAGAAGAACGAAAAAAAGAAAAAGAGAAAGACTCGTAATTTGTTTTTTCATGACCACCGGACATCTTAAAGTGCAGTGAAGTACTTTTTGAAGAGGAATTACTCTTATAATTATGAAACACAGCAGTTAATTTGTGCTCAGCCAACTCCCACAAACAGCAATGTGACAATGACTAGATAAACTATTTTTTTAATGTTGATTGGGGGATAAATATTGGCCTCAACTCCAGAGATATCTCCCCTGCTCTTTTTTGAAAGTTAGAAGTCTTTCTGCTTCTGGCTGAGCCAGTCAGGCAGTCACCAGTGATCAGAGGTGTTGGCCCTTCTGCAGAGAGATGTTGGGGTAGATTTTACCACGGGACTCCTTCCCCTTGAGTCATGGGGCCTCTGGCTCCAATGGCCACCTCCTTGCAGATGGTGGCCTCCCTTTATTTAGTGGGGGACAATATACTCTGCTGCCAGCAAACTGTCCACAGCATGGTCTTTAACTATTTAACTGCCTGCCTCTGGTCTCCGGTATCTGCTACCGTTCTGGTCCCATTGTGCATTAAATGACCCAGTGGGGGGACTGCATCGGGCCTATAATGAGCATGATGAACAGAGCACGCACAATGAGTGACTGAATATAGGATAATCAGAGGACAAGTTGTTTGAGGGGAAGGCTGGGGTTATAAAAACATCTTCAACATTGATGGTCAGCAATTCATCCCACTTAACACATTGAAAGGAGGTCACAGTGATTGTCTGACATAATAGGGTTATGGGGAGAGGGCGGGAATGTGGAACTGAGCCACGACAGATCAGCCATGATCTTATTGAATGGCGGGGCAGGCTCGAAGGGCCAGATGGCCTACTCCTGCTCCTATTTCTTATGTTCTTATGTTCTAGATGCTACTGACTCATATTTGTTTGTCCTCTTAAGGTCATTATTAGGTTTGAAGCACTTAGTTTCGATAAATAGAAGAATAGTTCACTTGATCAGTCCTGCAGCTGCATTCAATATCTTTTTTTTCCACTGACACACCTTGGCTGCATTAAGCAATGGCTGGAATTCTCCAGCCTCCCATCAGCCAGTTTCTCAGCAGCAAGGTGGTAAGCTGTTCGCTAGCCATGGGATCTTCTGATACCGCTGCTGTCAATGGGATTTCCCATTGATGCCACCCCAGACCGCCAGAGAATGATCAGTGGGAATGCACTGATGGCAGGATCCGCCACTACCAAACAGCCAGAGAATTCTGGCCAATGTCTGCAGATTTACCACAGTAACTCACCAAACTTTGACAGTACCTCCCAGCCATTGATAACTAACATTCAGAAAGATACAGCAATTTTGTGGCAAAACAGTAACCTCCAACCTCCTTACCATCCTAATAAGGATAGAAACTGTCATTCCTTCACTGTTACTGGGTTAAAATCACCAAACCTAAGACTATTATGAAAGTACCTTCATTACAAAACATAGCCATTCCAGAAGACCCACCACCACCTTTACCAGGTAACTAAATGTACACTGTTGGCACAGTCTGCATCTCAAAATTGTACTCGTGCTAACTGCCCTACTACTTCCATTTTTGCTCTCTTACTCTCCAGATTCGTCTTTCCTTTGAAAAACAGCACCATTCCTTTCCTGGTGAACTAGGAAAGACAATGATTCTTCAGTTTTACTAATATTCATTGTTGCAAAAGAGTTTATGTTATGTTTGTCCCTTTAATCTTCAGTTCTGATGAAAGATCATCAACCTGAAACTCTGTTAATTGTAGCATTTTTTGATTTTTATTTAATATTTAGTACCCTGTTTGCTTTGTTTACTGTGATTGAGACAATAGCTGAGCCGTCGCTATTAAATTGACTGATCTGCAAGGTGGTGGCAACTGTGTTACTACAATTTATCTTTATGCCATTATAAGGGAGGACAAAATAGGGATTGTTCCCACTTCTGATTTGCTGCTACAGATGTGTGTGCTATAGATGTCAAATGAAAGCTAGTTTAGCCTCTGCGTTATTGAATAGACTGGTTACATAAGCACACTCAAAGAACAGTTAGCTGGGCAAAGTTACAGAAAATGACTGCCCCCAGGGAACTCCTCATAACAAGGAGTCAGTAATTTGGTGAGAGGGACTGGAGTGAAAAGTGGCAGAGAAAGGAAAATTTTCAATCAGTAGTTTAGAAATTGGTTTAGTAATTGCTGTATTGGTGTAATAATCTCAGTAACCACCTTCAAGAAACGATTCAGGGAAACAATGTTTACTGTCACGGGACTACTGACAATATTTATTTCACTTTTCAAAATTGATTTGGTGCGGTATATTTCAGTGTTGTAAACAACATTAATCAAATGATTTTGTCTTGCAGCCAAAGATGATGCAACACAGAAATGGAAAAGCAATCTATAATGTTTATCTCTCCTATTGAAAGGGTAAAATTGACTTGTATATCTTCTTTCAACTAAGGTTGTGTGAATTCTTGGAGATTTGATTTTGAAGTACATGTAATATTCTGGTTTAAAAATAAAGTGCTGGAAATGCTCAGAAAATGCTCTCTATCAAGGGAAGAATGGAGTTCACATTTCAGGTCAATGACCTTTTGTCAAAATTATATACTGTTAGTTGGGTTTAATATCAGAGAATTGAAAATAAGTATGCCATAGAAGGCATTGGGCTAGAATTTCCACAGTCCTCTGCCCAAGTTTTAGCAGTTAAACTCAAGAAATAGAGTAAATGATTGTTACTTACTCAGGATTTTCACAGAAGTGATATGGGGGATCAAGGGGACCCCATTGGAAATTCTACACAATTGTGATTTTCTAACGATAATTCTAGTAGTGCCTTCAATGTTATAATTTTTCAATTTATTAGATTAGATGGTTATATTCATTGAATGTAATTCAATCTAGCATCTATGTAATTAAGTCTTTTGTATAATGCATCATACGTTAAATCTGTAAGTGCCACATTAAATGTATCTGTAGCAGATAAAATCATGTGTCACTTATTTCTGAATTGCTGAACTAAGCAATTTATAGTACTGACTTACTTACTAAATATCAAACTCATCAATTTCAGCCAGTCAAAACATTGGATTTAATTTTCAAAGAGACACTAATGTCATTTTGTTTATGACCTTGCTGAAGACATATGTATAATACATATATATCAAAATAACAATCAATTTGCATTTATACAACACTTAAAATGTCTTTCATTGTATTACAAAGAAGACTTTCTTTGCACTGTCATTGAGTTTTAAAACACTAATTATCAAAATAAAATCAAATACATTTATCACGCTGGCCAAAGGAAGTTGTATTGCTGGATGGGTGAAAAGAATCATTCAGTGCGACAAAAACATGAAGACAAAGTAAAGATGAACTAAGAAAAGACCAGGATAGAGGAGGTTTAGGGAAACAGAAAGAGGAAAATAATGAGAAAAGGACTGGGAGGAGTCGAGAAGGAAAACGTTCTTTGTAACAGGTGGAGAAATTGAGATCTGGTCCCTGTTGTGTACACTGCCAGTACTAGAAAAGTGCCACATCTCCGAAATAAGTACTTTCTGCCACTCAGCAAAATTCTGGCTTTTGGCTCACAGAATTGTGCCCTTTTAATTTTTTTC
Organism: Carcharhinus amblyrhynchos; assembly: GCF_965287045.1. Taxonomy (NCBI): domain Eukaryota; kingdom Metazoa; phylum Chordata; class Chondrichthyes; order Carcharhiniformes; family Carcharhinidae; genus Carcharhinus; species Carcharhinus amblyrhynchos. Next base: position 55,959,148 of record NC_137331.1, read on the forward strand.
CTGATCTCTACCCGGCCTGACTCAACTGTCACTCAATCCCTCTCTCCTGAATCTGCTGCACCTTACTGATGGAACAACTCACCCCCAACCCAAACGCGATCTGCTGCTCAGCTGCAGGCTCCAGTCTGGTCCCGGGAAGAGGAAAGGGAGATTCCAACCAATACTGGGTCTTAGCCACACCCCACCCTTGGCAGCAGTTGTCACTTTGCGCCACCTCTGTCTTAGCCTGCTTGGGACCTTGCTATCTGAGTGCAGAGCTCTCATCTTATACTTTACAATTCTCCGTTTATTGACAATTTTAGAATAAATTTTAATATTTTGAGATTTGTTCCAAATACACACACTTTGCTTCCTTTCCTTAGTTGTCTGTTAAACTGCTTTTTGTCATAGCCCCTTCTGTTATCACTTATACCTTACCCAAAAGCCGTATATAACCTCTTCAGTGTTTTGATTTGATTTGATTTATTATTGTCACAGGTATTTTAATACAGTGAAAAATATTGTTTCTTGCATGCTATATAGACAAACATTTTGTTCATAGAGTACATAGGGGAGGAAAGGAAAGGATAAGATGCAGAATATAGTGTTACTATTACAGAATATAGACCAGAATTCTATCAGCTTGCCTGCCACAGAACAGGTGCGAACGAGGGTCCGACAACAGAAATCTCCACTGACCTTGGGCAGGAATTCCTGGTTCCGCCCATTGTGTTACTGTTACAGAAAAGAAAGATCAGCTTAATAAATAATATGGTAGGACCATTAGTTTGAATCAAATCCTCTTATTTGTCCGCATCATTTTGAAAGTTGAAGTTTCCTTTTTTTGATAGTTTTCTGAAATAAAACTAGAAATGCTGGATATACTCATCTGTGGAGAGGGAAACAGATAATAATTCAGGTTGATGACCTTTCATCAGAAAAGGGAAACATTAGAAATGTAGTATATTTCAAGCAAGCAAAAAGGGAGAAAGTTGGAAACTGAGCAAAAAGGTCAGCAATGGTTTGGAAGGCAGGAAAGATTAAACAACAATAAGGTAGGTGGTGCAAGGCCAAAGGAGTGGTAATGTGACGATTAAAGAAATGAAAGATGTGTTTAGAGACGTTGTGAATGTCAAAAGAATGAAAAGCTGTCACTTGAAAGCAAAGTAAGGAACACCAAGACAATAAAACCAAACCTGCAAAGAAAAGGAAAACAAAATGGAGGGAGAGGTTACAGTCTGAAATTATTGAATCCAGTGCTGAGTCCAGAAGGCTGAACTGTTGTTCGTAAAGCTCATGTTGAAATTCATTGGAACAGGATGCCAAGGACAGAGAAGTCAACATGGGAGCAAGGTCAAGAATTCTGTGTCAAGTGTCTGGAAGCTTGGAGGCACACTCCAGCTGAACAGAGGTGTTCCTCAAAGAGGTCATCCGATATACATTTGGCCTACTTAGTATAGAGCAGAATGCATTGTGACAAGCAAATAAACTATACTGAATAGAAAGAAATACGTGTCAATTACTGCTTTATCTGAAGTGAATGATTAGGACCTTAGTTGTTAAAGAGAGAGAAAGTAGAAGTGCAGGTATTGCATCTTCTGCATTTGCATGAAAAGATGCAGTGCAAAGGGGATAGAATGTTGTGGGTAGTTGAGTAGTGAACCAGGAAGTCACAGAGGGAATGGCCCCTTCGGAATGCTGGAGGTGCTGCTGGGTGACCTGTGTTGGATTCTCAGAGACTTATGGAGTGGAAAGAAGGACACGGATAACCCTCTCATTGTTCTGAGATGGAGGGGATAGGGTAAGAGCACAAGTGCACAAAATAGGACAAACTTGATCAAGGTGCTATCAACCGGAGTGTGGGGAGGCCTTGATTGAGGAAGAAGGAAGACGTATCAGAAGTGTTGGTTTGGAAGGTAGCATCATCAGAGCAGCTCTGTGGAAGGATAGAGTCCTCATGAGAAGGGTAATAAGAGGAAAGGTAGTGAAGTAGTTGTGGAAGTCGATGGGTTTATAGTGAATATTCATTGATAGTCTATTCCTAGAAAGAGACGAAGGTTGAGGAGAGGAATAGAAGAATCAGAGATTAAGCAGGTGAAGTTGAGGGAAGGATGAAAATCAGATGCAAAGTCCAGAGCAGGAAATGACACCAGTACAGACTCAATGTACCAGTAATAGGGATGAGGGACCTTGAGCATGAGTGGAGCAAGGAACGTGTCACATATCTCACAAAAAGGCAAGCATAGCTAGGACCAATGCAGATATCCAAAACAACATCTTTATTTGGAGGAAAAGAGTGGAGTTAAAGGAATTGTTTAATATGAGAGCAAGTTCAGCCAGGTGCAGGAAGGTGGTACAAAAACAGAAAATTTTCAATATCTCAGCAGGTTGCAGCATCTGTGGAGAGGGAATAGAGCCAAAGTTTCGTGTCTCAATGATCTTTCCTCAGAGCTGATAGCAAAGAAAATCAAAATATATTTATACAATGAGGGTGGGGGTCAGGGGCTGTAATTGGAAAAAGGGAATATAAATGATGATGGAGAAAGGTGTTGGGGGCAAGATGGAGAGCGAGAATGAAGAAGTGGAAAAATGGAAGAAAGAATGAGGGATGATAAAAATGGATGATTGAAATGGAACGAAGATAATTGGGGGGAAATTTGTGCTCTGAAGTTGTTGAACTCAGTGTTCACTCCGGAAGCTGTAAATTGCCCAACTGGAAGATGAGATGCTGTTCCTCCAGTTTGCATTGGGGTTTACTACAGCATTGCAAAAGGCCAGATGGACATCTGGAGAGGAGAGCAGGGTGCTGTGTTGAAGTGGCAAATGACAGGAAGGTCTGGGTCCTGCTTGCAGATGGACCGAAGGTGTGATGAATGGAGATTGGGTCTTTGGTCAAATAAAAAACAGTGAGTCTCCAGAACGTCCTAGTGAAGACAGAGATTTAAGCATTATTAGACATTCATGGGAGACCCTTAGGGCCAGGGAACTGTTAGAGTGATGAAGGACATTAGAAGAGTCATGGGTGTAGGTGGGAAGAGACAGGACGAGGGGAGTTGAAATGGGAAGAAAGAAGTTCAGTGGAGCAGGAATTGCCTGAAACAATAGTCTACCAAATGGCCTGTTTCTCTGCTGTTGATGTTATGTAATTCTTTGTATTGTGCTGTTACCGGTTCTCAGTATAATAGTAGTGTTATCTGCCAGAGTGTGGGGCCATAAATTCAGCACACAGGATATCTGCAGTAGTTATTTTTAGAATCATTTGCAAAATGCAATTCTGAGAGCATGCAGCAGCTCAGTGGCAATTTTTGCTCAACTGTAAGCCTGTACAGTAGACCAAACAATTTGACTATGGGAGCATTACAGCCTAATATGAACACAACCTCATATTTCTCTAAGCAGAAAGTCTGAGACTATCTGCAGCACCAAAACTGAGATTGACTGATTTATTACAGACAGAGAACTGAATGATACTTAACTATGTGTGACTTTGTACCACACCAGTTGCTGCATTATTGCCTTGAGGGGCAATAATTTCTATGTTCTAAAGTTTATTGCCATGGACTCACAAGAAGGTGACTCACCTTTGTTTTCTCTCTGGCAATTAGAAATGGGCAATAAATGCTGATGTTGCTAGCAATGCTCTAATCCCACAAATGAATAAAAAAAGACTTAAGGGTAATTTTCTGAATCCTCACTGCACTGCCCATTTCCCTATACCTGTTGGTGATTAGCAGAGACACAGAATAATATCTACCGCCTTATGTGAAAATAGTCTCATTCAAAAGTCTGTCATTGGCAATGGATAACAAGTGCTGGATGATCATGTGCTATGGAAGACTACATTTTAAAAAGTTCTCCCTATCAATGTCACAATAATGTGAAATTATTTATGATCTAGAGGATGGGGTTGATGTAAAACCATGTGAACATCAGCACATGACCTATTCTTTGTGTGAAGTCTGACCTATTTTAAAGACGAGCCCACATTTATATTTGATCAGTGAGCTGTAAGTACTGATTCAGGTCACAAGCAGCTTGCTGGTCAGAGTGGATGAAAAATCCAACAGTTTCTCCATGAAACCAATCCAGAGAGAGGTTGAAGTGCTGTTGAGGTGGGAGGATCATAATTTTTTGGCAGCCAAGGGGAACAATCATGTTTCTTTTGACCCCAGAAAAATATTTTTTTTTAAATATATAGCGGTTTGAACAGCAGCCTTCAGTGGGCCCCTTTAAGGATTGCTAATTGAGCTGCTCTAGGCTGGGTACCAGTGGAATGGAGCTCCTTTTACAAAATTGCTTCAAACTCCTATGTAAGCCACATGGTGTTGATTAACATTTTACAGTTAGGCTCCTGCCTGTAACAGATTGGTGCTTAGGACATTCTGAAAGAATGACAGCAGGCAGGACTGAAGCAGGAAAGAAACCATTTTGTGGGCACTGTTACCCTGTTCCTGCTGAGTGAAGAAGGTTAAAATCTAGCCCACGCATCATGGCTACAAGTAACATCTGATAAGCGCACTAATAACTGAGGTAAAGGAAACCACTTAGTGACATCAGTTTGTCATTGATATCATGTGAGATGACATCAGTTTGTCATTGATGTCATGGTTTTACTTATTTCCAGTATAACTTTTGTACACATTAAAAATCAGTACACTTTGCTGCCACCTTTCTGCTTATGCTAAAGTCTAAATAACCAGATTATTATCTCAATATTTCTACCATAGAAAACAGCATTTTAGTTTCTCGAGGTACATTTTTAAAATCTGATTCACCAGTTAATCTACTCCAGAAAACTAATTAATGCAAAAACCCCTCTTCTAAAGATAAAAATCATGCAGGGCAGAGCTTCTTTACCTCAGCATATCATTGATGATAAATATTAGCAAGCTAATTTAATAGAATTACCTATCATATATAACATGGGAATAGGCCATTCAGACCAACCTTCTCATGTTGCTGTTTATCATCCATATAGTAGTCCTAATCAGGACGAAATCTGCTCTTGAAGAAATTTGATGAAAGCTAAAAGTGTCATGAACAATGAGAATTATGCCTTGTTTCAGTACTACTGCTGGTTGTATTCAGGGGAAAGGCTACAATCCCTCAAATGCAGGATAAGTCAGTTCCTGAACTCATTTGTGCCCTTCTCTATAAGAACTTTTAACAGGAGTTTGATGTATGGATAAGGATGCATACACATGGTGGGACTCTCTCATTATTTTAATATATTGGAATTGTTTTCAACAAATACTTTAATTAAAATTAGCCTCTGTGACAGGGCTATTTTATTTTTGTTATTCATTTAAATGTAATTTTTTAACAGTTAATGTACACAAAATGAATTTCACCATGGAAAATAAATTCAAAATTGAAATTGAGCTGTTCTGTTCTCATATCCCTTCATTTTTTTTTCCTCCTTCAACTATCTCTGTAATCATATAGGCAGGCTGACTGTTTTCAGGACCAAACCCGAAGGTCTGAGACTGATAGCCAAGTTCCGCATATGAGGACGGTTTCAATCAGGACCCTGGGTTCATGTCACACTATCTGTAACCCCCATGACTTGCCTAGGTTTGCAAAACCTCACTTACTGTACTGTCTAGAGACAATACACATCTCTTTAATCTGTGCCTAATGATCTTTCCACTCGCATTGTTGCATCTTTAAGACTTGAATAGCAGGTTAGTTGTAAAGACTCGCATTCTAATCAGTAATCTGTAAACTGACTGTGCTGTTATATGTTCTATCTGAGGCCAGAACTCTCCATTCACCTGACGAAGGGGCAAACCCCAAAAGCTTGTGGGTTTACTATCAAATAAATTGGTTGGACTTTAGAACATAAGAACATAAGAAATAGGAGCAGGAGTAGGCCATCTAACCCTTCGAGCCTGCCCCGCCATTCAATAAGATCATGGCTGATCTGTCGTGGCTCAGTTCCACATTCCTGCCCTCTCCCCATAACCCTTAATCCCCTCGCTTATCAAAAACCCATCAACCCGCGTCTTAAAAATATTTAGCGAGGCAGCCACCACCACTTCAACGGGCAGAGAATTCCAGAGATTCACCACCCTTCGAGTGAAGAAGTTCCTCCTCAACTCCATTCTAAACCGCCCCCCCCCTCTTTATCTTGAGGCTGTGCCCCCTAGTCCTACTGTCCTTTCTGAGTGGGAAGAGTCTCTCCACCTCTATCCTATCCATCCCATTCATCATCTTATATGTCTCAATGAGATCTCCCCTCATTCTTCTAAACTCTAACGAGTACAAGCCTAGTTTATTCAGCCTCTCCTCATAGCTCAACCCCCTCAACTCCGGCATCAGCCTAGTAAACCTCCTCTGCACTCCCTCCAAGGCCAAAATATCCTTGCGTAAGTGCGGCGACCAAAACTGCACACAGTACTCCAGCTGCGGCCTCACCAGTGCCCTATACAGCTGCAGCAAGACCTCCCTACTTTTATATTCAATCCCCCTCGCTATGAAGGCCAGCATCCCATTCGCCTTCCTGACCACCTGCTGCACCTGCAGGCTGGGTTTTTGCGACTCATGCACAAGGACCCTGAGGTCCCTCTGCACTGTCGCCTGCTGCAGTTTTTCACCACGTAAGTAATAGTCCTTCCTACCATTATTCCTACCAAAGTGGACCACCTCGCACTTGCCAACATTAAATTCCATTTGCCAGTTCCTGGCCCATTCGCCCAGCCTATCTAGATCCTTCTGCAGACTCTCCACACCCTCCGCGCAATTTGCTGTTCCACCAATCTTGGTGTCATCAGCAAATTTCGACACCATACACTCGGTTCCCTCCTCCAGATCATCTATATAAATGGTAAATAGCTGAGGCCCCAGCACCGACCCCTGGGGCACTCCACTAGTCACCAACCACCAATCCGAATAGCACCCATTGACCCCCACTCTCTGCCTCCTATTTGACAGCCAATCCTCTATCCACACTAACACCCTACCCCCAACTCCATGCCCCCTTACCTTCTGCAATAACCTCTTGTGAGGTACCTTGTCAAATGCCTTCTGAAAATCAAGAAAGAGCACATCCACCGGCTCTCCTCTATCCACCGCCCTAGACACATCCTCATAGAACTCCAATAAATTCGTCAGACACGACTTCCTCTTAACAAAACGGTGCTGCATCTGCTCTATCAAGCAATTCCCCTCAAGATGCCTCGCTATTTCCTCCTTGATGACGGATTCTAACATTTTACCTACAACAGACATTAAACTAACTGGCCTATAATTCCCTGCCTTTTGCCTGCCACCCTTCTTAAACAACGGCGTAACATTAGCCATTTTCCAATCTTCCGGCACTTCCCCGGAATCCAGCGACGTTTGGAAAATAACCACCAAGGCATCCACTATCACCTCCGCCATTTCTTTCAGAGCCCTCGAATGCATTCCATCCGGTCCTGGGGACTTGTCCACAATCAGTCCCTCCAGTCTGTCAAGCACCGCCTCTCTAGTAACAATAATGTCATTGAGACCCTCCAGTCCTACCATCTTTCCATCGCTAACACCCGGCAAATTATTCACGTCCTCCTCCGTGAAGACCGAAACAAAAAAGTTATTCAAGGCCTCAGCCATTTCCCCATCCCCTACCACTAAGTCCCCCCTCTCATCCTCTAAGGGTCCAACGTTCACCCTAGCCAGCCCCTTCCTTTTTATATATTTATAAAAACTCTTGCTATTCTTTTTTATATTAAGCGCTAGCCCAGCTTCATAGTTTATCCTACCCTTCTGTATCAACTTCTTTGTCAATCTTTGTTGACATTTAAACTTCTCCCAATCCTCTTCTCGCCCACTACTCTTAGCTACTCTAAAGGCCTCCGCTTTTAATTTAACACTTTCCTTCACCTCCTTCGTTATCCACGGCTTATTACCTCTCCTCCTATGGTCCTTTCTAACCATCGGAATAAATTTCTGCTGAGCACCAAGAAAGATCTCCTTAAAGATCCTCCACTGCTCCTCAGCAGACCTACCTTCCAACGCGCTCCCCCAGTCAACATTCTTCAATTCCTCTCTCATCCTACCGTACTCCCCTCTGTTCAAACAAAGGACGCGTGTCCGGGAACCCACTTTCTCCTCCTCCATCTGCACCAGAAACTCCACCATACAATGATCACTCTCCCCAAGAGGATCCTTCACCACAAGGTCCCTAATTCTAACCTGGTGTTGTGAGACTTCTTACTGTGTTTACCCCAGTCCAACGCCGGCGTCTCCACATCATGACTTCCATGACCGAGTCAGTTCTGTATCCACCTTGTCAGCTCACCTCTGATCCCATGTGACTTCATTTTTGCATCAGTCTGCTTTACTGAAGTCCACATAGACAATGTCCACAGCCCTACCTTCATCAATCATCTTCGTTATTTCCTCGAAAAACTCGATCTAGGGAGACATAACCTCTCCTTCACAAAATCATGTTGCTAATACTTCCACTTATTTCCAAATGGGAGTAAATCCTGTTTCAAAAAATCCTCTCCAACAATTTCCCTACCATTGATGTAAGACTCACTGGCCTGTAATTACCTGAATTATTCTTCCTACTCTTCTTAAACAAAGGACTAACATTGGCTATTCTCCAATCCTCTGGGACCTCCCCTCTAGCCAGTGTGGATATAAAGATTACTCTCAAGGCCCCAGCAATTTCCTTCCTTGCCTCTCTCAGTGTTCTGGGGTATATCCCATCAGGCGCTGCAGACTTTTCTACCTTAAATGTTTCTCAAGAACCCAAATACAACCTCCTTTTTGATCTCAACATGACTCAAACTATCTACACATCCTTTCCCAGAGGCATCATCCACCAAGTCCTTCTCTTTGGTGAATACTGATGCAAAGTACTCATTTAATACCTTGCCCATTTCCTCTGGCTTCACACATAGATTCCCTCCCCCATTCTTGAGGGGGCCAACCCTCTCCCTGGCTACCCTCTTGCTCTATATACATGAATAAAAATCTTTGGGATTTTCCTTAATCCTGCTGGCCAATGATTTTTCGTGACCCTTTTTAGCCCTTCTTACTCCTTGCTTAAGTTTCTTTCGACTTTCCTTGTGTTCCACACTTGCTTCATGTGTTCCCAGCCTCCTAGCCTTGAAAATGCTTCTTTTTTTTCTTTGACTAACTTCACAATATCTCTCGTTATCCAAGGTTCCCAAAACTTGCCATACTTATCCTTCATCCTTACAGGAATGTGCATGTCCTGAGTCACTATCAATATACACTTGAAAGCCTCCCACATGCCAGATGTTGATTTGTCCTCAAACATCTGCCCCCAATCTATATTCTTTAGTTCCTGCCTAACATTGTTACAATTAGCCTTCCCCCAATTTAGCACCTTAACTTGAAGACTACACTTATCTTTATCCATCAATACCTTAAAGCTTACTGAATTGTGGTCACTGTTCCCAAACTGCTCCCCTTATGAAATGTCGACCACTTGGCCGGATTCATTTCCCAATACCAGGTCTAGTATGGCCCCTTCCCTAGTTGGACTATCATAGAAACCCTACAGTACAGAAAGAGGCCATTCAGCCCATCAAGTCTGCACCAACCACAATCCCACCCAGACCCTACCCCATATCCCTACATATTTATCCACTAATCCCTCTAACCTGCACATCTCAAGACACAAAGGGGCAATTTTTTTAGCATGGCCAATCTACCAAACCCGCACATCTTTGGACTGTGGGAGAAAACCAGAGCACCCGGGGAAACCCACGCAGACACAAGGAGAATGTGCAAACTCCACACAGACAGTGACCCAAGCCAGGAATCAAACCCAGGTCCCTGGAGCCATGAAGCAGCAGTGCTAACCACTGTGCTACCGTGCTGCCACAATCTACATACTGTTTCAAGAAGCCATCTTGGATGCTCCTACAAACTCTGCCCCATCCACGCGACGAGCACTAAGTGAGTCCCAGTCAATATAGGGAAAGTTAAAATCTCCCATCACAACGACCCTGTTACTTTTACACCTTGCCAAAATCTGCCTACATGTTCCTCTATCTCCCACTGACAGTTGGGCAGCCTGTAGTAAACCCCCAACATTGTGACTACATTCCTATTCCAGAGTTCTACCCATATTGCCTCGCTGTATGAGCCTAGGTGTACCCAGGTACCAGCTGCCATTATACTTGTAGATGGAAGGGGTCATGAGTTTGGAAGGTACTGCAAAAGGAATCCTGGTAGTAAACACTGCTCCCATTGTTCATCAGTGGTAGAAATATTGAATGTTTATGGAAGGGGCACCAGTCAAGTGGGCTGCTTTGTCCTGGATGGTGTCAAGTTTCTTTGGTATCGTTGAAGCAGCATTCATCCAGGTAAATATTCAGTCACATTCCAAACTTGTGCCTTGTAGATGGTGGTCAGGCTTTGGGGAGTCAGGAGATGAGTTACTTGCCACAGGATTCTTAGCTTCTGACTTGCTTTTTAATACTTATTTATGTGGCTAGTCCAGTTCAGTTTCTGGTCAATGTTAACCCCCATTACGTTGATAGTGAGGATTCAGCGATGAACATAAAGAACATAAGACTAGGAGCAGGAGTAGGCCATCTGGCCCATTGAGCCTGCTCCGCCATTCAATAAGATCATGGCTGATCTTTTTGTGGACTCAGCTCCACTTTCCTGCCCGCTCACCATAACCCTTAATTCCTTTACTGTTCAAAAATGTATCTATCCTTGCCTTAAAAACATTCAATGAGGTAGCCTCAACTGCTACACAGGACATGGAATTCCAAAGATTTACAACCCTTTTGATGAAGAAATTCCTCCTCAACTCAGTTCTAAATCTGCTCCCCCTTATTTTGAGGCTTTGCCTCCTAGTTCTAGTTTCACCTATCAGTGGAAACAACTTCCCTGCTTCTATCTTATCTGTTCCCTTCATAATTTTATATGTTTCTATAAGATCTCCCCTTGTTCTTCTGAACTCCGATGAATCTAGCCCCAGTCTACTTGTCTCTCCTCTTAAGCCAATCCTCTCAACTCTGGAATCAATCTAGTGAATCTTCTCTGCACTCCCTCCAGTGCCAATATATCCTTTCTCAAGTAAGGAGACCAAAACTGTACACAGTACTCCAGGAGTGGCCTCACTAGCATGTTATACAGCTGCAATATAACCTCGCTGTTTTTAAACTCCATCCCTATTGCAATAAAGGACAAAATTCTATTTGCCTTCTTAATTACCTGCTGCATGTGCAAACCAACTCCTTGAGATTCCTTCACAAGGACACCCAGATCCCTCTGCACAAAGGATGGCAATGCCATTAAATATCAAGGGGTGATGGTTAGATTCTCTCTTCGATTAGAGTAGGGTAGAAGCACAGAATCATTATACTAATTGAGAATGGTAGCGGACATTTAGAGAACAGGAGAAACAACTTCATAAGCATGCTTATGCTCAAGCATGCTGCAGTCGACATGCGCGCAAGAGATATAGCTAAAGCATGTGCAAGTAGAGGATTTGCAAGAAAAGTAGTTTTCTACATGAGTAATAGTGTGGAATGCCTATCCAATGATTGATTTTAAACAGAAACACTAATTTACTTTACTTATAATTAATCTCCTAATAAACATTCTAGTAACGTAACATTTAATTGGGCTCTCAACAAGATGTTGTGAGACACAGTAACTCTTCAGCTCATTCCTTCAATCGATAGTGTACACACTGGTTACATGTCCAGAGCCTAAACATTGCATTCCAGCATTAACAGAAAATTTCACGATAGTATAAAGATAGTTCAAAGATATAAAGACATTTAAATGACATAAGTACATATAATATATTGATAATTAAAAACAGAAATGGTAAGTTTCTAAGGAAATGTTTATCACATTTCCTTTCAATAATGCCTTTCTTTGTTCATTTTTAATAATATTGAATTACCTTCATTTTATTTTAATCATTTGAACTTTCACTTATTTCTACTCAAATTCATGTTTCTAATATTCCTCTTATGCAACCAACTTGCATGTGTCTTGGCAAACTGCAAATTGGAAGAGAATTAGAGCAAGCACCACAGACAATGGCGAGTTCATTCTCTCTACTAGGAACGGGTTAAACCAATGACCATCTATAATACCAGATAGGGAGTTGATAAGAAGCGCTTCAACTCCAAAGAACAAATTAAAAGAATAAAGGACAACCAACCAACTGCCAGAATGACCATGTTTAAAACAACCTTCTATTCATCAAGGTTTATCCATTGTAAGAAGGCCTACCACTTTACCAACTGTTGTAAAAACAAGATCTGGAAGAATTGTAGTGTCCCAAGACTGACTGAAGCTGTAAAAACAAAGATTTGAAGTGGAATACAGAGGGGTGGTTTGGAGAGAAGGGATAGTAGAGGTAAAACAGGAAAACAATAAATAGATTGGATAAAGACCTGGGGGAGGTGTAGTACAAGGGTCTAATGCAGAGTTAATGTGGGACTGGGTATAGTACTACCCAACTGTGATGTAAAGGAGGTTCTTGCTATAGAAGGGGTGCAGCACAGGTTTACCAGACTGATTCCTGGGATGGGGTGACTGACATATGAGGAGAGATTGAGTTCTATGAGGAAGTTTATGAGGATATAACAAGTGCAGTTGACAGAGGGGAACCAGTGGATGTGGCGTATTTAGATTTCCAGAAGGCATTCGATAAGGTGCCTCACAAAAGGTTGTTGCATAAGATAAAGGTACACGGAGTTGGGGGTAAAATGTTAGCGTGGATTGAAGATTGGCTATCTAATAGAAAGCAGAGAGTCGGAATAAATGGGTGCTTTTCCAGTTGGCAATCAGTGACTAGTGGCGTGCTGCAGGGATCAGTGCTGGGGCCTCAACTATTTACCATTTGCATAGACGATCTGGAGGAGGGGACCAAGTGTAGGGTAACAAAGTTTGCAGATGACACAAAGATGAGTGGGAAAGCAAATTGCATGGAGGACACAGAAAGTCTGCAGAGAGATTTGGATAGGGTAAGTGAGTGGGCAAGGATCTGGCAGATGGAGTATAACGTTGCTAAGTGTGAGGTTATCCACTTTGAAAGGAATAGTAGTAAAACGACTATTTTTTAAACGGTGAAAAATTACAACATGCTACTGTGCAGAGCGACCTGGGGGTCCTTGTGCATGAATCACAAAAACTTAGCTTGCAGGTGCATCAGGTGATTAAGAAGGCAAATGGAATGTTGGCCTTTATCGCGAGATGGATGGAGTATAAAAGCAGGGAAGTCGTGCTGCAACTGTACAGGGCACTGGTGAGGCCACAACTAGAGTACTGTGTACAGTTTTGGTCTCCTTATTTAAGAAAAGATATAATAGCTTTGCAGGGGGTACAGAGAAGGTCCACCAGGTTGATTCCGGAGATGAGAGGGTTAGCTTATGAGGAGAGATTGAGTAGACTGGGCCTGTACTCATGGGAGTTTAGAAGGTTGAGGGGAGATCTTATAGAGACATATAAGATAATGAAGGGGCTAGACAGGGTAGAAGCAGCGAGGCTATTTCCACTTACAATAGAAGCAAGAACTAGGGGGCAGAGCCTCAAAATACAGGGGAGTCAATTTAAAACAGAGCTGAAGGAGGAACTTCTTCTCCCAGAGGGTAGCGAATGTTTGGAATTCTCTGCCCAGTGAAGCAGCAAAGGCTACCTCGTTAAGTATGTTTAAGTCACAGATAGATTTTTAACCATTAAGGGAATTAAGGCTTATGGGGAGTGGGCAGGTAAGTGGAACTGAACCCACTATCAGATCAGCCATGATCTTATTGAATGGCAGAGCAGGCTTGAGGGGCTAGATGGCCTACTCCTGCTCCTATTTCTTATGTTCTTACATTCACTGGAGTTTAGAAGAGTGAGGGGGTTCTCATAGAAACCTATAAAATTGTTATCAGGACTAGGCAGGGTAGATGTAGGCAGGACATTTCCAGTAGTGGGGAGTCCAGAACCAGGGATCACAGGCTAAGGATATGGACTAAATTGTTTAGGAAGGAGATGAGGAGTAAATTCTTTACCCAGAGAGCAGAAAGCCAATGGAATTCACTACCACAGAAAGCAGTTGAAGTCAAAACATTATATGTTTTCAAGAAGGATAGACATAGTTAGCCGTAGCTCTGGGGCTAAAGGGATCAAAAGATATGGGGGGGGGAGAAGGGGGGAATAGGTTAGCAAGTTAGAGGATCAGTCATGATCATTATAAATGCCAGAGAAGACTCAAAGGGCCAAATAGCCTTTTCCTGCTCCTATTTTCAATGTTTCTATGCTCCCTTCTTTGACCGGAATTTCACCACCCTGCCTGCCACAGGAATTGGAGGAGGCAAGGGGCAGAACACAGAAAGGTCCTTTGACCTCACATGGAATTTTATGCTTTCGGGATGAGCAAAGCTATAAAATCCCGCCCTATGTTTCTATGTCAAGAGGGTGGTCTTGTACTGGGCAGAGACGTATATAGAGAGAAATGTTGAGACAGCTCCTAGCTTAGACCTTATGCTCTATATATGTACATAGATATGGGTAGTTAATAAAACACTTACTGTTAAATGATACAAAATTCAGATTCTTTTCATGAGCCCAATTGAGGCACATACATCTTACAACAAAGGTCACAGGTTTGGAAGATGCCGTCAAAGATGCCTTGGTGAGATACTACAGTGCATCTTATAAATGGCAGTAGTATCACACTGCATAATCGATCATTTGTCTTATGTTAAAACTACTGAAATTAATCAGTAGTAACAAATTTAAATATAGTGATCCTACTCATTGCTTAATAAATTGCTGTTAAAGTTTAATTATTAGTGTCACAATAGGCTTACATTAACACTACAATGAAGTTACTGTGAAAATCCCCAGCCATGTGAAAATCGCCACACTCCAGTGCCTGTTCAAGTACACTAAGGGAGGATTTAGCATGGCCAATTCACATAACCTGCACGTGTTTCAGACTGTGGGAGGAACTGTGGGTAAAGGGTTACACGCGCCTCTGGAAGTGCGTGCAGGGTTACAAGTGTCTCTGGCGGTGTGTGCAGAGGGCGCTGCATTGGGAGGTCCCAGTCTGGCCCTCCCTGCTCTGGGGGGTGGGGTTAAACCGTCTCCTGTCGACGTGGTACCGCTGCTGTTGGGTGCCAGGGCTATTCACTGACTGCTGCTGAAGAAGCCGTCGCAATGGGTCTGCGAAAGAAAAGCAAGAACCCGCCGGTGCTCAGCCATGAATTCATTATCCAGAACCACGCCGACATCGTGTCGTGTGTCGCCATGGTCTTCTTGCTGGGGCTGATGTTCGAGGTGAGCGACGGCGGCGCGGGACTGGTCTCCGAGGGGGGCGGGGATGAGCCGAGCCGGGTCTGGAGCGGGCCCCACATTACGTGGCATTCGGCTGCGTTCAGTGTGTCCAGCGGAGCAGGGCCGCTGAGGGGTCAAGCTCGGAACAATGCACTCAGCTGTCTGATCTTCCCGGGGACCTGGAGCGGCCCTGCTCACAGAGGGCAGCGGCCTCGCCTCAGTGCTACCCTGGCAGTACCGGGCTGCGGTTACCCGGGCTCCCTCAGGAGTTCGCTGCCGCTGAGCACTGTGGGAGTTGTAGTGTCATTGTTATATTACAGTGTGGGAGTGGTGAAGATGTGGACTATAAGACCCAGAGTGCCGTGCGTGATGGAGGGGCGGGGCCTCGGTGTTGAGCACTTCAGGTTGACGTGTACAATTCTGTGCATTTCCCCAGCTCTGTGCAGTCTCCAACATTAATGTGTAGATATCTGATATTGAAAATCCTGCTCTGGTTTCAAATACAAACAAAAGGTATTAAAAACATAAAATAATCCTCGGCACAGGTAATATCTGTCGAGGGGCTTCAGATCTGGGCTAAAGGATAATGCAGTCTGAACCAAATACTGCGTTATAGTGTCGATGTATTCGCTATAATTTTGTGTGACGTGTCCTGCGTTCAACATGAGAAGAGAGCCGACATATATTGCTGTTTTTTGTCCTAAATGGCCTGACTGATGGAGGCAACTTGCTTTGTGTCGAATCACATGGTTAGATGCTGTACCTTTAGTACACTTGGCATAAGAACATACTATAAACTGGAGGATTAGACCATACCATTCTATCAAGCCTGCTCCGCCATTCAGTGTAATTATAGTTGAGCTTCGACTTAACTGCACTTTCCCACCCACTGCCCGTACACCTTGATTCACTGAGAAACCTCTTGTGCGTATCCATATTTTTAATTTGTATTTTAAATCAAAATTGCATACAGTAACTTGCTGATTATATATTCTGGGAGAGGTCCTGCTGCACCAACATTGACAAAGAGGTATGGTTATAACATGTTTGTACTGTCGATTTTGATTATAAAATACAGACATAAGAACTTAAAATATTATAAAAATAAGAACATTTTTGACTTTAAAACGGTAATTGCATCAGTATACCCTGGTTCCGTTATCCTCTGTCCTTTCAAGCTGCTTCACCTAAAGATTACATTTAGCTCTTCATGTGAAAAGCTGTAAAAAGACTATAAATGTAATGCAAGTCATTTCTTTAAAAGAAAGCATAAAACAGGGTCAAGTTACATTATATCTCAAATTTAAGTTCAATTTTTTTAGAACTCTCCATACCTAAACAATCATTGTTTTGTCTAGCCAGTTGTAGAATTTATTAACCGGCTTGACTTGGACTTCAAGTCCATTGCTCGCTTCAGTTGCCCAATCAAAGGTATGGAACTTTCATTGCTTGAACTTGAGCTCAGCTCTCTACACCAGATCCAATCTGTCACCAGTGTGCAATCATTTGTGCATTAGTCTTCCTCATGCTTCTCAACCATTCTAAAGCCTTTGGTCCACTTCATTGTTCTGTGATGCCAGTCCTCACCCTTTCAGCACTTCCTGGCTCTGTCCCTACTTCGTGCCTTTCTTCTCTAGTAAAACCCTAACTTTATAATCTTGCAGTTCTCCTTGTTGGCCATCACATTTCTACTATTTATGAATCACAAACAATTTAGAATGTTGTAATCCTTGCACTCCTCTACACATAAGAACATAAGAAATAGGAGCGTGAGTAGGCCATCTAGCCCTTCGAGCCTGCCCCGCCATTCAATAAGATCATGGCTGATCTGAAGTAGATCAGTTCCACTTTCCCACTTCCTCCCATAACCCTTAATTCCCCTGTTTATCTGAAACCTATCTACCCGTGACTTAAATATATTCAGCGAGGTAGCCTCCACCACTTCAACGGGCAGAGAATTCCAGAGATTCACCACCCTTTGAGTGAAGAAGTTCTTCCTCAACTCTGATCTAAACTGCCCCCCACTTATCTTGAGGCTGTACCCTCTAGTCCTGCTATCCTTTCTAAGCGGGAAGAATCTCTCTACCTCTACCCTACCTATCCCCTTCATTATCTTATACGTCTCTATAAGATCCCCCTCCGCCTTCTAAACTCCAACGAGTACAGACCCAGTCTATTTAGTCTTTCTTCATAGTTCAACCCCCTCGTCTCCGGTGTCAGCCTAGTGAACCTTCTCTGCACTCCCTCCAAGGCCAATCTATCCTTCTACAAGTGCAACGACAAAACTGCACACAGTACTCCAGCTGCGGCCTCACCAGTACCCTGTACAGCTGCAGCAAGACCTCCTACTTTTATATTCTATCCCCCTCGCTATAAAGGCCAACATTCCATTCGCCTTCTTGATCACCTGGTTCACCTGCAGACTGGGTTTTTGCGACTCGGGCACAAGGACCCCCAGGTCCCTCTGCACTGTGGCATGCTGCAGCTTTTTGCCTTTTAAATAATAATCCCTCCTACTATTATTTCTGCCAAAGTGGATAACCTCACACTTGCTACCATTATACTCCATCTGCCAGGTCCTCGCCCACTCGCTCAGCCTATCCAGATCTCTCTGCAGACTTTCCACACCCTCCACGCAATTTGCTTTTCCACTCATCTTCGTGTCATCAGCAAATTTCATCACCCTACACTCAGCCCCCTCCTCCAGATCATCTATGTAAATGGTAAACAGTTGAGGCCCCAGCACCGATCCCTACGGCACTCCACTAGTCACCAACTGCCAACCAGAATAGCACCCATTGATAACAACTCTCTGCTTCCTATCAGACAGCCAATCCTCCATCCATGCTAACACCTTACCCCCAACTCTGTGCACCCTAACCTTCGGTAGCAAACTTTTGTGAGGCACCTTATCAAACGCCTTTTGGAAATCTAAACAAACCCCACATCCACCGGTTCCCCTCTGTTTACCGCACTAGTCACATCTTCATAGACATCCAATAAATTCGTCAAACATGACTTCCCCGTAACGAATCGATCAAACCATTCTTTTCTAGGTGCCTCACTATTTCTTCTTTGACAGATGCTGGAGTTTCCATTGTCCCCAATCTCACTGAAGTTTATTGGATTTCCATATCTTAGAGAATTGACAACGCCTTCTGGAAAAATAAATCTCATTTTCCATTTCAGGCTCCTCTTTACGTCTCTTGAACATGTTGTCACCTCCCATGCCCATCTTTCACACAACTGTACATTTGAGTTTCTTCAACTTGGTTTCCTGCCCCGGCCTCAACATGGAAAGGTCTCCCTTCAGTCACAAGTGCCATCCTCTATAACCATGGTATATTATCCTTGAGCTCTAAAGCATTTGGTACACTTGTCCATACTTTTGCTGACATCCAGCTTTATCTCTTCACTACTCAAGTTCTTCTCTGTATTCTGGTTACTTGGCCAAATTAGTCTTACATAAACTACAGTTTCCTCTGATTAAACATTGGGAATTTTGTTCCATTGTCTCATACTTCACCAGGCATATTCGCAACTCTGGCATCTTCCATGGTCTTGAGCTAAAATTCCCATTTCTATTCCTCAAAAGTTCTTCCTACATTCAGCTCCATTTATTTCACCGAACACTGCTCCTTCCTCAGCCCTATTATTGAAATTCTCATCCTTTTGTAAATTCCACATTTAATTATTCAAATGCACTCCTGGTTGGCGTCCACTCTCCAAAGGCTACAGAACATTCCAAATTCTGCTATACACATCCAAATCCCATTCTAATCACCCTATGCATGCTGGTCCAGATAATGTCACATTGCCCTAGTGCCCTAAAATTCTCATCTGCACATTTGAATCCCTTCATGATCTTGCCTTTCCTGTCTGACAATGCATCCTCCCACTCCAATCATATGTCCACGACCACTGTCACCTTCTGTGCACTTTGTGCCCCAGTATTGGTAGCTACATCTCAGTTCATCTGGGCATCATGCTTTGGGATTCCATCTTTAAACTTTCCTGCCTCTTTCTATCTGTCTCCTTAAAGATCCCCTCTTTCACCAAGCTTTTGGTCATAGCTCCCATCATTTGGTGTCTATTTGTATCGGATTAAGGCACTATGAAACACCGTAGGATATATTTTATGTTCGTTATGCTGTGTAAGAATGAGTTGGTGTTCCTTCAATATTAATAGCTGTTGTAGTAAAGTAAGTTGTACTTGGATCTTCAAGGTTTTTTTTATCTGGGTGCATTTGAGGATTAGAAGAGTTTTAAGTTTTGTTCCTGAAAATCCTTTCCCTGTTCATAGAATCTCTGTAGTGCAGAAGGAAGCCATTTGGCTCATTGAGTCTGCACAGACTCTCAGAGCATCTTGACCAGGCCCTATCCCTGTAACCCCACTCATTTACCCTGCTAAACCCTCTATTACCTCGAGGAAGCCCACGCACACACGGGGAGAATGTGCAAACTTCATGCAGTCAGTCATTCAAGGCTGAAATTGAACCCCGTCACTGGCGCTTTGAGGCAACAGTGCTAACAGTGCCATTGTGCTGCCTTTTGCTTGAAGATGCTGGATATGGTTTCACATGTCTTTGCAGCCCTGTTATTTCACCATGGTGATTATTAATTCACTTGTGAATCTAAACTGTGTGGATCAACATTTGAGTGCAGAATCTAATTGTGACCTTATCTCTTGTCAAAGCATGTATATGAGCAGATAATGATCAGAGTATGAACTGTGGATACTTTTTATTTTGCTCCTAGATAAATTATCGCACCTCAGTGTGGCTCTAATCAGATTAACATGAACAACTTTTAAAAGTGCTTTCTTCTGATTCTGACTTAATACTGATCAAAACGTAGTTTTGTTCATATACATGTGTATACATAAAAATTGTAAAAGAATAAATAATATGGTTGGAATTTTCTGTCCCACTGACGGCGCACTCCCGCTGCAGGTTTCACGGCAACGAAGGCGTCATCCAGTGGGAAACCCCATTGGCAGCTATGGGACCAAAAGACCCCACTGCCAGCAATGGCGGGCCATCTCCTGCCACTGCAAAATACATGGCAGGTTGCACACTAAATCCAATGGCTGACATTGTTTTTCAGCTGTTACAGTACATGTGATCCATTTGATTGCTACACTGTTGACTGGAATGTCTAGAGGGAGAGGTTAAAGCTTCTTGGACTTGCTTCATAGTCATTGAAAAGGATTTGGAGGTGAGGAGTCGCATTTTACGTTCTTTTTGATGCTTGGAGATTGGGTAAGTTATCATTGCTCATTTATGATAACTGAGCTGATATTTGAACTTTGCTGTTTTGCAGATGACTGCTAAGATGGCTGTTTCTTTTGTCACACTTCAATATAATGTTACATTCCATGCAACAGGTATGTTTTCTCACAATTTTTAAGATTTCTCACAACAGTAACTTACATTCTGTCTTTGACATAAAATGGCTCAAGGTGCTTCCCAGAAACACAGGTGAAATTTGACATATAAGATATTAGGGCGGAGGTAGGTTTTAAAAAGCATGAGTAAAGTGAGGTGGAAAGATTTGGGAGGCTTGTTGGGGGGAGTGGGTGGGTGGGATGGTGAATTCCAGAGCTTTAGGGTCATGGCAGCTTAAGGTATGACTATCATTTGTGGAGCACTTAAAATCAAAAGTGCACAAAAGGCCAGTGTTGAAGATATGCAGAAATTTCAGAGGTTTGGAGGAGTTTACAGTGATGGGGAGGGGCAGTCTTGAGGGATTTGAAAAGATGAATGAGAATTATAAAATTGAGGCATTGCCGGACTGAGAGTCATTGTGGGTCAAGTGAGCATAGGGATGAAGACTACACGGGCAGAAAAGGTTTGGATTACCTCAAGGATGCGAGGCTATGAGAGCTTTGAAGTAGTTGAATTGAAAAGCAATAAAGACATGGAGGAGAAGAATTGCTAATGTGGGCCACTGGCCTTCATATCAGAGTTGTACATTTTAATGCTGGTGGTATTTCCTTGCTAGCTCTAACACCATAAAATTTTAAAGGGGAACTGAGAGACATGGAAGTGTCTTGTGATCATGTTGAAGCCTGCAAGGCAAATTGAGAAGCTGCTGAAGATAGATAGACATGTAGAGGTTAGGAGCAGGGAAGATAGTTTAAACCTGAGTCACTGATTAAGTCCCAGTTGGATCATAGTGCCTAATTCTGTTTAAAGTTTTTTTATCTATTAGTCATAAGTAAGGCTACATTAACGCTGCAGTGCAGTTACTGTGAAATCCCCCTAGTTGCCACACATTGGCACCTGTTTGGGTCAATGCACCTAACTAGTACGTCTTTCAGACTGTGGGAGGAAATCGGAACCCCCAGAGGAAACTCGTGCAGACACAGAGAGCAAGCTCCACATAGACAATGACCCAAGCTGGGAATCAAACCCGGGTCCCTGGCGCTGTGAGGCAGCAGTGCTAACTACTGTATCACCATGCCACCTGCCAATTCTGGGTCCACATTTTAGAAAGCCTGTTGAGGCCTTGGGAGGGCTGCAAAAGAGGTGCTTCAGAATGGTCTGAGTATTGTAGGACTTTATGGAGAGACTAGAAAAACTGGTTGTTCTCCTTAAGGCTGAATAGCTTTAACAGAAGATTTTTATAGATTTTATGATGTAGGGTAAATGAGGAACAACAGTTTCCAGGGGCAGGAGGATCTGTTACCAGAGAGACAAATTTAATTTATCACTGTAATTGGCAAAAGAACCAGGACGACATGAAGAGTATATTTTGTATAAACACAGCAAGTTATGATGATCTGGAATGCACTGCCTGACATAGTGGTGAGAGTAGATTCAGTAGTAACTTTCAGAGGGAAGAATTATGGAGAAATGGCAGCAGGACAATCCCCAGCAATTTGTTAGTTGGTGGGGCTTGTGGGACTCGGAATACAGTGTGAAGAGAGAAAGAGAGGGGACAGCATGAAGAGGGGAAGAGATCAGCAGGTGCAGGGGATGGAGAGACTGTGGCAGGTTTCCTTGAGAGGCCAGGGAAGTACTCCTCCTCCAGCAGCCCACGTTTGTTGGCTGCCACATCCGTTTAGGAAGCCAGATCTATAGCCGTTAAATTCAAATTGTGCTTAAGTCTGAAATAGATATCCTCATTTAAATATTATAATTACCAAATGGTGTCTCCAGAGCATGTTACTCATCTGATGCTAAACACAGCCCAGTTAAATGTATTTGTGGCATGTTGGAGTCACATTTCCATTTTTAACAATTTACCCTCAGTCCCTACCGCTGATCCATTGGTTGCTCCACCTTGGGGAGATTAAAACTGCCTCCATAATTCCTAAGGCTTCAGCAATTTCCTCCTCCATCTCCCTCTGGATTTGAGAATGTAGTTGGTTAGCCTTGATGCTTTGTCTTCCTTTAGCCTAACTAACATATTGAAAATGTTCTTTTTCCCATATTATACCTCTTACTTTCAACCATCTCAGCATTCTAACCACACTTTCTCCTTTCAGATACTCCTTAAAACATATCTCATTGGTCAGGCTTTTGGTCACCTGACCTAATAGCTGTTTATGTGGCCCAGCCATATTTAATTTTCTAATACTCCTGTGAAACACCTTGGGGTGTTTTATTACGTTAAATGTGCTATTTAAGTATAAGTTTAATTTTCCTTGTCCTGCACTTCATTTATTTTTCTAATTGTCCTTTTGTTTGTTATTACTCTTACAATTCTTGTAGGTTTTCTTCAATTTTAATTAGTCTAATCTCTAACTGTATCCATGATACCTTTAAAAATGGAATATACTGACCCTAATCCCACTCTTGCTCTACAGACTTGTGTGCCAATTCCCCCTGTTACCCTATCTGAGCCAGCTTGAAGCTGATCTTTCTAAAATATGTTCTAATCCAATCCAGTGTTTCAGTTTGTGTACCGATAGCTTTCCTTTATGGCTGAAGCTTAAACTGTACCATATTGTGGTCATTATTCTCAAGATACTTGCATTTAGACTGATCTATTTCATTACTCAGTGAGATCCAGCAACACCAGCCGCCTTAACATAAGAACATAAGAAATAGGAGCAGGAGTAGGCCATCTGGCCCTTCGCGCCTGCCCCGCCATTCAATAAGATCATGGCTGATCTGTCGTGGCTCAGTTCCACTTTCCCGCCCTCTCCCCATAACCCCTAATCCCCTCTCTTATCAAAAACCCATCAACCCGCTTCTTAAAAATATTTAGCGAGGCAGCCTCCACCACTTCAACGGGCAGAGAATTCCAGAGATTCACCACCCTTTGAGTGAAGAAGTTCCTCCTCAACTCCGTTCTAAACCGCCCCCCCTTTATCTTGAGGCTGTGCCCCCTAGTCCTACTGTCTTTTTTGAGCGGGAAGAGTCTCTCCACCTCTATCCTATCCATCCCATTCATCATCTTATACGTCTCAATGAGATCTCCCCTCATTCTTCTAAACTCTAACGAGTACAAGCCTAGTTTATTCAGCCTCTCCTCATAGCTCAACCCCCTCAACTCCGGTATCAGCCTAGTAAACCTCCTCTGCACTCCCTCCAAGGCCAAAATATCCTTGCGCAGGTGCGCAATAAACCCCTATTAATCCTGCCTTCGACTCTCCCCCTCACCCCCACACACACAGACCTCTGCAAACAATTCAATGACACTAACTCAAATTAGAAGGGCAGGGGAGCTACCTTCAGTGTCCTGGCCAATATTTATCCCTCAATCAGCACCACAAAAGATGATGATTTGGTCGCTATCATGTTGCTGTTTATGGGAGCTTGCCGCCTTTCCTATAACAGTGACTACATTTCATGCTACTTCATTTGTTGTAAAGTGCCTTGAGACATCTGGTAATCATGAAAAGTGCTATATAAATGCATGTCTTTTTTTTCAATTGCTAAATTGATATTTAAAAGCCTCCCCAAATATAATGTTACATCTCATTTCTCTTAAGATGCCTGTAGTCTTACTTTTCCATTTCCTTCCACAATTTGCATTCATTAGTATCTGGAAACAGTCATCTACAATAGAACTATTTGTGCTTTTGTTTTACATATAAAATTTAAGCATAAATAAATTATGAATTATTTGTTTAATTTCTTAGATGAAAAGGCTGAGCAATTTATTCTTTACCATTATGGCTGGAAAGACTTGGCTACAGTTTTCTTTTACACGTTGGTTGCTATCATTCTCCATGCCATCTTGCAAGAGTATGTGCTTGATGTGAGTATAGTTGCATTTTTAAAATCACTGAAGTACTGCATTTCTCCAGCTACAAGATGACCATGAACTTTTATTTCAGAAAATCAGTAGGCGAATGCACTTTTCAAAAACAAAGCACAGCAAATTCAATGAATCTGGACAGCTTGGCGTTTTTTACCTGGTATCTTTTGTCTGGGGAATGTGCATTCTAGCCTCTGTAAGTATAACATTTATTTTGTATGGCTAATATTTTCACTATAATACATTACCACATGGTCTAAATAAACACTTTATTTTCTAGGAAAATTATGCAACAAATCCTACAAACTTATGGGAAAGCTATCCGCACACACTGATGCCGTGAGTACTTTTTTAAAATTGCTGCAAGTAAAAGCACATGTTGAAAAAAATCAGTGCCATATTCAAATACAGGTCTTTCTAAAGATAGTTTTTTTTTAACTGTTTCTCTTTATCTGAAGAACTGATATATACTGGCATATGAGAGGTGATTGTGCATTCACACTGGAGGAAGTATGGCTCAAAAAATTGGGGCTACAATGTTGTATGCTTAATTCAGTCCTGTGGTCCCTTCAGAGCACAGCTCCTTGCTGTGAGTTCAGGACTATAGAATTAGCCTTTTGGTTTCATGGGCACCAGTCATATTCCAATGCTTTGTTCTTTACAGCAACCATTTCAGTCTATTAAATGTTAGAAGTTTTACAGCCATGCTGGATTTCATGTTTGCCTCATTTCCACACATAACTGGGATGGCAAGCAGGAGCTTAGATAGCTTTCCTCTTTTAGTAACTGATATTAGTTCCGTATCACAACAAGGGAGAAGCGATAAATTGAAATCCCTAATGCATTTTCCCTACTGCCTGTAATCAGTGGTTTTAGAGAGGAAGATCGGTATGGCTCTAGGCTCCGGCAGTGTGCGGTCAATTTAGAAATAACGGCATTTGCATTTAAATAAAGAGGGTTATTTATTCATTCCAATTTTAGAAAGTCCAAATGCTACATTTGTTGCTCCCACGCACACAAGATACAGTTGTAAAATAATTGTTTTTCTTTTTTTGTAAACCAAAAGATAGTTTATAGTTAATGCCTTGAGTTTGTAGTAGAAAAAGTCACCATGGGCCCAATGAAGGAAGGACTCTACTTGTAGTTCAGATGGGTTAAAATAGCCGAAGTTAGATATCTGGATTGTTGCATGAATGTTCAGTGGGTCATAAAACTAAGCACTCATAGTTTTGTACCAGGAGGTTAAATTTCTTTACAGGTGGTCTTGAAGTTTTGGAATCAGGCTGGAAGACTCAAGATACATAGTCTCCGTGTCCTTAAAGGCAAACATAGCACAGCCTTTTGCTGTAACTGCTCTCTCTCCCAGTGTTTTCTGTAGACTGCTAGGTCTTTTTTGATCTTGAGATAAAATATCGCCATTCTTCAGTTGCTGGGTCGAAACCCTAGTGCTCCCTTTCCAACAGCATTGATGTGCTTGTTCAAGAAGGCAGCTCACTACCACCTTCTCAAGGATGATTAAGAATGGGCAATTAATGCTAGCCTTGCCAGTTATGCCAACATCCAAGAATAAACAGAAATAAGGAAGCATTTAACACTATTAGGTTGTCCCATACCTCAATATCAAATTGGGATTTTGGGGCCAAAGATGCCACAGTTATTTTTTCTGATCTGTGCTGAATTAGCCATGAATGGGCTTTGTTCAAAGGTGTGAGCGGCTATCCAGTAAAACCTTTATCAAAGAAAAATGTGAGGCACACGATTGTTTGAAGAACATATGAAAAGGTCTGAAAATCTTTAGCTATTTCATCAATGATCTGTCTTCCATCATAATGGCAGAAGTGGGGATGTTCACTGACTGCACAATGTTCAGCACCAATTGTGACTAATGATACTGATGCAGTCCATGTCCAAATGCAGCAAGACCATACAATATCCAGGCTTTGACTTACAACTAGTAACATTAATGCCTCAAATGCAAGGGCAGAAGATGCGAGGAAACGTTACTGCCTGGAAGTTGTCCTCCAAGCCACTCACTATCCTGACTTAGAAATATATCTTTCCTTCACTGTCACTGCAACAAAACCCTGGAGCTCCCTCCTTGACAGCACTTGAGGTACCTGCACTACATGGACTGCAGCTGTTCAAGAAGGCAGCTCACCACCACTTTCTCAAGAATAATTAGGAATGGGCAGTTAATGTTAGCCTAGCCAGTGACACCCATGTTTCATGAATGAATTTTTAAAAAGATCAGCTGATGCATTAAGCCTATGTCATCCAGGCTATCTGTTATTACTTTATCGACCTTTGGCATATTTTCAAGTCTAAGCTTATCCAAAGTATAAAGTCCTGTGCTCTCCCAGTTTATCTTAATAACCAAGCTTCCTTAAGCCAGTTATCAAATGAGTACATTGTCTGCACCCCCAATCTCCCTAAACCTTTTCCAGAATGTTGGTATCACTGTTCTCATCCAGACTGTTGCAATTTGTGTGATACACTGGATGGACTGTCTTCAGAAAAGGATATAAAGAAACTTATGAGGAGCCAATCCAACTTCAAATCTGGGCAACATGCTAAAAGTATGGAGCATGACGCCAGGTTTTCCATATGATGTGTGATTATGGCTGTAATCCCAATTTAATTGTAACACTTTCTGCTTAACTAAACTTACACAAATTTAAGACAGGGTGATAATGTCCTATTTCAGAAGACCAAAACAATGAAGACAGTTATTAGACTGAAAATTAATTTCCAAAGCATTGCCTGTTGCTAATCAGAAGCAACATCTATACAAGAGGTGAACTATGATGCTGTGTATTTAATCACTCAGTTACTTAATTTGCTACTATAGAGCACCTTGCAGCCATCCCAGATAGAAAGTAATATCAATCACAATCATCCTGTCAGAATGAATATGGGAACAAGAAGCAATCTTGTCAAAGTGAACATGATTGCTGTATTCTGCCATCAGCAATAACTTAGTTCATTCAGACCTGGAGCAATGGTTTTATTTGGTGGTAATAGATAATGTAGAATCACTAGGATACCTGGAATTCCATGTATTACATATAGCAAATGTTAAGTCTCTCAAAATATTGTACTGCAAGTGTATATTTGATTTTGCAGTGTAAATTTTTAACTGTACACAAGTATGTTGTGTGTAATTTTTGTTTTGATTTTGGTCTGGGACTATACAGCACATTGTTTTGTTCTAAATTGTCACATTCTGTTGTGTATATTTTTGTAATAGTTTTTGTTATCCTTTTAGATTTCAGGTGAAGTTTTTCTATATTGCACAGTTGGCTTATTGGTTTCATGCCTTGCCAGAACTTTATTTTCAGAAAACCCGGAAGGTGAGCATGAGTGCTCTGTTTTTAGAAGGATGTTGTGCATATCTTTGTAGCAGCAGGTGGAAGGGATGAGTGTTCTAACAAGGAAAATGAAGTAAAGACAATAGGACTCTTCACTGGTAGAGCTACGAGCAGCAAACATGGTGACAGAAAAGTTGTAGACCTGCTTTTAAACCCATGTTAATGGCTAACAAAGCACCATGATGGGCCTTTGCAAAACTTCCTCCACAAAACCAACGCTTGGCATAATTACATAGGCAAGAAGTTACCATTTTGTGCTTCTGTGCATTTCGCATGCAGCTGAAGTTAGTCTTGGAGTCTCTGGGCTAGAGAGAGGAACAATAGCTCTATCCTGATTTCAATAAAATGATTTATATGCATGCGTATGAGATTTGGGTGAGGACATTGCCACAATTGTCTCCGACACACACACACACAGTCGTTGAACAGCCAAGCATACGATGCCACAAGTCTCGTTCACCTGTTGGACCTTAACCTGGTGTTGTGAGACTTCTTACTGTGCTTACCCTAGTCCAATGCCGGCATCTCAACATCACGAGTCTCTCTCACACACAGGATGCAATTTAATGGCTGTGATACTGGGCCTGTCCACTAGCTGGAGCATTGCAGTCATTTTTAGATCCTATTGGGATTACTTCCCAATTAGTTTATCCATTGCTGCTGTTAGTTCCTGGCTCCCTTAGCAATCCCACAGTAGTTTCTGACACTGGTGGATGTCTCCACTCATGCTGGACATTCAAACGTTGACAACTCTCCAGCACCACCAGGAGTACTTCCACTCACAGATATATACACACACACACACACACACACACACACACTTCACCCTCAACAAAGGTGAGGTGGGAGAGGAGGAAACGACTCAAAAGGGTTTCTGGGTGGGATGGGCAGTGGTTGTCTTCCCATACATCTCTTACTAATTGTTTGCAAGATTGTTATTGATATTTTAAGAGGTAAATGTCTGGTGTACTAATGCTGTACTATGACCTAATAGTAAGTAAGCTGTTTAAATTATTGCAGATTATTGATTAGATATGTCACTGAAATAGTGCTATGGAGCAATGATATGTATTCCAGCAAGATCACTGGAATTCAGATAACTGTAAAATGAATATTTGATTAATACAGTGTGTTGATCCTGGATTCTAATCACTTGCGTATCTTTCTGCTTTCAGGAGGATATTCCACGACAGCTTGTGTATACCAGTTTATATGTTTTTCACATTGCTGGAGCTTACTTGCTAAAGTAAGTGTCTTTCAAATCTAATTTTATTTATTTTTATTTCCCCAACCGAAAAGTAGACAAGCATCTTGCAAATAGCCTTCTATGAAGGTTATTTACAAGTCAAATTTTTATCCATTCGTATCCATTTTCAAGGATCTTCATGCCTTGCACAGCTGCTGAGATTATGAATTTGGCGTGCTGTAAATTTGTATTTGAATTTTTTCCTAATCTAGAGCAGAGCACACTGCTACATCAATACTTTTGCTTTTGGACAGCTTTCACTTGTATGTATTATCATTAACTATTAAGAATTAGGCTCTTCAATGCTGGCCTTTTATCCTTTGCTGTGAATACATCGACTTCTCAGCAAACCTTGCAGGTGTCAATGTCCGTTACTTGCTAATATAACAAACATTTCTGTTAATGACTTTACCTTGCTTGTTTCTAGCCTGAACCGTTTTGGCCTAGTTCTTCTGGTGCTGCATTATTTTGTGGAACTGTTGTTTCACTTTTCTCGTCTCTTTTACTTCAGTGATGAAAAGAATGAAAGGGGGTGAGTACATCTACTATTTCCAGTTACTCCATGATTAATGGATAGTTTCAGCAAACACTTTTCGTGGTCAGAATTTTGAAAAAAGATTAATTGTTCAATATTATCCAGATACTCAAAATAAAACATTGTGAAGTTCTGTTCCTTGGATGAAAAGTTCACCATTGTTGGAAAGTGCGCTAGGTTGTGGAAAATCTCAGGCACCTTCACTAATACCCACAGAATGACCACTCTTAGGTGGCAGCAAAAACAGTGCATTTTGGGAGCATCACAGCCTACCCTAACCCTGTCACCACCTAATGGTCATATATGTTAACACTTTATTGGCTGTACACAATCTTTGATATAGAGTTGACCAGACAAGGCTCCAGAATGGGAATTCCAAATGATCTTATTTTTACTTTTGGTATAGAGACAATTAGGCCATTTGAGCCAATCCAATGTTTCCCTCATCTGTATAGAATGCTACAATGTAACACAAAGTAGTTTCATGAGACATCAACCCTTCTTGCAGTTGCTTCAGCTTTTACTCTGTTTTTCCAATTAATATGCAACACCAAAACATTTTCTGTGATAAATTGTTAATATTCATGAGAATGTGGAATTAAGGAAACTGTATTTGAATGGATCTGCATTCACTTTCAATCTTTGCTGATACAGACTTACTGTACAGGGGATTATTTGATTTACAGAAAAATGATTTAAAATGTAAATAGTGTTGTTTCATTTGTCTTTCTAACCGCTGCTTTGGTGTCTGTGAATTATTGTTGGCATTCAAGATCAACATGATTCTCGAATGCCATATGATTGTTGCTGTGTCACAGATTCAGATAGTACAATTATGCAGTGTATTGCTCCGTTTATATATAGTGGCATCGCTTCTAAACTACAGCTTACAAGTGAGCATGCAGGACTGGATTCTCAGTCATGCAGACTTGAGTTTACAGCCAATTGGGCTAGTACTCCAACTCGCCTACCTAAAAAGTCATCCCACCTGAGACAGGGAGAGCACTGAAAATAATAGTTCAGTTCCGCACAACTGCTCGCAAGATTTCCAGAAGATCGTGAGTTCAAGCTCCACTCCAGAGCCTTAAGCACATAATTCAGACTGACATTTCAGTGCAGTAGAGTGTGTGTTGCATTGCTGTGGGTACAGTCATTTGTCAGGCATTAATCAAAATCTGTTCTGTCTAATGGATGACTGAAAAGCATGACTGAAAGAAAAGCAGATGAATTCTTTTCGTGTCATGGTCAATGTTTGTTCCTCAGCCAACATCATTAAAGTAATGATTTGGTCCTGGTTGGGCTTTAATTATCTGTCACATTTCCCTGTATTACAACAATAACTACACATTTAAAAATACAAAAGAACAAAATAAACTTGTGTTGAAGAACAATTTAAAATTTACTTGGCTTTTTAAATTGAATTTTACAGCTGTCTGACATTGCTTTTTTTTTCCATTCTGTATATTGAATTCAATATCTTAGATTAATCTATCTTTTTAATTCTAGATTTACCATTTGGGCCTTCTTGTTTGTAGTGGCACGACTGCTTACTCTCTCTCTGTCTGTCCTCACATTTGGATTTGGCCTTGCTGGAGCCCAAAATCAAAGTTTGGATTTAGCTTCTGGAAACTTTAACATACTGGCTGTCAGGTAAACATTTTGCATCTATTCGTGTACGTTTCTAACACCAGGATGAATTTTCATTTTGGTTACATGGGGAAACTGGTATTGCTTGGGCATCTAAGCTCTTCTTGTACCCAAGAAAAGTAAAATCACAAAGTGAGTGCAGTTGTATTGTGATATTCTTGAATGAGGGAAATACACAATATTAGTGTTTAGGTTCACCCAATGTACAAGATACTTTTCTTTTGAGCGCCAAAAAATCATGCTTGGCCTATACTCAGCACTTGAGTTACTCCCTTTTTCCCCTGCAAGGAAATGCTAGTCTTGCATAAGGAGTTGACTTCAATTTTTCATCTTAGAAATGCATGTTGCACTCACCTTCAGCACATGGGATCAAACAGCAGATATGGGCTGTGTTGCCAAGAAGATTCATAGGTGTTTAAAACACCCGCATAGAAAAGATCGTGCATGGGAGTTTAAAACATCCACACAGAATGGACAGGGCATGGGAGTTTAAAATACCAACACTGAACGGACTGCACATGGGAGTTTAAAACACCCATACAGAACGGACTGTGCTTGGGTGGTTAAAGCACCAACACTGAACGGACTGCGCATGGGAGTTCAAAGCACCCGCACAGAATGGACTCTGCATGGAAGTTTAAAAAACCAACATAGGACAGACTGTGCATGGGAGTTTAAAACACCCACGCAGAACAGATTATACATGGGTGTTTAAAACACCCACACAGAACACACTATGCATGAGAATTTACTATATTGTGTTTTGTGTTGTGGTGTTACAATGACATGTGGCAAAAAGGATCCTGAGTCCAATTCTTGGTATGTGCTGAACCAACTGTGTTTGGAAACTGAAGTTGGTTTCAGCTGAGGAAGAGATTTCTAATTATGATCCAGATCCCACTACTGCAAAAAAATGTAAGTGTTGAGGTTAGAGGAGGATTGACTCAAACTAATGTTCCTCAATCAGAAATTAGAACAGTATTAATAACCAACCAACACTCCCTTTTTAATCACATACATGAAGAACTACAAGTTGCACAAGGTACTGGAGTGCTGTCTGTGAATAGAACTATAATCATAGCCAGCATTGGTACCTTTTAAAGATGTAGAGAGAAACATACAGAAAATCTTCAATAATATTTGCATGGTGAGCACAAAAAATATTGAGAGTACATCATTTGTTTTATGTACACCTGTGCTTAGTCCCATACTGACATTTACTAGTCTAGACAAAAGACTTTTTACTGCCTTGATATATAATTATGCTGACTCTTGGAAGCTGCCTGCAGCCAACTGAGGAAGAGCTTGCCATTTGAGCGTGAATTACATTTCTGATTCAGCAGATCCTTCTAAGTTATAATTAGTGACTTATTCCAATCAGTCAGTCAATGTCCCTGGTACATCAAACAAGTGAAGGAAGCCTTGCTTTCAAGAGGCAGTGCAGTTCCACTTCCCTGTGAAAAAGCAGCATCAGTTTCAAAAAGTACAGAATATTTCTCAAGTGTTGGGATTCCTGGAATACACATTGCTGACCCATGTATTATATACATTGTTGAATCTGGCTCACTGTCTGATGGGCAGGTTGCACTGAGGAGTGTGCCCTGAATTGCCAAGCAAGGTTGGACCGGGGAAGTCGTGTCTGACGAATTTATTGGAGTTCTATGAGGATGTGTCTAGGGAGGTGGATAGAGGAGAGCCGGTGGATGTGGTCTTTCTTGATTTTCAGAAGGCGTTTGACAAGGTACCTCACAAGAGGTTATTGCAGAAGGTAAGGGGCCATGGAATTGGGGGTAGGGTGTTAGCGTGGATAGAGGATTGGCTGTCAAATAGGAGGCAGAGAGTGGGGGTCAATGGGTGCTATTCAGATTGGCGGTTGGTGACTAGTGGAGTGCCCCAGGGGTCGGTGCTGGGGCCTCAGCTATTTACCATTTATATAGATGATCTGGAGGAGGGAACCGAGTGTATGGTGTCGAAATTTGCTGATGACACCAAGATTGGTGGAACGGCAAATTGCGCGGAGGGTGTGGAGAGTCTGCAGAAGGATCTAGATAGGCTGGGCGAATGGGCCAGGAACTGGCAAATGGAATTTAATGTTGGCAAGTGCGAGGTGGTCCACTTTGGTAGGAATAATGGTAGGAAGGACTATTACTTACGTGGCGAAAAACTGCAGCAGGCGACGGTGCAGAGGGACCTCGGGGTCCTTGTGCATGAGTCACAAAAACCCAGCCTGCAGGTTCAGCAGGTGGTCAGGAAGGCTAATGGGATGCTGGCCTTCATAGCGAGGGGGGATTGAATATAAAAGTAGGGAGGTCTTGCTGCAGCTGTGTAGGGCACCTGGTGAGGCCGCAGCTGGAGTATTGTGTGCAGTTTTGGTCACCGCACTTACGCAAGGATATTTTGGCCTTGGAGGGAGTGCAGAGGAGGTTTACTAGGCTGATGCCGGAGTTGAGGGGGTTGAGCTATGAGGAGAGGCTGAATAAACTAGGCTTGTACTCGTTAGAGTTTAGAAGAATGAGGGGAGATCTCATTGAGACATATAAGATAATGAATGGGATGGATAGGATAGAGGTGGAGAGACTCTTCCCGCTCAGTAAGGACAGTAGGACTAGGGGGCACAGCCTCAAGATAAAGGGGGGGCGGTTTAGAACGGAGTTGAGGAGGAACTTCTTCACTCAAAGGGTGGTGAATCTCTGGAATTCTGTGCCCGTTGAAGTGGTGGAGGCTGCCTCGCTAAATATTTTTAAGACACGGGTTGATGGGTTTTTGATAAGCAAGGGGATTAAGGGTTATGGGGAGAGGGCGGGAAAGTGGAACTGAGCCACGACAGATTAGCCATGATCTTATTGAATGGCGGGGCAGGCTCGAAGGGCTAGATGGCCTACTCCTGCTCCTATTTCTTATGTTCTTATGACCCTTCAGACTGACCTCATGCAGCAGCTTCACATTACCAGCTTTCAGATTGGGTAGGATGATGCCCCACTTGGTCACTTACCCATAGACTCAGTGACAGGAATTTATGTCATTACCTTCTGCCACATTTGTGCCCAATAATTTTTCTTCTTGTCCACTTTTGAACTTTGGCCAAGAGTGACATCTTTCAAATCCATTTTAAGTCTTTATAAATACTGAAACAATAATTTCCTTTAAATGCATGTGAACTGCTAGTCAAATGTTGACTTGTTACCTGCCAGTGCAAAGCCAGAGCTGTATTAAGAGCTTATGCTAATGTATTTTTAAATGAGCTTCTCTTGTAAAATTGGACACAGTTTCTGTATAATATTCAGTAGGTAACTTTCAACCACCAACTAACTCGTCATTCTCGGTGTAGATTTTTTTCTCTGTCAGAAAATACAGAGACTTGTGTATATAGAGGCTCTCTACACAAGGGGTGGGTAGAATGGAAATTGGCCTAAAGATATAGGAAGAAACCGATAAAGAAAATTGGCTGAATACATTCTTGATTGGTGCACGTTTTTGCCATCCTTCTATTGAATTATGGTTATATTTTAAACTTTGGAGAATCAAGAGTATAAACCTGCTTCCGAATAGACAGTCCTGCAAACCTACCTGCTTGGTTTCATTGGTTTAGAATTATTTTCAGGTATGCATCCCTTAATGTCCCATTGGTAATAGAACCAATTGGTATAGCATTAAGCCAAGAAGCCATCCACCATCTTGTCTTAGAAATCTGTTGCCACTCCTTTAGGTCAAAGTCCTCAAATGCCTTATGAAACAGCACTGGGATGTACATATGAGGATTGCAATACTTCAGGAAGGTGGCTCACGACTACCACCTTGAGCAATTGGGATGAGCAACAAGTGCTGTCCTTACCAATGATGCTCACTTTTTTTTTTAAATACCAAAGTTAACTGATCAGTTTGCGAGCTATAATTGATGTTAGTGGCTCTGGACTAATAAGCAAAGAGAAAAATCAACCCAAGTTCCTGTCCTGCCTGCAAATGTAAACCATGTTAAGATAAAACCAACTGCAATGCCCTCTGTAGTGCACCAGGCTCTGGCATGAAGAAATAAATACTGGCTTACCTATTGAACTGTATTCAGAAACAGCAGATTTTATGGGCAGGAGGGAAGAAAATTGGTGAATTATTGTAAAACTATTTGAGTCATAAATTGTATAGCTAATGAATATACTGTGACATGTGACAGATTTTTATTTTTAGTCAACAATATATGCAAAGCTGATAAAATTAAAGATGAAGAAATTTAACTACAAATATAATTATGTAATTGATTCCAGAATAAGTGCCCTGGCTACCATTTGCCTGACGCAGGCATATATGATGTGGAAGTTCATTAATTTCCAGCTCAAGAGATGGAAGGAGCATGCACAAATTCAGGCTCTAAAAAAGAAAGCTACCAATGCCAAGAGCAAAACAGCTAAAAGAGGAGAAAGTAAAGGTTAGTTTACTCACTTAAAACAATGCAATAATGACACTTGATACCATACTACAGTAATGCACATCATTTTGTGATGTTCAAACTGATGAGTATTGTTTTCTCTACAATGGTTCTCACTGTGGTGTGAATTTGTTGGATATGCAAGGGAAAAGATAGATGAATGTTTTGGGTTGAACTCCTTTGTCAATTATTTTTCTTACAAATACTACCTGATCTGCAAATTTACAGAATCTTATGTTTTAAATAAGATTTGCATTATTTGAGCTTTTCTTACTCTTTATCCTGCCCTACCTGTTGGGGCGGCATGGTGGCAGAGTGGTTAGCACTGCCTTTTCACAGCTCCAGGAACCTGGGTTTGATTTCTGACTTGGGTCACTGTGTGGAGTTTGCACATTCTCCCTGTTTTTTGCATGGGTTTCCTCCTGGTGCTCTGGTTTCCTCCCACAGTCCAAAAATGTGCCAGTCAGGTTGATTGGACATGCTAAATTAACCCTTAGTATCCCAGGATATGATAGGTTAGAGGGATCAGCAGGATAACTAAGTAGAGATAGGGCTTGTGTGGGATTGTTGTCGGTGCAGACTCGATGAGCCGAATGGCCACCTTCTGCACTGTAGGGCTTCTATGTTTCTATCTTCTCTTTAGACTATTCCTAGTTTGCACCATATACACATTTATTATGAGCAATTGTATTCTCACCCCTTGAAGAAATGGTAAAAGTTCTTGACTCTGGCTGAAACTTTATAAGAATAATCACAGAATCTTTACAGTGCAGAAGGAGGCTATTTGGACCATTGAGTCTGCACTGGCTCTCTGAAAGAATATTCTATGTAATCCCATTCCCCTGTTTTATTCTTGTAATTCTGCACGTTAGTTTTTCCAGGCAGCAATCCAACTTTCTTTTGAATATCTTGATCAAACCTGCCAAAACCACCCTCTCAGGAAGTTTGTTCCAGATTCTAATCGCCCTCTGGGTGAATGAACTTTTCCTCATATCACTTTTAATTCTTTTGCAAATGATTTTGAATCTGTACCCTCCTACTACTTGATGCTTCCTTGAATAAGAACATTTTTTCACTGTTTACCCTGTCAATACTCCTCAGGATCTTGAATATCCCTACTGAGTCTCTCTTGGGCTTCTTTTCTCCAAAGAAAACAGTCCCAACTTCTTCAGTCTATTCTCATTGCTATAGTTCTTTATCCTTGGAATCACTTTTGTGAATTTCTCCTGTAGTCTCTCCAAAGCCTTCACATCCTTCCTCAAGAATGGAACCCAGAATTGGATGCAGTACTGCAGGAAGCCAAATTAATTCAATAATCAATGTCCCTATTAATAAAGTCTAAGATACTTTTTGCTTTATTAACTGCTTTTTCGACCTGCCTCGCCATCTGAAGTGTACAATGAGAACCCTCTTCCCGCACCATTTCCAATTTCTTCCCTTGTTTATTACTGTCTCTCCATATTCTTCCTGCCAAAATAAAGCTCCTCAGACTTCTCTGCATTGAATGTCATCTGCCACTTGTCTGCCCAATCCATCAACATGTCAATGTCCTTCTGAAATTCAGGATTATTATCTTTACAGTTGCCAACATCTCCCATCTTCATATCTAAAAATTTTTAAATCATGCCCTGAACACCATACTCGAGATCATTCAACTATATTGGGAAGAGAAAAAGTCCTAGCACTGACCCCTGAAGAAATCCAGTACAAACCTTCCTTCAATATGGAAAACAATCATTTATCACTACTCCTGTTGTCACTCAGCAATTTCTTATCCACTGATACTGTGTTATTTCTGAAATGTGTTCTATAATCTCCTTTTTATTCCCCTGATTTTTATAATGTCTTGTTTGACCATTTTGATCCATAGTGGAACTCTAGTTGGAGAGTCGGCTGCCTATTATACACCATCTAATACTGCCAATTTGTACCCTCTGAAGTCGAAAGTTCTTCCCTGCATGGTTTAGCATGTATTTCATTATCACTTTATCTGCTTTACGTTGGGTCTGATTTCTGTTTGTATTCCCCGTTATGCAAACTGGTTGCAATCCAGAACAAAAGTTGATTGAAGTTGTAAGTATAACTTTTCAATCCCTGGTCTCCACTGGAAAAAAAATTGTAACCGATCTTCCTATTTTACAGCTAATGGAGTAAATGGGATCGTTACTTCTGAAGATAGAGATTCTCCACGTGCAAGAAAGGTCAAATCTTCTTGAAAATTAGACTACATCGGTACATAAATTGTCAGTTTCACGATTTTGTTTCTTTTTTGACAATTTCCCCATAAACATTAATTTGCTGCCGCAAGCAATATTTACTTCTGAGTACTTGTGTAATGCTGGGCATTCAAAAGCCAATAAGGCTGCAGGGAAAGAAAAGCTGAGGGTGAGAGGTCACTCATTCTTTGAATAATTTCCCTATTTCATAGAAGGTAATTGTTGCTTGAACAAATGCTTTATTTTTGACATTTTGGTATGATCTTGCCTCAAAGAGCACCACCATAGAAAATATGGAAGGTAAGCAACTTGAAACTGACCCAAGATCTGGCTCAGAGCTGTTATCCTTGAGAAACCACACAGTAACTAGGATTTGGCTTTCCTAACCTATAGTGTTGTTTCTCAAGTTTGGACAGCTCTGTTGTGACTCATCAGAGAGCCACACTCCCCTGAGTTTTTTTTACAGAACCACTTCAGAAGACATAAGTGAAATGTCTTTGAGCATGGAAGACTGCTTAAAGAACTAAGGATCTCAGTGCTAGTCAGAAACTTGATTTTGTCAAATGTGTCAAAAAAAAAATGCTTCTGCGAGGACTTAGATAAAAACTTACTTGGATGATTCTCATCCTGGATCTCTCCATGCGGAGTGACATTCACAGGGGTTCATCTATAGACATTAAAGGGGAGGCCATAATTTGCTGTGATCTGCCCACTGAGTGACACCAACTGTTCAAGTGGGAAGGGGCAGGTGCCACATGCCAATAAAATAATAAACATTTTGCAACATCATATAAAACTGGGCTGCAGAAGTAAGAATTCAAGAAAGCATACCATATGAAAAATCAAACTCTTTTTAACATTGCATTTGTTTTCACCTGTGGTGCGTGCTGAGTTTTATTTTGGAAACTATTCTGGTCTGAAGGATGTGTTTATTACAGATTATATTCCAAGTTAGTAACTCATCACTTAAATTCTAATTTTAAATGCTATAAATTGAGAAACATTCTAGAATTCTATAAAGAATCTCTAATTATTGTTCATAATGGTACTGATACTTACAGGAAATGATTTTGAAAGTGATTATCAGTGAGGCTATATGTGTGTTTTGAAAGCTAAATAGGTTTTTCAGGCTATTGGATTAAAATAAATGCAAGTTCTTGTATCAAGCTGCTAATAGCAGATTAATTTTCTATGCCTTAATTTGTTTTAATCGGAACTGCAGTATTCTTCTCCATTAATCTATTTGACCATTTTCAATCAGTTTTATAACTTCAAAGCCAAACTCTATGTTCTCAGGTTAATTTTGAATGGGGCAGTCTGTGAAGAGACCACTGCAATATAGTGTTTTTTAAAAAAAACAGTGCAACAATGAAATTGCAGTAGAGCTTCATAGAGGAGAAAAGAAATATGCTTTTTATTTTTTTACTCTAATAAAAGACACAAAAAGGGCTGCCAAATTTTAATAGCAGTTTTTTAAAACTTATGCTAGGCCTTAGTATGGCAAAATGGCTGATGTAATGAATGTGCAACTGAATAGTTGGCATAATGAGAAAGAAATATGTGACTGTTATTATGGGGACAATTAATGTACAACATTCTGTACCTAGGGAATTGCTGATCAAGAGGTTTATTAATTTTATAAAGCAATTTAGATACAAAAGAATTTCATATATGAAAATCTTGTTACCATTAAGCTTCAAGTCATTCCTAGATTGCTAATGATTGGTGGAGCCTTGTTACAATACATTTTCTTTTTGTAAATTAAGGAATGTTCCTGGATAAAGCACTTCAAATACCTTTCTCCTGGGCTGTTTGAAAATGCTGTCCTGAATATAGTTTGGAGTATAACTTTTCAGGTGCGGATGAGGGGCTGGAAGTAGAGAATAATCTGTAGATTGTCCCTTTTCCTGTAATATTGCCTTGATCCCAAGAAGATGACCACTTTGTTGCAAATGTCACTGGGGCTGGGTGATAGTGGGTCTGTGCCTCCACTTCTGAATTAAACACAAGAGTAACAAGGTGAAGGTCTCTCTCATGATTATTATGTGATGTGAATTTAGATAGTTGCAACTCAGTTTATGACCCAAAGCACATAACCATCCGTAATTTGTATTAAAGTGACAGTGTAAGGGTGCCCACAGGAGTGGTTGGGAGTCGGGATAGTCAAGAGTAGAAACCGAGTAAAAGCAGCTTTATATTGTGCCTGACTGCTAAACCTGAGATTGATTGCTGAGTGTTCAAAGTGAAAAACTACAAGTGCAATCCTCCCTCACATTTGTGAGCACACAGATTCATCTAAAAACCAAAATAGACTTGTAAACGAGAAGTCCAGCGCTGTATTTTTAAATGGAAAGTCCAGGGATTATTTCTTAAACTTCAAGTTTGCTTGGTACAGATTATTTTAGATACTGTCAAAATTGCTGGAAAAATGTAATTTTTTTTGATTAGCATCTGCTGTTGAGTATTACATTAAATGTGATGGATCTTATGGAACAAAGATCACGTTTCTGATTATAATACAGGAGATATGGTGTTATTTTTAATGCATTGTCCAAGAATTGTAATTTCAGTTCTGAAAGAGCAACCTGGTTTACTGTAACTGCATTCACTGCAGAGCAAATGTGAAGTAAAACTGTCCATCCTACCTTGTGACTGAATTTGTTTACTTCTTACAGCACATCTGATCATTTACTATTTCTTAAAATCCTTCAGTAATATTATGTAGCCATAGAAAAAGTAAATGGTAAAGATATATTGTATATTTTGATCTGAGCATTATAATGACCTGTTTAAATTCTTATCACACTGCATTTGCTATGCTCTGCTGGCTGTGGAGTGTTGACAAGTGAATATATGGAGTTAGATCTGAGTGAGGAAGTTGGAGCCAAAGGTAATGGGGAGAAGAAGAGGATTTGACAATAGTTGGCTTTCATTGTAAATATCATGGTGATAAGTCAGTGACACGTGTGGCTGATCCATCTTGGCCTTCTCCTGCGGTCCCCATCAACACAATTGGCAGTGTTCAGCCATTTTTTATTTACTCTACGTCGTATCAAAAAATGGCTGAATGCATTGGATACAGTGGTGAACCCTAACAATATATAGTTATAATACTGAAGACTTGTGCTCCAGAATCACCTGTGACTCTAGCAAGCTGTTCCAGTACAGCTGTAACACTGGCATCTATCTCGTGAGGAACATTGCCCAGGTAAGTCCTGTGCACAAGTAGGGCAAATCTAATCCAGCCATTAACTGCCCCATTAGTGTAGTCCCCATCACTAGCAAAGTGATGCATGATGTTAACAATGCTCTGAAGTACTTGCACAACAATAATCTAGTCTGCAATGCTCAGTTTGGGTTCTGCCAGGGCAGCAACAACTGGCTTCATTACAGCCATGATTCTAAATTGACAAAATGCTAAGCTCTAGAGATGAGATTCACAGTGACAACCTTTGACATTAAAGCAGCACTTGACCAAGTGACAAGAAGTTAATAAAATGCAGTGGCTACATGAATGGTACTTTGCGCTAACAGGATGTTGCCATCCAAAAAGATGCTGTGCTGACCACACAATTGAGCAATGTTGTGGATGAATTGAGCTGGCGTGATGCCTGGTATGTAGGCTGCAAGTGCCGGTGATTGATCAAAGCAAAGGGCAAATTCCTTCAGTTCATAATAAGGCAAACCACAATTAATCTATTGGCTATCTACTATTAAATGTGATTCTGTGATTACACAGCAAGTTTTGCCGAATCTTGAATATGTGAATAGATACAATAACAGCCAATGTACAATTAGTTAGGCTCATAATGTGGCTTATTTGCACTTGTTGAAGTAGCATACATCCATAAACGGACCGTTTGGTACAAACAAGGAATATGTTTTAAAAGCCTTGTGCGATTTTGAATTATTCAGGAGGTGGGGGAGCTGATAGTTCCCAACTGCTTTCTCCATGCAGCTCTTCAGCGAATCAGAATCAACTTGTCAACCAATCAGCACACACTCTTCTGTAATATGAATTGTGATCATGTGAAATTTGGCATGCTTGTATTTGTGACCCAATAAGTGAGAAATGAAAAGCTTCAGCAACATATTCTCTTTTCAGCAATATTCAAAGTTGATGGCAATCAGGGAGGGGGAATTCTCCATTGTTGGAATCGTACCTAGCTCAAAGAAAGATGGTTGTGGTGTCCTCGGGTCAGCCATCTTTAGCTGCTCCATCAATGATTTTTCCCTCTATTGTAAAGTCAGAAGTGGGGATTTTTGTTGATGTTTGGTACTATTTGCACCACCTCAGATATTGAAACAGGCCATGTCTGCAGCCAGCAAGATCTGGGCAGTACTCCAGTGTGGGCTGGTAAAGTGGTGAGTACCATTCGTGCCACAAGTACTGGGCAATGAGAGAGAATCAAACCATCTCCCTTTGACATTAAACAGCATTACCTTTGCTGAATCTCTCATTGTCTTCATTGGTTCTTTTATCAATGCTGTCCATTTGGCTCAATTAATCCAAGTCAGTGTTTATAGTCCACTCAAGTCTCCTCTTCCCATCTTTATATATATCATTGTACCCCTCATATGGTTGTATAGGTTCTCCTTTAAAGCAGTTAAACTACTTGCTTCAATCACTCCCTACAGTAATAAGTTCCACATTCTCGCCATTC
This sequence comes from Carcharhinus amblyrhynchos, assembly GCF_965287045.1. NCBI lineage: Eukaryota > Metazoa > Chordata > Chondrichthyes > Carcharhiniformes > Carcharhinidae > Carcharhinus > Carcharhinus amblyrhynchos. Next base: position 56,001,697 of record NC_137331.1, read on the forward strand.
TGGGTGAAGGACGTTTTGGAATTTCTTGGTGACTACCTTAGATTGGTGACATTTGGTTATGCTCTTCCCAACAAAAGGAAACTTTTCAGTATTTTAAAGACCACCATTAAAGTTTGAAGTTTATTAGTGTCAAGTAGGCTTACACTAACACTGCAATGGAGTTACTGTGAAAATCCTCTACTTGCCACACTCCAGTGCTTGTTTGGGTACACTGAGGGAGAATTTAGCATGGCCAACGCACCAAGCTAGCAGGATTTTTGGACAGTGAAACTCGAACACCTGGAGAAAACCCCCACAAACATGGGGAGAATGTGCAGACCCTGCACAGACAGCAACCCAAGGCCAGGAATCGATCCTGGGTCACAGCACTAGGGGCCTGGGAAAGGTCACCCTTAGCGTTCTTTCAAGATAAAAAGAGACATGTTAATCCTTTCTTAGATATATATATTTTCTGTTATCTTTTGGAAATGTTTGTGCTCTATTGCCTCTCCATTTTATAATATAGTGACAGTATTTCAAGTGGTCTTACCAGGTTCAATGCAAGTTTAATATAATTTCCCTACTTTGAATTCTACACCCCTAGAAATAAAGCCTAGAGCTTGATTTGCACAACTATTTGGTGCATCTATACTGCAAGATCCTACTGTTCCTCAACCAAACCTAAACTCGTACCTTCCCAATAATAAGTGACCCATTTTCTACTAAATTATCCTATCTCACAATTAGAGTGTTAACCTGAGATAAAGTGTCAACCGAGACACGCAGAAACATTAGCATCCTCAACACAGCCATAAAGAAGAGTTTTATGATTGTAGGATTGGCTCAAAAAGCTTGGTCACCATATTAACACACTTTGTTCAGCCTCTCTGGTCTAGCCAGAATGGTGGTTGCTTAAGTGACAACTCGTCAGGATTTTTAAATTAGCACTGATTTGAAAATTATCAAAAGTACCACAAGGTGGCAGTAATAAATATTGCATAAACAAAATTCAAGTTAATGATTTGACCAGTAATTAACGTGAGCCCAAAGAATGCCAAATCAAACCAGAAAATGTAAATATTTCCAATTAAATCTACACTTGATTCTGCCACGTACATTTTTGAGTTGAATTCCAGTTTAATTTTAGTTTCCATTTGATTACACACCGAAAGCAAATATTTTTGTGTTTGTTTGCATGTAATCTTTGTCATTCTTCCAAAATCCAACCATTGGTTTGAACAAATTCATTGCTGTAGTTAATTTCTTACAGTTCCCTGCTTGATTAATGTCTTGGAATGTTACTCGACCAGATATACAAGTGGCTAGACTTAACCCTAAACAGTATCAAATACCTGCAGTGCAGAAGACCATTCCGCCCATCAAGCCTGCACCGATGACAATCCCAACCAGGCCATATCCCTGTAACCCTAGGTATTTACCCTGCTAATCCCCCTGACACTAAAGGGCAATTTAATTTAGCACTCTCCATCAAAGCATCCCACCCAGGCCCTATTCTCACAGCCCTACGTATTTAGCCCACTAATCCCCCTAACCTACATATTATGGAACAGAAGGGGGCAATTTAGCATAACCAATCCACCTTACCTGCACATCTTTGGACTGAGAGAGGAAACCGGAGCACCCGGAGGAAACCCATGCAAACAAGGGGAGAATATGCAAACTTCTCACGCAAATCAAGTACATCAAAATTATTGTAGGTGAATTTTCACTGATCAGAATTGGTGGAAATGAAATTAAGCTGCTAGTAAATTGCTACTCTTGCTAGTAAATTAGAAGGAAAACACAAATTTACAGTCTGATTTTGAAACACGAATCTCATGTCACTTATTCTTATCAAGCGACTATTCCGTTCAATAAACATTCCTTCTTTTGGAGTCTATATAATTTGATTTATTATTGCCAAATATATTGATATACAATGAAAAGTATTGATTCTTGCACACTATACAGACAAAGCATACTGTACGTAGAGAAGGAAAGGAGACGATGTAGAATGTAGTGTTACAGTCATAGCTAGGATGTAGAGAAAGATCAACTTAATGTGAGGTAGGTCTAATCAAAAGTCTGATGGCAGCACGGAAGAAGCTGTTCTTAAGTCAGTTGATACATGTCCTCAGACTTTAGTATTTTTTCCCAACAAAAGAAAGTGGAAGAAAGTATGCCCAGGGTGCATGGGATCCTTAATTATGCTGGCTGCCTTTCTGAAGCAACAGGCGATACAAACAGTGTCAATGGATGAGAGGCTGGTTTGAGTGATGGAGTGAGCATTATTCACAACTCTTTGTAGTTTCTTGCGATCTTGGGCAGAGCAGGATTCGTACCAAGATGTGATACAACCAGAAAGAATACTTTCTATGGTGTATCTATAAAAGTTGGTGAGAGTCATAGCCAAATTTCCTTAGTCGTCTGAGAAAGTAGAGGCATTGGTAGGCTTTCTCAATTATAGTGTCCGCATGGAGGGACCAGGACAGGTTGTTGGTGATCTGGACACCTAGAAATTTGAAGCTCAGGACCAGTTCTACCTCGTCCCCATTGATGTAGACAGGGACAGGTCCTCCACCACGCTGCCTGACATCAATGACTATCTCCTTCATTTTGTTGACGTTGTGGTAGAAATTATTGTCGTGCCAGTTCACCTGATTCTCTATCTCTTTCCTGTACACACTCTCATTGTTTGAGATCTGACTCACTACAGTGGTGTCATCAACAAACTTGAAAATTGAGTTGGAAGAGAATTTGGCCAGTCATCGGTGTATAGAGTATAGCTAAGAACACAAGCTTTAGGCACCAGCGTGAGGATGATCGTGAGGTAGATGCTGTTGCTTATTCTTATTGGTTGCTGTCTGTGGGTTAGGAAGTTCAGGATCCAGTCAGAAACGGACAAGCTGAGCCCCAGGCCATGGAGTTCAGAGATTCATAGGTATAATGTTGCTGAAGGCTGAGTTGTGGTCAATAAATAGAAGTCTCATATAGACATCTTTGCTTTCTAGGTATTCCAGGATTGAGTGTAGGACCAGGGAGATGGCGTCTGCTGTGGACCTGTTGCGGCAGTAAGTGAAGTGTAGTGGATCGAGGCAATCTAGGAGGCCAGAATTGATTTGCCATGACTAAGCTTTTGAAACACTTCATAATGATGGATGTCAGAGCCACCAGACAGTAGTCATTAAGGCAAGCCGCCTGACTTTTTTTTGTACCTGAATGATCGTTGTTGTCTTGAAACAGATAGGGATCTCAGAGTGGAATAAAGTTAAAAATGTCTATGAATACCCCTGCCAGCTGGTCCATGCAGGATCTGAGTGCTTATCCGGGTACCTGATCCAGGCCAGTTTCCTTGCATTGATTTTAGAGAAGGCTGCTCTGACGTCCACAATGGCAATGGATACAGGCTCATTGAAGGCTTCCAGGTTGGAGGGTGTGCTTTGCTGGCCTCTTGCTCAAAATGGGCGTAGAATGCATTGATGCTGGTAATTTTATATTCCTTCATCTTGTAGCCTGTAATATCTTGCAGACCTTGCCATAGTCGGCGGCAGTTTGTGTGGCTAACCTGGGATTTTAATTTCGTCCAGTACTGTCTTTTGGCATCTTTGATGGATCGCCATAGATCATATCTCGCTTTCTTATGTAGGTCAGAGTTGCCTGACTTGAACACCTCAGATGTGGACTTCAGCAAGCAGTGAATATCCTTGTTCATCCAAGGTTTCCGGTTGGGAACCACATGGATTTGCTTCTTTGGCACACAGATGTCTACACACTTACTAATGGTACTTGTTCAGGCTGGTTGCAGAGTTTTTAAATGCTGACCAGTCTACTTACTCTAAGCAGTCCCATAGGAGATCATCCAATTCCTCAGACCAACGTTGCACAACTTTCTTTAATGAATAACTCTGTAGCTGTGTTAACCAGGATCTAATCATGCATTATTACACATCCAAATACAGTGGTAAAAAAGGGTATCCAACAGCGGTGTCTCTCCCAGGCTAACTTGCCCAGCATTGAGGTACTGACCACTCAAAACTATAGCAACTGGGCAGAAGGTGTCACTTGTATTCCTGATATCAGGCTCCCATTGCTCTTCCCTGAGTTCGATCACAGCAGGAGACTCCTAGGAGCCTAGCAGAAATCTTTTAGGGATGTCCTCCAAGCATCCCTGAAGAGGTCAAACTGACTGCTGACTCATAGGAGACCCTGTCTTGTGACTTAGAGAAGGTTCATTCAGGACAAGGCTGACACATGGAGAGACCTTGTTGGGAATGTGCAGTTGAAGCTATCAGAGGGAGCGCACAAACCTCAAACAGTCCAACTAAACTATTCATACATCACCTGCATACATGAGGCAGGGGCTACAGGTTGTATACTGGATTTATCAGGCTTCCAGAACCCACTGAATCAGTGGAAACAAGTCATCTCAATCCTGATGGATTATACAAGGAAGAAGATTACAGAATTATTAACCTACTAACAATTAACCCACCCCATGACGGCTGCTTCTTTCAAGTAAACCAGTTAAATTATGCCTCTCCTACCCACACAACCGGCAGTCAGTGGCATACTCGCACCGCATCATTAAGCAGCTGTATGTTATTTCAGTTGTTCAGCCAGCTTTTTATATTGCTGCATATGCTCAGGGCAAAGCAACAGCAAGGCACAGGCTAAGCTTTAATATTCAAAGGTGGCAATTTCTTGTTTTGGTGTGACAGCTCTGGAGGTGTTAACATAAAGAAAATGGGAAAGGACTATTACCTTTACACACAATTTTCTCAAAAGAAGCACATAGCAGAAAGCGCTAACTTTGTTCACACAAGGCCATGGATATAGATTAGAAAGAAAATGGTGAATCTGAAGAAAGTTCTGTATGTCAGATGCAACATCAAGAATACATTGATAACCTGCAATTTGTTTTGTACTACTTTATCCTAAACATTTGTACTAACTTATCATGTGACCCTGACAGGAGATGAATAAGCTATTGAATGCTTTCTCTGCATGGCACAAATAAAATCAGCAATCTCGAATCAGAAATGTTGCTACAATGATTGATTTGAAGCAAGAAATCTTTGTTAAAGTATCTAGCTGCGTGATGTGTGTCTATGTATTGACAGGAAAGGTAGCACCCAGAGTCGCATGTGCATTTCACTGAATGCACTCCCAAAACTTGCAAAGTCTAAAACAATTATTTACAGGACAAGATGTCATAAAATTACAGGGAACAGACCAGAACAGGAGATCACAGACACCATTAATCCTTGAGTTTGCTTAAGAAGGCTACCCTGGAAATGATCAGACATAAGAATATCAAAAGATTAGGGAGAGGGAGGGTAAAATAAAGGCCTAGCAAAGCTCAGAGCCAGTAACGTCCTGCTCTTGACTCCTACTTGCTGTCACTGGCAAAAAAAATCATCCATGAAAATATTACACACAGTAAGTATACTGCAACTAAAACATTGTTTGAAGGCACTTCCTACAGCCTGAAGTCTGACCAATTTCTGTTTTACAGGTTTTAAAAAAATGATTTGTATACATCTTTCATAAGTTGAAGACATCTCAAAGTACTTTTAGCTGATGGTGTACTTTTGAAATGTAGTCATTGCTGCCATGAAAGAAAAGTGATGGCAAGTTGTGCACAGCAAGGTGCCACAGCAGCATTGAGATAAAAAATCAAATGATTTGTTTTAGTAATGTTAGTGGAGGGCTAGGAAACGGCTAGAACACCGTACAACTTTAATATCCATTGCAGACAGGGCTCAGTTTAACATCTCCCAATAGAAATTGTTCGGTTCCCTTTTCAAGCCCTGGAACTCTGCTCATGTTTGGTTTCCTCTGGACTTCCTGCCATCAGGGAATGCACTATTCTGCTGAATTATACTGTTTGACTTAGTTGCTGTGACTATTAAGTTATTTGATCACTTCAGGCCTAATAGAGCCTATTATAATGCCAACACCCTTCAACTCAGCTACCGTTGTTACTTGCATTCAGCATTGTATTTCAAATGCAAACCTGTCCTCTTAACTTTACTCGGCTTCTCTGACTCTGAGCAGAAATTCATCTTCTCGTAGGATGAAGTCCATTTCTTTGCTGACACCTGAGCTTCAAACAAAGAAAGGCACAGCACGGGAACAGGCCTTTTGGCCCTCCAAGCCTGTGCCGATCATGATATCCTAATTAAACTAGAAACAAAGTTCCGTATCCGTCTATTCCCTCCCTATTCATGTACACTTCGCACCTACCCTGAGCTATCCAGATGTTCTAGGAGATAATCTGATCCTCCTTGACTGCCATAAGACCAGTGACTTTATTTTTTAGTTTGAAAATTCACTGTCACTGGGTTGCATGATACAATAATCCCACATGGAATACAGGATCATTTGCTGCTTAGATGTTTCTAATGTGCCTGCTTTCACCATCTCCTCCGGCAGCATGTTCCAGGCACCCACCACTCTATATGTAAAACTTCCCCCTCATTACGGTGTCTATCTTTGCTGCTTTCTACTGAGACTGGACACTAAAGCCTCCTGTCTGCACCTTCCATCACTGCCCCAAACCATCATGACAATGTTGTGGCCCTTATTGAAAATTTCATTGTGCATTTAGTGCACTTAAGACCACCATACAAATATTTACCAGCAGAGGGAGTCTGGAAGAGGGAATAATGAAATCTATGTTTTAATAATGTATAATTCTGATTCTGAATGCTTCGCATTGAACATTACTGCTTCTTCACAAGGACTTCACAATTACTAAATCAGATAATGTGCTTTCCCTAATCATCTGGTATCTGCTCCTTCAAGCATCTTCATTCTTTTTAATCTTCTCAGTTTTCCTTCAAAATCTTCATTGTCTATCATTCCGGCAAAGCCAATCCAGATTTTCTTCCCGAGATACTGTTCTTTCTTTCTTCTCTTAACCTCTGCACTGAGAAACTCGTATTACTTCGTGATTTTAATCTTCTTCTCAATTTATATGGTCTTCTGTCCTGATTTCATTGCCCTCCCTAGACTTTTTTCCTCCAACTCCTGGACATTACAATCTAACTCAGTTTCACAAAGAGCTCATCACCCCCACCCTTTTTGTTTGTACAACCCTTGTTAATCCTATTTCTATTTATCCAGAGCGAATGAAACTCTAAATCAAGTAACTTAAAATAAAACTTTCAAAATTCCTTTGAACCTTCCCTTCAGCACAATACTTCTGTAAGTATTGATTGTCTCAATCAGTCCTCTCCTCCAACTCTGATGCTATACCCCAATGAGATTTTACTCTCTCCCATCACAGATGTTTCTTTGGAATGGTTCTTTGTTGCCCCTTCAACTCCAAAGAGCACCAATCTGGTTGCCAGGGCTGAACCGCACCAAGCATTATTAGTCTTTACTGCGAAAAGCAATGGATAACTTCAGGATAATTCACTAACTCTTACCATTCATTTACCTCTGCCACACTGCCCCTTCCCTTTGAAATGAGTATGTAGTCAGGTGATAGATCTGATTGATTCCACATTTCAGGTCACTGCTGCAATATTATAATTCCCTTAAATTACAGTTGATCAAAATTGGTCAAATTTATCATTTAAAGATCGAGCATTATAGAGAATAAATGTGGGCAATCTTACAGAAGGTCTTGTTGTAGATGCAAATCTTATATGTTGTCAGGGAGTCTGAGCATGTCTGTGGCCAATAACAGCAGAAATACACCATTGGATATGGTGTCTGCTTTTATTCCTCTATGTTGTTGTGTGTCATTGGGCAGGTACTCCTAGTTGTAGGCAGTCCCATGAGTCCCTTAAATGTCTTCCCTGTTTTATCAAAGGTAATGTGCTCGTCACTGCTCTTACTGTCTTTCACTGTTCCCTTGTACTCCATTCCCTTTTTCATTTAGTTATAAAGATGCACTAGACCATGAGTACTGTATCCTACTCTTCCCCCACTGGTCACTTTTCCCTCACTCTCACTAGCTCACTCCAGCAGGCCTTTTGCTCCCACCTGCTGGAGAAACAACATGAATTAAATCAGGAATTTTAAAGTGGGTGCAGGAACAAAGATCCTTTCTTTGTTACGTAGGTCGTGTTAGGCAAAGAGTTAAATTAACCACCTCCCTGGACTTGGGCAATTAATACCAGGGTGGATTATCTTTTTCAGCTGGCCCTCGATTTGTGGCTAATGTCTACTCAGGGCCACAAGTTTCTGCGATAGGTCTTTGTGTGACTGAACAGCTGATTGTTGACCAAGAAATATCCTAAAGAGGTCATCTCTCATCTGCTTGTTCCACAGATTTCCCCATTTGGAATGATTCTCTATACTATTGTATCCTTCACTGCCATGCTTAGTACCACAGTAAGTTGTTGATACAACTTTGTGATTTTCAATGTATTGGACTGGACAACTTGACCTATAGATGTGATACATTGAGTACTGTGGATTCATGCTAATCTATGCTATAATGCCATATACATCTGGTATTTCTCAGGGCATTCTAACGTTGTCATCAACATCTGGGTAGAAAGGGAGAATTTCTGTCTCTTTACAACTTTGTGATCTGCCAGAGGATATATTTTTACTTGGAAATTGCTGTTTTAATGCAAGTTAGTGTTGTTGCCTTTTCTCCATAGCCTATAGATATTTTTCAGCAAAAATGTTTTCTATGCCTCTGCCAGAGTCTTGTTCTTAGCTTGGGTAGAGGGGAGGTCGACTCTTCATCTGTCTATTCCATTGTTCAGCCTCCCTGGATGCCAGTATTATTAATGTATGTGGACATGTGTCAAAATTGGGAGAGCTGTCTCACAAACTGGTCAAGAAAGAGCCTGACATAATCATAGTCATGGAATCATATCTTGCAGATCATGATCATTGCATAGCGAGGGGGATTGAATATAAAAGTAGGGAGGTCTTGCTGCGGCTGTATAGGGCATTGGTGAGGCCGCAGCTGAAGTACTGTGTGCAGTTTTGGGCGCCGTACTTACGCAAGGATATTTTGGCCTTGAAGGGAGTGCAGGGGAGGTTTACTAGGCTGATACTGGAGTTGAGGGGGTTGAGCTATGAGGAGAGGCTGAATAAATTAGGCTTGTACTCGTTAGAGTTTAGAAGAATGAGGGGAGATCTCATTGAGACGTATAAGATGATGAATGGGATGGATAGGATAGAGGTGGAGAGTCTCTTCCCACTCAGAAAGGATAGTAGGACTAGGGGGCACAGCCTCAAGATAAAGGGGGGGGCGGTTTAGAACGGAGTTGAGGAGGAACTTCTTCACTCAAAGGGTGGTGAATCTCTGGAATTCTCTGCCTGTTGAAGTGGTGGAGGCTACCTCGCTAAATATTTTTAAGATGCGGGTTGATGGGTTTTTGATAAGAGAGGGGATTAAGGGTTATGGGGAGAGGGCGGGAATGTGGAACTGAGCCACGACAGATCAGCCATGATCTTATTGAATGGCGGGGCAGGCTCGAAGGGCTAGATGGCCTACTCCTGCTCCTATTTCTTATGTTCTTATGTCTTTTATCTTCATGACTCCTTTCATTTCTGTGGCTTAAACTATTCATTCCTCCCAAGTTCCTACTCCAACCAATCTGTACTACTTTATCTTCCTCCTCCCCTGCTATCTTTCCAGGTTTGACTCCCTTTTAGGTAAGTATATAGTTTCCCTCTGTGCTTCTATTAGCATCCTTCAAATGGCCTTTCTAAGTACTCATTGTTGCCTGCTCATGTACAGTAATCCCAATTGGGGAGGTAATCTTTCCAGTATCCTCACCACCTGCTTACTCCTCCCAATCTTAACCCTCTGGCCTCTGCCAGCAATCAGCTCTCACCACCCTTCACCTCACCTCCCTCCTAAACTTCTGTTCACTTAAGACCTTACAATCTATAAGCTCATTGTGAATGATAGCATCAACATCAAGGCCTTAATGGAAGCTTCTCAGAGGGACAAGCTATAGCCTCCCTGCCAAATTATACCTTCTATCCTCAGCCCACCTAGACTATGGTTGTGGGGCACTTATCACACCGTACTTTACTCCTCTGACATTTTCTCCTCTTTTGAGCACCTTGTTCCACACCCCATACTTCTTATTCAAAATTCTCATTCTCTATCATCCTCCCAAGGATCGTTTAAAAAAACGTCAGAGATATCTTCATTGCTTCTTCCCTCAGTACAAAGGCTGAGTGACCTCTCATCCTTGGTGATTTCAACGTCCATTTCAACTCATGATATTCTCACTACTGATTTAATACTCTTGTATCCTCTCTAAATCCAAACTGTATTCACAGACAACCCTTGACCTTGCCACCTCACATACCCTGTTATACATAAGGACATCTCTGCATCACTCACACCCCACATTCCCCTTTCAAGGCTACACTGCTCAAATCCTGAAACAAAGTTCTTGACCAATTCAAGGATACTATCTAAAAGATACCATCATCAGTCATTCTTTGGCAGATCTAGCTGGACCTCATAAAGCACCAAGAGGTCCTGTTGTCGTCTGCCAAAACTATCATCCTATGCATACATAGTTCCTGGCTTCTTTTCTCTACTGAAAACCATCTTCTTAAACCCCAGTACCCTATCACCTTCACCCTCATCTCCACCTCTGCAAAGAGCTCATGAAGATCATTCAATTAGTTGCCTCTGCCAATTAACTTCCTTCCTCTTGCCTACCGTGCTTGACTTATTTGCAGTGTCCTCCTTGCCTTAGCTCTTGGCATGTATCTTCCTCTTTGTCTCCCTCATCTACCCCAAATGCCCTGAGTTCACCTCATCTATGAGACCCATCTCCTGCCCCTTGATCCTATTACCACGAAATTACTGATCTCCCAGCTTTCCTGGCTCCCATGTTAGCTAATATTGTTAATTGTTCTCTTCTCAGTTACTGTCCTGTTTTCTTTCAAACCCGTCACCATCATCAGCTCACCATAAAAAAAACCTTGATCCCTCCTTGCAAAATAATGCCCCAAATCTAACTGCTCTTTCCTCCCCAAATGATTAACTACTCATGCCTTCCAAATTGTGCTTAATTTGCCCTGAATTCCATGTTTGAATCCCTCAAAGAAAAACTGATAGATCAGGTTTCTGCGATCTTCATCTTACCTCCCTTAGCAAGCTGGTATGTATCCCATCTGGTCTGGGTGACTTGTCATCTTTGAGTGCCAATAATTTAGTATCTTCTTTCAATTATGTTTATCCTATTTAGTATCTACCCCATCCTTCAAAGTTAACTTCACCCTCTCTTGAAAACCGATGCAAAGTACTCGTTCAGTGCCTCAGTCATGCTTCCATGCAAATATTTTTTGTCCCTAATTAACCCTAATATTCCTTTCATGATCGCTTTACTTTTTGTGTATTTGTAGAAGATTTTCAGGTTCCCTTTTATGTAAACTGCTAATCTTTTCTCAAACTCAATTGCAATGTTTCCAATGAGAAAATGATTTTGTTCTGGCTATTAATATTTGATGCATTTTGCACTGTAGACTGATAAAGACGTCAGCAATATTTAGTTTAAAATGAACCTGAGGTGTAAAAGTTAAGGATTGTGGGATCACTGTCCAGCAGGTTATCCGTAGGTTTGATTCCAGCAGATAATGCTCCTACACAACATCCTGCAGAAAGAGGGCCTTTGAAAAAAACTACTCAAACATTTGCAGGTCAGCATCACTGGGTTTGCACAAAGGCCTGTGTGGGTAAGAGCAGCCTTCTTGTCAAAGGCAGTGCAGTTACATCTTCCTCACAGAGTTCCTTCTGTACTTTATTTCCTTTCCTAAAAATACAAAGCAACAAGAAAATCTCATATCATCTCAATTGTAGCAATCAAAGACCTTACTGCCAAAAATTCAGAAAATTATGCAAACTAAGATAAAAGCACAAATTCAGCTGTCAAAAACCCAAAATCAAATTACTCCTGTGAGTAATCCAGTTGTTTGTCCTTGAAAAAGCCACTTACTGAAAGACCATAGTGTGCCTGGCCTTGTAGACCTATTGCAGGTGGGGAATCCATGATTTCAGCACGTGGCTTATTAAAGGGTGAGCTGCTGAATTTTTAAACAGGCCAAAGATCTGAAGAAAGAGATTTTCTGCCCAATATCCTGACACTTGCTTGCTCACTCTGTGGCAGTGAGCCTAATCCCACTGGCTGAAAAATATTCCATAATATCAAAGCAATTCGTGTCTAACGACTTCCCTATTATCCATCACTAATGAAGAAGCTTTTCCCTTGTGTCATCATATTGCCTGACTTCACATGCTTGTGCTTGATAATTACCCAGTTTTCCTAAGAGTATTGTAAATAGAGTATGTGATATTTAAAAACATATTCTCAGGGATTCCTCTTCTCAAAAAAAAAATCGATACACCATGAAACCACTTGTACAGCACAGTAAGACGTTATAATTAAAAGGAAATAGGTTCATTCAAATCCTTTGCAGTTTTTTATTTCAATATTTGGCTTCTTCCAGACAGAGTATTTTATTCCTTACATATTCGTATTACTGCATTTAAATAAAAGTTAGCAAAGTGTTCCCTGTAAATATAACTTTGGTTACATTGTGTTGCTTTGATATTATAGAGCTGCTGCTGGGAACAGTGATGACTCTAGTGGGAGTTCAACAAAATAGATGAGGTTGAACAAGTGGTACTAAGGACCACCACTCTGAAGATGGTTTTATCTGCATTACAGGAGGGAAAGCAATGTCAGTGAATGCCACTGGCTGTTACCTTATTAGTTCACTCATCAAGTCCAGCAACGGTGTTTTTGAAGGCCTGGCAAAAGATTTCTGATCTCCCATTGAACCTGCTCTGTGGACTCCTCATTTTCTAAAATCTGCTAGTTAAGCATTAAAAGACTGGAGTCATTATTCCAGGGATATATGCACGTATCTACAAGGCGAATGGGATGCTGGCCTTCATAGCGAGGGGGATTGAATATAAAAGTAGGGAGGTCTTGCTGCAGCTGTATAGGGCATTGGTGAGGCCGCAGCTGGAGTACTGTGTGCAGTTTTGGGCGCCGCACCTGCGCAAGGATATTTTGGCCTTGGAGGGAGTGCAGAGGAGGTTTACTAGGCTGATACCGGAGTTGAGGGGGTTGAGCTATGAGGAGAGGCTGAATAAACTAGGCTTGTACTCGTTGGAGTTTAGAAGAATGAGGGGAGATCTCATTGAGACGTATAAGATGATGAATGGGATGGATAGGATAGAGGTGGAGAGACTCTTCCCGCTCAAAAAAGACAGTAGGACTAGGGGGCACAGCCTCAAGATAAAGGGGGGGCGGTTTAGAACGGAGTTGAGGAGGAACTTCTTCACTCAAAGGGTGGTGAATCTCTGGAATTCTCTGCCCGTTGAAGTGGTGGAGGCTGCCTCGCTAAATATTTTTAAGAAGCGGGTTGATGGGTTTTTGATAAGAGAGGGGATTAAGGGTTATGGGGAGAGGGCGGGAAAGTGGAACTGAGCCACGACAGATCAGCCATGATCTTATTGAATGGCGGGGCAGGCTCGAAGGGCCAGATGGCCTACTCCTGCTCCTATTTCTTATGTTCTTATGTTCTATGTCAGATTCCTAATCATAGACTACAGCTCAGCCTTTAATACCATTATTCCTACGAGACTCATCTCCAAATTTTGTGGCCTGGGGCTCAACTCCTCCCTCTGCAACTGGATCCTAAACTTCCTCACCCACAGACCGCAGTCAGTAAGGATAGGCAACAACTCCTCCTCCATGATCATCCTCAACACTGGTGCTCCGCAAGGCTGTTATTTTTTATTTATGGGACATGGGCATCGGGCCAGCATTTATTGCCCATCCCTAGTCAGCCCTTGGACTGAGTGGCTTGCTAAGCGATTTCAGAAGTTAGTTGAGAGTCAACCACATTGCTGTGGCTCTGGAAATGACATGTAGGCCAGACCTGGTAAAGACAGCAGATTTTCTTCCCTAAAGGACATTAGTGAAATAGGTGGGTTTTTCCAACAATTGACAATGGTTTCATGGTCATCAGTAGATTCTTAATTCCAGATTTTTTTTTATTGAATTCAAATTCCACCATCTGCAGTGGTGGGATTTGAATCCGAGTCCCCAGTGCATTCATTGAGTTTCTGGATTCATAGTCTAGTGATAATACCACTAGGCCATCGCCTCCCTTCTGCCCCTTATTATGTATTCCTTATACACCTCTGACTGTATGGCCAAATTCCCTTCCCGCTCAATTTTCAAGTTTGCTGATGATACCGCTGTTGTGGATTGGATGACGAGACACAGTACAGGAAAGAGATAGAGAATCTGGTGAATTGGTGCGACAACAATAATCTCTCCCTCGATGCCAATATAACAGAAGAAAAAGTCATCGACTTCAGGAAGTGTAGTGGAGGGCATGCCCTCTCTATATCAATGGGGACAAAATGAAATGGTTGACAGCTTCAGATTTCTACGTGTCCCAATCACGAACAAACTGTCCTGGTCCCTCATTGCTGACACTATAGTTAAAAAACCCACCAACACCTCTACTTTTTCAGGACACTAAGGAACTTTGACATGTCTACCAGAGCTCTCACCAACTTTTACAGATGCACCATAGAAAGCATTCTTTCCAGTTGTATAACTTCTTGCTCTGTCCAAGATCATAAGAAACAACAAAGGGTTGTGATCAAAGCCCAGTCCATCACTCAAACCAGCCTCCCTTCCATTGACACTGTTTACATTTCCCATTGCCTAGGAAAAGCAGCCAGCATAATCAAGGACCCCACGCACCCCAGACATACTCTCTTCCATCTTCTACCATCGGAAAAAAGATACAAAAGTCTGAAGACATATAAAAGTCTGAAGACATATACATATAAAAGTCTGAAGACAGATACAAAAGACTGAAGAACAGCTTCTTCCCTGCTGCAATCAGACTTTTGAATGGACTATCTTGCATTAAGTTGATCTTTCTCTATACCTAGCTCTAACTGTAACACTACATTCTGCACTCTCTCCTTTCCTTCCCTATGTACGTAATGCTTTGTCTGTATAACACGCAAGAAACAATACTTTTCACTGTATACTAATACATGTGATAATAATAAATCAAATCAAATTCAAAAAGTGTAAACATTTATATCAAATGTACACAATCTGGACTATTTGAAAATAATTTTTGTAGTGACCCAGTGTGTGGTTTGCTGGGCCTGTCTTGAATGTTGCTGAATTCAGTCATATATCCAGCTTCTTCTCATTTGCATTATGTGTTTGTGCCAGGTATGATTCATGCTTTCTATTTGGCACCTACTCATTGGGAGGCAGGAATTTGTTTGCTGTTTCACATCTATGCCTGTAGCACAGTACAGGAATTTCTGTTACTGATTCTTGTTCTGGAAATTCAGAAACATATTATTGAGTAGTCGTGGAAACAGTAGAGTGCAGATCTGGAGGAAGCCATGGAGATCCTGCTGCCGAGGAGGCCGATCTTCTTCCCCCTCCATTCAGCTGGGTCAGCCAAAGGCTAGATCAGAGGACATGGCAGATCACTGATCATGTCCATTATAGTTGCACAACAAGAGGATCTGGAGAAAAGATTCCTGGCCCCACCAGGAAAGCATGATAGGTAACCACACTTTAATGCAGCACATCAATTATTAATGCCATGAACTGTTTCATTTTGCCCACATGTTCTTTCTGTACCTAGCTAGCTTCCCATGGTTGCCCATTAGGGGGGAAACAGGAGGAGAACTGGCAAACCAGCATTTTCTCACCACTTGAAGAACAGGTCCTTGAAATACAAATATGAGATTCTGAAGAAGTAGCAGGAGATGGAAAAATGAGGTGTGACCCAGCTCTGGGCTCACTGTGTGTTATCTTTCCTTTGAGTATTTAACTCAATAGTATGGAAAGCAATGATATTGAAACACAATTTTGAAACATCATTGATGTGCATGAAAGTTGTGTGTTGCCAACTTATACTTGTAGATATTTTACTCTTACTTCTATACATTTGGAAGAAGCAGCAGAAGAGGATGTTAGTGACCAGAACCAGCCGTACACTTCGCAACATATTATGTCAATCAACTTGATCCTGGTAAGTAGCAGTATGGGTACATCCGTCCTGTTTCTTTTTAAAAAATGAATGAGGCAAGCTCAACATAGGACACAGAATACAAATGAGAAGGAGCAAGTGGATTTGGCACAGAAGCAAGAAGCAGAAGCACAGAAAGTAAAATTGCATCTACCCACAGAGGATGAGGACAGGAACCCTGGTCTCTAGTTTCAAAAACAAAGATGCTTTCTGAACATGAAACATTATTGGAAGCTATGAAACATTGAAGAACCCACACAAAGACCTTAACATTTCCTACATTGTGCTTCATGGGTCTTAGTATCTCTAACAGATGCTTAAGTGCGGTCATACATGCCTTCAGTGACACAGTCATTTTTTTTCCTTGGGCAGACTTGCTGATTTATTGAAGAGTGTGATTGATGGGAGTTTCAGTAATGTAATTGCTGCCAAGTGGTTTGATATTAACAAACATGCTGACAAGGAGGGCGGGAGCTAGTGGAAACCTGAAATACTAATGTTGATGGTGCTGTTTTCCACATTGGCAAGACAACTTTGTCTGCCTCCCGCTTCCCTCCCCTCACCCCCCATCCTACTGCATATCTGACAAAGAGTGAGCAGAGACAGGCTCCACTTACATCTCAGGCCAATTCACAATTCAAGGAGCATCTCAACTTCAGAAGTCTCATAGCTGAGATGCTACTAGGAAGGGGAACAGGTTTGAGAGACCTTACAACAAACAACACTGTTAGGAAAGGGGAAACACCATAGTAACAAGTATGAATATTAGACAAATCACTTTTGTGGATAATATAGTAGCACTTGAGTTGCAGCATGTCCATAATTGTTGTTGAAAATACATATGCATTTGAGAGGGGTAAAATAGGGTTCTGTCCAAATGTAGTTGATAGTGAATGTTTGTGTAAAGATGGATGGGGTAATTACGAAAAATTATCTTCCATCAGAGACTATTCATTTGTTTCCTTTACTTTCTCAAGCACCCAAATGATATCTCCTTGGTATTTTCAGTGTTACACAAATATATGAATCATGAGCAGAAGTAGGTCATTTAGCCTGTCAAGATGTTACACAATAAGATCACAGCTGATCTGTTGGTGTTTCAAATTCCCATCTACCCGCAATAACCTTTGATTCCCTTACCTAATAAAAATCTATCTATCTACACCTTAAAAATGTTTAATGATCCCTCCTCCACTGACTTCTGAGACAGAGTTCCAAAGCTGCACAATCCAATGAGAAAAAAATTCTCAATCTCTGTCCTGAAAGAGCTATCCTAATTCTAAAACAGTACCCGCTAGTGCTGGGCTCACAGTAGACTCATCCCTTCCAACCTTGTCAACACCATTCAGGATTTTATATTGTTCAACCAAGCTGTGTCTCTTCAAAACTCTAGTGGAAAAAAAAAATCCAGTCTCTCCAACCTTTCTTCACAAGACAACCTGCTCATACAAAACATCAATCTTACCAATGCCCTATATAGCTGAAGCGTAACATCAATTCCTCTCATAACAAAGTAGAGCACTCCATTAGTCTTTTCAATTACTTGTTGTACTTGCATACTAATATTTTGTGAATCATATACAAGAACACCTAGATCCATCTTGGAATTCTGCAGTTATTTTCCATTTGAGAAATATTCTGTTTATTCTTCCTGTAAAGTGAATAACTTCACATTTTCCCACAACTGCCAGATTTTTGCCAATTCATTCAACTTATCTATATCTGTTGTAACTTCCTTATGTCCTTTTCATCCATTCAGGAACAAGGATAATGCAATCAGGATTAGGCTATTCACCATTTTATTAGATCACTGCTAATCTGTATCTCAATCTCATTTATTTTGATTCATTAATCCTAATAATTTTCACAGAATCCCTGGTATGCAGAAGGAAGCCATTCAGCTCATTGAGTCTGCATCAACTCTCTGACAGAGCATCCCACCCAGGCCCTATTCCCGTAACCCCACGAATCTACCCCAATAATCCCCCTAACCTACATATCTTGGGACAGAAAAGAACAATCTAACACAACCACTCGACCTAACCTGCACATCTTTGGAGTATGGGAGAAAACCAGAGCACCTGGAAAAAACCCACACAGACAAGGGGAAAACGTGCAAACTCCACACGATCACCCAAGGCCAGAATTGAACTCAGGTCCCTGGCACAGTATCACTGTGCCGACATGTCTAACAAAAATCTATCAATTTCAGTTTTGAAATTTTCAACAACTCTTTAAGGGAGAGATTTCCAGTTTTCCTCTACCCTTGTTTCAATTAGGAAGATGTCCCCCTTATTCCACACTAAACTTTAATTGAACTGAAAAGTTATATAGTACATAGAAAATAATGACTTGTGACACTGGTTACTTCTTTTTAGGTGTTAACATGTAAGAAGTTTTGGTCTGAATTTTAATATGCAGGAGTTTACATATTTCGGTGCAGGTGGTAAGTGAAAACTGTCAGTTGATGGTGCATTGGGAAGCTGGTTCCAAACTGCAGACTTCCTCATTTCACTCTAATGTGTTAGTCTCAACCTCTCAGGAATGATGGCTTGCCAATTAAACATGTTAATTACACAATTAGAGATATATTTCAACATACTTTTGACTTTAACATCTAGTCCATGAATTTCCTAGGCTTCCCACAACTCGCCAGTGAAAACAAGTACACAATAGTATTGGGGGAGCTGAATCAATCTCGTGGACTTATGCCAATAAGCACTTTGTACTCATCGCTTCTTTCCTATCTCTTATATAAAAAGATTTGTTCACAGAACTTTTGCTAAGAGGTGACTTTCTACAATTAGAGGTTTCTAGCAGAGTACTGTTTCACATTGGGATGGGTGTTGTTTATGCATTCTTACATTGGACCTCAGAGGAGAAACAAAATAACCAGCAACAGTACCAGCAGGAGCAGGTACAGTCTGCTGATCACAGATCTATTGGTATACAGCAGAGTGGCTCAATTTGCAGAAGGCATTACCCATAAAATAGGGTAGACAGACAGAGGTTTAGTTTCCTTGACATGCCTGAAATCACAATAACACAAGAATTGGGAGCATTTGGCGGTTCAAATCTACTCTGCCATTCGATAAGATCATGACTGATCTGATTGTGGCTCAACTTAATTTTCCTGTCAGCTGCCCATAATTCTTGACTCCCTTGTTAGTCAAGAATCTATCGATCTCTTAAAAAATTCAATGATCCTGCCTCCAATGTCCTCTGTCAAAAAGTTCCACAGACTCACGAACCTTGGAGAAAAAAATCCTCTTCATCTATATTAAATGGGAGACCACTGATTATTAAATTGTGTTCCCTTGTCCTAGACTCACCTAAAAGAAATCATCCTCTCAGCATCCACCCTGTCAAGCCCCATCAGGATCTTCAATGTTTAAGTAAGATTAACTCTCATTCTTCTAAATTCCAATGGGAATGGACCAAATCTGTTAGGCTTTTCCTTATAAGGTAGCCCATTTATCCCAGGAATCAGTCAAGTGAACCTTCTCTGAACTGCTTCTAATATAATTATATTCTTCCTTCAGTGAGGGACCAAAGTTGTACATAGTGGTCCAGATGCAGTCTCACTATGGCCCTGTATAGCCTTGGTAAAAACTTACCTACTTTTATCTATTTTGGTGTCCTCAGCAAATTGAGTCATTCAGTCCCTTTAAGTCACTGATCGAGGTTGTAAATAGTTGAGGCTCCAGCACTGATCCCTATGCCATTCCATGAGTTACACCTTCCCAATCTGAAAATGGTCCATTTATTCCTACTGCTAACCAATTCTCTATTCATGCTGATATGTTACCCCAACATCCCACACCAAGAGCTCTTATTTTGTGCAGTAAACTTTGATGTGGCATCTTTTTAAATGCCTTTTGGAAATCCAAATATACCACATCTACAAATTCCCCTTTATCCATCTTGCCTGTTTCTTCCTCAAAGAATTCTAATAAAGTAGCCAAACAGGATTTCACTTTCACAAAACCATATTGAGTCTGCCTGATTGCATTATGATTTTCTAAATGTCCTGCTACTAATTCCTTAATAATGGATTCTAGCATTTTCCCTGTGTCAGAAGTTAGGCAAATTGTTTCCTGCTTGCTGTCTATTGCTTCTGGTTCCTTCCAGGATTTGGCAGCAGCTTTATACAGAATCTTCAATTGGCCACCTACACTTACATAAGACAGATGACTGAAGGGTTGTGTGTCAGGGCTGCAAATTGTCAACCTTACCTGAGACTGTATCAGCCAGAATGAACAGATGTCCTGTTTTGTGGTTCTTCCTAGTTTTCCACAAATGTAGGGTGCTATTGACTGCACACATGTCACAACTCATTAATTGCAACAGGTATGCGCAAGATGCCAGGGGAGTTATCATAATACTTTTGTTTGTTGGAACTCCAAGCTGCCTGATCTCTTCTCATTTGCAACCAAACTTTAAGGATGGCTGTTAGGAGACCAGGGAAACCCACTGCAAACTTGGCTCATGACACCCACCGGAAACCCCAATAATAAAGCACAACAATGCAATAATCACCACTGGATGTGTGATTGAACAGACCATCAACAGGCTGAAGACATGCTTTGACAGGTGGAGAGGTGTCCTTCAGTACACACAAGCCAGGGTTTCGAGAATAGTCATGCACTACAGCAAAGCTTGGACTTGCAGGAGGAACAAGATGAAGAGCTTAGCTCCACTTCAGATGATTTGGGGCAGGAGAAGGAAGAACACCAGGAGACGAGAAGGAGGCTAAAGAGTGAAATACACCCCTGCTGCTCACGTTGCCGCCAGAGATACAACTGCAGCTGTTGTAACCAGAAAATGCCTCTCTTCCCCATACTATCCTCACTTTCAATGGTACTGACACAAAGTAGTCCTGCAACCAACCACCACTTGAATGTTCTCCTGTCTTTGTTTCCACTCTGCACTGGTCTCCATCAATTCAGGTCTACTCATTCATCATCTGTGTTGGGGAGTCTTGTGACCACCAATACAAACTCTCCAGCCCTGTCTCTGCCACCTGCTATTGTTCACTTCTGAAATATTGCCACCAGGTGAAAACCCAATTAAGTGCCTTATTGCTCCCACTGTAGGGTGAGTATCTGAGGCAGTGCGTGGCCTGAATGAGGCCTTTCTATGACAATGTACCCTCAGAAGGATTCAACTTATCTGGTGACTCATTGCTCATCACATACACTGACTCTTTTTGCATACATAAAGCCACGTGAGAGAGAAAAATTCACCCTGAGAAGCTAAGACCATTTATGAAGCTGATCATAAATGAAACAAGTCATTGTGACAGTGCCATATGAATGTGAATGTTTTTATTTAATTATGTCACCTTGTAGCTAGAAGTTCATCATCTCCTCATCTCTGACAATAAGAGACACCATAGTTCCACTTAGTTGCAGAACCTCCTCTGCAGTTGTGAGGGCCCCTTTCCCTCTCCTGGGTGTTCTGTGCTCTCTTTTCCTGCAAGAAGAGAAAGAACAGACCATGACTGAGTGCAATGGAACATATTTAATTGATGAATGGAGCACATTTGATGACGATGAGGGAGAAGGATAGTTTTGGATGAGGATGAAAGTAGGAGTGACAGACAGATGGGAATGCAAGGGTGCACTTGCTAGGTAAATGGGTGTGAGGAGTGATGTGATGGAGTCAACTTCAGAAAGTGGTGTGATACATACAGTAGGATGTAGGTAAAATGCAAGTGTACTCACCTTTTCTGACCCACCCTTATTCTTAGCTGAAAGCCTCTTCCAACTGTTGCTAGGGAACAGTCTCTGTATCTCTCCCCTACTTTTCACAGCCCCAACAGCACATCCAGGGAGGTGTCAGTGAAGCAGGATGCAGCCTCTGTTCATCTGGAATCAATTCTGACACACCCAGTTCTCTTACAGTCAACTCCAATTCCTTCAATCTGCATCTTTTAAATACTGGACATAAGATGGTGTCATGCGGGTCCACTTCATACACACTAATGCTGATTGGACAGAAACCTGGCATTAAAATTATAATGAGGTAACTGAGTTAAAAAGCCATTAGCAGACATGCTGCACTTTGGGTTTCCCATACATTATCATGCCATCCCACTCCCACACATCGCAAAACTTTGGTCAAAATTTATGGTGTGTCTGATAATGGCTTTGGTAGATGCATACACTTTATTGTTATAGTTGCTCAGCAGCTTTATGGGGCTGACAGAGCACCATGATCTAGAAGCCAACATTTGCAGAGCAAATACATGGTGAATGGTGGGTTACCATGACATTAAGGCATTATGACTACTGTTGAAGATACATGCATTGACCTTCACGATTCTGCGCAGTTGCTCATAGACACTATGCTCATTGACAGAAGTATAGACCTTTTGGTTCATCAGTGTCTCAGTAATATGTGTGAGAATACATAGAGCTTCAAGCATATAATCAATAAAGGCCTGAGTATTAGGGAATTCAATGATTTGAGGAAACCTTAGGTTGTTACTTGTTCAAAGAGAAAGTGATGAGCTTGCTTGTTCTGGTAAGCAACACATCTATTTTCAATATGGATCACAAGCTGATTGATATTGTGTCCACCTTGGAGTTTGCGTGGAGTCACAACTGTCACAAACTCTGCCATTGTCTGCCTGGTGAACCTACATTTTTGCACATATTGCTCTTCCAAACAGGCAAGTCCACAAATATCAGTGGATGCCACTGGAAGAACAAAAGCAAATATGAATCTTCATCATTTAATATAGTCTAAATTCTCAACATCTTTGCATTCCTTCTCAATCATCTCTTAAACTAATGAGTAACACAATGACATCTGATTCCAGTAATGGATACTGCGTGGAGGGTGTGGTGGGAGCAGTAATATCTCTTTTTTCTAACTTAGTTGTTGTATAAAGCTGCATGACCCAAGCAATTGAATAAAAGGAAAATATGGTAAAGTAAGCTCAGCTACATTTGAACAGAGTAAATTAAAATTACAGTTGTAACTGTCTATGTCTTTAATATTTAACATAACATCACAGCCTAGCAATGGTCACCCCAACATGAGGAAATGGTATATCAGCATTATGGTTGGGAAATAAAAGCACAGGCTTTAAGTTCAGAGTGTGATTGAATACCCTCCATTTACCTTGGTCCCTTCAGCTTCAGAAAGTCAGGAAGTTCACCACCATCCACGACTTTAAGCTGGAAGTCTCGTGGCACCAGGTTAAACATTGTTAAGGAAATCTCCTGTTGATTACCACGTACTGTCCCCCTCAATTGATGAACCAGTACTCCTTCATGTTGAACATAATTTGGAGGAAGCCCGAAGGGTGACAAGGGAACAGAATGTTCTCTGGGGACTTCAATGTCTATCACCAAGACTGGATCGGCATTACCATTGCAGACAGAACTGGCCAGGTCCTGAAGGACATAGCTGCCAGATGGTGTCTGTGGCAAGTGGGTGATCAATCCAAGAGGGAAAAGCATACTTGAACTCATTCTCACCAATCTGCCTGCCACAGATGCATTTACAGTATTGGTAGAAGTAATCACCACACAATCCTTGTGGAGACAAAGTGCCATGTTCATATTGAGAATACCTACAATTGTGTTATGTGGCACTACCACTGTTCAAAATGGGATAGACTTTGAACAGATCAGCAACTCAAGACTGGGCATGCATGAGGAACTGTGAGCATCACCAGCAGCAGAAATACACCTAAACACAATCTGTAATCCCATGCCTGGCATATCCTCCACTCTCCCATTACCACCAAGCGATGGGATCAACCCTGGTTCAATGAAGAGTGCAGGAGGGTATGCCAGGAGCAGCATCAGGCATACCTGAAAATCAGGTATCAATCTGGTTAAAACACAACACAGGACTACTTGCGTATCAAACAACATAAGCAGCAAGTAATAGAGCTAAACAATTCCACAATCAACAGATCAGATCTTTCAGAAGTCATACCTGACACAGAGGAAAAGGTTGTGCTGGCTGGAGGTCAATCATCTCAGTTTTAGGACATCACTGCAGGAGCTCCTCAGGGTAGTGTCCGAGGTCCAAACATCTTTATCTGCTTCAGCAATGACCTCCCTTCCATCATAAGGTCAGAAATGGGAATGTTCATTAATGACTGCACAACGTTCAGCACCATTCGCGACTCTTCACATAGTGAAGCAGTCCTTATCTAAATGCATTAAGACCTAGACAATATCCAGGCTTAAGCTGACAATCGGCAATAACAATTGCCAGGTAATGACCATCTCCAACAAGAGACAATCTAACCATTGCCCCTTCAATGGCATTACCATCACTAAATCTTTCCACTATCAACATCCTAGGGGTCACCATTCACCAGAAATTTAACTGGACGAGCCATAAAAATACAGTGGCTACAGGGGCATTTTCAGAAGCCAGGAATCTTGACTCCCCAAAGCCTGCCCACCATCTACAAGGTACAAATAAGGAGTGTGATGGCATGCTCCCCACTTCTCTGCATCAGTGCAGCTCCAACAACAGTTGGAGCAGCTTGACACAATGCAGGACAAAGCAGTCCAATTGATTGATACCCTTTCCAAAACATTCACTGCCTCCACCACCGACAAACAGTGACAGCAGTGTGCGCCACTTACAAGATGCATTGCAGGAACTCACCAAGCCTCCTTAGGCAGCACCTTCCAAACACACAGTTTCTACCATCTAAAAGGACAAGAGTAGCAGATACCTGGGTACACCAACATCTGGAGATTCCTCTCCTAGCTCTGTTCCTTCACTGTCACTAGGTCAAAATCCTGGAACACTCTCCCTAACAGCACTGTGGATGTATCTATATCCCAGCTTACCTCCATATACTCAAGGGCAACTAGGAATAGCAATATATGCTGACCTAGCTAGTGAACTTCAAATCCTGTAAATAACTTTAAAAAATTTATTCCCTCCACCACTAGTGCAAAATGGCTGCAATAGGTGTTATCTGTAAAATGCACTGTGGCAACCTGCCACAGCTTCTTTGATATACCTTTCAAATTAGTGACCTCTACCATCTAGAAGGACAAGGGCAACACGCAGATGAGAACCTCATCACTTTCAAATTCCTCTCCATGTCACATGCTATCTTGACTTGGTCACACATCACCATTTCTTCATAGTCTCGGAGTAGAAACCTCCTTTCCCAAAAGGACAGCAGTTTCTATCATTTTGTTTTGAATGCTATTATAGCTAGCGTTCATGTATGGAACTTTGAGGAATCAATTTTCCTACATCTGTTGACTGATGTGCTTACTTTGTCATTATTTGTTTCTTTCCTTATTTCTCGGTACCCTTTGCTCTCCCTCTCTCTATGTATATCTCTTTTCTTGATGTTGCAGTTAATGTTTCCCTTCTCTCTTATTCCCTGCTTGCTACTGATTTCTCCTGTGATCCATCAATTCTACCCACATTATCCTTTTAAATCCAGTGATCTTCAACTACTACCTTTTTTTTCAGTAATCCTATTCAACTCCCCATTTACAACTCATCAGTTTACTATTTGGGCCCTGAACAGATGGCCAGTGCACATATAGCATATGCACAAGATTAAAAACATAAATCAGAACATATGCAGCTCAGCATTGAGGCCCCTCTATTTGCTGGCTCCTTGTGACCACAGGATTTGCAGATGTCTTAAAACAACTGTGGCTTCTATGCCCCTTCCCTTGACATTGCTTCAATTTTGCAATGCTGGTTCAATCTTTGGTACTGTGGATGGCCATTTCTTAAATTTCCTGAGTGAGGAAATGAAGGACACTCATTAGAAAAGCTCTGTACTTCGATACATTCATAAACATATTCCAATTCCATTTCAATTTACTACCTGCTCTGATTCTAAATAATATATCTCATCCTAAAAACAGTTCATAGTCGTTCAGGCACCCATATTGTCCAATCTTGTAACACAACCATTGAGATATTAATCATGCTATTCTCATGGCCATACAGTAAAAATATTACCTGAGTTTGAACTTGTGATTGCTACTGCTATTATCACAAATCTTGTTGAGAATCTTCCTTCCCTAAATGTTGACCATTTACATTGATTCTTTTCATTACTCTACGAATGTGAACTATTAATTTTACTCACCAATTAAACTTTTGGCCTAGGGTCTTAGTCCCCAAATTTCACCACTTCAAAATTGTGAGTAAATCCTTTTGATCCTGCCCCTCCCCTTTACTGTAACTTTCTCCAGCTCAACAACCATCTCACTCAACAGAACACAACATTCCTTGCATCCCTGCCCCCCTGTAATCTTTTGCCCCAAAGCTGGTGATAACATGCTTAAATCTTTCTCAGCCTGGACTCTGGAATTCCCTCTCTAATCCTCTCCATCTCCATCATCTCCTTTAAGACATTTAAAAGTCCACCTACTATCTCCTTCATTGTCTGCAGACTCAGTTTGGTCTAATTCTGACTCTGAATTGCCCTGGTCATTTTATACCTTTCAAAAATGCTAAATGTAAGTAGTTATAAATCTGAAAAAGCCCCCCTCCCTTTTTACATTCGCACTTAAAATGTAATCAGAAGTTTACAAAACCTGAATCCCTTGTTACATGCTTGCCCGTCTATTTGTGTCCATATGTATATTATTCCTGTTAGGACATGAACAGTCTTTGTGATGGAAGGCACAACTGAATCCCCAAAGTACACACAAGATTCTCATTCTCTTATTTCAATCCTTTCATGGCTCGGTCATTCCTCCCACTGTAACTGTCTCCATCCCCCTGAAATCTTTCCTTCCTCTGATTCAGGTTTTTGAGTGAGTTAAGGTGACGATGTTTTCAATGCTGAATCCAAGACAGTCTGACATTCACCCACCCTCTCTGTTCTCTTTCCCGAGGCCAACTTCAGCCGCTAGCTGCTCGCTCACTCGTTCCACTGTCAGGGGCCCACATTACTCAGATTCAACTGAATGTCACAGAGGAACTGTGCACAGTCCAGGGGTGGAGTAGGTGGGTGGGCTAGGGGCAGAGCACGTACACTGTGACCATAGAGTGCGATGTGTGTATTAATTAAAGCTTGGTGACCACTCCTTCTGGTTGAAAACGGCTGATAGAGAGAGATGTCAATCTCCTAACAGAACCTGTCTCATTGCAAAGCGACTTTTCACTGACCGGCCACAGGGCAGCTCAGGGTCACGTTGACCCTATTTTGAACATATGTAGCCGTCCATTTATTTAAGTGAAGCTGGGGATCACAACACCTCAGAAAACAGCAAGAGAAATGCTCACCCTATTTTCCAGCATCCACTTCTCCCCATCACTGACAATTGCTGTCTGGAATTCCTCCTGAAATCTCCGACGTCCTGAAAACACATTTGTTTACCAAAGCCCCATCAATCTCGTCGGTCAAGTGGGCACCGATTTGGGACGTCTGTCAGTCTTGTTTTTTGACCACGCCTGTACTTTTGGCACTTTGTGATTGCAGGAAGGGAGAGATAAACAGGCATGGAGAAACAGCTTGGGTGTGGGGGTTGCTTTTCTGACCATTTTTTACTAGGGCTGGGGAGGTGAAGAGAAGGTTTAATTTTGCCGATAAGTCCTGTTGTGGCAATTGGGAGAGTTTGGCCAAGCCATAAAGGAATGGAGTGAGGGGAAAGGGAGGAGGAGGTGATGAGAGTCAGGGTGCCTGAGAGCAGCCACCTTGCTGACAGGTGACCGAGCTTGGGCGGAGGATTGTTTACAAACTTAGACAGGCCATTTACAGAGGGATGGAGGCGGCAGAGCGCCGGCCCGTTGTCACCCGGGCGGCCCAGGCCCTCCTCCCCCGCCTAGCCACCCCCTCTTTCTGTGTCCCTCCCCCTCCGCTCACTCGGTTGTGGGAAGTTGCCATTTAAATACACAAGGAACATCATGGCGGACAGTTGGGAGAGCCCCTCTTCAGAAGCGAAGGTCAGCCCGTTGAACCGCTGTTCTTGCTGACCCCCTTCACAGCCCAGCGCAGCCGGTGAGTAAGGCTGTTCCCGGTTCCGCCGTCGTTGGCCTGGCCTTTTCGTTTACACTGTTAGAAGGGGAGTGAGGACGAGGGAGCTGAGGCGGCGACGGCGTGGGTTTGTTCGAGCCGGGCCGGGGGGGAAGAGGGGGGGATGGCTGCCTCCTCTCTGGTTTAACGTCGCCACCCTGGAGGAAGTGGGGGGGGGAAGATTCGGGAACCTTCCAGCCCGACCGCCCCGGTCAGGGACTCCCCAGAGCCTCAACTTCTCCACCGAGGTCACTAAAAGTGTGTGTGTGTGTTTAAACATGAAATGCCCCTCAGTCCTGCAGTGTTATGTGTGTTTTATTGTTACCCGGGTTTGCAGCCGCCGGCCGGGGAAGGCGCCGCTTTCTCTAATGAGGTTAAGGATTTCGCTCAAAATACGAGCTTTGCTTTTGGCTTCTCAACCGAACTTTCAACGGAAGCCTCCGAACGGCGCCGTTGATGGACAGCTGTGCTAGCCAATCGAAATGCCAGTAGTGCCTTGGTGCGGCGGGAGTGACCAATAGAAAGCGAATGCGCCGAGGGAGGGCGGGGGCAAGATTCCAGCTCCGCCCCCTCCCCGAGTGTAAAGTTCGGTTGCACTCGAGCTCGCTAAACGGCTCATCAACAGTAATGATAAACACCGAGAGCAGCCTGTAGCGCAGGCGCCCAGTATCCCGCACTGCCCCTCGGGAGTTGTAGTCTTACAGGATTGGTTCCTCCATTACATAAATTGATCGGGGGGCGACACAGGACTACAGCTCCCAAGGATAGCCGGGGGGGCGGGGGCGGGGGCGCTCTTCTCTCTCCCTCCCTTCCCCCGCTGGTAGCCCACAGAGCTGGGTCTTTGGGTTATCCTGAAAGATAAAACGGTGATTAAGGCCGGGACCAATAGCAGCTTCTGGGCAGCTACTTAATGCGGCTGAAACTAGTCTTTTGGACGCCGTCGCATCAGCTTCCCTCGGTTCACCCGCATAAAAGCGGAGTAAAACTTACCGCCCCCCCCCACCTTTTCCTTCCCCGATTGCACGACAGGCGCCACTTTTATTTGCTGGTCGAGGTTTTTTATTTTCGGGATTTCTTGTGCCTTCCACACCCCCCCCACCCCCCGCCCGCCAGTGTGGCGGTGGTGGTTAATGTTTAGAAACAAGAAGTGGAAAAACACCAAGGATCCATTATCGAAACAGTGAAAACTTGTTCTCTTTCGTGCGCCGTGATTGTAAATCGTTGCCCTGTCCCCTCTCTCTAGCAGCATCCTACCTCTGAGAGAAAATTTTGTTCTTTTTTTAACCGTCTTGTTCTGCCAAAGAGGAAAAGTTTTTCAAAAAATGTGGTTTGACTTGGCACCATCATTTGAATTCACGGTCATATTTAATTGTTGACAGAATGAATCGTTAATCTGTGTCAATGATCAGCATTACCTACGAGTTCTGCGAAATAAATTATTTTCCATACTGATTAACATATCGATAATACTGGTTTATTGTTCAGTCGGTACAAACCATACTGCATTACCCAATCGAGGTCTGCACTTTCCATATCTCAATCTGGTCAGTTTTGACAGGTTATTCGATCGTGGCAAACACGCTAGTGGAGTCTGAATTTTTCAGTAACCAAGTTTTACATTTGTGGCATGTTGCAGAAGTCTAGTGACCAGGAGCAGAATTTCATATTTCATTCCCCACCCTTTTCCCCCTCACCAACAGAAAGGTGACAGGCAATGGAACCAAACAACAAACCAGCAACAGCCATTAGCAATCCCACCCTTCCTCTCGCACTGCAAGTCTAACTTTTCTCAGTTCTGATGAGAAGATCACAGACCTGAAACGTTCTCTGCCAGACCTGTGAATATTTCCAGCATTTTCTGTTCTTATTCATATTGCAGACATCTGCACTTTTTTTTGGTATTGGCAGTTATAGTGCCCTACTACTCTTGTTAATCAGAACTAATTCTGTACAACTTGAGATTTAATTAGAGCTGTTGCTGGTTTGTATAGTTCCCTTGATGCTGTAAATACCAGCTAAATTGAGATGGTTTCCTTCTGTAGAATTTATCAAAAAATGCAAATATCAGGAACCCAAATAGGCGGATAATGCTTAGATTAGAGAAATATCCTTGGTTTATCTAGCTTACTCGCTTTGTTTAACTTAATCCAGTAATAGTCATGGATCATTTTCAAAATCAGCCATGACTTTGAGCCATCTGATGTATCAGTACCCTTTTCTGTGATTCTTTCATCTGTGTACTGAAACACAGAATTATTTTCTGATATAGGAATTTTCCAGAAAACACTGTTGTTCACCCTTTTTGGAGAATGAAGCCCCAAGCCAGATAATCATTCCTTGGAACTCATCCCTGAACTCCCGTCATTTTTTCTGCAGCTTTCTTGAACTGTAGGGACTAAAAGCTCTGACAAAGGGTCATCTAGACTCAAAACTTTGGCTTTATTCTCTCCTCAGATGATGTCAAATTTGCTGGGATTTTCCTACATTTTCTGTTTTTGTATCTGCCAGCCTTTGCCCAATTATTGAATCTGTCTAGACCTCTTTTTTTTTTGGTTAATTAGATGTTGGTCAGAATTCAATTTCAGGTTATCTGCAAACTTAGACTGGCCAAAATTTCATCTTCTGTATACAACAGTAGCTCCATAAGGGGCCACAGTGACTGGTTTCCTTGCTGCCAACTTACTCCTTGTTAGCCTTGGCTCAGAGATGACACTTTCTTCTGAGGTTAGTCACAGGTTCAAGTGCTGCTCTTTGTTAAAAGTGCTTTACAAAACTTGCTTCCTTGAACAAGTTTTTGGTCACCCATCCTAATGGATGGCTTAGTGTTAGATTTTGTGTGTGCATCTGTGAAATGCTTTGGGAAATTTTATAATGTTGAAGTTGCTTTGTAACTTTTAAGTAGTTGTTGTCCAAACAGCATCTGAGTGAGCCCCACCTGCTATATCGGCTGCTTGTAAAAGATTCTACGGCATTTGTTTGAAGATAAATAAGGGAGGTCTCTTGGTATCCTAACCAACATTTATCCATCTTCCAAAATCAGGTTATCTTGACATTTATCCCATCGAGGTTTGTAGGACCTTGTGCCCGTATTGACTGCCTTGTTTTTTAACATGATAAACAATGTCTATGCTACAGGGGTGTACTTTACTGGCTGTGAAGGGCTTTGCCATGTTTTAAGGGCTTGAAAGTCCTTAAATTTAAACTTGCTTGTTCATCCTTTTAGAATGCTATCTAATTTGCTTACTGTTCTTTGTGAATTATTCTGATATTCGGGGGCTATGCAAATTGTTTCTTGGAAACAAAGTTGAGTAACACAAATCCTTACCTATTAGTTCAAAACATTTTCCCCCCACTCATCAGACTGTCATGTCTTAATTTGTACATTTGTCTCTACATCTAAAGAAGGAGTTTTATTAAAATTCAGATAGCTATCAGTAAAGGGATTTGCAGTCTTCTGAAACAATTCCACCAGTAGCATTTGAAAGAAATTGTCAGCATGAATCTTGCTTAGCTTCAGAAAAATGTCTACTGTACCTTCAAAAGCTTTCCAACCCTCCACTTTCCATTATGGATTTGATACGTATGAGTGTTGCTTGGCCTCTTCAGAAGGCAGTTTGAAGTTAACCATATTGATATGTGACGAGTCACAGGCCTTGACAGAGTAAGGCTGGTAGATTTCTTTCCTTGAGGACCTTACTAAACCAGTTGAGTTTTTATTACAATCCAACACTTGTGGTCACTTCTATTGATATATTTTTGATTATCTAAGTTTAAAAACAGTAGTAGAATTCCTAAACTGCAGCAGTAGGATTTGAACTCATTATTCCAGACATTTGGATTGCAGTCCAATTGCATAACTGCTGCCGTATAATAGCACTTGGATCACCAATATCTGTTGATTTCTCTATTGTCTCTACATTACATCAGTTTATTGGTGTTCTGTTTGTGTTTCCATTCCTCCTCGTATTTATTCTCTACATTTCAAAATTTTATTCACTTTTTCCCCTCCCCTAATGTTTCCACTTTCATTTATACTGGTTTTGACTTATTTCCAAGATAGGCTGCTTCAGCAATTTTTGGCAAATGTCCTTTCTACAGTTAGATTTTCCTCTGTCTTTTTAAATAATTCCCCATAATTTATTCCCTATAGCACTTCAACCATGGGAGTTTACTTTTCTGAAATTCACTTTCTTAGACTATAATTACAATTTGATGATTAATTTGGGTGCTGTTCAACTATGGAGCTGCAATAATTTTGTGACTCTGAACTGCTGGAGAAAATATACATGTATTCTTTCCACTCAACATGCTGTATTCTGCGACAGTGCACAGATGATCTATTCCAAGACTTCCGACAATGTTGCTATGTAATAGGGAGATTGACACATCTGACATTTGTTGACATTTTTCCTGTTTTCCCCTCCTTTTGCTCAGTACAATACCTGCTTCTTAATCTGCTCCTCCTCGACACACTTCCTCTTTGAAAATATATACTTAAAATGAGAGGAATTGTAGTTAAAACTGGATTTTAAGTTCTGCGGTTTATGTTTCTCTGATTCAGCTTGTTGGTAGACAATATTGTTGTGTAGCAGTATTTTCTGTAACTATCTTCAGCTGCTCCTACATGAGCAGTTGGATTTGTTTTGTAGATTGAATCCATTGGGAAGGCTTGTTTTCTTTACATGGACATAAAAGCTTTCTTAATATATTGGGCAATTTTTATTATTCTGTAATGGTGCAGACAGAAATGTGAACCTTTTTCTCTTAAAGGAAGTTAGTTGTGTGACCTCAGTTGTGAATTTTGTGAGTCACATCAGTCCAAAGATGTGTAGGTTAGGTGGATTGGCAATGCCAAATTGCCCCTTTAATGTCCAAGTTGTGTAGTTTGGGTGGATTGGCCATGGTAAATGCATGGGGTTATGACGATGGGGTGGAAGGGAGGGTCTGGGTTCGATACTGTTTTGGAGAGTAGGTGCAAACTTGATGGACCAAATGGCTTCTTTTTGCACTATGGGGATTCTATGGTATGCACTAGAAACTGATTGTTTGAGAGAGTAATTTTTTCTGCAAAATGAGCAAATTGTGTGGTACTGATGAGCAAACTGCATGTATGAATTTTCAATAGATTTAACATGAACCATTTAAAGAAGCAAAAGTCCCAGGAATTCGGGGGTGAATTTCTGTGGGATTATTTGTTGCTTTTCATCAGTATATTCTTTGGTTTGCCTGATCTCATTTTCCTGCCTTTCCTTTCTCTCTTTCAACATTCTCGGAATTTTGCCGCCTTTGTTGGCCCAGACAGATTCAAGACTTTGGTGCCAGTTGAAAGAGTTCCCATTGACACACCAAGCACAGCTCCACAATCTACTAATACAAACCTAGTTTTTTAAACTTGTGCTATAATTATAAATCTGTTTATTTTAACATAGGTAATAGCAGTTATATTTACTGTAGAATGTGGTTAACCGATGTTTACACTTTTCTCAGGGATTTATCCAGAATGCTTGTGTACTCTTTGTAACTGTTTAGCACAATTTTTCAATCTTGAATTTCATTATTTTCACTTCTGAATTATAAAATGAGCCAAAATGAAGTTCTGTGACATAAATGCTTTTCTGATTTTTTTTTAAAAATTTTCCCTGGTGCTGCTGAATACATTACTGCTTCAGGGATTATCAAAGTACCACTTTACTGGGATGGAAAAGGGAACATTGCTTTGTTAAGTCTGCATAATGTTGGAATAAAATGTGTTAAAATGGTCCTGTATTAACTTGGGAAACTCTTTTGTGGAGAATTCGTCCGAGAAAGTATTGTCAGAAGCATGGTAGCTAATTTGCACATGGCAAAATCTAATGAATATTAGTGAGACAAGGACCGCATAATTTATTTTTGTGGCATTAGTTGTCTTACCAATATTTTTCCCACAAATGAGGCAAGCTCTCTGCTTTTCTTTAATACAGCACCACAAGATCTTCTACATCCATCTATTTTGTCTCATTTGAAAGACAGCAAGTTTGGCAGTGCAGCACTCTGTGTGCTATAGTGGGCGTCAGCCTAAATTTTGTGCTCAAGTCTCGAGTGGCACTTGCAACCACAAACTTCTTATTCAGAGTTATGAGACAATCTGTGTGTAGTGCAGGAAATCTATAAAACCGAGGAGATCAAACTATTTCTCCATAATGAAACTGAATTTTGAACTTGTTGCTGAAATAATGGACTATGTTTGCTGAATAGTTATTCAAACTTCAGGCAAGCACTTGAATAAAAGGCCTTGACTTTTATTTCAAAATATGCTACACAATTTTAAATGTCACAAAGACTTGTTGTTGTCATGTTTATGATGCTAATATACACATTTTGGCATGGCCAGAAATAAATGGCACAGTTTGCTTCAGGTTTATTTGAGATGTGAGAAAGCAAAAGTTTTTTTTTAAAAGCTTGCTGCATGGACACTGCATCCACATGAAGAGTACACTGGGTGCATCCTTCATACATTTAAAGATCCTCTTTGAAATGAATAGGTAGTTTTGCTAGCATGTGTTTTATTTACTATAGTTATTCTTGAATTTTCAAAACTATTGTAGCTGATCTGTTGTAGTTTACAAACCAGATTCTGCAAGTCAAAAGTTTTCAGCCTTGGTGAAGTAATGGGCTGATTTAGGAGACTCAGGGTTCATGGCTTTTGCCAAGATTTGAATGCATAACCTTGGCTGACAATTTTTAGCTTAAAATTATTGGAGGTGTCATTTTTTTTTGGATGAAACGTAAAACTCTTGGCTTAATGTGACATAGAACTATGGTGCCCTAAACAACATTTATCCATCAACCGGCACCCCCAAAAACAGATTAACTAGTGATTCACCTTGTTACTTTTTGTAGAATCTTGCTGCGAGTGTTTGTGTATACGTCAAGTAATTCTTTTGGGCATCCTATAGCCAAAAAGGTGTATGAAGGTGAAGTCTTTGTTTTTTAAAATTGTTTCATGGGATGTGGACATCATTGGCTAGATCTCAAAGTTGGTGGTGAGCTGTGCCTTGAACCGCCGCATTTCATGTGGTATTGGTTCATTCATTATTGTTTGGAAAAGAGTTCCAGGATTTTGATCCAGTGACAGTCAAGAGTGTTATTGTTCCAAGTCTAGATGGTGCTTGGCTTGGAGGAAACTTGCAGGAGGTGGCTCTTCCTATGCACCGGCTGTCCTTGTCCTTGTAGGTTCTGAAAGATGCTGTTGAAGGAGACTTGGTGTGTCACTGTAGTCCATCTTGGATCAACACTGCTGCCATATTGGTAGATGGAGTGAATGTGCCATTGGCACAATCAAGCAGGCATCTCTTGTTCTGATATTGTCAAGCTTCTTGTGCTGTTGGAGCTGCACTTATTCAGGCAAGTGGCAAGAATTCCATCACGCTCCTGTCTTGTAGGTGGTGGACAAGGAGAATTACTGCAGAATCCCTAGCCTCTGCCCCCTCGTAGCCACAGTTTTTATGTGACTGGTCCAGTTAAGTTTCTAATTAATGGTATCCCCCAGAAAATTGTTAGTGGAGGATTCAGTGATGGTAATGCCATTGAATGTCAGGGGAGATGGTTAGATTCTGTGTTGTTAGAGATTGCTGAAGGCTTTGTGGCAGGATAGTTTTGTCATTTATTGGTCCCACCAAACAAATGCAACTTTGAAACTGAGTGCACACCTGGGAGTTTGGTGAAGAGCGAATGCAGGTGTTTTTTTCCTTTTTCCTTTTGCTATTTTTTTTACCCTGTAGGAATTGATTCTTGTTTTCCTACAGGGAAAGGGACCAGCTATTTGGTGAATATCTGCTAAGTGGTTAAGATATATTCCAATCCTGAGGTTTAAAATTGTATATAAAATGGTGAATAAAAAATATTAAAAGTACATACTTAATTACTTTGTTTACTTATTTAAGTTAACTGTAAAACACATTTATGGAAGTAGAACAGAAAATGTGTCAAGGCTGTAGCATGTGGCACCTGAATGCCAATCTGATCCAGGGCAGAAGTATTTGTGGCTTGAGGAACTTTGGCTCAGAGTTATTGAGCTGCAGATTCTGACACGTCAGGGAGGGGGCAAGTTACCTGGATGTTTTGTACCAGGAGACACTCGCACCACTCAGGATCTTCTGGTCTGGACAGGGACAGGATGGTGTGACTGCAAGTGAGGAAGGTAAGTGGACCCAGTAGGCAGGAAAGCAGGAGCCTCAAGTTTTACAATTGTCCAATACGTTTGTGGTTCCGTCAGCTTATTTGTAGGAGGGTTGCAGGGTGGATGAGCAAGCTGACTGTGGCAAGGAAGGCATTCAAGTTGGTGGTGGTGGGGGCGAGGGATTGTGGAGTAAAAAGGAATATAGTGGTTGTAGAGGACAGTTTGGTGAAGGAGATTGACCGTTGTCTGCAAGCAAGAATGAGAGTCTAGAAGGCTGTGCTATCTGCCTGGTTGTAAAGTTTGGGACATCTGCTCAGGGCTGGAGAGGAACTTGAAGTGGGAGGGGATGGATTCAGTTGTGGTCCATGTAGGTATCAATGACACAAGATCAACTAGGAAATAGGTTTGGCATAGTGAATATGAGGAGCTAGGCACTAAATAAGAAAACCTCAAAAATATTCAATTACCTGAGCCACTTGCAAATTGGCATAGGGTATGCAAGAGATGAATACATGGCACAAAGAATGGTGCGGAAGAAGTGGGTTCTGGCTTGTGGGACACTGGTACCAGTATTGGGGAAAGTGTGAACTTTACTGTTGGGGTGGTCTACACCTGAACCGTGCTGGGGCCAGTGTTTTAGTGAGCTGTATAAATGAGAGAAGTAGAGATGTTTAAATTAAACAATGGGAGCAAGGTAACGAATTTGGGAAGATGTGGTAAATCAGAGCAAAGTGTATTGATGTGGGGAATGCTAAACAGACCATGACAGGAAAGGACAGACTGAGTAAATCAGCAGAGAGGGTCTTAAAAAATGTGGCTAGTGAGAAAGTTTGCGTTGCTGGTTTTAATATTCCAAAATCCCTAGATTTGGGAAAGACTCCATTTAAATTGGAAAATAGTGAATGGAACTCCTTTATTGAAAACTGACAGAGCAGGATACTGCAGGCTAATTGGGAAAATGTTAGAAACCATTATTAAAGAAGTTATAGCAGGGCATTTGGAAAAATTCTGGCTGAGTCGATTTGGTTTTATGAAAAGGAAATCATTGGAGTACTATGGAAAAAATAACATGCTGTGGATAAAGGAGAGCTGTGATTTCCAGAAGGCATTTGATAACTTGCAATATGAAAGATTATTGCAAAAGGTAAAAGCTTGTGGTGAAAGGGGTAATATATTGGCATGGGTAGAAGATTGGCTAGGTAATGGGAAACAGTTGGCATAAATCGATCTTTCTCTGGCAAGATATAACAAGTGTTGTGCCACAGCAGTCAGTACTGGGGCCTCAATCTTACAATTTACATAATGGAATTTGAAGGGACTGTAAGGTACGGTTGTTAAGTTTGCTGATGGCACAAAGAATAGTAAGATGTGGAGAAGATATAAGGGGGCTACAAAGGGATAAAGATAGATTAAGACCTGGCAAATGGACTGTAATGTGGGAAATGGTCCATTTTGGCAGAAAAAATATGAAGCATATTATCTAAATGGTGAGAGAGGGCAGACCTCAGATGCAAAGGAATCTAAAGAATCTAGGCTGAGCGAGTGGGCTATGACCTGGCAGATGGAGTATAATGTTAGCAAGTGTGATGTTATCCACTTTGGCAGAAATAATAGTAGGAGGGATTATTATTTTAAAAGGTGAAAAGCTGCAGCATGCTACGGTGCAGAGGGACCTGGGGGTCCTTGTGCACGAGTCGCAAAAACCCAGTCCACAGGTGCAGCCGGTGTTCGAGAAGGCGAATGGAATGTTGGCCTTTATAGCGAGGGGGATAGAATATAAAATTAGGGAGGTCTTGCTGCAACTGTACAGGGTACTGGTGAGGCCGCAGCTGGAGTACTGTGTGCAGTTTTGGTTGCCGCGCTTGCGGAAGGATATATTGGCCTTGGAGGGAGTGCAGAGGAGGTTCACTAGGCTGATACCGGAGATGAGGGGGTTGAGCTATGAAGAGAGACTAAATAGACTGGGTATGTACTCGTTAGAGTTTAGTAGGATGGGGGGGGGGGGGGCGGGATCTTATAGGGACATATAGGATAACGAAGGGGCTAGTTGGAATAGCAGTAGAGAGATTCTTCCTGCTTAGAAAGGATAGCAGGACTAGAGGACACAGCCTCAAGATAAGCGGGGGGCGGGGGGCTGCTGTTTAGATCGGAGTTGAGGAAGAACTTCTTCACTCAAACGGTGGTGAATCTCTGGAACTCTGTCCGTTGAAGTGGTGGAGGCTACCTCGCTAAATATATTTAAGTCATGGGTAGATAGGTTTCTGATAGACAAGGGAATTAAGGGTTATGGGGAGAAAGCGGGAAAATGGAACTGATCCACTTCAGATCAGCCATGATCTTATTGAATGGCAGGGCAGAATTGAAGGGCTAGATGGCCTACTCCTGCTCCTATTTCTTATGTTCTAAGGGTCTCAGTGCTTGAATGGCAAAAGGCTCGAATGTAGGTACAGCAAGTAATTGGGTAAGCTAATAGAATGTTACTGTTTATTGCAGGGAGAATTGATTAACTGAAGTACAACCTCCTTACTTTTGTAATCAGGCATTGGTGAGACCACGTCTGGGATACTGTGTATTGGCCTCCTTAGTTAAGGAAGGATGCAGTTGGAAGCAATTCAGAGAAGGTTTCCTAAACTCATACCTGGAAGGGGCATGTTGCCTTACTAGGAAAGGTTAGACAGGCTGGGTTTTTATCTGCTGGGGTTTAGAAGAGTAAGAGGCATCTTGAAACATAAGATTCAGGGAAGTCGTGACAAGATGGATGTCGGGCGGATGTTTCCTCTTGTGGGAGAATCTAATATTCAAGTCACTATTTTAAAAATAAGGGTTGCCTATTTGAAATGGTGAGGACAGGTTTTTTTTTCAGAGTTGTGAATCTTTGGAAATCTTCCTTGAAAGTCAGTATGAGTAGAATCTTTGAATATTTTTAAGGTAAAGCTAGATATATTCCTATAAGCAAAGGGGTGATAGATTATTGTAGGTGGGGATATGGAGTTGAGGTTATAGTCAAATTAGGCATGATTTTATTGAATGGTGGAGCAGGCTTGAAGGATTGAGTGGCCTACTGCTCTTTCGAACATATAGATCCATATGTAAACCTGACTCCATGTCCAGGTCTTGCTGATTATGGACACAGGCTGCTTCAGTGTCTGAAGAGTTGCAAATGGTACTGAACATTGTTTTTGCTGATGACTGCACACTCTCTTCTGACCTTATGATGGAGGGAGCATTATTGATAAAATAAACATATCAAAGATGGAATCTA
Source organism: Carcharhinus amblyrhynchos (assembly GCF_965287045.1). Classification (NCBI taxonomy): domain Eukaryota; kingdom Metazoa; phylum Chordata; class Chondrichthyes; order Carcharhiniformes; family Carcharhinidae; genus Carcharhinus; species Carcharhinus amblyrhynchos. The sequence continues at coordinate 56,041,114 of NC_137331.1, forward strand.
TGGCTTAGTGAACACTGGACTTGTTTGGTGAGAACTGAAGCATGAAGACCAGAATGACAACTGATACACCCAGAATCTAGCTGATTGATTTAATTGGGGTGGCAGTGGGGATATTGTAACTGGTCTTATTTTTCTTGGCTTTAAAGGAGTTAAAAATCAGTTAGTGTTTCTACTCCTGATAGCTATGCAGGGATGCCTTCCCAAAGCTCTTGATGTTGGGTGAGGATAGGATCAGGCTCCAGGTTTGTTACAGTCATACCATGAAAAAGTAGCCTGTTGGGGAAAATTGAGCCAGGGTGGGGTGGGGGTGGGTGGGGGGACAAGAAAGGGAGAGTTTCAACCCCCTGAGTTTAAAAAATTGTGGCTGTTGCTCATGACTTGACATATGAGCAATTTTGAGGGCTGTCACTGACCAGAAATGTGAATCGTGTTCCTGCCCAGAGATGATAGAACATAAGAACATAAGAAATAGGAGCAGGAGTAGGCCATCTAGCCCTTCGAGCCTGCCCCGCCATTCAATAAGATCATGGCTGATCTGTCGTGGCTCAGTTCCACATTCCCGCCCTCTCCCCATAACCCTTAATCCCCTCTCTTATCAAAAACCTATCAACCCACGTCTTAAAAATATTTAGCGAGGTAGCCTCCACCACTTCAACGGGCAGAGAATTCCAGAGATTCACCACCCTTTGAGTGAAGAAGTTCCTCCTCAATTCCATTCTAAACCGCCCCCACCTTTATCTTGAGGCTGTGCCCCCTAGTCCTACTATTCTTTCTGAGCGGGAAGAGTCTCCACCTCTATCCTATCCATCCCATTCATCATCTTATACGTCTCAATGAGATCTCCCCTCATTCTTCTAAACTCTAACGAGTACAAGCCTAGTTTATTCAGCCTCTCCTCATAGCTCAACCCCCTCAACTCCGGCATCAGCCTAGTAAACCTCCTCTGCACTCCCTCCAAGGCCAAAATATCCTTGCGTAAGTACGGCGCCCAAAACTGCACACAGTACTCCAGCTGCGGCCTCACCAATGCCCTATACAGCCGCAGCAAGACCTCCCTACTTTTATATTCAATCCCCCTCGCTATGAAGGCCAGCATCCCATTCGCCTTCCTGACCACCTGCTGCACCTGCAGGCTGGGTTTTTGCGACTCATGCACAAGGACCCCGAGGTCCCTCTGCTCCGTCGCCTGCTGCAGTTTTTCGCCACTTAAGTAATAACCCTTCCTACCATTATTCCTACCAAAGTGGACCACCTCACACTTGCCAACATTAAATTCCGTTTGCCAGTTCCTGGCCCATTCGCCCAGCCTATCTAGATCCTTCTGCAGACTCTCCACACCCTCCGCACAATTTGCTGTTCCACCAATCTTGGTGTCATCAGCAAATTTCGACACCCTACACTCGGTTCCCTCTTCCAGATCATCTATATAAATGGTAAATAGCTGAGGCCCCAGCACCGACCCCTGGGGCACTCCACTAGTCACCAACCACCAATCCGAATAGCACCCATTGACCCCCACTCTCTGCCTCCTATTTGACAACCAATCCTCTATCCACGCTAACACCCTACCCCCAACTCCATGTCCCCTGACCTTCTGCAATAACCTCTTGTGAGGTACCTTGTCAAACGCCTTCTGAAAATCAAGAAGGACCACATCCACCGGCTCTCCTCTATCCATCGCCCTAGACACATCCTCATAGAACTCCAGTAAATTTGTCAGACATGACTTCCCTTTAACGAAACCGTGCTGCGTCTGCTCTATCAAGCACTTTCAAGATGCCTCGCTATTTCCTCCTTGATGACGGATTTTAACATTTTACCCACAACAGACGTTAAACTAACCGGCCTATAATTCCCTGCCTTTTGCCTGGCACCCTTCTTAAACAACGGCGTAACATTAGCTGTTTTCCAATGATGTCTGATCTGTTGAGTTTTTCTAGCATTTTTTTTGTTTTATTTCCAATTTCCAGCATCTTTGGTCATTTGCTTCTGTATTTAGTGTGGCATTGTTGTTATAATACATTGAATCATGGCATCTTAAAGCCCGGAAGTTTAGCCCATCATGCCTAAGTTACCTCTTTGAAAGAGCTATCCAATTAATTCTGATTGTTCTGTATACCCTTGCAATATTTCTTTTTCAAGTATGTATGTAGTTTCTTTTTGGAAGTTAATATTGACTTTTTTTTTCTTCCACTACATTTCCAGAACATCTCAACTCACTGCATAAAAAAAGTTCAAATCTTCCCATGGTTGCATGGGACTGCAAACATCACTAATATTTTTGCCAAGTATCTTCTCAGTTCATTTGCTTGAATAAGCTTTAACCATTGAGAAGAACCCCCACATAAATGAATGATAAGTAAAGTGAACAATTCAGGTACAGTATTTAAAAATTGAGGGTAGGACAAAAATAAACAAATGCTACTTACATTCCTGCCTTTGAGTCACACACATTACACAGTTTCAGTGGCATAACAATCCATTGTTGTGTGACTTATTACTCACAACTGAAACAATAATGCCTAATCCACATGAAGCTTATTGTGTAATTAAGTACTAATGGAGTCAGGTGCCTGTTGACTGTCAGCTTGTTGGAATGTTGCTGTTTGCATAATGCAGTAAAGTACACCTACCACAGTATTGCTAAAAATATTTATCTTAATGAAAAAAACATAGTGTTGTGATACTGGGATTGGTGTGATTTTAAAGTAAAATATTGCCAAAAAGCCCATAATTTCCTATCTGTTGAAAATATTGACGAGAGAGTTTCACGCAAGCCAGTTAGCACCTTAACAAAGGCTACATCTTCGTTTGTGAGGTTGGTCAGTTAGTAGCAGCACATAACTTAACTCTGGAGGACATATACAAAAGGCATCTCCAGAAAATCAATGAGCAGAAACCCTGGCTAATATTTGACTATTTTCCCCCCTTTGCCTGCCTCTTAGCTTAGGGTGCTGACCAATTGTAATATCCAAACTGTTACCCTAACAGAGATCAACTGACTCAGCATTGACTGACAGTCAGCGAGAGGTCTTTTTTGTTTAAAATAGTTCAGTGTTTCCATGTGCAGTGCCTTTATCCACCAGGTCAACTGAACAAAAGTGTCTTTAAAGATTACTATAGAGCTTTAACTTGTAGCCATTAATCATCAGAGTTTATTGAATTTTTGTTGTTGCTACATGTTATGACTTGGCGTTTGTGATTGTTAATGATCCAGAGATGTGCAGGTTAGGTGGATTGGCTGTGCTAAATGACCTCTAGTGTGTAGGTTAGGTGAATTAGTTATGGTGGATGTGCTGGGTTGCAGGATAAGAACATAAGAAATAGGAGCAGGAGTAGGCCATCTAGCCCCTCGAGCCTGCCCTGCCATTTAATAAGATCATGGCTGATCTGAAGTGGACCGGTTCCACTTACCCACCTGCTCCCCCTAACCCTTAGATTTCGGATCGATAAGGGAATTACCTACCCGTGACTTAAACATATTCAATGAGGTAGCCTCCACCGCTTCAATGGGCAGAGAATTCCAGCGATTCACTACCCTCTGAGAGAAGTAGTTTCTCCTCAACTCTGGTCTAAACGGCCTCCTCCCCCTTTTAGTTTGAGGCTGTGCCCTCTAGTTCTGGTTTCTTTCCTAAGTGGAAAGAATCACTCTATCTAGCCCCTTCATTATCTTATATGTCTCTATAAGATTCCCCCCCCTCAGCCTTCTAAACTCCAAGTACAGGCCCAATCTATTCAATCTCTCCTCATAAGCTAACCCCCTCATCTCCGGTATCAACTTGGTGAACGTTCTCTGTATTCCCTCCAAGGCCAATATATCCTTTCACAAATAAGGGGATCAAAATTGCACACAGTACTCCAGTTGCGGCCTCACCAAGACCTCCCTGCTTTTATATTCTATTTCCCTCGCGATAAAGGCCAACATTCTGTTCGCCCTCTTGATCACCTGCTGCACCTGCAGACTGAGTTTTTGCGATTTGTGCACAAGGACCACCCCCCCGCCCCCCTGGTCCCTCTGCACAGTAGCATGCTGCAACTTTTCACTATTTAAATAATATTCCATCCTACTATTACTTCTTCCAAAGTGGATAACCTCACGTTTGCCAACGTTTTACTCCATCTGCCAGGTCCTCACCCACTCAGCCTATCCAAATCTCGCTGCAGACTTTCCACATCCTCCGCACAATTCATTTTTCCACTCATCTTTGTGTCATCAGCAAACTTTGTTACCCTACACTCAGCCCCCTCCTCCAGATCATCTATGTATATGGTAAACAGTTGAGGCTCCAGCACCTATCCCTGCGGCACGCCACTAGTCACCAACTGCCAACCAGAAAAGCACCCATTTATTCCAACTTTCTGCCTCCTGTTAGATAGCCAATCCTCAATCCACGTTAACACTTTACCCCCAACTCCGTGTACCCTAACATTCTGCAGCAACCTTTTGTGAGGCACCTTATCCAACGCCTACTGGAAATATAAAAACACCACACCCACCGGTTCTCCCTCCTCCTGCTCTCTCTCTCTCTCTCTCTCTCTCTTCCCCACCCCCCACCCCGTCTACTGCATTAGTTGCATCCTCATAAAAATCCAGTAATTTCGTCAAATACGACTTTCCCTTCATGAGTTCATGCTGTGTCTGCTCGATCGAACCGTTCTTTTCCAGGTGTCTTGCTATTTCTTCTTTAATGATGATTTCTAGCATTTTCCCTACTCCGGTCGTTAAGCTAACCGGCCTGTAGTTATCTGCCTTTTGGCTACTACCTTTTTTAAACAGCGGCGTAACAGTAGCTGTTTTCCAATCTGCCGGCACTTCCTCAGAGTCCAGCGAATTTTGATAAATAGCTACTAATGTATCTGCTATGAATGGGGCAAAGAGATGCTGTTCGGAGGGTTAGTGCAGACTCAATGGGCCAAATGACCCCCTGCACTGCAGGGTTTCTGTGAAAAGATGGGAGCAATTCTGTCCTTGGAGTTATGCTCACAAAGAGCCTGGATTCTCCAATATGCACTCCAGTGAGTATGATTCTCCAGGCAAATTCTTCTGAAGATGGTCCTTTATTTCTTATCAGCCACCATTCATTGCATTGCTCAATCTTGGATTTTTAGGAATGTAGAGATTTTAGAAGTTTAGCTACAGCAGTAACCAGAATTTATATTGATATTTTATGCCATTATTTTAAAATAACATTTTATGACCATGTTTACCACTAGCCATGCATTCCCCAATAACTTGACCATAAGTTGGTCAGTATGTCTGTACAGAGTGACTGAGTCACTCTGCTTATCATGGCCTAAAATCATTGCTCTCAAAAAATGAGTGTAAATTCTTTGTTTTTCGGAATGGCATTGACTGCCTGTCTGAACGACCTAATTTGAAGGTGGAAAGATCTTGTGGCAGCAAAAGAGCACTATCATTTACAATGCTGGCTGGCTGAGAAATTTATGCTGACTCGCGTGCACTGAGAGTTGCAATCAAATAGGTATTTTATGAGGAAATAAATGAGACTGAATCTATACAAGCATTTATCAAATTGCAGGTTTGTAGAAATTTACAGTAGAATTTAGTTGTTTATGAACAAAAGCAATTGGATAATGGACAAGGATTGGGCTGTGCTCGCCTTACTGGGTTAAGGAACTTTGTCGCCTTTTTGATTCTGAGCTTTTAAAGGATATTTTTAACATTGGCTTCTATCGGCATTTGACACTATAATTTGTTTCATAAGTTCTGAATTTGTAAAACCTTACACAATTAAATATTTTAAAGCCAGCTGTAATTGAAGTCCTTATACAGAAGAAAGACCTGAAGCAATAAAGTTAAAAAGGTATATTTGTAATAAGAACTTCCTTTGGAGCTAATGGAGCATTGGGCCTCTCAGTAAGGAGTCCCTGATGCTTGACATGTTGCACTAAAAGCCTTTTATCCATCATCCATGGCCTTAAAATATTTTATTTTTTAAAAGAAAAGTGACGTTGGTAGTAAGGATTGGTTTTGTAATGATACAAATTCATGAAAGAGGGTATACCAGATTGACCAGTACTTGCAAAAACCAGACTGTCTGCATCTGCTATTCTGCAGGCTTAGGCATACCACCTGATGATGTCTGTAGGGAGCTGGTGCTTCAGGTCAGCACAGATAGTTGCAGATTTGTGCCATCTGCTGTAAAGACACCTGCATCAGGGGCAGTGGATGTCACTTCATCTGTGCTTCAGTGTGTATATCCTACCTAGCATACTTGGGTGTTATCAGCTTAATATGGCTGTAAATTCTGTTGCCAAATTAGTATTATGGTAGAACCTACTTAAATCAATAACACTCATATCAGGATTAAATGAACAACATCGCAAGCTATCAAAACATTTGTTCATTTAAATCAAAAAGCCAATCTTTAGCTGCAAAACTCTTTTAAAAGTAATAAACACTCCCGGAATATATTTCTCTAAATGCTGTATTAGAAAAATAGTCCTCTCTACACCATCTGCCACCCCACTGGGGCCTCAATCAAAGTCACTACTAGCTAATTCAATTCTTACAGCTCACAGCTGTGGAATCTAACGGGTACTATGTACCGATTAGCACAGTTAACACTTCATCACATCTAACACTTCATCACGTCGCACGCAATAAAGTGGCTGCGTTGTAGCAATCAAACTCATTAACCTGTTAAAACATAAAACATAATGTCTGTTTATTTTCCAGAAGTGTATAAAGCCTGTTTTAGTTGCATATAAAACTGAGAGTCTACATACCATAAAGGAGCAAACAGAACTGGTCTTCAACAGCATGATCACATGCAGACAAGTGGACTGCTAATCTTTCTTACTGTCTCTCACTTTCTCACTTATTTTCTCTCTCTCTCTCTCTCTCTCAACAAGCTTTCCCTCCCTGTTATCTGCTTCTGATTTATTTTTGATTTCCAACCTCTAGTGATTTTTTTTTTTGCTTAATATTTTGCAAGTAGTCATCACCAGTAAATAGTCACCCTTCTCGACGAGCATTTGTAAGGAAGACTTTGAGTAGTAAGTAGGCAGAAAGAACTGTTGGTGGTGTTTGATTGGTATACCACAGAGCAAGTTTACAATCTTGTCAGGGCAACAAGGAATCACCAATCAGAGGTTGTGAGCTTCCCCCAGGGGGAAAGAACATTTGAGAAGATGTTTGCTCCATGCTATCATGTATTGTCTACTGAGAATGATATTGCTTCAGGGAAGGGTGCACTTTACTTAATCTAAGCCAAGGAATGGTACAAATACTTTCAAATTATCTCTGGCTGTTTTGGAGTTTATGGTCTAGCTGCTTTTAACAAGTTTAATATTTGCAAGTCAGTAAATTTTGCAGTTGAAAGAAAAATGGGCAAATTATACAGTTAAGTATAATAAAGAATGTTCCCAATTTAAAAAAAACTTTAATGACGCTTCCATTGGAGGTGCATACTTTAGATATACATTTCACTAATTAGAGTTCACATCTATTCAATGACTGATTTTTGTGAGCATTCAATGGATTGCTGCAAAAAAACCATTACTGAAAGTTGCCTAACCAGTTTAACATTTTGTGGAGTATTCATTTTAGGCCTGTCCATTATTATTTTTTTGCTGACTGAAGAATCTTGAGATGCATCCAAACTAAAAAGATTTTATTAAATAATAAAAACAAAATTCTCAAATCATAAGAACATAAGAAATAGGAGCAGGAGTAGGCCATCCAGCCCTTCGAGCCTGCCCCGCCATTCAATAAGATCATGGCTGATCTGTCGTGGCTCAGTTCCACTTTCCTGCCCTCTCCCCATAACCCTCAATCCCCTTGCCTATCAAAAACCTATCAACCCATGTCTTAAATATATTTAGTGAGGCAGCCTCCACCACTTCAACGGGCAGAGAATTCCAGAGATTCGCCACCCTTTGAGTGAAGAAGTTCCTCCTCAACTCCGTTCTAAACTGCACCCCCCCCCCCCCCCCCATCTTGAGGCTGTGCCCTCTAGTCCTACTGTCCTTTGAGTGGGAAGAGCCTCTCCACCTCTATCCTATCCATCCCATTCATCATCTTATATGTCTCAGTGAGATCTCCCCTCAATCTTCTAAAGTCCAATGAGTACAAGCCTAGTTTATTCAGCCTCTCCTCATAGTTCAACCCCCTCACTCCGGTATCAGCCTAGTAAACCTCCTCTGCACTCCCTCCAAGGCCAAAATATCCTTGCGTAAGTGCGGTGACCAAAACTGCACACAGTACTCCAGCTGCGGCCTCACCAGTGCCCTATACGGTTGCAGCAAGACCTCCCTACTTTTATATTCAATCCCCCTCGCTATGAAGGCTAGCATCCCATTTGCCTTCCTGACCACCTGCAGGCTGGGTTTTTGCGACTTATGCACAGGGACCCCGAGGTCCCTCTGCACCGTTGCATGCTGCAGCTTTTCGCCATTTGAGTAATAGTCCTTCCTACCATTATTCCTACCAAAGTGGACAACTTTACACTTGCCAACATTAAATTCCATTTGCCAGTTCCTGGCCCATTCGCCCAGCCTATCTAGATCCTTCTGCAGGCTTTCCACACCCTCCGCACAATTTGCCGTTCCACCAATCTTGGTGTCATCAGCAAATTTCGACACCCTACACTCGGTTCCCTCCTCCAGATCATCTATATAAATGGTAAATAGCTGAGGCCCCAGCACCGATCCCTGGGGCACTCCACTAGTCACCAACCGCCAATCCGATTAGCACCCATTGACCCCCACTCTCTGCCTCCTATTTGACAGCCAATCCCCTATCCACGCTAACACCCTACCCCCAACTCCATGCCTCCTGACCTTCTGTAATAACCTCTTGTGCGGTACCTTATCAAACGCCTTCTGAAAATCAAGAAACACCACATCTACCGGCTCTCCTCTATCCACCGCCCTAGACACATCCTCATAGAACTCCAATAAATTGTCAGACACGACTTCCCCTTAACGAAACCGTGCTGTGTCTGCTCTATCAAACAATTCTCCTCAAGATGCCTTGCTATTTTCTCCTGCTTGATCACGGATTCTAACATTTTACCTACAACAGATGTTAAACTAACCGGCCTATAATTCCCTGCCTTTTGCCTGCCATCCTTCTTAAACAACGGCGTAACAGCCGTTTTCCAATCTTCCGACTTCCCCGGAATCCAGCAAGGTTTGGAAAATAATCATCAAGGCATCCACCATCACCTCTGCCATTTCTTTCAGAACCCTCGGATGCATTCCATCCGGTCCTGGGGACTTGTCCACAATCAGTCCCTCCATCCTGTCGAGCACTGCCTCTCTAGTAACAATAATGTCATTCAGGCCCTCCACTCCTACCATCTTTCCATCGCTAGCACCCGGCAAATTATTCACGTCCTCCTCTGTGAAGACCGAAACAAAAAAGTTATTCAAGGCCTCAGCCATTTCCCCGTCCCCTACCACTAAGTCCCCCCCTCTCATCCTCTAGTCATCCTCTTACTATCCTTGGAATTCTGTGGAAAGATCATATGTGGACTCAATGTTAACTCTGTTTTTCTCCACAGATACTGCCAGACCTGCTGAGTTTATCCAGAAATTTCTATTTTTCTTTATTATAAAAGACTAAATTGTGCATCTGTCCCATTCAGTATTGTTCAACTTTCTAACTAATATATTTACTTTGAGCTATTTTGGCACAAAGTTTAATCAAATACAAAATTGTGTTGAACAAGAATTTGAAGTGTATTCAAAACATTTTTTTATTTGTTCATGGATGTGGTTGACCCTGGCAGTGCTGGCATTTATCGTTTGTCACTAATTCTCCATCAGAAGGAGGTGGTGAGCTGCCACCTTGAACCAAGGTTGGGGGTTATAGATATTCCTACAATCCTGGCCAGGTTTAAACCCGCAACGATGAATGAATGATTATATATCTTCAAGTAAGGATAACATGCAGCTTGAAGGGAATCTTGCCATAGGTGGTGGTGTTCCTATGTGCCTATTGCCCTATCCTAGGTGATAGAGGTTTGGAAGGTGCTGTTGAATCATAGAATCCCTACAGTGCAGAAGGAGGCCATTAGGCCTACCGTGTCTGCATTGACCTCTAATCCTATGCACGCCCTATTCTTGTAACCCAACATATTTACCCTGCTAATTTCCCTGACGTTGGCCATGCTAATTTGACCCTAATCAACCTAACTCGCACATCTTTGTACTGTGGGAGGAATCCGGAGCTCCTGGAAGAAACAGGAAGAAGACTTGGCGAGTGATTCTTGTAGATGGTACACACAGCTGCCACTGTAGAGAGAGTGAATGTTTGAGGTGGTGGATCAGGTGCCAATCAAGTGGGCTGCTTTTGTCCTTGTTAGCAAGGTTCCGATTATTGGAATTCATCCAGGCAATTGATTCCATCACATTCCTGACTTGCACTTTTCTGGATAGTGGACAGATTTTGGTGAGTTGTTGCAGAATGCCCAGTCTCTGACCTGGTATGGCTGTTGTATTTGCATGGCTGGTCCTGTCAAGTTTTTTGCATTTGCAACAAATCTTCAGCCAGAGTTGCCAAGGCTGGCACAGTGGCTAGCACTGCTGCTTCACAGCTCCAGAGACCTGGGTTCGATTCCTGGCTTGGACCACTATCTGTGGAGTTTGCACATTCTTCTCATGTCTGCATGGGTTTCCTCCTGGTGCTCCGGTTTCCTCCCAGAGGCCAAAGATGTGTGGGTTTGCTTGATTGGGCATGCTAAAATTGCCCCTTAGTGTCCTGAGATGCATAAGTTGGAGGGATTTGTGGTTAAATATGTAGGGATATGGGGGTAGGGCTGGTTGGGATTGTGGTTGGTGCAGACTGGATAGGCCCAAAGCCTCTTTCTGCATTGTAGGGTTTCTATGATTCAGTGATTATCCTAGGACTGAGGTGATCGGCGTCCAGCAACCACAAATATCATCCTTTTGGGTTATCACTCCAACCATTGGAGAGTTTTCCTCTTAACTCCTGTTGACTTGGTCAAATGCTGTCTTGATGTAAAGGGCACTCGCTCTCTCATCATCTCTGGTATCCATGTTTCAGCCAACACCGTTCTGAGGTCAGGAGCTGAAAAGCCCTGACAGAACCCAAATTGAGCAACTATGCGCAAGTCATTGAGTAAGCGCTGTTGCCAACATCTCCCATCACTTTGCTGCTGATTGAGAGTAGAGTGGGCACTAATTGGCCAGATTTGATCTGTCTGGATTTTTGTGGACAGGACACACTTGGGCAATTTTCCACATTGTTGGGTAGATGCCATGTTGTAGCTGTAATGAAACTGCTTGGCTAGGGATATGGCTATTTCATGAACATATCATCAATACTGCCAGAATGTTCTCGGAAGTTGAGTTGTTCTTCATCATGTGGAGTGAATCAAGTTGTCTGAAAACTGCTGGATAAAGGATAAAGAACAAAGAACAACCCAGCCCGGGAAACAGGTCCTTCGGCCCAACGAGCCTGCACCGCCGCATCTTCCCACACCTACCCTGCCCTGTGTGTATGTGAGTGGAACCCCTAATGTAGCCAGATTCAGGGGAGAATAGTGTCAATTTGGTACACCTATCAGCCTAAGAGCACGTCTTTGGGGTGTGGGAGGAAACCCACGCAACCACAGGGAGAATGCGCAAACTCCCACAGACACAGGCCCAAATCCATGTATCTGCACAGCTAGCAGTGATAGTCACTGAACTGTTGTGGCGCCCGTCTGCTGGTCCAGGATTAAGCATACACAACGACACGAAGTACTAGGCCACTCCCGGAACCTCCAAGAGCAGCCCACGCACGACCCACCGTGTGCATGCCCTTCGTTTGACAACAAGGTGGACTGACACCTGTGGAATAAAAAGACAAAACATTAACATGTAATACTACATTTCCGGTGTCGTCCCGAGGCTCTGACCCTATTTAATACCCTCTACTATAACCCTCCATCCTTGTTTCGCTCATGTGTCTATCTAAGTAAACCTTAAACAAGTCCAACGTGCCTGCCTCCACCACCCTACTCGGTAGCGCGTTCCATACCCCCACGATCCTCTGCGTGAAAAACCTTCCTCTCGTATCCAAATTATACTTCTCCCCCCTCACCCTTAGATCGTGATTGTCCCCGATCTAGGGAAAAGCCTACCACTGTTGACTCTATCTATTCTCTTCAGTATTTTATACACCTCTATCATATCCCCCCCTTAATCTCCATCTTTCTAAGGAGAAGAGCCCCAGTTTCTCCGACCTTTCCTCGTAACTCAGTCCTTCCATGCCAGGCAACATCCTGGTAAACCTCCTCTGCACCCTCTCCAGGGTCTCCACGTCCTTCCAGTAGTAAGGTGACCAGAACTGGACGCAGTACTCCAAATGCGGTCTAACCAACGTTCTGTACAACTGAAGCATTAGACGGCAGCTGGAGATGGAGGGGCCTAGGGGAGGGATCAAAGAAGCATCATCCACTTGGCATCTCTGGCTGAAGATTTGTTGCAAATTCTTCAGTCTTATGTTCTGCAGTGATATGCTGGGCTCCTCCATTGAGGATGGGGATATTTGCAGAACCTCCTCCTCCAGTTGGCAGCATAATTGTCCATCGCCATTCACAACTAGGTGTGACAGGATTGTAGAGGTTTGATCTGATCAGTTGGCTGTGAGATGGCTTAGCTCTGTCTACAGCATCAGTTATTAGCTATGACCTGAGTTGGTAGTGCACTTGCCTCTTGAGTTATCATGTTCCAGATCAGCTCCTGTGCCAGCGCTTGACCACAAAAGTCATATCTCTTGGATGAGATGTTTAACCGAGCTAATCTTCATGATTGGGTAGGTGTGAAAGATCCCATGACACTGTTTCAGAGGAGAGTTATTCCCTCAATATCACAAACCAATTTTTTTTGTGTTTTTATGGAATGTGAACGTCGCTGGGCAAGGTCAGCATTTGTTGCCCATCCCTAATTGCCCTCAAAGGTGTGGCCAGCTGCTTCTCGAACAGCTGCAGTCCATCCACCCACTTAGTGGTTATCAAATTGCTTTCAGGTTCAAATTGGCTGTTATGATTCTACATTACAACAACAAGTATTTAATGGGCTGAAAGTGTTTTGCGATATTTGGTTGTGAAAAGGTGTTTTTTTTCTCTCTTTGGCATGCAAGTAGTCCTGTTTTGTAGCTTCCCATGGTTGATGTCTAGTTTTTAGGTATGCTAATGCTACACTCTTGGTTTGATCAAATGGTCAAAGGAATTAATATGCTAGGCCGGAGGTGTTAAATTGTGGTTCAGTGCAATTCTGCTGCCACTGATGGCCTTCAGCACCACATGGGTGACAAGTTTTGAGATGTTAAGTCTGTTCTGAATCTACTGCATTTCCTATGGTGCTCTGTCATTTAAGACCTTGTGGAGACGCCGGTCGGGGGTAAACACAGTAAGAAGTCTCACAACACTAGGTTAAAGTCCAACAGGTTTATTTGGTAGCAAAAGCCACGTGCTTTTGGGGCACTGGCTGCCCTTTCATCAGGTGAGTGGGAGTTCTAATCACAACAAGGCATATAAAGACACAAACTCAATTTACAGAATAACGATTGGAATGCCAGTCGTTACAGGTAATCAAAGGTACAGACAATGGTGAGTGAGAGAGTATTAAGCACAGATTAAAGAGATGTGCGTTGTTTCCAGACAGGACACTTAGTGAGATTTTGCAAACCCAGGCAAGTTGTAGGGGTTATAGATAGTGTGACATGAACCCAAGATCCCAGTTGAGGCCATTCTTGTGTGCGGAACTTGGCGATTAGTCTCTGCTCAGCAATTCTGCGTGATTGTGTATCGTGAAGGCCACCTTGGAGAACGCTTACCCAAAGCTCAGAAGCTGAATGCCCGTGACCACTGAAGTGTTCCCCAACAGGAAGAGAACAGTTGCCCGGTGATTGTCGAGCGGTGTTCATTCATCTGTCGTCATAGCGTCTGCATGGTCTCCCCAATGTACCACTGCCTCGGGACATCCTTCCCTGCAACATATCAGGTAGACAACGTTGGCCAAGTTGCAAGAATATGCTGAGGTGACTGTCCTTAGCACCTCACTGTACCACAAGCCCACGGATAACCTCACGATGCTCCACTTCTCCAGCTTCCAACCTAAACACGTTAAAGAAGCCATCCCCTATGGACAAGTCTGCCATATATACAGGATCTGCTCAGATGAGGAGGATTGCAACAGATACCTCCAGATACTGAAAGATACCCTCATAAGAACAGGATATGGCACTCACCTCGTCGATCGATAGTTACGATGTGAAAAACCGCACCGAGCTCCTCAGAAGACAAACACAGGACATGGTGGACGGAATGCCCTTTGTCGTCCAGCACTTTCCCAGAGTGGAGAAGCTACAACATCTTCTCCTGGAGCCTTCGACATGTCATTGATGAAGACTAACACCTTGCCAAGGCCATCCCCACAACCTCAAACAGAGCATTGTCCGCAGCAAACTACCCAGCCTTCAGGAGAACAGTGACCACAACACCACACAACCCTGCCACAGCAACCTCTGCAAGATGTGCCAGCTCATTGACACAGATGCCATCATCTCACATGAGAACACCATCCACAGTACATATTCTTGCAACTCGGCCAACATTGTCTACCTGACACGCTGAAAAAAATGTCCTGAGGCATGGTATATTTGGGGAGATCATGCAGACACTATGACAATGGGTGAATGAACACTGCTCGACAATCACCAGGCAAGAGTGTTCTCTTCCTGTTGGGGAACACTTCAGTGGTCATGGCATTTGGCCACTGATCTTCAGATAAGCGTTCTCCCAAGGTGGCCTTCACGATGCACGACAGTGCAGAATTGCTGAGCAGAGACTGATAGCCAAGTTCCGCACACAGGAGGACGTCCTCACCCAGGATATTGGTTTCGTGTCACACTATCTGCAACCCCCAAGACTTGCCTGGGCTTGCAAAATCTCTCCAACTGTCCTGTCTGGAGACGATATGCATCTGTTTAACCTGTGCTTAACCCTCTCTCCACTCACATTGTCTGTACCTCCTTAAAAATTGATTATCTGTAAAGAATTGCATTCCAATCATTATTCTGGAAATTGCATTTGTGTCTTTATCTGCCCTGTTTGTGATTTAGAACTCCCACTCACCTGTCGAAGGGGCAGCCAGTGCTCTGAAAACTAGTGGCTTTTGCTACCAAATAAACCTGTTGGACTTTAACCTGGTGTTGTGAGACTTCTTACTGCATTAAGACCTCAACCAGCTATCCAGCCACTCTAGGTGATGGACATTAAAGTCCCCCACCCAGAATATTTTCCTTGCCTTGCTACTCTGTTAAATCAATATTCCTCCATATGAACAACGCTTGGAAGCTGAGGGAAAATGATGATAGGTGGGACTTTGTGGATCTTGTCCATGTTTGACATGATGTGTATTTCAGAATTTTGGAAGCAGAGGTAGAAGTTGTTGCAATGTTGGAAGTATTCATCCTTTTGTGATGGAGGAATAAGTGGCATCAGCAGCTCAATACATTTTTAAACAGGATATTGAGATTGCACACATTCTACTTCTACCTAAGCCCTAGCAGTGTTGTAGAGATTGGTCAATTTGCAATGGTAGACAAAGGCAATGGTTTCAGTTTCTCTGTCAAGAGGAGGGTCAAGGGATTGAGAGGTGGTGGAGACAAAGAGCAAAATGTCATCAATGCATTTGAAATGGATAGAATAGTGATGGTGGGTTTACAGATGTTACAGTTTTGAAGGTAGTGTTAGAAGTTTGAATTACCTTCTATAGAACTATCATTTTGTACTGTAATCCAAACACTGAAATTGAAACAGTTGAGATATTTTCTAAAACTTGTGTTTCTTGTGACCTCAGCAGTAGTGATGTAATGGTATTTGTTTGTTTACACTTCAGCAAATTACTATTATCAGCTAAGATGGGGCTTTGTCATCCTGCCTGTTGAAATCATTTGTGTTTATAGTTTCTCCAATTTGGAGTTGTTTTGGGCATTAGAAAGCTGGCAGGATATCTGCAGTCTTCTCTCTTTTTCGAAAGGAGAATGAATAGAATTTCTCTGCAAAAACTGAGAAATGGTGAGCTGGCTAAATACAGTAAAAAGTTTGACAACACCAGGTTTAAGTCCAACCGATTTTTATTTGATAGTAAACTCACTAGCTTTTGAGGTTTCCCTCCTCTTCAGGTGAATGGAGAGTTCTGGCCTCAGACCAGAACTTAAACCTGGTGTTGTCAGACTTTTTACTGTTTACCCCAGTCCAACGCCGGCATATCCACATCATGAGCTGGCTAAATCCATAGACTATGTTCTGCACTGCAGTAATGATACTTTGCTGCAAGGACACTAATTGAATATTCTGACGTTCTAAATTTATGAAGGATTTAAGATTTTCTTGAGGTTTATTAAGGTATTACAGTTGTCTGAAGCACAAGTTGCTTAATCCAGGGCGGTTACACCTTTTTAGATCAGTTTTGGAGTGGAGTTAGTTGACAAGTCTACTGTTATTTCTCCAGTTTATGGTTAACTTAAATTGTTGGACTTTGTGGTTAGTGCAGTTTGTTTATTCTGCCAATCAAGTCTGTTGACTTCTGTTTACTCTAAATAATGCACACGTTTCACTGCAATTCTCAAGTTCCATTTACTTGAAAACTAGATGCAGATTGAATTCAATTCAGTCTACTCAGTCTGGAGATAATTTGCTCTCCTGTGTAAACAACTTCAGAGATAAGTGCGATAACTATAGACTGTAATTCAAAACTTCTAGCTTCTGAAATTTAACTCTTTTTTTTAGATTTTGAGAATTTTGACAGTGATTATATTTATGCTAAAATGTCTTTCTTTCCCAGTATTTGTTGTACACTTCTGCCGTGACGTGCTGATGAGTGCAATTGTGTGAATGTGAGCACGGCCTTATCCATATCACTCTGCGTTTACTGATTTATCCTATCACATGAAATCTCTTTTTATCAAGGCTGCCTTTACTGAGTGGATTGGCCACTGGAATTGTATTGGGTAGCATTTTGTCTTGGTTTATGAAATGCCCCACCCAATAATTCATACAGGAAATCCTTAGAGTTTATGGCCTGAAGGAAAAGTAGTGTTTGGTTGTGTGGGTTATGCATCCTTCTCTTCAGGATCCTGGCTAAATCTGTAACTCAAATTTGATGTTCTCCATATGTAGTAAACCGATAGGATCAAAAACATAACTGGTTTTAACACCGCTCACGTGCAATAAAATATATGGAGCAAGCACAGTTTATTTTACACTTCATTACGTATAATATTAAATCACATTGAAAGAAAGGATTGATTAAATTGCAGAAGGGATATTAAAAAAGCAAGGGAAGTCAATACTACTTTAATTTAGATTGATGAGTCTCCATAAACAATGCTAGCTGCAGCCTGTAAACAGTGACTCGAATCCCTGGTATGGGGGTCAAGAGCAGGTTACCACAACTGAGATCTTACAGCTTCACTACAATGTGATACGTTTACAGATGCAGGCTTTTTATTTAAATGTGGGTTTATCAAAGTAAATGCAATCGTAGTTTTTTTTTAAAGGCTTATGTGAATTTTGCTTTCCTCTTTTGTATAATAATGGAACAATCTTGCTGTTCATTTTAAGTATCGGTGGTTGAGGCACTGATCCTTTGTCCTTTTGCAACATTCATCATCACTGTCAGGTGGCCTGTCTTTTACACTATTGTGTACTCTGTGAAAATGCCTCTGCATGGCCCAGAAAACCCCTCCTCTTGAATCCATTGTCTCGTCCTGATCACACGCACCAGTCCAACTGTTCACCTCCAGTATGTTTGCTGTTCCAACATTCTTTCTCATGGTCAGATTCCTGCAACGTGGTTTGTTCTTGAAGTAATTTGCATTAAAATCTGTGTGTGACCTCTGGCATTTTTTTCCCCCCTCTAAGTGCATTGTAAAGACTTCGTGTCTCCATTTTAAAGGGGCAGTGTGATGTTAGATTTTACCTTTTTACTATTGCTTTTGACTCTGGGTTACTCTCTGACTTTTCCAATTTAAATTTTATTATATACATTATATGTTCTATTTTTAGCTATCAATATATTTGGAATTTATGTATGTTATTGTAGGACAATGATCCTGTTATGTCCTTTTTCCAGAAAATGTTACATGGAATAGAGACAACTGCTGCAAAGTGTTAACTGTGAGATCAATACCAGGAATGTGGGCTTTTTATAACATCCTCCTACAAGGCACATAGAATGCGACCAAGTAAGAATGATTCAACGGGGGAAGAGAAATAGGAAATTAAATATTGTTTCAATGAAATAGCTTTTCAAAAAAAAACTCCTGAAGGCATATATAGAGAGAGAAGGTGTGTGTGTTTTGTGGCATAAATTCTAAAAATCAAGTGTATAATGGGTAAAAGAATAAAAAAGAGCCACTTTATTTGTCTGGATCGAATATAGTATTCGCATTGAAGAGGTTTCCATGATTTTGTTCCCCAAGCAATTTTGAGAGATTCCTGTCTGGCTTTCCTAGATTGATGTGGATATGCCGGCACTGGACTGGGGTAAACACAGTAAAAAGTCTGACAACACCAGGTTTCAGTACAACTGATTTATTTGATAGTAAACTCACTAGCCTTCGGGTTAGCCCCTTCGTCAGGTGAATGGAGAGTTCTGGCCTCAGACAGAGCATATAAAGCACAGACAGTTTACAGATTACTGATTAGAATGCGAATCTTTACACCTAACCTGCTGTTCAAGTCTTAAAGTGGCTAACAATGTGAGTGGAAGGAGCACTGATCCAGGTTAAAGAGATGTGTATTGTCTCCAGACAGCACAGTAAGTGAGGTTTTGCAAACCCAGGCAAGTCACGGGGGTTACAGTTAGTGCGACATGAACCCAAGATCCCTGTTGAGACCGTCCTCGTGTGCGGAACTTGGCTATCAGTCTCTACTCAGCGACTCTGCGCTGTTGTGTGTTGTGAAGGCTGCCTTGGAGAATGCTTACCCAAAGGTCAGAGGCTGAATGCCCGTGACCACTGAAGTGTTTGCCAACAGGAAGGGAACAGTCTTGCCTGGTGATTGTCGAGCGATGTTCATTCATCCATTGTTGTAGCGTCTGCGTGGTCTCCCCAATGTACCATGCTTCGGGACATCCTTTCTTGCAACGTATCAGGTAGACAATGTTGGCTGAGTTGCAAGAGTATTTACCGTGTACCTGGTGGATGGTATTCTCACGTGTGATGATGGTATCCGTGTCGATGATCCGGCATGTCTTGCAGAGGTTGCTGTGGCAGGGTTGCGTGGTATTGTGGTCACTGTTGTCCTGAAGGCTGGGTAGTTTGCTGTGAGCAATGGTCTGTTTGAGGTTGCGTGGTTGTCTGAAGGCAAGAAGTGGGGGTGTGGGGATGGCCCTGGCGAGATGTTCACCTGACGAAGGGGCTAACCCGAAAGCTAGTGAGTTTACTATCAAATAAATCGGTTGGACTGAAACCTGGTGTTGTCAGACTTTTTACTGTGTTTCCTAGATGGAGATATTGTTGGAGCAATTGTTTCTGCAGCCTAATGTTGCTGTTGAAGGTGAATGCTGGAAGAGGCATGATGCTTTTGCATTAATATGCCACTTCTAGCCAGTCCTTCTGGGATAGTACTGGATTTGGAATCCTCTGTGAGGATAAAGGAGATTCAGAGCGGGGGTTGAAGTTTACCCTTTATGGGAAAGGAAAACCCAGTAGGATTTGTAACAGCCAGTCTGCAATCTCCTGTGTCCTGTGTGAAAGTTATCCTTCCCACTTGTGTTCCAGTTTGCAGTGTGGAATATTGCAGGGACAGTATGTGTCAGCTGTGATAAGTTGGTAATGCTGTGTTAGGAGGTTATTAGTTTGAACTTCTTCATTTTGACACTCTGGTCAGAGGTCTTCCCACCCATATGCAACACGGAGCCACAATCCAATCTGCTTGTTTTGTGGTTCAGGTGGCATTGTTTGGGAGGGTCAATAAACAGAGTCTGACTGTTCTCTGGATCTGCATCCATCTCTCAGTCCTACTTCTAAAAGGAATTCATTCTTCAGATGTGAATATTGCTGACAAGGCAATATTTATCGCCAATCCTGGTTACGCTGAAATGGTAGTGATAGGCCTTTATAAACCACTGCAGGCAATTTGATACAACTAAATAGCTTGCTAGGCCATTAACAAAAAATGTTTTGGCGCACAGAAACAGGCCAATAGGTCTATTCTGGACTTTATGTCCTAGATGATAATCCTCTTGCCTTGTTCTATATATCACTGTATTAATATAATCTGTCATTCCTCTCTTCCTTGTACTTATTTCCTTAAATGCATCCAACAAAATGTTTCAACCACATCACTTGGTAATGAGTTTAATATTCTCACCACTAAGTAAGGAAGTTTCTCCTGGATTGTTCATTGTGTTTATTAGTGACTCTTTCATATTTGTGGCTCCTAGTTTTTCGCTTCCCTTCACGTGAAAAGTCTTCTGTGCGTCTAGCCTATCGTTCAAATTTGACCAGGTTAACTCTTGGTTTTTCCTTTTCTAGAGAAGAGTCCAGGTCTGTTTGGTCTTTCCTGATAGCTGTACCTATTCTGATATCATACTTGTAAATCCTTTTATTTTCTGTAGAATCTGTAACCTTTTCTGTTTTATGGAAACCAGAACATGTTCTAAATGCAATCCAACCAAGGTTTAATGCATGCTTAACTTCCCCGTATCTGATTTTATTTTTCTCCAGAAATGAATGCAAATGATTTGTTTGCACTTTTGCACTTGTGTCGCTATTTTTAATGCAGGTAACAGTTAAGAGCCAACCATGTTGTTGAGCCTCAAGTCTCACACAAGCCCTACTAGGTAAAGGTAGCAGATTTAATTTTAATGAATGCTGGTGACCCAGTTGTTGACTTACAATCCATAGTTTCATGGTTAATTTTATTGGTAGAGCTGTTTCAAAAACTTAATTCAGATTCTCACTGCCATGGGTTGCATTTGCGATTGGTTCTGTGGATTACTAGCCGATTTAACATAGCCACTGCACTAGTATATATCTAAAATATTGAACGTGCCCTCGCAAATTAATTGTGCATTCATCTGTTTCTGGGATCTTACGGGGTGTGGAATAGCTGATGGAGTTGCTTGCAAGATGATTACTGCAATGAAAGAAATTGTGTACAGTGCTTTAACACAATGGACTGGATTTTGTGGTCCGTGACTAGATGGTGCTTAATGCTGACCTCAAAGCTGCCCACAAAAATCTAGTGGTCGCTGTAGTGTGGCGTTCACCTTTTGCTAAATGTTAATCCGAGCCTGGTGCCAAGTCAAGGGAATCTCCAGCAAGTGATTCCATCAAACAACCAATTGCATTTGGAAATTCTCACAAGAAGCGGAAATATCATAAACCTTTAAAATTATATTATTGTACTTGGGTGGGGGGGAGACATGTTGTTCAGCAGTAGTTATAAGTTAGTGCATTATTTAAAAAAGCCCAATTACAGCTCATTAGCAAGGCATAACTTTTTCAGGGGATTTTAACATCAACAAAGGGGATATTCTTTCAGTTCAGTGATCTCTGATTTCCATCTGCTGGGACTTCGGTTGCACCCTGTGGTGAAGCAGGGAATCATTGATGAAAACTTCTGATTTCAATGTTTAACTCTGCCAGTGTGAATGTCTAGAAGTTGACGTCAGTTTGAGTTGCAATGACAGCAATT
Organism: Carcharhinus amblyrhynchos; assembly: GCF_965287045.1. Lineage (NCBI taxonomy): Eukaryota > Metazoa > Chordata > Chondrichthyes > Carcharhiniformes > Carcharhinidae > Carcharhinus > Carcharhinus amblyrhynchos. Next base: position 56,062,803 of record NC_137331.1, read on the forward strand.
ACCAATAATCCAGTAAGATAATACCACATCAATGCAAATGTTGTGTTCAGGCTATGTACCTTGGCATATATATAATATATCATAATTACTGTTAAACAGGCTGTTTTGTTCTTAGAAACAATCTGACTTGCTTAAATGTACTCTTGTTACCTTGTTACTGAAGGTCGGTGGGGGTAATGCTTCAATCTGTTTGTTGAAACCTATCCATTGTTTACAAAATTTGGTACACAGTATAGGTCAAAGAAGGACTATTTTGTGAAGACCTGGATGCAGATCCTGGAGTTTTTTTAATGGGATCTGCGAACATTGGGAGAAAGGATGAATGGACTTTAAAAGAATATTGTTGGTTGTTTAGAATGTTGTGGATTGTCTCAGTTGTTGTGATGGAATTTATCATTTGGTGTCAAGATGTGAGCAGAGTTTTCAGAGCAAGTTGTTGGATTTGGATTGACCTGAAGCTTTCTCCAGTGAGATGGAGTCTCTTGGTTTAAAAAGGTTCTTTTTCTTTTTAGCTTTATAATTATGAAACATCAATTTAAGCAAGGAAAAGCCTCAAGGACAAGTGTGTAATTGTAATAATGTTGAGTTCACACAGCATAGTGGAGGTACGTGTTCCACTGAGTGTTCTCTTCTTTTAGTTTTTATTAGTAAGAGCCTATTTCGCAATTACTGAATTGACTGTTGGAAAAAGATTGGCCGCATATCTATTTTCAAGTATTAGATTTTATATAATTGCCAAGTTTCATTCAATCATTGATTATTAGGGAGCTTCAAATAAATCTCTAGTTTATATGGATTTAGGGCAATCTGATATTTGAGTTTGGTGGTCACTGTATGCTAATGAGTTTCATTTCTGGTTGATCAGGACCACAAATGCAGTAGCAATCTATAACGGTAAAATGCTCCACTTTTTGTCATCCACCCCACAGGAAAAAGACAAGTGCCTATTGTGGAAAATGTTGATGAAGAAAGTGGAACTGATGTCTCACTTTCCCAATTTTGTTTCTCACCTCAGGAAAGTATTGCCTCAATGCAGGAACATGGTTCCACGAACACTAGTCGCCCTAGTAGTGGCTATTCTTTCTACAATGACGACCCTCGTGATGAATGTGGCAGACTATTTTACCATGGCTTTGCTATGGATAAACATGATCCTCCCTGTTCTGCTTATGTGTACTTTCTGTCATGAGTTATACAACAGGATCCCTAGCTCATTTTATTTCTCTCCTCAGCCCAGTTGGAACCAGTTGCATGTAAATTTAATATAGAGTTTGGGATGTGCATTGTTTCAAGAAACAATGTTCCTGTTTCCAATGCCTGGCTATGCTGATGGAAGTCTCTAAGCTAAAGTTCCAGTTGTGATGGTCACGCTGGCGGGAGAGAAGAGCCCAGTAATGCCACAAAACATCTCAAGTCCTTCAAATCATGAATGAACCAAGTGGTCACAGAAGAATTGGGAGCAGTAACTGCATAGTTCAAAAGGCAGAGTTTTCTAAGTGGAAAGAAAGTTGTGAAGCAAGAGGAGTTTGAGATGAAATTCTAGAGAATAGGGACCGAGGCAGTTGAATGCTTTGCCACCAAATGTGTGTGTATATGGTGGCGGGGCAGCAGTGTGGAATGTGAAGTGGGATGTATAGAATTTGGAGGAAGAGCATACGGCTGGTTGCAAGGCTGAAGGAGCTTGCTGAGATGGGTGGGGAAGCTGGAGAAATTGGTGTGCTGTGGGGAAATGATCGCTATTGGATATTATCAAGGCTTAGTGCCATTACCACCAACGCCCACCCCTACCCACCCTGTAGCTCTAATCTTTTTCCTTTTTCGGGTAATGATCCAACTCCTTGAATGGCATTTCCACTATGCTCTCTGGCAATGCGTTCCAGATACTAACCATTCTTTCGCATGAAAATGTTTTCCTAGTGCTGCTTTTGCCAGTTATCTATATCTGTGTCCTCTGTTTTAGATCCTTCCACCAATGGGAACACTTCTCCCTATCTACTTTGTCTAAGCCAGTTATGATTTTGAATATCTCTCAGATCTCCTCTTGACCTGCTTTTCCATGTACGTAACTGAAATTCCTCATCCTACAACCATTCACATGAATATTTTCTACACTCTTTCTAAAACTTTCACATCAGTCTTAATGTGTGGTGTCCAGAGCTGGATGCAGTGCTCCAGTTCATGCTAAACCAGTGAATTATAGAGGTTTAACATTACTACTTTTGGTCAAACTCAGGATGATGTATGCTTTATTAGTTGCACTCTCAACTTGTCCTGCTACTTTCAATGATTTATACAGATTTGTACCTGGGCCCCTCTGCACCTGCAGCCTCTTTAGAATTATAATCTTTATTTTAAATTGTCTCTCTCCATTCTTCTGACCAAAATAAAACATTTTCCTGCATTTCGTTTCATCCATCCCTTGTCAACTTAGTCCATTAACTTGTCTGTGTCCTTTTTTTGAAGTTCCGTGTTCTTGTCCTCATGGTACACAATGCTTCCACATTTCGTACCATTTGCAGATTATGAAGTTGTGCCCTAGATCGTTAATATATCTCAGGGAAAAAACAGGAGTCCTAACAACATACCCTGACAAACTCCATAAACCCTCCTCCAGTATGAAAAACGATACGGTTGTTCACCACTACTCTTTATTTCCAGTCACTCAGCCTTTTGCTGCTGTCCCTTTTATTCCATTAATTATAAACTTTGCCCACAAGTCTGTTATTCAGCTCTTTATCAAATGCTTTTGGAAGTCCTCATACACAGTAACGACAACATCAAAAGTTAATTTTTTTAAGTCCGTGGAATACAGGTGTCACTGGCTGACCAGCATTGATTGCCTATCCCTGATTGCATTTGAACTGAGTGATTTGCTAGGCCATTTCAGAGGGCAGTTGAGAGTCAGCCACGTTGCAGTGGTTCTGAAGTTCCATGTAGGCAAGGCCAGATAAAGATGGCAGATTTCCTTCCTTGAAGGACATCAATGAATGAGGTGGGTTTTTCTGACAAGTGACAGTGGTTTCATGGTCATCGGTAGATTCTTAATTCCAGATACTTTTTTCATTGAATTCATATTCCACAATCTGCCATGGTGGAATTTGAACATAGGTCACTCGAACATAAGCTGAGTTTCTGGATTAACACCTAATGATAATACCACTTGGCTATTGCCTCCCCGCATCGTGGTTTGCCGTTTTTAAATTCATGTTGGTATTCCTGATTTACCCTTCATTTGCCCAAGTGATCATCTATGTTGTCCTAAACTATAATTTCTAAAAAGCTTCCTGCTGCTGAACTGACTAGCTAATGGCTAATCTTATTTTTTTTGAACAAGAGTGTAACAGATATGGAAGTCCACCAGATGGATAAGTTATGAGATTTGCCACCTGGCTTTTGATTATCAAAGGGTGTGCACCACTGTGATTAACCTTGGTGACAGTGTGTTGAGAACAAGGATATAGGGTGGAATTGTCCCCAACTCTACTGGCGTGTTTGGCAGCGGACACAGCAGGAGAAAATGGTGGAAGGGCCAGAAATCAGTTCCATGCTAGTGTCAGTCGGCTGGTACCCACCATAGTAAACTGGAAAACATGCCAGAGGATGTGTGAATCTAATTTGCATCCCATTAATAGTGAAGGACCAACCACCCATGTTAGGTTTTCCACACGGCCAGTGGGAAAGCATTGCCAGCATGAAACATATTTGTATAATATGGTGTGCAGATATCAGAACTCAACTGAACAATGTCTGGGGTTGCCTTTGGAGTACACAATGGCGACCTTCTGCAGCCCTCCACCCTTGAACACTGCAGCAATAGGATGGGGGAGCATCTGAAGTTGGTACTTGCAGATCAGTCTTCCTGGGGAAGGGGGGTCCAACTCCCAGCCTTGGAATATTTCTGGAGATCTATCTTGGTTCTTAGGCGGTTCATCTGGGTCAGTGATGTTGGGCACCTTTCCAATATGGCAGTCAGACACAACAGTGGACTACACGTCATCTGGGTTTACCCTGCCACTGAATATGGTGTGAAACACCTGGATGCATAATTAATGAGGCTGAAAGATTTGGCATGTTTTCTCACTGGATCCTGCAGCAGGAAACACTCCCATGTTCATGTTCCTGCCCCTGCCGTGGCATTTAGTCTCAAAATGGAGAATTCCAGCCATAAGAGTTTTTTCCTGCATGAAATAAGTGCTGAGTAAAATGAAAGGATATTCTAAGTATTGCTCTAAATTTGATTTAAGACTATAAGCTGGAATTGTATTAATAAGTTTCTTTTGGACTAGCTGGTTGTCTGACCTACATAGAAATACTTCAGTAATGCATGCTATCTTCTCACTTGGAGAAAACTCACTTAGCCCAGAAACTGTAGGCTGAGATTTGAGGATTACCAATTATTAATAGGATTAATTGTTGAAATGTAATTGATAGGAGCAGTACCCATTGGTTTGTGACAACACTGGAATCATGTAGGTGTAATTCCATATCTAACTCTCTAGTTCCCATTAATGAACCATGGCAGCCTGGTGGCTGGGCATTCAAGAGCAAATCTGGAGTGTTCTGATTCCTGCTCAGTTTAGGTTCTAATCCATTAGTCACAGATGATGGACTTGATTCTAGTTCCCTAAGTCGATTGTACCCTCTTGAACCTGACTTTATCTTGCCGAAACCAGCTTTATTTCTCTTCTTACTCTAGACAGACAGTCATTCCTTGGGCATTGGCACTTCCTGAACACCAGGCATTAGGAGCTCCTTCTGAGCAACGTGACGAGCAGTGCGACAAATGTGAGTGCATTGATGCTTTCTTCTCCCTTACAACATGGACCTGTGCAATGGTGATTTTGCCAATTGTTGATGTGTAGCTTGAGTGACACTGCTTGCCTCACTTAACCAACCCCAGTAGGCACTGAGGCCATCGTTGGAAGTTTGAATTTCTTTGTCCATTGTAAGTCTTGCATCTGCCTTCAGAATGATAGAAGAACCAAGGCAAGATGTGTCAGCCACTTAGACTTTGCTATCTAGAATATTATGTAACAGTCTTACTTATTAATGAAGCTCGTAATGTTTAATTCATATAAACATGTGCAAATAATTCATAGCTAGTGTAAAGAATGCTGTTCCAGCCCTTTACTGGCTACAAAATACAGAGTAAGTATCTTATTTCCCCTTTAGTTCAATCAAACATGTGAGGCCGCAAGTGAGAGTCCGCTCAGCCTTTTGAGATTTGTCCACAGCACGCAGTTCCATCAGCTGCGAGAGACTATCCTTTCTGTCATGCTGTGATACAAAAGCTACCTTGATGTGTGCACAATTTGAACTATGCCTTTTTTCCAAAAAAAAGTAATTATGTCAGTAGCTTTCAGACTTTTCTATGGATATTGTTAGATGTTGACAAATTGTTAAAGACCTGTCGGCACAAACCAACACTTTCCCAGAGGGAAATAGTGCCATTATTGAAGAAAAATATTTTATTTGGAAATAACAAATATATAAAGTATTGGATGACCTTGAACATCCTTCCTGGTGTACATGTGTAATTTTAAGTAAATAATTCTAGCATCTTTATAACATTACCAACTTGTATTAAAAGGCACAAAATATACAACAGTATGCTCTCATGGTTTTGAACAAGAGCATTTAAAAACAAAATGTGACTGAACCACATACATTAGGTCAGATAACCAGAAAGCTTAATCAAACAGGTAGAAAATAAGAATGTCTTTGAGGAAAGCGAGGCAGAGAGGGGTTTGGAGAGAATTCTGGAGTTGAGGTCCAGACAACTGAAGTCATGGCAACCAGTGGTGGAGTTATTAAAATTGAGGATGTTCAATAAGAAAGAATTGTGGGGTTGAAAGAGAATAGATATAGGGATGGGTGAGGCTATAGAGAGATTTAAAAGCCAGGATGAGAATTTTAAAATCAAGATATTGCTTGACTGGAAGCCAACAAGTGTCAGGAGTACAGAAGTAATGGGACACCATGACTTGATGTGTATTAAAACATAGGTGGTAGAGTTATGGATGAGATAGTGTTTAGGTGGCCTAGCCCAGCCAGCCAGGAGTGTGTTAAGGAGGCAATTGCACTGTGGTATTGTCACTAGACTGTTAATCCAGAACCCAGGGTAACACTCTGGGGAGCTGGGTTTGGATCCCATCATGGCAGATGGTGAAATTTGAATACAATTTAAAAAAAAAAATCTGGAATTAAACATCTGGTGGCCATGAAACTATTGCTAGTTTTTATACAAAAACCCATCTAGTTCAATAATGCCCTTTTAGTGGATGACATCTGCCGTCCTTACCTGGTCTGGCCTACATGTGACTTCCAATCCATGTGAAATAGCCTAGTAGGTCATTCAGTTCATGGGTAATTAGAGATGGACAATAAATGCTGGTCCAGTTAGCAATACCCACGTTCCATGAGCAAATAATTTTTTAAAAGTTCTGTCCAAGGTATCAAAGGCATGAATGAGGGTTTGAACAGCACATGAGCTGAGCCTGAGGAAGTTGTGTAATATTACTGGGGTGGAAATGAGCAGCCTTGGTGATAGAGTGAATATATAGGCAGCAGCTTATCTTCGGGTCAACTATGACACAAAGGTGTGAACATACTGGTTCAGTCTCCAACAGTTGCCAGGGATAGGGATGGAATCAGTAGTTAGTAAACGGGTTTGAAGAGTGGACTGATTCAGTTTTCCCAGTTTCTAATTGTAGGAAATGTCTGCTCATTCAATACTAGATGTTGGATAAGTAGTCTGACAATTTATCTGGGAAGTCAGGTGGAACTGGGTGTCATTGACATGCATGTAAATATTAACGCTGTGCTTTTGGATAATGTCACTGAGGGGAAACTTGTAGTTAAGAAATTGGAGGGAACTGTTCTAGCAGGATGCCCTTCTGGCAGATAGTTTGGCTCCATTGTATTTTTCAGTGATTTTTGCACCGGGGTTCAGCAGGAAATGTTAAAACTTTTTTCCTGTTTTCTTTCCTGAAGATGTTCACTTGTCCTTAGTCTTCAGTGCCTTTTATTAAGTGGCTATTCTCAATGTATGACTGTTCCTAGACAGTGTTGGTAAACTGCTGACCACATTGAGAGCAATCATGTTTTACAGATATTAACTCACTTGTTCTGGATAGAGATGAGCATTCAGACTGATGGCTAGGTTCTACCGTCTTCCCTTAATTTCGTCTTTCAAACTTCTGAAGTTATGGGCAGTGGAGTCATTGTAGCATTCTTAATGGTAGCATGGTAAAGCTCACATCTTGGACCAGACCTAGGATCTTGTTTGCATATCTTAATATGACACTAGACTGTATATTTACAGGACTCCAGAATAAAATATAATTCAATCCACAGTATCGACAGCTGTAGATTATAACTGAATCCTGGAAATACTTAAGTTAACAACTTTAAAAGAATGAATGATTAGGTTGTGATGTGTTTGAAATATAGTGCAGGATGAAAACAAAATGTTTTTTTTAAATATATAGTGCATGTGACCAGTCTCTGTTTGACAAACAAGTATTGCTGGTTCTGTAGCTTGCACAACATGCTGATAGTGGGAAATTGTTTTGAGTTTGTCAAACTTTTAATGACCAATTCTGAAAACTGCTTTAAGCTTGGAATGATGTTTGACTTTGCTTTGGAGATGTTGAGCTCCAAAAGACCCATGTACCTTCTGTGGTTGGTGTGTCAGTGGACCTGCTGCTAAGCTATTACCATTGCTTCTGATTTCTACCAGATACAAGAGAGCAAAGTGGCAGATCTACATTGCAGAGTTAAGCAAGGCTTGTTGAACATACTGTAATTAATATGGTTTAGGAAAATTGCATTTTGTGCAGTGCATTAATTTTGGGTAAATATGTTACAAGTTCCTTCCACCAAAGTGGAACATCAATGATCTGTATTCGTTTTTACCTCACTGCAATATTGGTCTCTACAGTAACTACCCAAGCTTGAAAGCATAATCATTGGATATATTTCATAGTATGAAAATTATACACCAAATTTGCAATTGCCTAAAATCCAGTGATAGTACTTTCCACTGTGCATCTGTTCCTTTTTAACTTATCGAAAAGGGAGGGCTTTCTACAAATGCAGTTCAAACTTGTGTTGACTTCTAATTGTCAATTTATTTAAAGACAACTGGCACAAATTTACTTAGTGTGCATTAATATTGGCTGGATTCTGCAGCATGCGATGGTGCAGAGGGACCTCGGGGTCCTTGTGCATGAGTCGCAAAAACCCAGCCTGCAGGTGCAGCAGGTGGCCAGGAAGGCGAATGGGATGCTGGCCTTCATAACGAGGGGGATTGAATATAAAAGTAGGGAGGTCTTGTTGCAGCTGTATAGGGCACTGGTGAGGCCGCAGCTGGAGTACTGTGTGCAGTTTTGGGCGCCGCACCTGCGCAAAGATATTTTGGCCTTGGAGGGAGTGCAGAGGAGGTTTACTAGGCTGATACTGGAGTTGAGGGGGTTGAACTATGAGGAGAGGCTGAATAAACTAGGCTTGTACTCGTTAGAGTTTAGAAGAATGAGGGGAGATCTCATTGAGACGTATAAGATGTTGAATGGGATGGATAGGATAGAGGTGGAGAGGCTCTTCCCTCTCAGAAAGGACAGTAGGACTAGAGGGCACAGCCTCAGGATAAAGGGGGAGCGGTTTAGAACGGAGTTGAGGAGGAACTTCTTCACTCAAAGGGTGGTGAATCTCTGGAATTCTCTGCCTGTTGAAGTGGTGGAGGCTGCCTCGCTCAATATTTTTAAGACGCAGGTTGATAGGTTTTTGATAGGCAAGGGGATTAAGGGTTATGGGGAGAGGGTGGGAATGTGGAACTGAGCCACGACAGATCAGCCATGATCTTATTGAATGGCGGGGCAGGCTCGAAGGGCTAGATGGCCTACTCCCGCTCCTATTTCTTATGTTCTTATTCAATATTGTAGCACTCTTTCCTCAGATTCAGAAGATGGTGGGACCTTCATCATTATAGAACTTGATTTATTATTGTCACGTGCATTGGGATACAGTGAAAAATATTCTCTCGTGCGATATACAGACTACGCATACCGTTCATAGAGCACATAGAGAAGGAGGAAAGGAGAGGGTGCAGAATATAGTGTTGCAGTTACAGGGTCTAGAGAAAGATCAGCTTAATATATGGTAGGTCCATTCACAAGTCTGATAGCAGCAGGGAAGAAGCTGTTCTTGAGTTAGTTGGTATGTGACCTCAGACTTTCGTATCTTTTTCCTGATGGAAGAAGGTGGAAGGGAGTGTGGGGTCCTTGATTATGCTGGCCACTTTTCCGAGGCAGCAAGAAGTGTAGACAGAGTCAGTGGATGGGAAGGAGGTTTGCGTGATGGATTGGGCTATGTTCACAACCCTTCTGTAGTTTCTTGTAGTCTTGGTCAGAGCAAGAGCCATACCAAGCTGGGAGATAACCAGAAAGGGTGCTTTCTGTGGTGCATCTATAAATGTTGGTGAGAGTTGTAGTGGACATGCCTAATTTCCTTAGCCTTCTGAGAAAGTAGAGGCGTTGATGGGCTTTCTTAACTATAGTGTCGGTGTGGATGGATCAGAACAGGTTGTTGATCTGAACACCTAGAAACTTGAAACTCTCGGCCATTTCCACTTCATTCCCATTGATGTAGACAGGGGTATGTCCTCCACTCGACTTTCTGAAGTCGATAACTATCTCCTTTGTTTTATTGACATTGAGGAAGAGATTATTTTCATCACACCAGTTCGCCAGATTCACTACCTCTTTCCTGTACTATTCCTCATTGTTTGAGATTTGAACGACTACGGTGATGTCATTCGCAAACTTTAAAATGGAGTTGGAGCACAGTTTGGCCACACAGTCATAGGTTATAAGGAGAATAGTAAGGGGCTAAGAACACACCTTGTGGGGCACTGGTGTTGAGGATGATCATGGGGGAGGTATTGTTGCCTTTCCTCACTGATTGTGGACTATATTCACTGGAGCATTACAAAATAAACAAGTGAAGAACAAACTTGGAGCACATTACACTTGCTGTGTTAACTCAACATTATTATCATTGCTCAATTCTTCCTTGAGGCTTTTCTCTACCTAACTGCTTCGTAACTGCTAAGCTGAAAACAGGAGGCTTCAGGTCAATCCGCATCCAACAACTTGCTCTGAAAACCCAGCTCACATTTTGGCAACTGTGACAAATTCCCCATAGTGGCTGAGATCCACAGCATTGTTTAAAAAATAGTCAATTTGTCCAATCCCACAATGTTTTAAAAAGTTCTTTTAAAGAAGATCTAGGTGCACATCTTCACCAAAAATTAATAATTTCTCCTTGGGTTCATACTGTATCTGTGGACCATGTTTCATTGAAATCGGCAATTAGATTTGGTGATGTATTGTTTACAGACTAATGGGTGCAAATACGTTAGTGAACTACACGTGGAGATATTGGACAGATGCCAAAAAACCTGATTCGAGATGTAGGTTTTGAGGAGTGACTTAAAAGAGGAAAATTAATTAGAGAGGTGTAGGGCGAAAATGCCAGAATGTAGGACTTCAGTGGCTATTTCAAATTTGGATGAAGTGGGTGAGTGTATGTGTTCAGGGTAATAGAATATGGTATGTATTCATTATGAATGGATTTAATTTGTCCAAAGTTTTAGTTTTTTTGTGTTAATTTGTGGTCCTGGTGTGGAATTAAAATTCACGATGTAAATATGAACTTTAAGGAAAGTACTAATTTGTTCTACTTCTGTATTGTCTGTGTGAAAAATGTTTTTGATAATCGGTATGTGGTTCAAACCGGTTTGTGCTGCTGAAAGGCGCCAAGCCCTTTGTGTTATTGTTAAAATTGGAATGGCTGTCTTTTCAGAGGCGACAGGAGTATTAAGTGGTGGCATGTTCAAGATTTTTAGTTTGCTTCAATTCACCCCAATTATACCCTATACAAATTGCACAAATAACTGACAGCACATTGATTCTGAAGAAACAATATCTGAGAGTTTGCTCCACCAAGAGCACGTACAAATGTGCTCTTGGTGGTTATAAATGTGTTTCTCTTTGTTTTTATACTTTTAACCATGATTTCATTTTCAGTCCTGATGAGGCGCACTTTCTTTCTCTCTGGAATTTGTGTGGAGCTGACTGTATCTAGGTGCTAGTTGGGAGTAGTTTTAAATTGATGTGCTGGTGCATGTACTGGCATGTACAGTAAGCCCAGATAGAACGAGTAACCACTCCACATAATGCCATGGATAATCATGGTGATGGATCTCCCACTTTGCAGCCTCTGCATAAAGCAAGGTCAGAAGGTTAGAGGTTGACTCGTATGTAATTGAAGTAAATGACGCTTTGGAGTTAATTGTGTATTGGCAGAATTTGCAGGTGGAATATTAGCAGAACTTCAAGTTGATGGCACCGTGAGTTCCCATTGGCTTCAATAGATGCAGCATTGTCTTTGTGACTAACAAATCTTTCAGTCACGTGACGGTGATGTAATTATTATGTTGTGCTAAGCAACTGATCATATGCTTGTAGAGAGCTGCACTGTCGGGGGTAGAAATCATTCAGCTGGATAGCAGGAAATAAATGCTTGCCCTCATTTAAATTCCAGCAATTCCATCTGTGACTCAACGATACCAAATGCACAACCAGGTTGTTAATTCATAGCAGTCTAAATTGACGTCCAGAAACTGTATAATTATCTTAATTTTGTTCCTTATGATCTCTGAAATTTAAATGCAGTGCCAGAGCTCTCCTCTTGGCCCAGAAATTGGTGCAGACACAATGGTAATGAAATCACCTAAAGACTACCTTTTTTCACAAAAGAAATTGATCAATTTCCCATGCGCATTCTTATCGAGCTCGATTATTTTCCTGTTGGTAGAACATTTTGTGTTTTTAAAAAATGTTAACACCGAGTGGAGGAACAGCTAACAATGGTTTTAGAGCTCATTTTGGATGTAAAATCAAGTGAACAAGTCATTCTGGTATTGTAGAAAATAAATCGACCAAAGCTGACTTCAGTATCAGTAGCTAAGCTCTGCACCGTGATGCAGTTGCTTGTATACGATGGAAAATAATATTTATCAACACTATAAAACTGATTTTAAAATAGCATTGTTTTCAAAATAAGCTGCAAGTATACATTGGAAACTTGTGCATTGTTTAAAGACGTTGCTTGTTATTTTAAAATAGGGCATATTCATTAAAATTTAAACTGCTAGTTTCTGGAAGAATGGATTAGGGATATCGAATCATGCGAACAGAATGTTAACACTGTTCCCTGAATGAAACTTAAAGTGTAGACTTGTGGTGTAATGATGAAGGTGACATCCATTTGGATAATCTCTTCATCGCACTGTTCTAATCGCAAAACCATCTTATATTTTTGTTTCTATCCCTATCATTAACTCCCCCTGCCCCACCCCAAACAGTAACAGTTTTTCAGATTGTGGTCTTTACTCCACTTGCCCCATAACCACTGCCTTGTGGAGCAAAACTATCAAACTTGGCCTTGAATACATTCAGTGTCCAGCCTCTATCACTCTGGGGAACAGGATTCCAAAGACCACCTACCTGCCAACCAGGAGAAGAAACTCCTCCTAATCTTCCTCTTAAACGGGGGACCCCTAGTTCTGAAGCTTTCTTTCGGTTCTAGATTCCACTGAGAGGAAATACCTTCCCATAATTAATCTGTCAAGCCTGGTCCAGAATCTTATGTTTTAATAAGATCTTATTCTCTGAACGCCAAGGAATATATAGCCCAATCTACTAAATCTTTCCTCATTATGATAGGAATAAACCTAGGTGAATCTTCTCTGAGCTGCCTCCAACCCAAGCATTCCTCTGTAGATATGGAGACCAAAACTCTATGCAGTACCCTTAAATGCTCACCATATCTCACCAATGCCCTGTACAGTTATAGCAAGACTTCCCTACCTGTATATTCCATTTCCTTTGCAATAAAGGACAATGTTCTATTTGTCTTCCTAATTACTTGCACACTAACACTTTTTGTGATTTTATGTATGTGGGCACCCAGATCCCTCTTTACTGCAGTATTCTGTAGTTTCTCTCCATTTAAGTACTTTGCTTTTCTAATCTTGCTACAAAGTAGGTTACTTTTTTTCACATGCTCCATCTGCCAAATCTTTTGTCCACATGCTTAACCTATGTATATCCTTTTGTAGACTCTTTATATCCCTTTTTTATAACTTGCTTTCCTACCTACCATTTTATTGTCAGCAAATTTGGCTACAATACATTTTTGTTCCTTCATCCAAGTGAAACTATAGATTGTAAATAGTTCAGGCCCTGGCACTGGTCCCTGTGGCACCTTACTAGTTACAGTCTGTTAACCTGAAAATGACCTATTATGAGCTACTGTTTGTTAGCCATTCCTCTTATCAATGCTAAGATGTCATCCCCATGGCATATCGAGGATACCCAGAGGTTTAGGAATTAAAGTTTTTTTTAAAATATAGAGAAGAGCTGATTTAAAACTGGTAAACATGCTGTAAATGCAATTCAAATGACCTGAGTTAATTGCAATGATCAGAATTTTGCATGTTCGTCAAAAGGTTGGGGCCATATTCATCTAACAGATTAACAGCTGAGAAAAGTAAGATCATTAAACAGTGGATTAATTTACTTCGTTGAAGAACTGGAGACACAACATCTGCAATTCTTGCTGCAAGGCCAGTCCAAAGCAAGGTATTGAAAGCATGCTGTTTTTTCAGCAAAGTAGGTAGTGGTAATTTATGGCAGTCTGCGTAATACAGAGAGCATAATGTGATTCTCATCAGTAGGGGAGGGGTGAAGTCTCAGCTTGCTGGGAAGCTGGCTGCTGAGCTCTAGGGGCACCATTATGCAGACGCCCCGATCTCCCAATATATTGGGAGATCTGCTGCCCGATCATCCCTGTCCTGCTCATGTTATGTGGATGTGCCGGCGTTGTTTACATTACCCAGTGCTTGGTGGACAGTTGATTCTGCCACCAAATACCTCACCTCCAGTGCCTTCAGTGGTCTCTGGTCCCACTAGTGAGGCTTTCAAATCTGGCCTCTGTTGGTGGGAACCATCTGTGATCCTCTCCAATGAGGACCTTGACCAGTTAGGGAACTAAGGCAAGTGAACCCAGACGATTGCATCCCAGGCTTGTTAATGACATGTAAAACATGCCATTAATATTTAAATCAACCTCATATCCTTTTGCTGGCAGAACAGGGCTGGCAAGATTGCAAAAAATTGGGCGTGAACCTGGTTTTATGCTTCTCCTCTGTCTTACTGGCTTGCCATGCAAATTGACTGGTGTGGAAGGGCAGTAAGATCCCACACTATATCTTTTACATCTCATCCATATCTGACGAGGGTTATATAAATGGAGGAGGTTACAGAGAAAGGGAAGATCCAGGCCATGCAGGGATTTAAAAGCAAGGATGAAAAATGTAAATCAGAGGTGTTGTCAGGCAGGAGATGTCAGCAAACATGTTTTGCTTATCAAGCCTGTTTGCATGATTGGAATTTTTATCACTGTGTTTACTCTTTGCATAATTTCTAGTTTTTTTTTCAAGAATGCTTTTGGCAAGTACTTTTCTTTTACTGTAATGGTTTTAAGCTTTTAGTTGGAGTATACATTGCAGTTCTCCAGGGACAATTATTCATTTACAAGGGAGGACGTGCATTTATACAATGTCTTACATGACATTGGGATATGTCAAAGTACTCGAGTAAATGAAGTACTTTTTGAAGTGTTGTAAGTAGGAAATATGGCAGCTTAGTTGTGTATAGCCACAAACAGCAGATCAATGATCAAATTTTTTTTTAGCGATGTTGGTTAATATTTAACCTACAACCAGGGCTTTGAAATGGTGCCATGGGATCCTTTACACTCATCTCAGAGGACCTATGAGCCGTAGTTTAAAGTCTTTTTCAAAAGATTACTTCTCTTGATAGCGCAGCACTCTCTCAGTACTGCAGTGGTATGTCACCTTGAGTTATGGGCTCAGGTCTCTACCTCCTCACAGATGAGTGTGTGATCCACTGGGCTGTGATACTGGTAATTACAGTTACAAGGGACAGGGACTGAAAAGTGCCAAAAATCAAATCTCCAACTTTTGTTGTTATTTATTAGTGTTTTATTATCTGTTCTAACATGAATGTGACACTTTCTCAGCCAAAAGGACTTGATTTTAATTTTTGGGTTTTACATGTCACTTGTACGAAGAGTTAACATTTATTGCTATATTTTTCCTGCACCTCTGTTTTCCCTGAAGTATTGACTCCATGTTGGAATATAGTTCCATCCCTGAATGCAGTAGTCAATTCACCTTGACTATGGGATACGTTCATTCCTTTCTGATGTATACTCCCTGGTCTGATTATTTTTTTTCCTTCTAGTATACAATTATAGATACTAATTCTAAAGAAGAGTTTGTGTTTACATAGCACCTTGTGAGACTGCAGGATTACTTTTGAAGTATCATCTTTGTTGTTTCACACTCAAACGTGGAAGCCTGTATGTCCATTTTCCAGCCTCCACAAACCTGAGCTCGTGAAAAATTCTTCTGGCTGCGTTCTAATTTGCACCAAGTCCCGTTCCCCAATCACACAATGCTTAATGACCTACAATCTGTTTTGGTGGAGAAATCGAGACTAAAAATCATGGGGAGAATCCTCTGCTCTTTCTGGGAAAAGCAGCACCAGACTTTTTTTAACATCCATTTAAGTGAGCAGGTGATGTCTTGGTTTAATTTACTTGAGAAATGGCACCCCTGACATTGCAACGAGATTTCAATGGGCAGCAGGAGTCACTTGGTTTAAAAGCTACAGTCAGTTGTATTGCTTCATCTGACAGCAGCACAAAGTAGGTATCTTCAGTCCCTGCCACTACCTCTGTTTTTTTTCTATCCACCAACTCCATCACTTGGGTATTGTTGAGTGGAGGTTGAACTAGGCTCTTGGCAAGCATGGAATCCTTTCTGACCTTGAACTGAGCTTCTGATGCCTTGCCCTTTCCATCAATTAAGATCAACTCCCACCCCCCCACCACCACCACCCAGCCATTTTGCTGACTCCACCCCTGACTCAGCTCATCTGCTGAAAACCTCACCAATGCTTTTATTTCCTATTCTAATGCTTTCCTGGCTAATCTTCCAGCCTCCATAAAGCTGAACTCATGCAAAAATCTTCTGGTGCCAAGTCCCATTCACCAATCACCCAAAGCTCAAATGACCTACATGGGCTCATGGCCTGGGAATTTTTAAAATACTCATCACTATTTTCAAATCCATGCATTGTCTTGCCTTCCTCTATATGTATGTCTAAATCCTTTCCAGTCCTAAACTCTTTCCCCTGTGCTGTTCCAATTCCAGCTTGTTGGTTACAATATTGCCAAATTCCATGAACCCTTGATTGGCATTTGTCTCCAGTTGTTGAGGCCCTACACTCTGAAATTCCCTCTTTAAACCACACCAGCCTGTCTACTTTCTCCTCCTTTTGAATATGCTGTTTAAAACAACTGTGTTACTGTCCCCTAATATCTCTTCATGTGGTTCAATGTCAGATTCTGTTTGACAGTCTTCCTGTCACACCCAAGGCATTTTGCTGCATTGAAGATACTATAAATGCAAGTTCTAGGAATTCAGCAATTGTGGGGTGGGGTAGGGGAGAGAATGAGCAATATTATGAACGAGCCAGTAACTTGTGACAAGTTTATGCAAAAATGAAAGTAGAACTAATGCTATTGTTAAAATGCCCTGATTTAAAATGCAAGCCCTAAGTCTTTTTTGTGTGTATGTTAACCTGTTGAGTGCCCAACTTATTTTCAACAATTTGGAGTTGAATGTCTGTAACTCCTTATTGCATAGAAACATCTAGATGTGCCTGATGCAGTGGATTAGTTAAGAGATGCAATGCCTTGTGTTATGCAGCAAATTCACCAGAAGAGTTTGCTGTGGGAGAGGACTAACAGGTTAATTAAATTTATTTGGCATCCACAAATGTTTCATTTGTACAATAACATTGGGGATAAGTTTTTTTTTAAATAGTAGTACTCAGTGCAATTTTGAAGTTTGAAAAGGGAGAGAATCATAGAATTCCCACTGTGCAGGAGGCCACTTGGCTCATTGAGTCTGCACCAACTACAGTCCCATCCAGGCCCTTTCCCTATAACCTCATTTATCTACCCTGCTAGTCCTCCTGACACTAAGGGGCAACTTACTATGGCCAGTTAGCCTAACCATGCACATCTTTGGAGGAATTGAGAAATTTCAAACAAGAGTTACATGAGTGTTGGAAATATCTGAAGATAATGCAGAAAACAATTTAGTAAGAGGTTGGCATAGAGGACTGAAATCAAATTATCTAAATATAGAGAGAAAAGACAAATAATGGCAGGGTGGTCTAGACAAAACGAATTCTGGTAAAAGATTTTGTTTTATTTAACAAAGGTTAATATTGCAATAAATAAATGTGGGAATAAACTGGGGCATTTGGAAACAATCATTTTGCTTGATTTTGATTAATAGAATTGATGTGGCCACAAACTGGGTAGGGAGAATACATACCTCAGGAAAGGTTGATATAGACATGGAAGGTGTGCAGGCTGGTCAAACGCATACAAACGTCAGAGTAAAAATGTATTGCAGACTTCCAAATAGTGCAAAAGACATGTAGGAAATCCATTGGATTAGAAAATTTAAGTAGGAGTATCAATTATTGTCATGAGAGTCTTTAATTATCTCATGGTTTGGGATGGCACATGACTAAATGGAGAAATGGGAGTACAATTCTGAAAATGTACAAGAAGCTTCTTCCCTGACTAATATGTTAGCACGGTTTTAAGGATTGAAGTGTTGCTAGGTCTTGATAAGTTATCCAATAGGTTGGTTGGTGAGTATCTTGGCATAATGACTGCAATGTGATAATGTTTAAGACCCAACCAGAAAGGGAGAAGGTCAATACAAAAGCTAGAATGTATTGGGGTAAGTATTAGAAGGATGAAGAGTGAACAAAATAAAGTGAGGTGGAAAGAAAAATTGACCCAAATATGGGAAACTGGCATTCGGGGAAAAAAGGGGTCGCAGAGGCACAGAATGATGTGTGTTAAATTAAATGGAGAACTATGTGATTGTTGTCACATGGAGGCCAAACCTGGTAGGATGGTTTCCTTCACTAAAGCATTTTGGTGAACCAGTTGGATTTTAATGGTAATTTAATAGCTTTACACTTATTTCCTGACTTTTTTGTTTGAACTGAAATCAAGTTCCTGACTGTGATGGTAAATGGACTTTGAAGTTTCCTGAATTAGAGACCGCACCAAATGTAGTGGCTGTAAGATTCTTTGATTATTAGTCCAGACCTCGAGATTACTAGCCAGAATCCTACTGTATGCCCTACCAGAAGCTATAGCATTCCATTGAAAAAATGACAATTAGTAATCAAACTTGATGAGGGTGTGTTGAGGATTGTAAGAATTATAGTGGTGAAGGAACTAAAGGAACATGAGAAAGTAAGATTAATGAGTGAATAAAGAAAGTTGGAGAGGGCTTAAAACAAATCAAAATGAATAAGAATAACATTTTACAAAATCAATTAAAATAGAGTTTTTGGAAGTAAAAGTGAGACCTTGAGCAGGAGGAGTTATCAATTTGTGAAGGATGATCAAAAAAACTGGCATAGGTGTTTAATAAATACTTTGTTTTGATCTCTACTAAAGAAAAGGATGCATGAGGAAGTGAATCCTGAAATGACTAAAGAGCAAGATGACCAATACTGTGTTGGGTAAAAGGAACATATCAGCTTAGTTGAACTAAAGGATGAGAATGCCACGTCCTGATGGATGTGTCCTCGGAGCCTGAAGGAATTGAAAGAGGAAATTGCAGAGGCTCTGGAAATTACTGTATACTTCATTTGCTGGAGCTTTGGCCAATTTCTTAAGAGAAACAGAGCTGCTAATCTGGATAATTGCAAGGCAGTTAGTTTACTGCCTATGGTGGGGAATTTCTTTGGTCTTCAATGACCGATGAAATTAGCACACATCTAGGTAAAGAGAACATGAGTTGCCTTTGTGGGATTCAAAAGGGATGATCGTGATGGCAAACCTCATAGAATTCTTCAGAGGAAGTAACAGATCTGCTAATGGGTGAAGTGGTTGTACTATGCATACTTCTTTTTTTGGCAAGTTACCATGAAGACAATTACTAGATAATATTGAGAGAAATTGGATTGGAGAAGGATAGCAAAGTGGATTAAAAATTGATCAGGAAAGAGAAACCAAATAATAGATTTAATGCAGTTTTTCAAAGTGGTTAAGTGTGGGTGTGATGCCCCTAGGGCTCCTTCTGTGATAACCTTTATTTGTAATGTATATCCATAATTTGGATAAGTCTGAAAATAAATAACCATCTGAAAATAAAACCTAAATGTGTGCAGAAGTCAACCTTTGAAGCCTCAAATGAGCATTGACTTGTGCGTCAAATATATCCACACTGCCAGTGTGGATGGTTACCTTTTTGAAATATGGAGGGGGGGAGAAAAAGATGTAACACCAGTAAGTCATTTTATATTAATGTGACATGATTTATTGATGCTTTTAACCACATTGAAAGCATTTTAAAATCAAGCAAATTCTTTGTCTTCTCCATATGACACAATAAGTTAATTGAGTTCATTCTGAATACTTTGGCTATGGAGCCATTGTGAAGATCCCACTTTGGATCAGAGGTGCTGCTTTGGTTTTGGTATCATCTACCCACAATAAGGCATCTTCCTCCCCATCCATTGAATTGGATTCTGCATTTTTGTTTGAATAATCTGTTGCCAATTTGTGCCCTAATCACATCCCACAATTTGATGGTGAAACCACACAAACATCAAGCAAGGTAGCATGTGTATCTCCTGTCTCTGAAGGCTTTTTTTCCTCTATTAACCATGCACCTGTTACATTCAGTACAAACCTGATCCTTAAATGGCGTGCTGAAGCACATATCCAGAGGTTGAACAATGGATGTTAGTCCCCTTGGTACAACTCAACGTTGATATTAGTCCTTCCTGGCATTTCTTAATCGCAGCAGTTATATGGTATTTGAATGTGCTGCACACTAATAATTCTTTACATGTAGGCATTGCTGTGACCAATTCCATGCATTATTGATCCACAACTCACTCCACCCTTACATCCCCACTGTTGTCATGCACATGCACAAAATATGCTAGAGGGAAATAATTTTCACAATGTTTTATGTTTGAAAAGAAGATACAAGATACAAATAAAAAGCTGCTTCACATGCACCAGATAAACACCTATGGTGGAATGATCAACAGCAAATGTCTGTCAACTGGTCTTGCTGCGGCTGTATAGGGCATTGCTGAGGCCGCAGCAGGAGTACTGTGTGCAGTTTTGGGCGCCGTACTTACGCAAGGATATTTTGGCCTTGGAGGGAGTGCAGAGGAGGTTTACTAGGCTGATACCGGAGTTGAGGGGCTTGAGCTATGAAGGGAGGCTGAATAAACTAGGCTTGTACTCGTTTAGAGTTTAGAAGAATGAGGGGAGATCTCATTGAGACGTATAAGATGGGATGGATAGGATAGAGGTGGAGAGACTCTTCCCGCTCAGAAAGGACAGTAGGACTAGGGGGCAAGTCGGTTTAGAACAGAGTTGAGGAGGAATTTCTTCACTCAAAGGGTGGTGAATCTCTGGAATTCTCTGTCCGTTGAAGTGGTGGAGGCTACCTCGCTAAATATTTTTAAGACGCGGGTTGATGGGTTTTTGATAAGCGAGGGGATTAAGCATTATGGGGCGAGGGCGGGAATGTGGAACTGAGCCACGACAGATCAGCCATGATCTTATTGGATGGCGGGGCAGGCTCGAAGGGCTAGATGGCCTACTCCTCCTCCTATTTCTTATTTCTTATGTTCTTATGAAAATGACCATGGGCTTTAATTTTGATTCTTCAGCCATGCAAACTAGTACTACTGTACAACATGTCTTCTCATGTCCTGTTATTTTCACTCGACTGTAGTTTCCGAACTTCTTCAATCAGCAGTTGGTTGCGGGTGTTCCAAAAATCTAGTTAACAATTCATATCTTCTAGAATATATTAGTTGTAGGAATTAAAGTTTTAACTAAATGATGGAATTCACTTGAGAAATTGATAAGCAACTTTGAAGTAAATACACTTCAAACAAGCTTGGAGTAATTACACTTGAGGGGTAACCTGTGTTTATCTTACAGAATTAATAGTAAAAAAAACTTGACCAATGAATGATCCACCTCTAAGATTGTAATGGAGCCAGGGAGTCAGACAAGAAGACAATTGCATCCATTAGCAATATAAATTATTCATATGGGTTGCAGAATCAAAAGTTGTATTGAAGGTAAAATAATTTTTGTGTGTGTTTGAATCATCCCAAAGTATGCCATATTGCCATAGAGATATTGTTTCAAGGTGGAGCCTTGGTTAAAAGGGATTTTTGTTTAATTTAGCTGTGTATGTTTATTGACAAGCCATTCAGTTTGGGTTTTATGAGGGAAAGGCAGCTGAAGATTTGCTGTAGTTTGCAGCTAATGGAAGCTATGGTCCTCAGCCTTTATGACAGAAGGGGGGAGAGAGAGAGAGACAGAGGAAAAAGTCTTGCATGAACAAAGCCAAGACAAGGAGCTGAATGAGCCCATAGTCATGAGGTCTGTAAAGAACTAGTGGAGGATTGCTTAGCCTATCAACTGCTCTCTCACTTGCTGGCCCTCCACTCCCAAACGCTCAGTGGAGCGAGGGGATTTGGAAAGGAATGGTGAAGGAAGGAAATGAAGAGTGTTGAGTGGAAGGATCCAGGAGGGGAAATGCTGAGCTGAAGGGCGAGGGTGAAGGAGAGGCCATTCCAAAATGGTGCTGATTGGGCAGGTATGCTATATTGACCCAGCCCAAAACAATGCCAGAAAGGAAATTCTGATTCCAAGTGCCCAAACAGGCTGAATTGGATACAATACATTAAAGCTGACTTGTTGTAGTGGGAAAGCAAGAAGGACTTAGGTTCACAGAAAGTAGTGGTAGTGGTAGTAGTAGTAGTGCTGGCGGATTGGAAAATGGCTACTGTTACGCCGCTGTTTAAAAAAGGTAGCAGACAAAAGGCAGGTAACTACAGGCTGGTTAGCTTAATATCCAGAGTTGGAAAAATGCTAGAATTCATCATTAAAGAAGAAATAGCAGGACACCTAGAAAAGAAAGGAAAACAGAAGTAGAGGGCACAGCCTCATAAGGTGGGGGATGGGGGGGCAGTTTAGAACGGAGTTGAGGAGGAACTTCTTCACTCAAAGGGTGGTGAATCTCTGGAATTCTCTGCCCATTGAAGTGGTGGAGGCTACCTCGTTGAATATACTTGAGGCATTGGTAGATAGATTTCTGATAGACAAGGGAATTAAGGGTTACGGGGAGCAGGTGGGAAAGTGGAACTGATCTACTTCAGATCAGCCATGATTTTATTGAATGGCAGGGCAGGCTTGACGGGCTACGTGGCCTACTTCTCCTATTTTTTATGCTCTTAATGTTCGAGACACCACAGGTTGATGAGATCTTTTTCTTAAAAAGCTACTGGCGTTCTGGGTTTTAACTTGTGGTAAAGATTAGCCTGTGTTACAAGCTTTAACACCTCCAGTGTGCAGCATTAGACACTCACTATAGGAAGAATATTGAGGCTTTAGAAGTGGCTTCATTATAATAGTCCCTGCTGTGGAGAAATATGAATTAAAACTGGAAAAGTTGGATCCTCTTATCAGATTGTAGCACTGTAATTTTTTTAAAATCATGATGGAATGGAGTGGTGTAGATACAAGTAGAAGAATGAGGAATGCTCTGGTAAAGAAGTGTAGTGGATCGAGAATGGGATCTGGAAAAAGTCCTCCAATGTTATGGAGCTGTGCAGTTTACTTCCAAGGTTAATGGTGGAGGCAGAAATGACATCAGTATTCAAAACTGGATTTGCTGGTGGATGAAGGAAAGGTGAGTTGGAGGCGGTATAGGGAGAGGGGGTCTTGTGTGAAGGACGAAATGCCTTCATAAAAAGGTTGGGCCGAATGGCTTGTTTCTGTGCTGCACGTTTTATGATTCAAGAATATTTTTGAAACCTAACTAGTAAATTGTGTGGGTAAATGAAAAGTATGAAATTGCTTAGTCTAGGTATTTACATAGTCCAGGGCAAACTGAAACCTCCTGAGATTCTAAGGAATAAAGTATAAATCTAAAATTGGATTCATGACACAAACCTGGTTCATGTCTGTGATAAAATAGCAAAGTGCTGCAGTCCAGATTTGGCCTGAAAAATCCATTGGCTTGTGGGCAAGCAGCCAAATAATCCACTTACACCCATTTCATAGGTTTCCATCTTTCTATTCGGACTGTTAGGATAGTTCTTGATATAGACCAGACCTTCATGTCCTTGTGATTATCCCAACGGGATCTAATTCAATGAATTACTTTTGAAGTGCGTTCACGGAAATGGGAGGTAAGATGTTGGAATTTTTTAAAGCTCTACATTCGTTAGCTGGTCCCTTGAAGAGCAAAGGAACTGTTTGCAGCGAGTCACTGGAGACATTAGCCTACCAGTGCCTGACTCAACAACTTCTCTTTCAAGTGCACAAACCTCCTTCCTTATGTCGTCTTAGTTTCTCCAAATTCCAATTCCTTTTCCGCAGGCAAAAAAAACAAATTGGTTATAAGTTGGTCACTCCAACTCACTGTTGCATGTAGGCATCTGATTAGATTTTTCTCACCACCTGCCCTCCGAATGCCAAGCTTTTTGAGAAGACAAGCGAAGCAAATGAACCACTTTGATTTAAGGGAAAAATATTCTGAAAAGTGTTTGCTTCAAATAGTATAGTGGTGGTAAGTATACCTCATTTTAACAGCAAGTGGCATCTATTTGGCCTTTCACAACCTTAATGTCTGTGCTTTACAGCCAGTACAATACTTCTAAAGTAAGCAATGGAGGGAAGTATAGTGGCCAGATTTCACGAAGCAATAAGATAAATCACTGAGTGATTATTTTCAGTGATGTTGGTTGAGAGAGAACTATCATGCACTTATTAAATAGGTGATGCGATATTTTCTGCCACTTGGGAGCAGGAGGGTCCTGCTTTACTATCTTGTACAAAAACTGACACCTCCAACAGTGTAGCATGCCTTTGGTACTGAAGTGTCAATCTGGAGTAATGCAGTAGTGAGGCTTCAACTCGTAACATTCTGACGAAAAATGAAGGTGCGCCTTTGAGCCAAGGCAGAGTTTGTCTCGGTGAGCCTAAATTCTGTTGTACTGTCAGCTTTGCAGAAAATCTTTTTGGGCATCCATTTTCTCCATTGTCTTCACTGTAGTTTTCTTTGGGTATCCCTCATCTGTCCACAGTAAGCTGGGCATAGGGCTATGTCTGCTCTGTGTAGAAACGCAGCATCTTTCACGCAATTAAGTGGTTCCTTGGATTACACAGCTGCTGTTTATGGGCGCCTGAAATCATGATGTGGGAATGCTGGCGTTGGACTGGCGTAAACACAGTAAAAAGTCTGACAACACCAGGTTTTAGTCCAACCGATTTATTTGATAATACTCACAAGCTTTCGAGGGGACTGCCTCTTCGTCAGGTGAATGGAGAGTTCTGGCCTCAGACAGAGCATATAAAGCACAGACAGTTTAGAGATTACTGATTAAAATGCGAATCCTTACACGTAACCTGCTGTTCAAGACCTGAAGTGGCTGACAATGTGAGTGGAAGGAGCACTGATCACAAGTTACAGAGATGTGTATTGTCTCCAGACAGTACAGTAAGTGAGGTTTTGCAAACCCAGGCAAGTCACGGGGGTTACAGATAGTGCGACATGAACCCAAGATCCCTGTTGAGACCGTCCTCATGTGTGCAGAACTTGGCTATCAGTCTCTGTTTAGCGACTCTGTGCTGTCGTGTGTCGTGAAGGCCGCCTTGGAGATCATACAGGAATACCACTGCATTCTGGGATGCTTGCCAGGCATTCATTTTCTTCCTGTCTCTCTCTGTCTTTTTCCCCTCCCCTTTTCTCACCCCCTGATTTTGCTCTCCCTCTTCTCATTCCTTATTGTCCCATTCTCCCTCTATCCATTTCAGTTCTTCCACTTTTCACTTTCCACTCAACAATCATCCATGCCCTTCCTTCCCCATTTGTGAAGTCTAATACCTTGCAAGTCTCCTATTGTTTTTCCAGATCTGAAACTTATAGACATTTTCATCTCTTTTCTTTTCTCTCTCTCCTTTTATTCATTATTGTATAGTGTGTGGGAAATGGAAGAACTAACGTTATACAAAAAAAAGCAAGTATTCATAAAAACCTTGCAAATCCTAGGCAAAGACCTAGTCGTGGAATGTTTTTTAATTATCAAAAATCTAAAGGGACGTAATGGAGAACGCCAGTAAAATTGAAGGGAATGGTAGAGGGTTTTCTTGAGATGTCGGCAATATTACAGTTTTTCTGAGGAGATGGTTCTTCTCCTTGGGATATAGCCGTTTTTGTGCTAAAGGTTCTTCAAGATATTGAGGAACTTTAGAGCATTGAGCCAGTGACTATGATGGGGGAATAGTATATGTTGAGGCATAATGCAATACAACATGGAGGGGTATTTGAAGTGTTCCTATAATCTTGCTGCTCTTCTTCTTTGTGGTAGTTATCAGAACAGCATTGAAATAAGCTTTGTAGTTGCTGCAGTACATATTGCAGCTTTAGCTCACCACTGGTTGAGGAATAGAACATAGAACATAGAACATAGAACATTACAGCGCGGAACAGGCCCTTCGGCCCACAATGTTGCGCCGACCAGTCTTATTTTTAAAAAAAAAACATTGACCCACTAATCTAAACCACTCCTTTTTCGTCCATAAACCTATCCACCAATCTCTTAAACGCCCCCAAACTAGGCGCATTTACAACTGCAGCAGGCAGGGCATTCCAGTCCCTCACCACCCTCTGGGTAAAGAACCTGCCCCTGACATCCGTCCTATAACTACCCCCCCTTAATTTAAAGCCATGCCCCCTCGTGCTAGATTTCTCCATCCGAGGAAACAGGCTATCACCATCCACCCTATCTAAACCTCTAATCATCTTATATGTTTCTATAAGATCCCCTCTTAGCCGCCTTCTTTCCAGTGAAAACAACCCCAAATCCCTCAGTCTCTCCTCATAGGACCTCCCCTGCATACCAGGCAACATCCTGGTAAACCTCCTCTGCACCCTCTCCAAAGCCTCCACATCCTTCCTGTAATGTGGGGATATTGAGTCTGTGTTCTTGACAGTTGCTCAAACAGATTGCTTTGTCTTGAGGTTTGTGGTTGCATGTATCCAGGTGACTTGCAAGTATTCTATCACTTTTCCTGATTTGAACCTTTGTAGAGAGTCTTATCAAGTGACAGGGGGTTAGTCCATTATCGTGCACTACCTGGCCACTGCCTTGCTCGTAGCCATTAGGGCGATACGAACTGTTGGTGTCCTCCAAATGATGGTGGTGTTGAAGCTTGTAAGGAGGTGATTGGGGTTGTTTGGAAATAGATATTGCCTTGTAACAAATGTAATCTGCCACCTGGCAGCCGAAGTTTGAAAGTTATTCCCGTCTTGCTACAGGCTAGCATAGCCTTTTTTATTTGCGGGGCCAAATTCCTATTCGCATCCGTCTCCAGCTTTGAAGAGCTTTCCCCTTGAGCTCTTTTGCTTAGGGCTTTGGTGCTACCCTTGCTTGAGGCAATTCAGGAAGTAGTAATGGGCAACAGCAAACTTGAAATTTTACATCATACCTATAAAATATTTGAGTAACACCAAAATAAGTAATGGGTGGCACAGTGGTTAGCACTGCTGCCTCTCAGCGCCAGAGACCTGGGTTCAGTTCTGGCCTTGGGTAACTGTCTGTCTGTGGAGTTTGCACATTCTCCCAGTGTCTGTGTGGGTTTTTTCCAGGTGCTCCAGTTTCCTCCCATACTCAATGTGCGGGTTAGGTTGGCCATGGTAAATTGCCCTTTAGTTTTGGGGACCAGCAGGATTAATATGTGGGGTGTGGGGCTTGGGCCTATATTGGATTGTTGTTGGTGAGATCTCGATGGGTTGAGTGGACTTCCCCTGCAGTGTAGGGATTCTATGATCTAATCTATGAAAATAAATTTATCAGGGCAGTTTAACTGAAATATGGAGGGTATATCGACAATTTAGATTTGTTAGCTGGAATCGACTAAGAATCGTTATAACCGTAAAATCTGAGGAATTCTCTCGTATGTGAATTCTTTGAGCCTTGACCTTGATCTGCTAATTAACATGCATCTTATACTGTGATGTAGAGATGCCGGCATTGGACTGAGATGGGTTCATGTCACACTACATGAACCCCCACCATTTGGCCCAGGCTTGCAAAATCTTACTAACTGTCCTGGCTTGAGACAATTCATAAGAACATAAGAAATAGGAGCAGGAGTAGGCCATCTGGCCCTTCGAGCCTGCCCTGCCATTCAATAAGATCATGGCTGATCTGTCGTGGCTCAGTTCCACTTTCCGGCCCTCTCCCCATAACCCTTAATCCCCTCTCTTATCAAAAACCCATCAACCCGCTTCTTGAAAATATTTAGCGAGGCAGCCTCCACCACTTCAACGGGTAGAGAATTCCAGAGATTCACCACCCTTTGAGTGAAGAAGTTCCTCCTCAACTCTGTTCTAAAACGCCCCCCCTTTATCTTGAGGCTGTGCCCCCTAGTCCTACTGTCTTTTTTGAGCGGGAAGAGTCTCTCCACCTCTATCCTATCCATCCCATTCATTATCTTATACGTCTCAATGAGATCTCCCCTCATTCTTCTAAACTCCAACGAGTACAAGCCTAGTTTATTCAGCCTCTCCTCATAGCTCGACCCCCTCAACTCCAGTATCAGCCTAGTAAACCTCCTCTGCACTCCCTCCAAGGCCAAAATATCTTTGCGCAGGTGCGGCGCCCAAAACTGCACACAGTACTCCAGCTGCGGCCTCACCAATGCCCTATACAGCTGCAGCAAGACCTCCCTACTTTTATATTCAATCCCCTTCGCTATGAAGGCCAGCATCCCATTCGCCTTCCTGACCACCTGCTGCACCTGCAAGCTGGGTTTTTGCGACTCATGCACAAGGACCCCGAGGTCCCTCTGCACCGTCGCCTGCTGCAGTTTTTCGCCACGTAAGTAATAGTCCTTCCTACCATTCTTCCTACCAAAGTGGACCACCTCACACTTGCCAACATTAAATTCCATTTGCCATTTCCTGGCCCATTTGCCCAGCCTATCTAGATCCTTCTGCAGACTCTCCACACCCTCCGCACAATTTGCCGTTCCCCCAATCTTGGTGTCATCCGCAAATTTCGACACCCTACACTCGGTTCCCTCCTCCAGATCATCTATATAAATGGTAAAAAGCTGAGGCCCCAGCACCGACCCCTGGGGCACTCCACTAGTCACCATCCGCCAATCCGAATAGCACCCGTTGACCCCCACTCTCTGCCTCCTATTTGACAACCAATCCTCTATCCACGCTAACACCCTACCCCCAACTCCAAGTCCCCTGACCTTCTGCAATAACCTCTTATGAGGTACCTTGTCAAACGCCTTCTGAAAATCCAGAAAGACCACATCCACTGGCTCTCCTCTATCGACCGCCCTAGACACATCCTCATAGAACTCCAGTAAATTTGTCAGACATGACTTCCCTTTAATGAAACCGTGCTGCGTCTGCTCTATCAAGCAATTCCCTTCAAGATGCCTCGCAATTTCCTCCTTAGTGACGGATTCTAACATTTTACCTACCACAGACGTTAAATTAACCGGCCTATAATTCCCTGCCTTTTGCCTGGCACCCTTCCTAAACAACGGCGTAACATTAGCCGTTTTCCAATCCTCCGGCACTTCCCCGGAATCCAGCGACGTCTGGAAAATAACCACCAATGCATCCACTATAACCTCCGCCATTTCTTTCAGAACCCTCGGATGCATTCCATCCGGTCCTGGGGACTTGTCCACAATCAGCCCCTCCGGTCTGTCGAGCACCGCCTCTCTAGTAACAGTAATGTCATTAAGACCCTCCAGTCCTACCACCTTTCCATCGCTAACACCCGGCAAATTATTCACGTCCTCCTCCGTGAAGACAGAAACAAAAGTTATTCAATACCTTAGCCATATCCCCATCCCCTACCACTAGGTCCCCTTTCTCATCCTCTAAAGGACCAACGCTCACCCTAGCCAGCCTCTTCCTTTTTATATATTTATAAAAACTCTTGCTATCCTTTTTTATATTAAGCGCTAGCCCAGCTTCATAGTTTCTCCTACCCTCCTTTATCAGCTTCTTTGTCAATCTTTGTTGACATTTAAACCTCTCCCAATCCTCTTCTCGCCCACTACTCTTAGCTACTCTAAATTCCTCCGCTTTTAATTTAACACTTTCCTTCACCTCCTTCATTATCCACGGCTTATTACCTCTCCTCCTACAGTCCTTTTTGACCATCGGAATAAATTTCTGCTGAGCACCAAGAAAGATCTCCTTAAAGATCCTCCACTGCTCCTCAGCAGACCATCCCTCCAATGCACTCCCCCAGTCCACATTCGCCAATTCTTCTCTCATCCTACCATACTCCCCTCTATTCAAACAAAGGACGCGTGTCCGGGAACCCACTTTCTCCTCCTCCATCTGCACCAGAAACTCCACCATACAATGATCACTCTCTCCAAGAGGATCCTTCACCGCAAGGTCCCTAATTCTACCCGCCTCATTACATAGCACCAGATCCAATATAGCTCGCTCCCTCGTCGGCTCCAACACACACTGTTCAAGGAAATTATCCTGGCAGCATTCCAAGAACTCCTCCTCGAGCCCACCGTGTCCAACATGGGTCGACCAATCAATATGCAGATTGAAATCCCCCATAACTACGGCCGTCCCATTCCTGCACGCCGCACTTATTTGCGCGTTAACAGCCCGCCCCACCTCCAGATCATTATTCGGGGGCCTATAGACGACACCCACCAGCGTCTTCCTCCCTTTGCTGTTCCTAATCTCCACCCACAACGATTCCACGTTCTGCTCCTTGGCTCCAATATCATCCCTTGCTACCACCTTGATGCTATCCTTAATCAGCAGAGCTACGCCCCCCTCTCTTTCCTCCTGCCTATCCTTCC
Source organism: Carcharhinus amblyrhynchos (assembly GCF_965287045.1). Classification (NCBI taxonomy): domain Eukaryota; kingdom Metazoa; phylum Chordata; class Chondrichthyes; order Carcharhiniformes; family Carcharhinidae; genus Carcharhinus; species Carcharhinus amblyrhynchos. Next base: position 56,092,977 of record NC_137331.1, read on the forward strand.
TAAACACTTGATACCCCTGGACATTCAGCTCCCAGTCCCTGTCACCTTGCAGCCACGTCTCTGTAATGGCCACCAGATCGTATCCATTTGTGTTGATCTGCGCCACCAGCTCATCCACTTTATTCCGAATGCTTCGTGCATTCACGCCTCTTTAACCTATGATTGCCCCTTGCTCCACTCGCACTGTCTGTACCTGCAAAGACTTGATTATCTGTAAAGACTCATATTCCATCCTAACATACCAATCTGTAATTATCTTGCAATGGTGTCTTTGCATATATATGCCATGTTTGTGAAACTACCTCTGCACTCACCTGATGAAGGAGCAGTACTCCAAAAGCCCATGATTCCAAATAAACCTGTTGGACTTTAACCTGGTGTCGTGAGACTTCTTACTGCATCTTATACTGGCAGAGGTTTTTTCAAAATTTATAGATCATAAATACTTTTGGCGGAATAGTCGTGCAGTATTGAATTCTGTTTCTTATTTGCTGCATTCATTGTTTGTATTTAACGTTGAAGCACTTTGTTAGGTTTATCTATTTGATTAAAAACTCACCTGTGTATTTTTTCAATTCCAGTGACTTATTTGTGGACCTGTGGATACTGTGAAATGATGGGTTTATGCTGTTGAATTCTTCACAGTAGCTGGAGTAGGGGCCAAGAGAGTTTGTACCTTTTTGCATAATAAGCAAAATGGAATTTTCAGAGGAATTCCCCATGGGCTGTTTTTGTATGATTCTTACTGGTTTAGATAGACAGTGTAATGACCTTTTAAAAGGGGCTTGTTTACTCTATCATTTTACCTTAGCATATGAAAGAAATAAATCCATATTTCTTGAATGGCAAATCTTGATTTTTTTTTAAAATTTGTTTTTTGATGTTTACAGCTCCCTAGTTTTTCTATACCCTCCACACGCATGCACGCTCACAAGATTGACCAAGCTTTAAAAAGGATCGTCTCTTTAACTTTTTTTTGTTTTGCCAGTTTCTTTCCGTCTTGCTGCCTTCTGAAGGCATGGAACCTAACCATATGGAAAACATCAGTGTTGTGGGAGTGAAAATATAGTTACAGGGGCATAGTTTAAAAGCATTTTATAATCCATAGTATCCCTACTAACTTGCTCAGGTCTCTTCAGACCTTTATTGTCCAATGGAATGCATTTGTTTATTCAAGCCTGCCAACAGCACGAGGCCTTACCAATTTTTAAATTTTTGGTTAACATTGATTTACACCTTCCTTAGCGTGCAGCACATTCATTCAAATTGATGCAAGCCAAGTTTCTAAATGAACCCACGTTACAAAAGAATCAGAGAAGCCAAGAGGCACCGTAACTTATAATTATCCTTCCCTTTAAGCCACGGGACTGAGCTGTAAAAGGCAGTAAGTCATGATCGATACAACAAAAACTTGATTGGCAATTTTCACAAGGCAGGTGATTCACATGTTGCCACCTAGCATGATGCATTGATGCAAATACTTGCAACGTGTGCAACATGCAATATCCTCGGAATTAGTCAAGTTTCTACATGTGCAAAATGTGCCCTAAAGAAGGTGGTGGAGAAAAATTAGAAGTCTTCTGTTTCATATCCTAGTTCTCTTGTTTTAAAGTAACATTCCTTTGGCCTTTCTGTTTTTTTTTGTGTTTGATTACTAGGTTTTTGTGGACTTCTGTGCATGGGCCTCACTATCCTAGCTTTGCATCATTTTAAATGTGACTCTCCATTTTTGGTCCAAATTGAATTGAAAAATAGACAAGTTAGTCCAAAGCTGTGTTAAATCATGCTTTCAGTACTGTATGCAGTTTGGTTGACACATTCTGAAAAAAATAATAGAGGCACTGGAGAGAGTGCAGAGAAGATTTGCAAGGATAATGCCAGGAATGTGTGGGTAATCCAATCAGGAAAGGATTGACAGATGTGATCTCCTTTTTCTTGGGGGGGAAGAAAAGGCTGAGGGGGTGATCTAACAGGTATTTAAAATTCTGGAATGTTTTGATAGAGTGGATATAAAGATTGTTTCCTCTAATGGGGAAGGGCATATCAAAGGACATTGGGGGTGGCGAGGTGAGATCAGGCTATTGAGTTGGATGATAATGAATGGTGGAGTAGGCTCAAAGGGTCAAATGCTCCTATTTTCTATGCGCAATCATAGCAAGAAATCCAGTGGGGAATCCAGAAGAAACTTTAACCAAAGGGTGGTAGGAATGTGTAACTGAAAGTGGTTGAAGTGAATAGTATAAATACATTAAGGGGAGGGAAGCAGAGAATCGTATGAGGGAGAAGGGAGAAGATGGTTACAATGATAGATTTAAATCTGGGAAGAAGGGAAGAGGCTTAAGTGAGGCATAAACACCCACATGGACTTGTTGGGCCAATTGGACGATTTTGTATGCCCTATATCCCATGTAAAACGGTATGGCATTAGCCACACTCACATCCATGTAATCCATCTGCCACAGTTTTGCCTGTAAACTGTCTATTAATATTTTGTAACTTTACACTGCTATCTACACTAACTATCTCACTAGCCTTTAGGCTGTTGACAAGATTGGATATAGGCCTCTTTATTGCATTAGTAAATGTAGTGAGTAATTGAGGCACTAACGCAGATACTGGTGGAACACTTCTAGTTAGGTCATTCGAATTCAGGTACATACTCATTTGCACAGTGTCATTTGAAGAGAGAATTTGAGGGATTACTGAGGAATCAAGTTACTTGGAGATGGATGTTGTTGCATTTCCAATCAACCATCAGTTCCTTTGTTTTGTTTAGGACATGGTACAGACCGGCTGAAAGTTGGATTACTTCATCTTTTCTGTTCCTGGAAGATTATTTTATGTATTTTGTCCTTTTACTGCTGGTCCCATTGTGAGATCTGCTATTGAATATCCTAATCCCAGGGAGTATTTTCAGCTGATGGCATGTTCAGTCTTAGAATCCTTACTGTGCAGAAAGAGGCCATTTGGCCTGTTGAATTTGCACCAACTCTCTGAAAGAGCAACCACCCCCATCTCCATACAAATGATAGGTATTTATAATAGTTAATTCACCTAACCTCACATCTTTGCACACTAAGAGGCAATTTAGCGTGGCCAGTCCACCCAATCTGCACATCTTTGGAGTGTGGGAGGAAACTGGAACACCCGGAGGAAACTGGAGGAGAATGTGCGGAGTTTGCACAGTCACCCAAGGCTGGAATCGAATCTGGGTCCGTGGTGCTGATAGGTAGTGGTGCTAGCCATTGTGCTGTTGAATGATCACGATTGTTGAAACATTCTCATAGTTCAATTTGATGTCAGGATGCAGCTCTTCACACACAGAGTTTAGATCATATAAAAGGCATCTGGATGCTGTGATGTGATAGGTCTCTGAGGAATGATATTCTAGATTTATACATTGCTTGAACTGTTTTGAATGTTATTTCTTTTTTAACTTGAGTGGAAATGAAAGCTGAATTTTGGTTGTTTTTGTATTATTTTAGTTGCGCCATTGTTTCCATGTTTAAGTAGAACTAAACAGGCTTGTATTTACATAGTGAGCTTTCATGAGCTCTGGACGTTGCAAACCACTACACAGCCAATGACGTGCTTTTGCAATGTCGCCACTGTTGTAATATTGTCACTTAACAAATCTTATATGGTGAACTAGTATATGGTAGAATTTGATTTACAAAGTATGCAACAAACAACACTGTTAGATATGGGACAATAGATTTTAAGAAAAGCTGTTTAGTCTAAAGGAGTAAATGGAATGGCTTAGGCTTATCAACAAATAACTGATTTCATCAAACCCAAGTTGTTTGAATCATGAGGTTGCCCATTATTTTAAGCAATTTGTACGTAAGTTTGGTTTTGCCAGATTTGCAGAAATTGTTCACATTGATAGCTGTTCTTTATTGGTGGAACAGAATGCTGTGCTGCCTTTATTTAAGAATTAATTAAAGAAATTTGAACCTTTTATGTTAAATGTGTTCTTATTTTTGTTGTTTTTTCCATTTACCACAAAACAGTATTTTTTTTATTACTCTAGGCTTTGGAGATCTGTACAGTTTCACCTTTTTAAAAAAAAAACTCCAAGGAATTACTCCCTTTTGCAACATCTTCCTTTTCTGAAATGAGTAGAAAGCTGTTGCTGTACAATGCAGTGAGATGAAAAAGGATGTGCCTGACTGAACTTAATAAAGCACAAGCCTGGCGCTGCCAGTCGTTCATGATGAAAGCAGGTAGTGTAGTTTAGAGTCAACTTCCTCTTGCTTTGTGAGGAAAAGCCTATGAGACAACATGTGATTGGCAATTAGCCTGGTGTGCTTTGGCAAGTAGAACTGGCTTCGTACCAGCAGAATTCAGAGGGGAAAAAATAAGTTTAACAGATGCGTAGTGCACGACATCTGAAGCATAGCTTCTTGGTTGTGGGTTATTGGCAGGGCAAAGCCATTGGAACAGTGAGGAGAGACTCCATGTCTATATTAACTAAAAATTGTTAAACTGTATTTAAAGGATTCTTTATTCAGTGTTTTTTAGCGTTAACATTTTTTGTTTATTTTGTGAACAGATGCCAATTGTTTTAACCTGACGTTTTAACAAATGAAGCATGTCAACATTTTGTTGATCTCAATCTATTACATTAAGGACACTTAAATACAAGTTTTCGTTCTAGTGAGAGTGAATATTTATTTTAACTGACCGGGTAGGTGATTCGTCACTTGAGCAACAAGTAAAAATGACAGCAATTTGACTTTGGCAAACTGCATGTCATATATGGCAGAACCTGTGCATCTACTCAGAAGTGGGCTAATTGGAAAGTTCTTTCAAAGAACTGGTACAGATACAATGGACTAAGTGGCCACTTCCTATCCTGCAAGATTTTGTGACATTATAATGTAGTTTATTTATTAGTGGCACACGTTGGCTTACATTAACACTCAAATGAAGTTACTGTGAAAATCCCCTAGTTGCCACGCTCCAGCACCTGTTCGGGTACACAGACGGAGGATTTAGCATGACCGGTGCATCTAACCAGCATGTCTTTCGGATTGTGGGAGGAAACCGGAGGAAACCCATGCAAACGTTAGGAGAACGTGCAAACTCCACACAGTGGCCCAAGCTGGAAATTCAACCCAGATCCCTGGTGCTGTAAGGCAGCAGTGCTAACCACTGTGCCATGTATCTAAGGCTCGAAGTAGGTTAGTGGAACAGGGCGACAGGTGAACAGGATATGATCAGCAAGATTCTGGTTGAGCTCAAGCTTAGAGGGTGAAAGATGGGAGACTGGAATAATTGCACCTGAAACAAATAAAGGCGTGGATGAGTGTTTCAGCAGCACATGAGAGACAAGGATGAAGTCAGACAGTATTTTGGAGCTGGAAGTAGATGCATGGGTGGTGGAATAAATATATTAGAACATAGAACATTACAGTGCAGTACAGGCCCTTCGGCCCTCTGTTGCGCGGACCAGCGGAACCAATCTAATGACCCTCTAACCTAAACTATTCTAATGTTATCCATATGCTGATCCACTGACCATTTGAATGCCCTTAAAGTTGGCGAGTCCACAACTGCTGCAGGCAGGGCATTCCACGACCTTACTACCCTCTGAGTAAAGAACCTACCTCTGACATCCGTCCTATAATTACCACCCCTTAATTACCACCCCTTAATTTAAAGCTATGTCCCCTTGTGTTAGCCATCACCATCCAAGGTAAAAGGCTCTCACTGTCCACCCTATCCAATCCTTTGATCATCTTGTATGCCTCAATCAGGTCACCTTGTAACCTTCTCTCCAATGAAAATAACCTCAAGTCCCTCAGCCTTTCCTCATAAGACCTTCCCACCATACCAGGCAACATCCTGGTAAACCTCCTCTGCACCCTTTCCAATGCCTTCACATCTTTCTTATAATGCGGCGACCAGTACGGTATGCAGTACTCCAAGTGCGGCCGCACCAGAGTTTTGTACAGTTGTAACATGACCTCACGGCTCCGAAATTCAATCCCTCTACCAATAAAAGCTAACACACCGTATGCCTTCTTAACAACCTTATCAACCTGGGTGCCAACTTTCAGGGAGTTGTCCACATGTACCCCGAGATCTCTCTGCTCGTCAACACTGCTAAGAGTCCTTCCATTAGCCCTATATTCTGTACTCCTGTTGTTCTTACCAAAGTGAATCAGCTCACACTTTTCCGTATTAAACTCCATCTGCCACCTCTCGGCCCAGCTCTGCAGCTTATCTATGTCCCTTTGCAACCTGTAACATCTATCCTCACTGTCTACAACTCCTCCAACTTTGTCATCAGCAAATTTACCAATCCATCCTTCTACACCCTCATCTAGGTCATTTATAAAAATGACAAACAGCAGTGGCCCCAAGACAGATCCTTGAGGTACACCACTTGTAACTGCACTTCAGGTTGAATATTTCCCATCAACCACCACCCTCTGTCTTCTATCAGCTAGCCAATTCCTGATCCAAACTGCTAAATCACCCTCAATTCCATGCATCTGCATTTTCTGCAATACCCTACCATGGGGAACCTTATCAAACACTTTGCTAAAATCCATATACACCACGTCAACTGCCTTACCCGTATCCACCTCTTTGGTTACCTTTTCAAAAAACTCTAAGGTTTGTGAGGCATGACCTACCCTTCACAAAACCGTGTTGACTATCCCTAATCAATTTATTTCCCTCTAGATGATTATAAATCCTATCCCTTATAATTCTTTCCAAAACTTTGCCCACAACAGAAGTAAGGCTCACTGGTCTATAATTCCCAGGATGGTCTCTACTCCCCTTCTTGAACAAGGGGACAACATTTGCTATCCTCCAGTCTTCTGGCACTATACCTGAAGCCAAATGTTCATATTGTCAAAAGCTCATTACTATGTCACGTGGGATAGCAATGCTACAAACAGCTTCAGTGGCCAGGCAGACCGATTTGAGTCAGTCGCTAAGGAACGGAGATGGTGGGGACCAATGATGGTTTTGATTTTCCCAGTATTTAATTGAAAGAAATTTCTACTGAGTCTGACACAATGTTGGACCGCAGTGTGAAATTGGAGACAGTGGGCTGAGGTTGCAAGAGTTGATGGTAAAGTAAAGCTAAGTGTCATCAGCATTCATGTGGGACTGATGTTTTTTCAGTGGTGTGGCTGAGGGATAGCAAATGGGTGAGAAATATGAGGTGTCAATGGATTCTTCTGAGTAAGATAGGTAAACACCAAGCCTGAGCAGATGGACATGTATTTATATAATGTAAAATGTTTATCTCTGTTTGCTGCTTTACTTGTAAGTTTATTGTGGTGCCATGTAAGAGTGGTAGTTTGTTAATATTTTCATACTTTAATAAAGTGGTATGTGAACGATCATGTGGGAAATTCTGAAAATGATCTGTGTTCTTTGAACAATGTTATCTTGTAATCTCTGGCTTCTGATCTGGGCTGAATGCAGAGTTCACTAGTTGTGTAATTTCTAACTGAGTGGTCTAAATGTTCATTTGGAAACAAACAAATTTTAAACATTTCTGAGTGTTGCAGTAGGATTTCCCACCTAAAAAAAATTAATTGGAATCAATTTAACTTGTGGACCTGAGCCATGAGTTCTTCAAGTGCGAGACATTTGTTTTTCCCTTTCTGTACAAATGATTCATTTATGTTAGCAATGGAGTGTCAGTCTGGCATTAAAATGGTATTTAATTTGCACATTACATTTTTTTTGCCTGAATTTGCCCTTTATATTTTCCTTATGAGATATTGGCAAAGATCCATAAAAGGTCAATAAAGCTCACTTTTCTGTTTTAAAGTTGTGATTGCTTAATGTAGCATATTGATTCTTTAGCAATTAATCAATTTTATTTGGGAGTTATTTTTGAGGTGAACCTACTGGCAGGAATTGATGTTTGGCTGTCCGTGGTGAGTTGGCTTGAATTCTTGTTTGAGTGAGAACTACATTTAGCTATTTTTAGGAAACCATACTTCCTGTCTTTCGGTGCCTTTTTTAATATAGAAAAAGGATTCAACAGCAGTTTTGTTTAGCCTCCCCTCCGCAGCATGGTGAATTGTGCCAAGCAACTGTCCCACACGCACTGGCATCTCTCGCTCCTCTCCCAAGTAGCAGATGTGAGCCTAAACTAGAGCTTTTCCAAGCTATTTGATTATGAGAGCATCACAACTGATCGCGTCCAGGTCAAACGTATACGTGTGCTCAGATTCCATCAGGGGTCATTTGACAGTAATTGACACCAAGAATGAGGCCAACTGAAGTGCATTGTACTACATCACATACTTAGATTGGGAGCTGAAAATGAGACTTTCTGAGCTGAGCTGTCTGGCTTAGAAACTCTGCCTCAAGCAGACTTTCCCAAGTCCTTTTAAGATGTCTGTTAGGAGTTGCCTGAAAGTTTCAGCTTAAAAGAATAAGCTCAGATTTCAGTCTCAACATGTTAACTGTTTTGATTGTATCTGTGAGATCCTTTGCCAGTTTTGGATGCTTGATGAACAGTATGTTTCTGGTTGAAGTTGTAGCTGTGTACTTCTAATTGTTTTTGATCCTTTTTGGATCAAAGATTCTGTCGTTCGATATTAAAAATACAAGTCATAACAAAAGTACTCTATGATGCTCTTCTTCAATCTTCTTATAATTCAGAGTTCTATACATTAATTCAATTATTCCTTTAAGAAAAGGCAGGGTTGCCCAAGGCAATAGATTTCATTGAAGTATGATATTGAGTTATCCAATCCATTATTCTGTAAAACAAACTGGCAAATTTTGGGAATGGAAAAAACATTCCAATATTAATTTGTTTCCTTCGTTTTACTTCCCCCAAACATGATGGTGGCGCAGTGGTTCGCACTGCTGCCTCACAGAACCAGGGACCTAGGTTCAATTCCAGCTTGAACTGACTGTGTGGAGATGGTGCATTCTCCTCGTGTCTATATGGATTTCCTCCGGATGCTCCAGTTTCCTCCCACAGTCCAAAGATGTGCAGCTTTGGTGGGCCGTGGTTAATGTGTGGGGTTAGGGCAGGGGATTAGGCCTATGTAGGGTGCTCTTCGGAGGATTGGTTGCAAACTTGATAGGCCAAATGGTCTTTTCTGCGCTGTGGGGATTTTATGAAATACCAGTGCCTTATGTGGGTGAATCTTAAGTTTAGGCTGTCCAGTTCTGATATTCCATGACCACAATGGCAACTAAAGACAACACAGGTAATTAATGGATTTTTTTCCTTTTTATTTTTAAAGTTTATTTATTAGTCACAAGTAAGGCTTACATTTAACACTGCTGTGAGGTCACTGTAAAATTACCGTAGTCACCACACTCCAGTGCTTGTTCGGGTCAATGCACCTTGACAGCATGTCTTTCAGACTGTGGGAGGAAACTGGAGCTCCTGGAAGAAACCCATGCAGACATGGGGAGAATGTGCAAACTCCACATAGACAGTGACCCAAGCTAGGAATTAAACCAGGGTCCCTGCCACTGTGAGGCAGCAGTGCTAACCACTGTGCCACTGTACTGCCCACATGCTTGCCACTGTGCTGTGTATTTTGGATTCATTTTCTCTAGTGGCACAATAAATGGTACTATTTTAAAGTTTCATATTCCTTGCATTTAAAATATCTATCTGCACTTTTTCTCACTTTCACTATTGATCTGTAGAGTTGGGCTTTGTTTGGAAGTTCTGATATGGAAGGGCAAAGGCTTTTGGAAATGTTGGGATATGCTTGTTATTGGTGAGAAGGAATCTGAAATCTTGGAGTGGTTGTGCAGAAAATTTACTTGTTGTCTTCTGGTGTTTTCCCAGATCCAGCAATAGCTGCTGTATTGATTTGCTCCTACATACAGCATCTCGAATTTCCTGAGTGGAGAAGGGGAAGAATTTTGCTACAGCACCCTGTGTAGATTGGCATTTTATTTTGACCTATTAAAAAGCCAGAAGTTCTAATGGGATAGTTCTAAACTGCTACAGAATACACAATCCTACCTGACTGTGTAACATCCCAAATCTAGCCAGATAAAGGCAGCACTCCTTCACTTTACAAGGCTGAATGGAGATACAAAATGCAAACGGTTAAATTATTGCAAAATAATTTTTTTCCCCAGAGGAAACAAGGAAAAATAAGTTTAATTACTTTCATCTTTTCCCTTTTTATCTTTTGAGTTTTTGAATACAGAAAGATGACCTAGCTGAAAATCCACAGGAAATCAGATAGGCCTGAACTGCTGGATCTTTAATTGTTCTGACTGCTGTGATTGCAAGAAAAGCAATGGCACCCCACACACTTCATCACACTTCTCTTTCATGCTGGGTGATGTAAGGGTTTATGCAAAATAATTAACTGTCCTTGCTGCAAATGGTCATTTCTTGAAGTTACAGGCAAATAGCCTATTTTTCTTGGATATACAACAAAAATTTAGAATATGTCATTGAATTCAAGAAGGTTACTTAATTTTAATAACTTTACTTTTGAGGATAATCAAATCTCACCAGTTTAATTTTCTTTTTGCAAGTTATGCCTGCTAACATTAGCTTGTATAAAAGTTATTGATCAGTACAGAGAAATGCACCCAGATGTTCACCACGTGCTGATGAATGTGCGAAAAAATAATGTATTGTGAGACTTTTTACAATTGAAGTCCAACAGGTTTATTTGGAATCATGAACTTTTGGAGTGCTACTCCTTCATCAGGTGAGTTGTTCCTCCCTCCTTCCACTCATCTGAGGAAGGAGCAGTGCTCCGAAAGCTTGTGATTACAAATAAACATGTTGGACTTTTAAGCTGTTTGTTGTGAGACTTCTTCTTACTGTGCCTACCCCAGTCCAACGCTGACATCTCCACATGAAAAATAATGGACAGGCAAAGACCAACTGGCCTATTCAACCTGTCCCAAACAATTGGAATGTCACACTTACACATGAGACATTGAAGTATTTCAAAGGCGTGTTAAAAAGCAAACTTTTATACCAAGCACATAAGGCAATATTAGGGTAGGTAAAGTTGAAATGTCTTAAAGAAAAAGAAATGAGGTGGTGGGGAGGTTCCAGTGCCTTGCCAGCTGAAGGCGTGACTGCTAATGGTGGAGCTATTCAAAATGATGATTGTCAGGAGACCAGAATTGGATGAGTGCAGATATTGTGGAGGGTTGTGGAGTTGTAGAGATGCGTAGAAGTTGGCCATGGAGGAATTTGAAAAAGAGGATAAGAATTTTAAAATGGAGGCATTTCTTGGCAGGAATCAATGTAGATTAGTGAGCATAGGGGTGATTAGTGAACAGGACTTGATACAAATAAGAACATGAGCAGCAGAGTTTTGTGTACCCCCTAACATATGGAGGGTAGAATGTGGGTGGCTAGCCAGTAGAGCAATAGAATGTTCAAGTTTAGAAGTAACAAAAGAACAGATGAGAATTGCAATAGCCAATGAGCTGAAATAAAACCAGAGTTGGGCTGTGTTACAGAGACTGAAACATGTGGTCTCATTGTGGAGCAGGAATGTGATTGGAAGCCCAACTGTGGGCCAAACGCAACATCAAGGTCACGAACACTCAGGTTCAGTCGTAGGTACTTGTTAGGGAGAGGAATGGAGTTGAGAGCTGGGAAATGAGTTTGTAGCAGGAACTGAAGACCAACCATGGTTTTGGTTTTCCCAATGTTTCATTACACTTGGAAATTGAGAAGCGCAGTAAAGTGTTGTGTGCAATAAGAATTGCAAATTGGTATGCTTGATTAATGGATAAAAGTCAGTGAAATAGAAGCAATAGCTGATTGCTGATTCACACTACAGTAAAAGATAAAATTGTGGCTGTGTTTGCACATTGAACATTCTAGGAAACCAAATTTGCAATGTTTAAAATAGCATCATACTGAGAACTAGCCCCCTCTGTAGGGAAATTGACAGATGGGAGATAGTTATGAATCATGGTCAGCACTGCTCTTGCATGTTGATGGCTTCCCTCTAGGCATGCAAATAAATTTGTATTTAATCTTTCTATGTCTTTTTACTTCTGGGCTAACAATTAAAATTCTTTTTCTACAATAAATGACAAGATAATGAGCTTAATAATTATTTGGGAATGGGGTTGGGGGTGCTAGGGTTCAGGGCAGAAGAAGAAATGTTTCTAGTTGACGTGCAATTTGGCTGACTGTTTCACATGTCACATGTCACCAGTCAGTGTTCCATAGTTTGTTCTTGAACTGAAGTGGATGAGAGGGTCAGAAATAACTGGTCACGTGCTGCAGATGCAAATTAATCCCTACCTTTAAAATGATTAATTATGTCTTTATTGGTATATAAGACTCTGGCAATATATTGCCAATGTGAAATCAATGAATACCACATTTGTTCTTCCCGTGTCTGCATGGGTTTCCTCTCGGTGCTCCAATTTCCTCCCACACCTACAGTCTGAAAGATGTGCTGCTTAGGTGCATTGGCCATGCTAAATTCTCCCTCGAAGTACCCGAACAGATGCCAGAGTGTGGCAACTAGGGGATTTTCACAGTAACCTCATTGCAGTGTTAATGTAAGCCTACTTGTGACACTAATAAATAAACTTTAAACTTGAGGAAATTTGTAAAATTCACAATAGAGTTGATTTGAGCATAGAAGTTTTTATGTAGTACTGGCTGATGTGCTTGCAGAAGTTAACCTTAAAAAACTAGTGTCACCAGTTTTGTGAAGACACAAGCTTTGCAATGCATACAAGGGTTGTGGTTGGCATTGAAAAATGTTGTTTAGGTCAAAAAAAAATACACATTTTCTCTTCATATGTTACATTTTAGTAGACACCATATTCCTGTATATGTGTTTGTTTTTCATTGGCATTATGGTGAGAATGGCACTGGGAGTCTTAATATTAGCATCATGGCTTCAGGCCAAACAAGCACAAGGTGGTCCCTTCAAATGATGAGTCTGTATGGAAGCCATGCCACTGACTGACTGAGCTAGTGGAGTTCTGTTTAGTCTTGTTCTTGTTCTTGTCAACGATCCTGCTGCAGATATAACAGTTAGCAATACAAGTAGCCACTGCCGAGTTCACGTAAAGACAAAACTTTGGATTCAGTGAAGATGCAGGGATGTTTTGCTAAAATTGTATAATGAACCAGTTAAAACACAGCTTACGGCATATGTTTCTGGTCCCTGCTTTACAGAAAAGTTTATTTATTCATGTCACAAATAGGTTTACATTAACTGCAATGAGATTTGCTGTGAAAATTCCCTAACTGTCTCACTCCAGCGCCTGTTTGGGTACACTGAGGGAGACTTTAGCATAGCCAATTCACCTAACCAGCACATCTTTCCAGAGGAAACTGGAGCACCCAAGGAAACCCACGCAGACAGGAGGAGAACATGCAAACTCCACACAGACAGTCATCCGAGCTGGGAATCAAACCAGGTCCCTGGTGTTGAGGCAGCAGTGCCAGAAAGGATGCGATTGCAGAGGGAGGGTTGAGAGGAGATTTACAAGGCTGTTTCAGGGAAAGAAAATATTGGTTTTAAGGCTAGATCTCCTAGACTGAGTTCAGTTTCTTTGGAACAGAAGAAGCTATGGCAATGTTTAATTGAGGTGTATAAAATTAGGAGTGGCCTAGATAAATGGCTAGAAAGAACCTATTTCCATTAGCAGAGAGCTCTGTAACTAGGGCATGAATTGAAAGTAATTGCCAGAAGGATTGGAGAGGAGTTGAGAAATATTTTTCACCCAGAATGTGGTGGGGATCAGAAACTCTTTGCCTCAAAGGTGGTCAAGACTGAAATGCTCATCACCGTTGAACAAGAAATGCTGTAACTGGCCGGGCTATAGAGCAAGAGCTGGAAAATTTGGCTGGCATTCAGCTGGAGAGTGCAGCTTGGGTAGCAGAGCTGCAATAAATTGAAAAGCATGTACTGTAAATTTCTGATTTGTCTAGTGGTACTACCATGCTGTCCGTGCTCCTGATTTGTATGTTTATATGCAAAGTGCAGCAGACTAGAGACAGACATTGGAGCCCAAAATTGGATCATTAGCAGCAGAATGATGTATTTCCACAATTGCCAACCTCAGGTCTGGCAAATTCCTTGCTTCTCATTGCCACCAAACTAGGAGACTATCCTTGTTCAATCTGTACATTATAAAGTGAGATTGTAACTTAATGCCCAGGGAAGCCTTCATGATGAACAGCAAAAGCAATAGTTTGTAAATAGAAGTAATCCTCTAATCGTAAAAGCAAAGTTCTGTACGCCATCTAGTCCAGATCGGTGGTAGACAATTATGCAACCAGCAGGAAGGGAAAGACGGTGAGCACTCACGTCCAAGAGCCCAAGAGATCAGGCTGAAGTATCTTTAGGCTAAATTTCTGCTAGACTTTCTCCCAGAGTTCCTGTCATCATGAAGCCAGTGTCCTTCAAGTTGCTTCATTCTGTGTGAAATGAGGTGAAGGAAATATTAAGTAATTAGGAAGTCTTTTTTTTCAGCTTGAGTGCTCAAGTGTTCTGCTGTAGCTATCCTATCCCAAAGGAACAAATTGGAAAATAACTGATAAAATATTAACCAGTTTCTGTCAACCAGTCACTCTTATAATCAAAACCTTATGTAGTAGCATGGAATTATCACTTAGTTTAAACATCCTGCAGCCCGGAGCTGAACAAAATTCTATTTGTTTTTGTAAGTATTAAATGTTTCTATCTGTTCATACAAAGGAAGTTAGTTTGGGTTAAATTCTAAATGTTATAATGGACTCAAATAAAAAGGAAATTAACTGGAAAGTTTTAAATCAGAAATATATTAATTCAGTTATATCTGTAATGCATGTTTGCAAAACTCTTGAATGGACCTATCTTAAGCTGATTTTTTTTTCTACAGCTTAGTTATGACTGTAACACTACATTCTGCACTCTCCTCCTTCCCCTCTCTATGAACGGCATGCTTTGTCTGTATAGTGTGCATTGTATACTAGTATGCATTGTATGTTAATACATGTTACAAATCAAAAACATGTTCCATGATCTCAGGAAGTCATTGGCAATTCATGGATTAATATTTAAGCTGTATACATGTTTTCTTCCATTATTATATAATTATGGGTTAAATGAAACATTAATTGACTGTTAAGCCACTTCAATAATGGCAGACCACTAACCAAAGGTGAAGACTATTTTATACCTTTTTATGTCTGCAGTCCACTATTTGAGCAGCAACCTCAAAAATTCCAGTACTGCTTGTGTTGTAGCTCACTCTTTGCAAATATCATAGTGACCAAATTGACAGCATTTTGTATTAATTTGATCGCTTTAATTTGCTAATCATGAATCCAACTGGAAACTAGTTTAGAACCACAGCATCTCTTCTACATCCACCCGCCACCGCCACCACGACGTCTAAGATCCCCACGTATTTATGTTGATTTCTTTCAAACCTAAGAAACTCACGAACTAGTTGACTAAGTAAATGTCCTGTGAAATTGAAGGAAGGGGTTCTATTTCAAGAATGGCTTTTACTGCCTAAATATTGGTGTGCATTGAAACTTTTAATATCTTCCATTTTAAATTCTGTAAACATTTTAAAGGCTGCAATGTTGACACAAAATTTGCACAAGATTTGTGCATGTGGCAACAGTGAGAAGTTTACAGATAGTTTGATCATTTTCAATCTTATTGATTTAGGGGCTAAGTAATTTTAGATTTTCAAGTGTTGTGAAATTCCAAACCTAGCTGTTTGACCATAAGAAATGGGAGCATAAGTAAGCCATTTGGCCCATCGAGCCTGCTCTGCCGTTCAAAGATTGTAGCTGATCTGAGCATGGTTTTTGTATTTTGGTGTGGGAATTCTGCTTAATTCTTGAAGTAAAAATTCTCAGTTCAGGAAATAACAAGGAGGAAAGAAAACTAGTAAAATCTTTTTAATAAAATATTGTCTTGGAAAAATAACCATTAGAGCAACCATATCTACTGAGCATAATTTGACCAGTAACTCTGTGGGCGGGGGTGGGTCTTAATCTAAATGTGAGGGGTACATTTTAAGGCTCAAAGATGTTTGAAGGACTTACCAGTCATGACTGCATTTTTGTTTACAAGTAGGCTTTCTTATTCCTTTTTGTTTTAGTGCAGAAATGATCCTATAATTTACAAATGCGAATTATATTCGAGTGTTATGCTGTACAGGCACAAAATCTTGTGTTCATAAATTTGAAATTGCACATTTGATTATGGGACAATTGTGGACCAGTGGTAAATGATATACATTTGGGAGGGAGTTGCCCTGAGACCCAAAATCCCATAAAGTCTCCCCTTCACATTGCGTATCTCAGCCATTGTTTGTTTTTATGTGGCACTACTACTGCAAAACGGGATAGACTTTGAACAGATCTAGCAACTCAAAACTGAGCATCTATGAGGCGCTGTGGGCCATCAGCAGCAACAGAATTCTACTCGACTACAATCAGTAACCTCCTGGCCCGGCATATGCCCCCGCTCCACCATTACCACCAAGCCAGAGATCAATCCTGGTTCAATGTAGGAGGGCATGCCAGGAAAAACATCAGGCATACCTAAAAATGAGGAATCAACCTGGTGAACTTACAACACAGGACTACTTGTATGTCCAGTGTCAAAAACAACAAGTAGTAGATCTAAGCTCTACAATCCTGCCACATCCAGCTGGCAATGTTGGTGGACGATTAAACTACTCACTGGAGGGGGAGGCTCCACAAATGTCCTCATCCTCAATGATGGAGGAGGCCAGCACATCAGTGCAAAAGCTAAGGCTGAAGTATTTTCAATAATCCTGCCGAGCAGATGATCCATCTCAGAATCCTCAAAGATCCTCAGCTTCAGAGATGTCAATTCTCAGCCAACTTGCTTCATTCCATGCATTATCAAGAAATGGCTGAAGGCACTGGATACTGCAAAAGGCTATAGGCTCTGACAATATTCTGGCAATAGTCTTAGTGTACTCCAGAACTTGCCACACCCCGAACCAAGCTATTCCACTACAGCTACATCACTGGCATCGACCTGGCAATGTGAAACATTACCCAGGTGTGTCCTGTACAGAAAAACAAGGATAAATTTAACCCAACCTACTAATTGCCTGGTCATGAGCAAAACCATCAAGCATCATTTAGTCAACAATAAACTGCTCATGGACACTTAGTCTGGGTTCCACCAGGGTTACAGCTCCTAACCTCATTATATCCTTGGTTCAAACATGGACAAAAGAGGTGAGGTGTGGACTGTCCTGGATATCAAGGTAGCATTTGACTTAACATGGCATTAAGAAGCCCCAGCAAAATTGGAATTGATGGGAATCAGGGAGCAAATTCTTCACTAGTTGGAGTTATACCTGGCATGATGGAAGATGGTTATGATGGTTGGAGGTTAACCATCTCAGTTCCAGGACATCGTTACAGGAGTTCCTCCAGGTAGTGTCCTAGGTGCTACTATCTTCATAACGACCTTCCTCCCATCTTAGCATTGTTGCCTCAGGAACCCAGATTTGATTCTGGCCTTGGGTGACTGTCTGTCGGTGTGGAGTTTGAACATTGTCCCCTTACCTGCATGGGTTTCCTCACAGTGCTCTAGTTTCCTGCCACAGTCCAAAAATGTCTAGTTTAGATGGATTGGCCATAGTAAATGTGTAGATTAAGATGGATAAGGTGCTCTTTCAGAGAGTTGGTGCAGACATGATGGGCCGAATGCCCTCCTACACTGTATGGATTCTGTGAACTTAAGGTCAGAGGTGAGGATGTTTACTGATGACTGCACAATATTCAGCACCATTTGTAACTCAGACATTGAAGCAGTCCAAGTCCAGATGCATCAAGATTTGGATACTATACAGGCTTGGGCAACAGTGGGCAAATAACATTCTTGCCACTCGTGCCAGGCAATGACCATTTCCAACAAAAGAGGACATAACCATCACCCCTTGTTGTTCAATTGGATTACCATCAATGAATCACCCGCTAACAACATCCTGGGGGTTATTGTTGAACAGAAGCTGAACTGGACTATCCATAGAAATACTGTAGCTACCAGAGCAAGTGAGAGGCTAGGAATCCTATGGCGGTCCAAAGATGCTAAATTGCTCCTTAGTGTCTCCAGATGCTTGGGTTAGAAGGATTAGCAGGGTGAATGTGTGTGGTTATGGGGATGAGGCTTGGGTGGAATTGCTGTTGGTGCAGACTCGATGGGCCAAATGGCCTCCTCGGCACTGTATGGTTTCTATGATTTCTATGAGTAACTCGCCTCTTGACATCCCAAAGCCTGTGCACCATCTACAAGTCAGGAGTGTAATGGAATGCTGTCCATTTGCCTGAATGAGTGCAGCTCCAGCAACATTCAAGAAGGAGCCAACTTGATTGCTACCCTTTCCACACATTCAATTCCTCAACCACCAGTGACCAGTGCCAGCTATGTGTAAGATCTGTAAGATGCAAGGTTCCTTAAACCTTACCTTCCTAACCCATGATGCCATTGTTTAGAAAGACAAGGGCAGCAGAACACCACCGACTGGAAGTTCCCGATCTAATCATTCACCATCCTGACTTGACTGGGTCAAAATCCTGGAACTCCTTCTTCCCCAACAGCACTGTGGGTGTACCTATACCTTGGACTGCAGAGATTCAAGAACACAGCTAGGGATGGACAATAAAAATGGTTGTCTAGCCAGTGATGCCCACATCCTATAAATGAATTTTAAACTGAAGATGGGAGCTAAAGGAATTGACATTGGTGGAGTGAAACAAGCACATAGTGGCAGGTCATTTTAACATTGCCTGAAATCCGTTACACGTCTGCACAAGTGGATTTCAATTGACTGCTATTTGCAACATTTTTAGATCTAAGTCCTCCTGAATTTGGAAGTGTAATCAGCAATATCGAAATTATTCAAAGAAACTTCTCTTTTTAAAACTACAACTGGTACATTTCAGTCTTGTGTTACAAAAATTGCTCAAGCTGGGGTTCTTAATGTTCCCAACGTCTATAAATATTATGTAACTTGTTTTTTTGGGAAAGGAAACTGTTTCAAAGCAGTTTTGTGTGTAAATTATATTTTCATAGTTTATATGTAACTTATGCATGCAAATGACGTATAATTGTAAACACTGACCTGACAAATATATTGATTTTTCAATGTAGTATACTCCTGGTATCCTAATTAAAATATACCTGCCAAATTTGATGATTCCAAGCTGAATTTATCCACGTATGTGCTTGAATTCTGCAATCTTAAAAACTGCTTGGTTAATTACAGTTGAAACACTGGATGCAGTGTTTGTGGCCAAGTTGCATTGAATTCTCAGGTCAGCAATTAAATCAGAAATGTTTATCATACTGCTTTATGGCCTAAGACAAATCCTGTCAACCTCCCATACAACAGTTATACGTAGGCTTTGAACATATTTGTAAATTTGATATTTTGTCGATGCCTGTGAATTGTGATTGATTAAAGTTTTGATCATTTAGGGGGAAAGAAGTTGAAACCTTTCAAGCAGCACTTCAGGGCAGCTTATAAAGTTGACTTCAATTCACTTTGTCCAAACACAGGCAAACCCTTGGGACCATTTGATGGAAAGTGAGGCAGTAGCTGAATAATTATCATGCCAACTCTTGTGTGCATATGAAGGTTAGGCTACATTTAGTTTGAGTGGAAGTGCCCCACGGTTATAATAGTTGGTGTTTTAAGCTCATGTCTTCACTTTTGTCTCGAGTCTGTTCCAAAATCCTGAATACCTGCACACTGAAATGTCACAGCTTATTAACAACTAAACATTTCTAGTAAAATTGAACATTGTCCTGGATTGTAAAAATCTCTGTGTGGGTTGCAGGCTTTGTCCTTTGAGCAAAGTGTATATTTAATTTTGTGTTCAGTACACTTGTTGATTTAACTATTATTTTTGATTTAAATTGAGTGTTGAGGTTTATTTTATTCTCTTGTCAAATTTCTCCTTGCTTTCTAAAAGGATTCACTGGTGGGGTGCATGACTTCAGAGATTATGCTTTTTCCAGTACCTTTTTGGTGATTGTTATTCATGTCCAATCTGTCTTGGTAGCAAGCTTTGAAAAGCTGTTTTACCCTTTTTCCTCAAAAGGTGTGTAAGGCCATCATCATGAGCAAACCTTAATCCTGTCTTGATTTGATGTCCAACTGTTTGTGAGGTGAGAGTGACTGTCCTCAACATCAAGGCAGCATTTGACCAAGTGTGGAATCAAGGAGCCCTAGCAAAGCTGGAGTCAATGGGAATCGGGAGGAAAACACTTTGGAGTCATACCTGGCACAAAGGAGGATGGTTGTGGTGGTTGGCGGTCAGTCATCTCATCCTATGACACCACTACAGGAGTTCCTCAGGGTCGTGTCCTCGACCCAACTATCTTCAGCTGCTTCATCACTAACCTACCTTTCACCATAAGGTCAGAACAGGGTGTGTTTATTGTGCAATCATCAATCATTTGTGACTCCTTAGATACTGAAGCAGTCCATGCCCAACTGACAATATTCAGGCTTGGGCTGATAACTGGCAATTAACATTCACATCTCAAGTGTTAGGCAGTACAAACTCCAACAAATGAGAATTGATTCATTAGCATTACCATCGCTTAATTCCGCCATATCAACATTCTGGTTGTTACCATTGACCAGAAACTGAACTGGACTAGCCATATGTATACTGTGGCAACAAGAGCAGGTCAGAGCCTAGGAATCCTGTGGTGAGTAACTCACCTCTCGCCTCCCCAGATCCTGTCATGTTGTGGGATACTCCAGTTGTCTGGATGAATGCAGTGCCAACAATATTCGTGAAGCTTGACACCATCCAGGACAAAGTACCTCACTTGATTGGCACCCTTTCCACATATTTAATCCCTCCACCATCAACCAACAAGTGGCAGCGGTGTGTACCATCTACAAGATGCAGTGTAGGAACTCACCAAAGTTCCTTAAGCAGCACCTTCCAAAACCACCACCGAGAATGACATGGTCAGCAGACACATGGGAGAACCATTACCTGGATGTTCCCCATCAAATAACTCACCAATCTGACTTGAACTACAACATGTTCCTTCACCGTTGCTGGGTCAAAATCCTGGAACTCCCTCCCTAACAGCACTGTGGTTGTATCTACAGCACATGGACTGCAGTGGTTCAAGAAGGCAATTAGGGATGGACAATGAATGCTGACTTCATCAATACCCACAGCCTGTAAATTAACTTTTAAAAACTTGCAGCCATTGTCATAGACGGTAATAAAACAGCAGGATTGATTCCAATTCCCTGCCCATCACTCCCTACAAATATCTCCACTGGAAGCTACAATGAATTGTGGCTAAATTTACAGACCAAGGGTTGAAAAACGTTTTTTATCTGAATGACAACATTTGAAAGTTTTACCTGACCTTGATGAGGAAATGCACTGCTTTGGCTTTGAAGCCCATTGACATGGCTTGGGTTTACAAAAAGTGCTTTATAAATGTATGTTTTTTTTTCTCTTTATTGAAGTTCCCCGGCCCCTGTTCTTTCCGTGTGATTTGCGAAGGACTTTGGCAGCAATTTGAGGCTAATTTTATACCACAATTTTGCTTCATTGATGGTAGTGTCTTTAAACCAGTTTCCTAAATTTGTTTGAAAAGGTTTTTCTGTTTTGGTTTTTTTGGCTGACATTGGGAGGCTACTTCACTGTTTTGGTGATGGGTGTGTTTGAGACCATATAATGGCATTAATGGCTTGCAGTGAATGAGCAAAGTGTCTGAGAGGTCATGAAATCAAGAAGTTTGCTGCAGTCATTTGCTTTTGGAACCCCCAGGAATGGGTGACTGATTTTGCAGCCTGCTTAAAGTAGAAATTCTATAACAGCTGATGCCTAGGATGTAAACTTTCAATTTGGAAAGATTGGAAAACAGCCAGTGTTACGCCGCTGTTTAAAAAAGGTAGCAGACAAAAGGCAGGGAATTTATAGGCCAGTTAGTTTAACGTCCGTAGTTGGAAAAATGCTAGAATCCGTCATCAAAGAAGAAATAGCGAGACACCTAGTAAAGAGCGGTTTGATCAAGCAGACGCAGCACAGATTCGTGAAGGGGAAGTTGTGTTTAACGAATTTATTGGATTTCTACGAGGATGTGACTAGTGCGGTTGACAGAGGGGAACCGGTGGATGTGGTGTTTTTAGATTTCCAAAAGGTGTTTGATCACAAAAGGTTGCTGCAAAAGGTTAGGGTGCACGGAGTTGGGGGTAAGGTGTTAGTGTGGATTGAGGATTGGTTGTCTAATAGGAAGCAGCGAGTTGTTATCAATGGGTGCTATTCTGGTTGGCAGTTGGTGACTAGTGGAGTGTCGTAGGGATTGGTGCTGGGGCCTCAACTGTTTACCATTTACATAGATGATCTGGAGGAGGGGGCTGAGTGTAGGGTAATGAAATTTGCTGATGACACGAAGATAAGTGGAAAAGCAAATTGTATGGAAGGCGCGGAAAGTCTGCAGCGAGATCTGGATAGGCTGAGTGAGTGGGCGAGGACCTGGCAGATGGAGTATAATGTTAGCAAATGTGAGGTTATCCACTTTAGTAGAAATAATAGTAAGAGGGATTATTATTTAAAGGGCGAAAAGCTGCAGCATGCTATGGTGCAGAGGGACCTGGGTGTTCTTGTGCACGAATCGCAAAAATCCAGTCTGCAGGTGATCAAGAAGGCAAATGGAATGTTGGCCTTCTGGTGAGGCCGCAGCTGGAGTACTGTGTGCAGTTTTGGTTGCCGCATTTGCAAAAGGATACATTGGCCTTGGAGGGAGTGCAGAGAAGGTTCGCTAGGCTGATACCGAAGATGAGGGGGTTAGCCTATGAGGAGAGATTGAATAGACTGGGTCTGTACTTGGAGTTTAGGAGGCTGAGCGGGGGATCTTATAGAGACGTATAAGATAATGAAGGGGCTAGATAGGGTAGACGTAGAGAGATTCTTCCCGCTTAGAAAGGATAGCAGGACTAGAGGGCACAGCCTCAAAATAAGGTGGGGCGGGGGTGCAGTTTAGATCAGAGTTGAGGAGGAACTTCTTCACTCAAAGGATGGTGACTCTCTGGAATTCTCTGCCCATTGAAGTGGTGGAGGCTATCTCGCTAAATATATTTAAGTCATGGGTAGACAGGTTTCTGATAGACAAGGGAATTAAGGGTTATGGGGAGAAAGCAGGAAAGTGGAACTGATCCACTTCAGATTAGCCATGATCTTATTGAATGGCAGGGCAGCCTCAAGGGGCTAGATGGCCTACTCCTGCTCCTATTTCTTTATGTTCTTATGAAAGCTGTGTGGTAGAGAGTTTGCATATGTAGAAAGATTTTTGTACAGTTGCTCTTACTCTATCATCATTCTTTTCTCTCCCTCCCCCCTCCCCCTTCCCCCCCCCGTACAGCATTCAAGCCTCTCCGGTTCTGTGTTGAATATTTGAGTGAAGGAAAACGTTTTCCTCTTCAGTCTCTGGCACGTGCCCTGTCTGTCTCCCTAGGTTTAATTATGATCATGTTACATCATGCTTGGGAAGGCATTATAACAACTGCAGTGAGAGCACCTCAAGAGATTTGAAAGTGCATGTCGCCAAGCATGAGCCTATTAGATGTTCTGAAAGCTAGACTTGTGGCTCTTTAATTACATTGCAAATTTATGACAAAATAAGCAAATGACTCTTGAATATTCACTTGTTTGAATTTCAGCAACAGCTATGTTGGCACAGAATGAGACTGAAGTTGCTCGAAACTTTCTGCTGGCTTGGAACTGCCAACTTTCAACAGGAATAGAGTTCAGTCAATACCAGAATGTTGCTGCAGGCATACAACTAAATTTTTGATTGGGCTTGCTCTGTTTGGGAGGGCAATCTGGAAACTGTTGACTGTTCTTTGCCTTGTATTCTGGCATGTTGAGTGCTGAGTGGGTCGGCAGATTTGCAATAGCCATATTTGCTTCTGTTTGTGACCCTGCTGCTATTTTTCCCTAGCGTTCTGTAATCTGACACTATTGCCAGATGTTGAGGTGGAGCTTAAGCTTTCAGAAATACGTGAAAACTGTTCAGTCTAAAATCTCTATAAAATGTCATGTATAAAAAACCTTATGAAAAGGTGCAAGTAACTGCAAAAATACTGAAACCTGATATCAAGACTGATGATGAGCAAAAAGTTGAACATAATTATCTTTATGACCTGGATTTAGTTTTGAGAATCTGAGTGAATGAATTAATTAGACTGAATTAGGACCTGCTCTACAGGGCTATACCTCCTGTATCCTTTTATAATCAGTTGAGTGGCTCCTATTTCATTTAATTTCTGATTCCTAATTCGACTGAAAAATTGCTGACACCCAAGTATAGCAACATTTAGATGTCAAAGTACCATTGTATTCATATGTTTACTTTTGACATTTGTTTGCTACAGGTGTATACACAGATTGGAGTGTTTATTTAAAGTTCTACCTTGTGTATCTCTTGCATATCATGTTTTCAATGGCTACAATGCAATCCTAGAATGACTTTAAGAGCTCAAAGCACTAATGCAGCTGTACCAAGCCAAATTCCCATCATACATGGAGAAGGGTGTGGTCTGATATGTCATTTGTGGCTAACAGGTAACAACTTGTATTTGCATAACACCTTTTAAGATGGGAACATTTCCAAAGATACTTCATGGAAGTACAATTACAAATAAATGGAGTTGGAGCTCAAAATGATGAGGAGAGCTGACCAAAAGATTGTATTTTGAGATGGGCTTTTTAAAGGAGAGGGAGATGGGGGGGGAGGGGTGGTGGGGAGGAGTGGAGCAGGGAGTTAGACATGACTTTGTAGAGTTTGGAACCTGGATTGCTAAGGCACAACTACCAATGGTGAAACAGAGAGGCTTGTGAGGGAGATTGGGGTGGGTATCGGGGAAAGAGAAATTCAGAAAGACTAGTGTTGGAGGGGGACTGCATTTGGGAGTAAGGCTGTGGAACTGGAGTGATTTAAGACCACAACGGGGCTTTAGCGCAAACTTTGGAGGTGTTGGGGGCTAGAACCAGTGTAGGTCAGTGAGTACAGTGATAATGAGGTGAGTAAATTGGTCAAGTTCTGATGATCATTTAGTATGGACATGAGTAATGTTTTAGACGTTTTTAACTTTTTTGTTTCCTGAGTATATTTGTGCATGGGCAACATTGATTCAAACTATATACATGTTCCTAACATTCCCATAATTTGCACACGTCTCTGACAAGTTGCTGACATGAATAAACAGTGGTGTCCTGATTATGGATTTATTCATTGTTGAGACGTGTGCATTTTTTAAAAAAAAATTCTGAAGCCTTAGAAAACCTCCCCTTCGAATCCAAAAAGGACTAGCAAATAAAATCTAACTTAGCTGAATTGCCAGGGCTGTATGTGCCTGCCTGGCCACAGGTTGGACTCTGCTTTTGGTAGCTTCCAATTAATTTATTTGGTAATATTTCTGTAAATGTTTGAGATAAAGGTCATCCAATTGACGAAAACCCTTCTGTTTTTCCATCACACCAAAGCAGCAGTTTGGGTTATTGAAAGGATAGCTTGCCTATATATTCTGGTATGCTCTACTTCGACTGACAGGTTTCAACCTGCTTTCAAAAAACATCATGCAAACGTTGATGTATTTAATAATAAATTGTCAGTCAGAACATAAGCTACAGAATCATAAATTGGACCTGTTTGAATGAATGTCAAGCCAGCCAAAAGCCAGGGAGGTGTGCTGTGACACTGCTGGTATTAGAACATGTGAATTACAGTTGTGTGGGTAGTGGTTTGCATGCTGCCTTTTTCAGCTGTGGCATTGTGTTTAAAATTGACCTAGAATGATAAAGTTTTCCCTCTTGTCTTTGTGAACATTCTGCATTTTCACTTGGGCTACTGTGGTGGCTGGCATCAAAATGAAGAGTTTGCAGTGTTCTTGAGGTTGGAGTTGAGGCAGATTACTCCTACTGGAAAATGCTGCATTGGTTGGCACTCGGCCTACACTGATCGCGATGAAATATAATTTAACAAGAAACTTCTCAGACCAGTGCACTGAGATGGAACTTCCTTCCTCAGGAGTATGTCTTGTGTATGTTAGGAAGAAATCTTTAATTGTGTACCTGATTTGGATATGTTCCAGATATTGCAGAACCACATGAAACAATCCTATATATTGGTTTCCATGGCTACCATAGAAACCTTTTGTGTTAGAGTGCTTTTGCTGGAATTAGTCATGGAACTTTCAGTACATCCAAGACTATATTGCATATGGTGTTAACCTTGTTTTTCACTTTTCCTGCCCCATTTGATACTTTTCTTCAATAATTCTTTCTTCATTACTATGAAGTGTTTCTTAACAGCCACTAATGTAAATGCATTCTTCTAACTCTACACAAAAACTTCCTAAGAATTCTGTTAATGTTTCTAGCAGTGTACTAATACTAAATTTGTGAAAATTTCTTATCTCTTTATTGGCAGTTGAAGTAGGCCTTTTGGTGTTATATTCTCAATATATTTCAAAACGTTGATTTTTTTTTTTCCCTGCAAATTTTCGCTGTAATCTTTCTTACTCCATTGGGTATATTGCTAATTTTTTTTAAGACTCACCTCTACTTTGGCACAGTGAAAACTGGACACATTCCTCCAATAATGCTCGAACTACTGTAACATGCAGATTCTTCATTATCTTTTGTTATCAGCATCCTTGAATGCAAAACCTAGGATCTTATTTTGTCCCTTTGACCCTTACTACTTTTAATTCTGCCTTTTAAAGAGATAATACATCTGTATCCTTTGATCTATCTCTCATCACTCTCCATTCTCTGTTAGTTTTCTTCCAAATTGCAGTTTACACTGATCAATGTAAATCAGATTTGCCACATCTGCCTATCTCCTAACCCACTTATGCTAGTTGCAAGTCTCCCATGCCCTTCCTCAGTTACCTTTGCTTCCTAAGTTTATTTCAGCAGAATTATCTATTACTCCTTATATCCAAAATTTGTTTGCATAAAGGTAGGTCCCATCAAAAGATTGCTGGGCCCCTCTACAAATGACAGTTTGTTAATCTGAGAAACATCCATTGATTTTGTTGCTTTCTAACCTTCAGCTGTCCTATTTATTCTTCTTTACCTTGCAACACCTGAGCCTTGATCTTCGAAAAACCCCTTGTGCACAAATTTTCAAAAGTTCAAATGTATCATAACTAAATTCCTTAATGTGATGTGGGTGACACTGACTAATTTATTCTACCTTTTGCAAATCTATCTCTTGAGGTTAATTAATCTATTGCAATCCAGATTTTTTTCTTCTTTTTGAACATATAACTTTTTCGCCACTCATTTGATACAGTCCCTATTTGCAAAGATATTGTGGAATCATATTGTTAGCACCCTTAGTATTCTCTAACTCTTCCTCTGGAGTGTAATGCCTGTTAAATATCAATATTAATTCCCATGGAAGGCAAGACCTCACATTTAGGAATTCCTCAGGGGCTCCTAAAACATAAAAGTATTTGACTGTGAAGTTTCATATAGGCACACAATTTACACACAGCAAAGTGGAACAAATAGTAAAGAAGGTAAAATGATCACTTAATTTGTTTTTTTTTGTAGTGTTGTATGAAGGTTGATTTGCTGGGACACTAAGAGAGCACCCCTCCTTGATGGGGGAAAGCTATGGGATCATTACATCTGCCCAAAGTGAGGTCTCTATTGAATGTCTCTTCCAAGGTTCAATGCTTCTCCCTTGCAGCACTCCCTTGGTATTGCATTAAAATGTTAGCCGAGATTGAGTACTTTGGCCGTGCAGCTTGTAACCTCCTGACTCAGTTATGAAACTACTACCATTTGAATCAAACTGAAATCCATTAATAACAATTTCCTTTATAATATTTGGGCACCTTTTAATTGTGCTTGAAAAACTTGGTTACTGTTGCATATGAAAATCCTATATTTAAATTCCATTTCCCCGGGAGTTAAGATACTTATTTAATGAATAATAGTGAAGATATTTGAGGTACTGCTTTGTTTGCTGAGCAAAGATGGTCAACATTAACTTTTTGCTTCTGTAGTTTATAATTTTGTGTACAAGTGAGGTTTTCATCCCAACTTCCTGTTCATTTATTGAAAGTCTATAATTAGTGTTTCTGCAAATGTTCATCATGACTGATAAATTGTTAAAATGATAAAAGCAAATTACTGTGGATGTTGGAATCTGAAACAAAAATGGGAAATGCTGAAAAATCTCAGCAGGTCTGGCAGCATTTGTGGAAAGAGAGCAGTGTTAATGCTTCAAGGCTGACTCTTAGAGCTGAAATGATTTTGGGAAGGAATTACTTCCATTGTATTTAACTGCTTGCCTATTTGGAGAACATTTTTAACATTTTACTGAGTGGCATTCACATGCAGGTTTGTATGCTAGGAGACTGGAGGCCTCAAGTGATTTAAAAATTAACTTTTTTGCAGCATTCTGTAGAATCCTGATGCAAATCTTTTGTTGTGGGGGGGGGGGGGGGGGGCGGGGGGTGGTGCAGGAGAGTGTACAGATACAACCACATGCTACCATTGTGGCACAGCATTCGTACCATGTTAATGGCCTTCACTCGACAGCAGAGGCAGCAGCGTAGTCACACTATTGCTGGACTAGTAATCCGGAGACCCAGATTCGAATCCCACCAATACAAATGGTGAAATTTTTATTCAATTTTTAAAATAAATTCTGGGATTACAAGTGCCGTGATGACTGGAAAGCTATTGTCAATTGTCATAAAAACCCATCTACTTTAACTTCCTTTAGAGAAAGAAATCTGCCACCTTACTCAGACTGGCCTATATGTAACTCAAGATCCACAACAGTGTGGTTGATTTTTAAATGCGCTCAGGAAGGGGCAATAAATGCTGGCCCAGCCAATGATGCCCTTATCCATTAAACAAATAAATGAGTACAATACTGGTAGTTATATGTAAATGTATTGGATCATATTTGGTTCATACTTTACCTTTATAAATCAGCCACATCACAGCTGAACAGATGGATTTTCCTAATCAAAGTAACTACCAATTATGAATTTTTAAAAAACCTATAAATCAAAAACGAATAGTTAGCTGTGCTACCTTAGTGTCAGGGACCTGTGTTTGATTCCAGCCTTGGATAACTCTGTGGAGTTTGAATGCTGTCCCCATGTCTGCGTGAGTTTCCTGAGTGTGTCAGCTTCCTCCCAGAGTCCAAAGATGTGCAGGTTATGTGGATTGGCCATGCTAAATTGACCCTTAGTGTTAGGGAGATTAGCAGGATAAATACATAGGGTTACAAGAATAAGGCCTGGGTGGGACTGTTGTTGGTGCAGACCTAATAGGTTGAATGACCTCAGTTTCCCTACAGTGCAGACAATGATCCTAAAAAAGGGAAAGGTGTAAAGGAAAAAATAAACAAATGAAATCACTGTTTTGAAACTTTTCAGCTGCCACCTTGAGTCCTGAAATAGGCTTTTCTTAAAACATGGAAAACTTTAAAAAAATGTGTAGGCACTGCATCATATTTCCTATGTTTTAAATAAGTTTTCTATTGGAAGGACATGACTTGGAGTTTGAGGATTATGGCCATGTAAATTCCCAGATATATCCCTGTCAGCTAATGGAGTTAATAGACAAACCTGTGTCTGCAGATATGTTCACAGAACAGGGCAATGGTTCGTGGTCCTCTTTTTATTTAGAAAAATTTACTGCAAGTAATACCCTCCCCTGCCCAAGAAAATCTCTTTTAGAACTAGTTAAACCAATTCTGGATTTATTTTGTGAATGACAACAAAAACGAATTAAAATGTGAATTGCAGCTTTTTCTGAGGCAACTATTAAAGCAAAGTGCCACATTAGTCAGATAATTCAGAAGTACAAGAAGAAAGTATACTTGAGGTTAAAGTTAGCAAATTGATACAGTTGAGCATTTTTTTAATTGCTCATTCACGAGTTGATATGGATTAATGGCCTGTGCAACAGTTCAAACACTAATACATCGTAAGTAGTGTTAAAGCAGGTATAGAACATAGAACATTACAACGCAGTACAGGCTCTTCGGCCCTCTGCGCCGACCTGTGAAACCAATCTAAAGCCCATCTAACCTATGCTATTCCACTAACATTTATTGTCCATCCCTGAGGGCAGTTAAGAGCCAACCACATTGCTGTGGATCTGGAGATGCATGTAAGCGAGACCTGGTAAGGATGGTAGATTTCAGAATTCCTACAGAGTTTGGCCCATCAAGTCTGTACCGACTCTTCTTCAGAGCGAACCCTAATCCCTGCCCTGCCATCATAATGCCATGCATTGCCATGGCCAATCCATCTAACCTACATATCTTGGGACACTAAGGGGCAATTTAGTGTAACCAATCCACCTAATCTGTACATCTTTATGTTGTGGGAAGAAACCAAGGAGAATATGTAAACTCCACATAATCACCCAAGGCCAGAATTGAACCCAGGTCCCTGGAGGTGTGAAGCGGCAGCGCTAACAACTGTGCAACTGTTCCTTCCCTAAAGGATGTCAGTGAACCAAGTAGGTTTTTACATGGTTTCATGGTCATCATTAGACTTTTAATTCCAGAATTTTTTGTTGAATTCAAATTTCACCATCTGCCAAAATGAGATTCTAACCAAGTCCCCAGAGTCTCTGGATTACTTGTCCAGCAACAGTATACCACTGCCTCTCCCAATTAACTGTTGATGGTAATTAATTGTTTAATTAAATGCAGGTGGTGGATGTTAACTGCGAACTCGCTGTAAAAAAGAAAGACTAAAAGCGTGGTAGTGGGTTCAGATGTACATATTTCTAATGTTTATACAGAGCTCAAAAATCTTGTTTGTATACTTTGTGGTAAATTATAGCATTTTTCAAATTTGGAGGTGAAAATGGAATAACATCCCGAATTAAATACCCACTTCAGTTAAATATTGAATTTGCACATTCTCCCAGAGTCTGTGTGGGTTTCCTCCGGGTGCTCTGGTTTCCTCTCTCAGTCCAAAAATGTGCAGGTTAGGTTGATTGGGCTATGCTAAATTGCTGCTTGGTATTGGGAGGGGATGTCAGAGGGATTAGTAGAATAAATATATGGCATTATGGGGATAGGGCCAGAGTGGGATTGTTGTTGATGCAGGCTCGATAGTATAAATGGCTTCCTGCACTGTAGGGATTCTATGATTCTAATATTAGTACTGTTGCAAAGAGATTTGGTAAAGAAAGATGCAGTTTAATTTATTTTCTTCTTGGAATGAGGCTTTTTAGAACAATCACCAAGAGCAACCTAACAGGTACTAAAGGATCACAATAGATGCAAAGCTCCATGCATTCACCTACAGGTAATTCCTCAAGAATCTATTGAAAAAAGCACTATTGTGTCTGAGAAGATATCATATGAGTCCACTAAATTCTTAGTTTTATTAATTATTCCTCCATCACTTTTGATAGGGATTAATGGCCTGTGCAACAGTTCAAACACTAATACATCATAAGTAGTGTTAAAGCAGGTACAGAACATAGAACATTACAACACAGTACAGGCTCTTCAGCCCTCTGTTGCGCTGACCTGTGAAACCAATCTGGAGCCCATCTAACCTACACTATTCCAATATCATCCATATGTTTAGAATATAGAATGGTGGTATCCGAACGAATGAATTAGAAGCATAATGAGACTAGATTGATTTTTATCATGAAATTTACCAATGATTCCCCTCAAATTATCCCTTGCAAGTCAATCCAACTGAACAAGTTCAAGACACCCGTCTCATTGTAATGAAGAAATTTTAAAAACGATATTGAAAACTGGAGTGCAGCATTTCTTTCATTTGTTAACATTCAAATTGAGCGCTGAAGAAAATACATTATTTCCTAATGGAGTTCTTGATTCTATAGTGGACGCATTTTACTGCTCCAGTTTAGTAGGTGTGGCTTGTGAATTTGTATACAACTACTCTCAATCTTTTTCAGTCTTGCCATTGATGAAGCTTGTCAGGATTTGGAAGGGAAGCTGAAGGTTAAGCTTTTGAAGTCAAAAGACTTTAATCTAAAATGCCGTTTCATCACCAAAAACATTGACTTCAGAATGGAGCAAGAACATACTTTAAAATTGTTTTTAACACAGAAAATGTAAACTGCAGATTCCACATTCTGGAGGGCTCTGATTAGTATTCTGCACCAAAGTGGAAATATGGTCATTAGTTCAGATTGAAATTTGCTATGTTTAACATTGGAATGTTTATTGTATTTTGAAGATAAAACACAATGCAAAGCAAAAGCAGATCACAAGACAACATGTGAAACTGAAAGGGATTATTGGGATGTAAAATTCTAGTTCTGATTTTTTTTTAGGTGTGAGGACTAAAGGTCAAATCTTTATTAAAGTTGCTGCATAATGTGACTCCTGGGTGAAAACAAAATAAACAGTAGCTTGTTTCTTGTATGCAGATATGTATAACTGTATAATGCCAGTTCTTTAATTGCCTCATCTCTGTTCATGTTTTGAGATTCAAAATTTACGTCTGACACACAAGTGCTATCATTATTGCTTGGCCTTCCCTCTGGCAATGTTAACTTTCATTGCAGGATATGGAAATGTCAACAGCAATAAGATTCACATTAAGTGGGGCAAAAGTCTTTCTCTGATGGCATTGATTGAAGGCTACAGTAACAACCACCTGCAATTTATATAGCATCACTTAACATATTTAACTCACCCCATGTGTTTCACACGAGTGTCATCAGACAAAGTTTGACACTGAGTCAGAAGGACAAAGAACGGATTTGAAGAGTGGGGGGAAGATTTTAAAGAGTGAAATGCAGAGCATGGGACTAGACTGGTTGAGAGATGAAAATCAGTGGTGTTAAGAGGCTGTATTTAGAGGAGTATGGAGATCTAAGGCTGGAGAAGATTTGAAAGAGGAAGTGAATCCGTAGAGGGATTTGAACAGAAAGATGAGAATTGTTATTTCATGGCATTGATTGATCAGGAGCCAGTGATGGTCAGTATACATCAGGGTTATGGGTGAAAGCGATTTGGTACAAGTTTGGATACAGATAGCAGAGTTTTGGATGAGCTCAAGCTTATGATGAGTGGGAGGCGAGTCAAGAAGGCATTACGTTGGACGGATCATGAAGTGATCAGGGCATGGGTGTTAGAGGCAGGTCAACGCAAGTATCACTACAGAATTGGAAGTAGGCATAGGTCTCAATGGCTTCTTATTAATCAATGAAAGCTTTCGCGGATGCCAGCTTTAGTCTAGACACAGTCATTTGAGACTGCACAAGAGCTCTGTGGTCTTTCTGTTTATCTTCAGTGACAGTAAATGCCATTTTCAAGTTATTAAAACACTCCTCTTTCTTTGGTTATAACACCTAGATATGCAATTGAGTTGCTGATTTCAGTTGATGTTTGAGATCCAGTACCAGATTGTTAGATAGACTTGTTGGGAAACTGGAGAATGGTTCCGGGGAAGGGCTTTTTTTGATTATGCATCTTAATAAGTTGTATATTGGACGGTGATTATAAAGATGCGAGGAAACTGGTTTGATTCTGTCCTAAGAAAATAAGCCTGCAAAGTTTTCAAAAGCTACAACAAATCAGGTGGAAGGGTACAGTTTTCATTTGTAAATCTTTGTGATCTGCCAATATTGCATTGAGAACATGACTGTCGAAGGTCACTAAAAGTAGTCTTTGAAAAGATACGAGGTGATTAAAAAAGCTGATTGTAGATGTATGAAAGAATGGTTTTAAAGAAAGTTCCATCTACCATTGCAGTCACCAGAAAATAGCTCCTTTTTTTAAGAGATGGGTTGGGCTGACATATAACAGAACTAGGATCTGGCACAATTGTTAAGTGGATTCTTCTCATAAGACTTTACAGATTGTATTAAAATACATTGTGGCATGCAACTCAAACCCAAATATATATCAGGTGAAACGTGTGCTTTGACGAAAGTGAATCATTATACCTGTCTGACTAGATGGAGAAGGTCAGTGGTACCCAAACCTTTCTGTCCACTGACCACAAGTGTGGCAAAAGATTCCCCCTGACCCTACCACCTAAGACCACCTACCGGTTCTACGTTACCTGTTTTCACTTGCTGCTACTTTAAAAACTCATCAGAATTAATGAAATGTAATAAATTTGCATGCATTTTTAAAATTAAATATTATAAGTCAATTATTAATTCACATGAACAAAAGTGTAGACATTATGCACAGTGATGCTGTAAGAGAACACACTTACTTGAAACATTCTAACGTGTTATAAAATCATCACAGTCTTCTGAGAATTTTGTACCTTTCTTACATTTATATAAATCGAGTTGCAGGAGGGAGTTTAATTTTAAACAGCCCTGATTTCTTCTTTCACCACCCATCCATAAAGAGAAAGGTGTTTTGATTTTTGACCCTCATCTTCCCCCTTTTTATAAGCAGTGGTGTGTTTTCCAAGTGCTCAGTCTTGCTGTGATCCAATTTTTTAATAGCCCCACAGCAAACCTGAGAGAGAGTAAACTGAGAGTTAGTTTATGGGATGGGGCATGCAATTATATCATAAAAGGGATTGAGAAAGAAAGTTACAGGGCAAAGACCACAGAGAAAATAATTGTTTCATGTGAATCCAGAGTCCAGAAACAAAATCAAGTGGTGTATTCTTTTACAGAAGTCTGCAGGTTGAAAACTGATGCTGGATAATTCACTTTTCCAGTAGTGATGACTCCCACAATGTGATAGGCACTTAAAAATTAATTTGTTTTAGGTTCTGGCATGGAAGTTTAGTAGTTCCAGTAGAAACAACGTTGATGGCAAGCCAGGATTTCAAACCAGGACAGTGTCCTTTTTTTGTGAGCTGCTGCTTGCTAGATGGAAAATGGCAGACTGATTATCTGTACAGCAAAACAGAGCCACGGGTTCCTCCAGCTTGGGGGTCATATCATGTGACTCCATCTGTCTGCTTTGCCAAGGATATGTATCCCTTTTGTCTGGATTCTCAAGATTGTTAATGTTTAACCATTTAAGAATTTGGAAAATAAAAGTGCAGGGTCTTTTTTCCTAGCAGATTAGAAGTCTCTTGTTCGCCAAACCTGCCTTATGAAATGTAAAAAGCCTTTGTGCAATTCCCCTTTGTCTCAGTCCACAGGGCTGTTAGCATGTCTTCAGAAATTGAGGTGTCAGCTTTTCAGTTATTGCCAGAAAGTTCTCTTTTTTAAGGGCTATATGCAGACGTAGCTTCAGCCTTTTTAAAGTGTTTGAGCAGTTTTCTTTTTAATTTTAGGAAGTAGCCAGGTTGGTATAAACAGCCCTTTTGTCTTGTGACACAATTGGTTCAGTTCCTGAAAACCATGTTGTAAGTTAAAATGCCATAATTTGGAACCGTTTTTTCCATAGGAATGATGATATAAATGGGGGAAATGGTTCCTGAGCCAAGGCTCAAAATCACACATGGGGCACTCAACAGTGTAAAATGCTCTCAACTCTTGCCTTGTCAAGTTGCTGATGCAACTGCTGATGTCAACACGCTTTAGCGTGGGGATATAATGAAGTCTGGGGTATATAATAAAGCCGTTTGATTGTTGCCTGTTTAACCGTGAACTAAGTAAGTCTAAGTACATATTAAATACAACACAAGTGTATAAAAGCATTAGAATGGTTTTGAAAAACATTCTGATAGAATAAAACACTTGTTTCCAATCTTAAGATGGTTTGACCTGTCCAGTCACCCAAATGGGTGGTACAGAAACTCAGTTTGCATGTATGACCGTGCTGGTGTGGCGTCATCAACCCGCGTCTTAAAAATATTTAGCGAGGCAGCCTCCACCACTTCAACGGGCAGAGAATTCCAGAGATTCACCACCCTTTGAATCTCTGGAATTCTCTGCCCGTTGAAGTGGTGGAGGCTACCTCGCTAAATATTTTTAAGATGCGGGTTGATGGGTTTTTGATAAGAGAGGGGATTAAGGGTTATGGGGCGAGGGCGGGAAAGTGGAACTGAGCCACAACAGATCAGCCATGATCTTATTGAATGGCGGGGCAGGCTCGAAGGGCTAGATGGCCTACTCCTGCTCCTATTTCTTATGTTCTTATGTCATAAATTTGAAACCAATGTTGTAAAGTTGATTGGGTGTTAATTTAACAATGTTTTAAGTACTGTTCATCGTAACTTGAATGTTGTAAAGTCGAGGACTGCCTTTATATGCATATTTTATAAAAATATAGTATGAGGTCTTGGCTCCATTAATCAAGTAAAATCAACAGTATAAGATTTATCAAACAGCTTATTGAAACTACATTGTTGTTGCTCACTTTTGAGATGACTTGTGAAGTTGCACAAATAGTTGAGATTAAGGGTTCGAACCTCTTCCCTCTCATCTGGCCTTGGCATTGTGTATCAGTGACTTGCGTTTTGGACCAGCCCAGGTGATCTGATAACCACAATGACATTGGCTGGAGTGGAATTAAGAGTCTTCAAAGGAAGAGAGTAAGGCTCAAGTAATGATAAATTAAGTTATCACAATTATTCAAATTAGTAGAGACTGAATCCTGGAAATTGTACAACTGTTATGTGATTTCGTTACCTACATCAAAAACTCCCAGTTGTTATCTAATGAGTCCTGGAAGAACACAATATGCTCCATGAATTTAAAAACGGTGATGTTTTGGTAATGTGTTGGTATTGTATAAAATATTAACTTGAATAATTTATGCAATAAATAACAATTGGATTTTTCAATTGCTATTCTTTAGTTTTCCTTTAAAGGCCCTTTTTAAGGTTTTGTGCAATCACTCTGCTGGAGATGTTTGGGATTCCCCTGGGTTAACATTATAGAATCTCCTCTTTTATATATCTATCTTATTTTTCCATATTTCTGTCTGTTACCCATTTCCTCTTTCCTGCCCTCCCCCCGCAACCCCAATCTCTTTCGCCCCTGCTGTCTCTTGCTCTACACTTACTCATCTTCTCCTCCTCCTTCCACCACCCCCAAAATTGAGCTGCAAAACTGCCGCGATCTTGGTGGATAGTGAGTACTCATGATCTTTGACAGATTGATCAGTAAGAAGGTGAACGTTTAGTATAAAATAACCAATAACTGTGCTTTTGTAATCATGATGTGGATATAGTGGCTCCAATTAAGGTTCTAGGCAGTCATGATCTCAATATGAATGATTGAGGATTGTCTCGGTATTGTATATTGGGGCTGCTTAGACATTTGTAAAGTTCCGCATAAGATTAATAATTAAAATATAATGCCTTTGATGACTTCACGGCATCGTGGAGCATTTTACAGACAATGAACGTTTGAAAGTGGCCGTCCTTGCAATGTGGGAACTATATTCTGTTTACTCACAGCAGTATGATGCTGCTTGAAGGATAAATATTAACCAAGACTCTCTGGGGAGAAGTCCCCTACATTCCTGCCATGGAGGTCACGTTAAGTCTGTTTACCTGACACCTATGTGAGTTGAATATCACTTGTGTACCATCCTTTCTGACCAATAATGGGCTAAGCAGCTCAGGCCCTCTGTGGTGGCCTGTAACATACAAGATGTACGGGTGTTTCGTGCTCCAGTCCTCCTTGAAGCAGTTAAATAAACCAGCATTCTTCTACTGGAAAGGGGCCCCATTTAGGGTATATTAAAGTTGCACACATGGAGTACTGTTTAAAGAAAAACTGGTTCAGGACAACTTTTCTGAAAAATCATTTTGATTTTAATATTCTCCATGCTGAAATGAGTTTAGATCAGGAAGAATTTTTTAAGGTATCCTACTTTTTGGTTTTAATGACTGTGCAGTCATAGTTGCATTATCTGCATCACAGTTGTGTATGCAGCAAGTATGTGTATCTGTGCATGCATCTTCTGCAATAGTAGTCCCCAGAAATGCAAACAATACAGTTAAAATTACAGTTAACATGCTATGTGCCAGATGTCAAATTAATAGTTCAGTTGAGGTCTGGCAGAACATGGCCTTGTCTGGGTTTGGAGCCTAAATGCGAGTTGGGGGTGGTATTGTCACAGTATCGTAACTTTGTCCTTGTTGCGGTGTCCATATAGATTCTGAGAACTTTAAATGTTGACTGTAGTTAAGTTAAACCATGCAAATTAGGACAAAGCTTCCCAATTGTACTTCTGAACGTGATGGGATTGTCAACTTGCATAGATGTTGGAGCAATGAATGTCTGCCTGGATTTCTGGTGTGTACAGGTGAGAACACAAGGACAACAACTTCTGTTACTTGAGAATATAGTACTTGAGATTTAGAAAAGATTAATACAAAAGACCCTGAAACAGTACTGAGGAAAAAGCAGAATTTGGTTTTATGTTGAGGGATTTGCTGATGAACATATTGCTGCAAGGCAATGCTCAGTTGGCACTAAGCATTTTCTTGTTGTGTGGGGTAAAATGCTTCTACTGTGCTGCCTTAACCTCTGCACTAAACACCCCCTACTGCAGCAGTGTGGCATTGCTGTTTTAGACATCAAGCCCCTCTTAGCCTAAGTGCTAATTAATTCAGAATTCAAGGCAATATCTGCTGTGGAATAATGCTTGCTAGAAATACAAGCTTATTTAATACAGGAGGCTCAAAGTTAGTAGACATGATGCTCAAAGTGGGATTCAGACTATGGAACCCATGTGTGAATGAAAAGATGGAACCAATCTAGTATCTGCTGAAACACATTCTAATGCTTTGATTTAACAAATCCCTTGATAGTATAATTTTGTGGACTTTGTTCTCCAGTGCTTATTCCAAAGAGCTGTAAATCATTATCGCATTATAATTGTTAATTAAACCACTGTAGTTTAACTCGAGTATGCATTGAGTGAAGGATTGAATTGACAACGTATAATTTTGATAAATATTACATTTTCTTTGGCAGAGTGAGGAGGATAATGTCTGAAGATTGTCAATCATATTGCAACCGAAATGCCCTAGGGGTGTTTTTGGAGTAAAGCCAAGGTATGTTAAAATTTTGATTTTCTTTTTCACATGGTTTTAACTGTTAAGAGTTTATAGTACTCCAAATTGTCTTTGGTGCGTAAGGCCTGTACTGTAGGAAGAAAAAACTTGTTGTTTATAAAGTGCTTCACACCCTCAGGATATCCCATAATGCATTGCAGCCAATAAAGTACTTTGTGTTCTAATGTGCGTAAACATGGCAGAATTTGGGATCAACAAGGTTGTGTGACTGAAAATGAGATAAATGACCAGATCTATTTTTGTGTTGCTGGTTAAGGGATACGTGTTGGCTGGGACACAGCGAGAACTCTTCTGTTGCTGAACACTGCCATGGGATCTTTAGCTACTAGTTTAACAATGCATCCAAATGATGGCACCTCTCAATGGAACATTTGCTCAGCTCTGCAATGAATATGGGCTACGTTTGTCACTGTTTTCATTACAAAAAACAGAATTAAAATATTACACAATTTTATGCTTTTATGTAATACAAGTGGTGGTGGCTTTGTCATTTTCTGTCTTCGATTCTATATAACTTGATGTTTTCATTGGAAGATTTTAAAATGTGAGCAGATCTGATTCAAATTCAAATCTCATTTGAATCTTATAACTATCAATATTTTACTCACAAAATTTGATTAACCAACAGTGTTTTATATGATTAGAGGATAACTTGGCTTTTAAATCACACAATTGTAAGCTAATTATGACCTTTGTTAACAGGGAACTCTGTTTAAGCATTTGGAAAAGAAGGCATTGGAGTTTT
This sequence comes from Carcharhinus amblyrhynchos, assembly GCF_965287045.1. NCBI lineage: Eukaryota > Metazoa > Chordata > Chondrichthyes > Carcharhiniformes > Carcharhinidae > Carcharhinus > Carcharhinus amblyrhynchos. Next base: position 56,132,674 of record NC_137331.1, read on the forward strand.
GAATTACTTGACTGTCCTGAGTTTTAGAGGATCTGTGTAGCTAGCTTGTCAGCTATCGCTGGATAGATCACAGAGGCGATCAGCTACTGCGTGCTTTCAGAATGTGCTCTCGTTTACTTCATTTCAGCAGTGGTTGGTTTAAGGTTGCTTGCTGGTGTCCTTGTATTAATTATGAAAATGGAGCTGGAGGTTTTCTTTACGTCAGACTTCAAAAAGACAGGAATGAAAGTAATAATTTCAGTTTTTTACTGCAGTCAGTATAAATATAGTTAAGCAGCATTGTTTGGGTTTCTTGGCCAAATTGTATTTTACCAAGCATCATTTTTCCCCCTAATTGTCTGTCTAGTGAGCGCAATTCAACAACAGTGAGCAAATAGTAACTTGATTACCTAGGTGAAAATCTTCATTTATAAAGCTTGGTACCTTTTCAGAATTAGCCATCATCGTTATCAGGCTAAGGCATTACACTGTACGCTGTAGTAACCTAAATGTAGTGAATGTTAGGACACGGCTTGGAGAGGATATCAATCTTGAATCCATCCAAAAACAGCTCCCCTCAATGGCTGACTTTTGTTTACTCTTGGCTGAGTCATTATTTCACTTTGGGGCAAAGTGAAATTGGCAAGAAGAGCGACTGCACCGCAAAGTGTGCCTCCTGTTGGCTTATATTAAGGTTTAGAAACCAGTTGTGGAGATGTCCAGGTGGTTTCACCATCTGGACTAAAATGAGACCAGATGGGGAAGTGAGAGAAAGGAAGCAAAAATCCTGAGTAAGATTTGAAAAACAAAGCAATTATGTTAATATTTGAAAATGCCTAAAAGGGTGTACCGTTTTATTGTAATTTGTTGGGTATGTGTGTGTTGATGTGCGTGCTTGGATTCTCTTTTTGGATTGTGTAATAGATAACGTTGATCACATCGCAATTCTTTGCCAGATTCATTGTGTTCAGCCGTGCTACTGAGAGATGCCTAACCAGGTTGCAAGTCAGTGAAATAGGTTGTCCAACAAGTTCCATGTTTCCCTACACACACAAACTGAGCTGATTCAAGGTGAGCTTTCTTGGTCTGGTTAATTCAGTTTCTGTGTAGCATTTCATCACCTCAACTACAAACTTAAATGGCTAGTTGAAGATTGAAATGAAACATTAAAGTTTTGTTTTATTGACATTGGAAAATATTTTGTAATAATGTAAGTCATTTCTCCAGTGATAAGATTTTCTTATGCACACCCCCGTGGCATATTTCAGTGGCTCTGCCATTGGCCGATGGTGCTGTCTTCTGGTCCCGCTGATATCTACAGGACTTTGTATGCCCCAAACGCTCTGCCACCAGGGCATTGTGGGTAGTCACCATTGATGGGATCTGAAGTTTCTGCTGGCAGTACTAGCTGAAAAATTTCAGCCATCATCTTTTTAAAAAGCAAAAGGCATTTTTTGTTTTTGATGCCCAGTATGGCTCTAAACTGTTTTTTTCCCAGCAAGAAACCTTAGCAAAACAAGTCAATAGGAAAATCTTCCGGATTGCAAGAAGATGGCCAGATTGTTGGAGGCAGATCATTAATGGAGTTCCTTTTAAAGCTACAATTGGGCCCCAGGTCTGGGTGACAGTCCCCAACTCAGAATTATGAGCCATGGCAGAAACAGAGAATTTTCAGTGGTGATGGCAGAAGATCTAGAACCCTGAGGAAGAACTATTGTTTCCAGGTATGCAATCTATTGGGAAAGGGAATTTAATAACACATGAGGCCTCGTGTATTGTTTCCTGTTATCATATTGCTCATTGAAATTGAAAATGCGAGACTCTTGGGAACAACTGAAGTGGAAAGTGCAAGACATGGAGAAATGAGCAGAGGATCTGGTTTTGGGTGGATCACTCCTTTGTTGACTTTCTTTGTTAACATGAGTGGGGCCATTTGCTGAAGATTGTAATGTGTCCTGTGTCCAGCTTCATTCACAACTCCAATAAGGAAGCAGCCTTTACCAATCTACAGGAGACCTGGACAGCCTCCTGGCATGAGGTGACAAGTGATGGGTAATTTTTGTTCCACATATAAGTGGTTCATACTCAGCTATTGGCTGCTAGGAGGTCATTATTACTGCATCCTTTATCATCAGTCAGATAAGGTCACCTTTGACCAAGACTTGCGACTTGGAGTCGTCTCGACTTGGAGTCGTCTCGACTTGGAGTCGTCTCGACTTGGAGTCGTCTCGACTTGGAGTCGTCTCGACTTGGAGTCGTCTCGACTTGGAGTCGTCTCGACTTGGAGTCGTCTCGACTTGGAGTTTAGAAAGATGAGGGGGGATCTTATAGAGACGTATAAGATAATGAAGGGGATGGATAGGGTAGAAGTAGAGAGATTCTTCCTGCTTAGAAAGGATAGCAGGACTAGAGGACACAGCTTCAAGATAAGGCGGGGGGGTGGGGGTTGCAGTTTAGATCAGAGTTGAGGAGGAAGTTCTTCACTCAAAGGGTGGTGAATCTCTGGAATTCTCTGCCCGTTGAAGTGGTGGAGGCTACCTCGCTAAATATATTCTAAATATATTTAAGTCACGGGTAGATAGGTTTTTGACAGACAAGGGAATTAAGGGTTATGGAGAGAAAGCGGGAAAGTGGAACTGATCTACTTTAGATCAGCCATGATCTTATTGAATGGCGGGGCAGGCTCGAAGGGCTAGATGGCCTACTCCTGCTCCTATTTCTTATGTTCTTATAACCCCATTGACATTGGCTACAAAATTGGGGCAGAATCTGAGAACACTATTTCACTTCCTCTTACTGCTTAGCCCCTATAAAGCCGAGTTACCAATGTAATACTCTACTCCATGCTTGCCTTGAAAAGATGCCATCAAAGAAGCTCAAAGCTGTCCAGGATGAAGTAGTCCAGCCTATAAAAACCCCTGCTGCAGAACTCAATATTCACCCCCTTTACCATTGGTGCAGCGTGAATGAAGTACTAACTATGTACAGCATATTTCAGCAACTTGTCAATGTTATTTCACAGTTCTGCTTGCCCTGAGACCTCAAAGAAGGACAAAAGCAGCAATGTCAAAATGACATTTTTCCCCTTCAAAGTTGCATATCATTCTTTTGAACATGTTTATTGTTGCTGGATCAGTATCCTAGAATTTTTTGTGTAAAGCCATCATGGGAGCTGTGCATATTTAATATTTACCTAAACTTGTTCTCAGTTTGCAGGACCTTGGTTTAATACCTGGCATCTCATTTGAAAAACAGCAGTTTCAGTATTGAAGCTGTGTTTTAATATGGCATTACAAATGCCAGCTTGATGGAATGATTGAAAGAAAAGGCCTACCATTGATGGCAACTCTGGATTGCTATTAAATGCAGGCCTGCCAATGGCACCTACATTCTGATCACAAATTAAAAAATACAAAAGAAGGAGGACTTGTCTTTGAAATCTGACCTGATCTATGCTCGCAAATTGTTCTCAGTTGGGGTATCGCTGGAGAAACTTGCTAGGTCTCGATACTTATGCTTTGGGAGTTTTTGGTCTTGAGTGTCTTGAACTGGCATTCAGTGAGCGCTGGTGGTTTGTGTGTATGCTATTGGTTAAGGACAGAACTTTGACATAATGTCACTGACTGATTCATTATTTAAGCTCAAGTGTAGAATAGCAAATGAATGAGAGGGCCAGTGGAATTATGACTTTGCAAAATGTCTTTACTTTTGAACAAAAAAGAGTGAGTAGGTACACATCTCAAGCAGCCTAGTTCATCTGTTTGTGGAGGGGGGGGGGTCTCCTCCCTCCCTCCCTCCTCCCTCCTCCTCCTCCTCGCATGTTCATACTAAAATCTAATAAGCTGGAAGTTCTGATATGATTCTCTGTTGTTTAATAGATTATGCTAAGTGAACATATAAGTCTGCAAATATTTTTAGGTTGGGAACCTAAACCTGAATATTTCGATTTCTCAACAGGAACTGATTGTTTTAGCTCAGCATACTGAGATTGTTATTTACAGTGCAACCTTCCAACTAGCCAGTATTTTGGTTTTTCGTCAAAATGGGGAAATAATTTTCTTTTTACGTTGCTTCTGATAGAAATCTCATATCAAATGTTGTTTGATATCATGGCTGATTTCACATTATCCTTGGTGATCGGGTCAAAAATTATTTTTGTCGCAAGACTACGCGATCAAGAAGTAAAAAGAAACACGCTTGCTGTTGATCTGAGCCATTATAACAATGACAAGAGGTCCACTTATTTTTCTAGGTAAAGTCACAATAGTTCCAGATGACCATTGACACTGGTGGTGATTTAACCTGAGGATCACCACACCTCTGGCAAGGGGCAAGGTTGAGAAGGTGGGGCCTTCATGAATGACCTGAGCTGATGGGGGAATTGAACCCCATGCTGTTGGCATCGCTCTTCATCACCGAGTCAGCTGTCCCCCTCAAAGTAGAGAGCAGCCTATGGTCACCTGGGACGATGGCGACTTTACTTTAACTATTTTTCTCGTTCACTTTATTTCATTTTTTTCTAAAAGCAACTTTACCATAACATTCTCCTCAAACATCACATTTTTGAGAGTCAGCAAGGATTTCAGATAGACTCCCAAACCTCTGAATAGTGCAATGAGGTGTTTTGTGACCATCTAAACTGATCTTTAAACCAAGATCCTTTAAACTAATGTCTCATTTTGAAAGAAAGTATCTTCAACAATGAAGCATCTCTTCTGTATTGTGCTGGAGTACTAGCCTAGGTTACATTTGCCTAGGCTTCAAGACCTCATTTTTTATTGTGGTGTGGAGCCTAGTGTTCAGTTTTTATATTTTAGTATGTCATTCGGGTAGTTATTCAATTACGAGCTCAGGTGGCATTGGTAGGCTATTTGGTTACAGGAGCATCACAAGCAAATTTGGTCTGTCAACATGTGTTTTTGATTTAATTTATTATTGTCATGTGTATTAGTATACAGTAAAAGTACTGTTTCTTGTGCACTATACAGACAAAGCATCTCATTCATTGGAAAGGAGAGGGTCCAAAATGTAAGTTTACAGTCATAAGATTTAGAGAAAGATAAACTTAATATGAGGTAAGTCCATTCAAAGGTCTGATAGTAACAGGGAAGAAGCTGTTCTTGAGTTGGTTGGTACATGATCTCAGACTTTTGTATCTTTTTCTCAACGGAAGAAGGTGGAAGACAGTATGTCCAGGGTGCGTGGAATCCTTGATTATGCTGGCTGCTTTCCTAAGACAGCGGATGGGAGGCTGATTTGCATGATATACTGGACTACGTTCGCAGCCCTTTGTAGTTTCTTGCGGTCTTGGACAGAACAGGAGATGTACCAAGCTGCGATACAAATGGAAAGAATATGTATGTGTTCAGCAGATTTACTGATCAGCAGTAATGAGTGATGGTTCTGGACAATTTGTTTCTTTTCTAACCCAGGGCTGAAATACTAAGCGGCACCATCCTGACTGCCTGTTTAGTATTCACTAGATAAACACATTGAACTATTGGCAGAATCCTATAGTGAATCATTTAGTTGCTAAGTCACTGATGAAAGTTGTACAACTAGGAGCACCCTGAATTGCCTCTACTAGTTATGACAATTACAACATCTGTTTCATAAAACAACGGCATTAATTATACATTGTCTAATTTAAAAAAAAATCCTTGTTAATTGAAATTTGCAACTCAGTCAATATATGCTTCGTGCTTTTTAGCTTGGTTGGAAAAGAATTGCAATGGCACCGTCATCAGTCAGAATTTTTTTCATCTGTTCATTCAAATCATTTGCTATATTCTGTAAATGTGAATAAACCAAAGAACATTGAAATTTGTAGCCATTTTCTAAGTAAGTCTACAGCATTCTTATATTGAACTTCAGCATTATTCAAACTCTCTAACTTAAAGAACTCAATGAAAATTTTCGAATTGTGACATTTTACACAAAACATTTAGGGGGAAAACGGTTGCGTCATCACTCTGAAAATGCCAGCAGAGATTATGCTATGACAAGGAACTATAGATGCTGCATCATGCGCATGGAAATGCAGTGGCATAGTGGTATTATCGCTGGACTAGTAGCAGAAACCTAGTGTAATTATCTGGGGATCTGGGTTTGAACCCCAACCTGATAGTGAAATTTGAATTCAGTAAAAATCAGGGATTAAAAATCTAATGATGATCATAAAATCATTGTCGATTGTCATAAAAATCCATCTGATTGTGATCCGTGGATTACTAGAGATATAGAAGACCTGGTTAGGAAGAAACGAGAGGCGTTTGTCAGGTCTAAGCAGCTGGGAACGGAGAGAGCGTTGGAGGAATACAGAGAGAGTAGGAGGGATCTCAAACGGGGAGTTAGGAGAGCAAAGAGGGGGCATGAGATGGCTTTGGCAGGTAGGGTTAAGGAGAATCCAAAGGAGTTTTACTCCTATCTTAAGAACAAAAGGTTGGCTAGGGGTAAAATCAGTCCTCTCAGGGACAGACGTGGGGAATTGTGCTTAGAGGCAGAGGGAATGGGGGAGATCCTGAATGAATTCTTTGCATCGGTATTCATGAAGGAGAGGCGCTTGATGTCTGGTACGGTCATTGAGGGAGTGGTAGACCAATTGAAAGAGCTATTGATTATGAGGGAAGAAGTGTTAGGGCTTTTAGCTGGCATTAAGACCGATAAATCTCTAGGGCCCGATTGCATTTATCCTAGGCTGCTTAGGGAGGCGAGGGATGAGATTGCTGGGCCTCTGACGCAAATCTTTGTCTCTTCTTTGGACACAGGTGAGGTCCCAGAGGACTGGAGGATAGCAAACGTGGTACCGTTGCTTAAAAAGGGGAGGAGGGATAGCCCGGGTAACTATAGGCCGGTGAGTTTAACGTCAGTGGTAGGCAAGTTGATGGAGAGGATTCTTAGGATGTACGCGCACTTAGAGCGTTGTGATCTGATTAAAGATATGCAGCATGGCTTTGTCAAGGGGAAGTCTTGCCTTAAGAATTTGGTAGAATTCTTTGAGGAGGTGACAAAAACGGTCGACGAAGGGTGAGCCGTTGATGTCGTCTATATGGATTTCAGTAAGGCGTTTGACAAAGTCCCTCGTGGTAGGTTGGTACAGAAGATTAAAGCTCATGGGATATGTGGTCAGGTATCTAGATGGGTAGAGAACTGGCTTGCAAAGAGGAGTCAGAGTAGTAGTGGAGGGGTCCCTTTCTAGCTGGAGGTCTGTCACTAGTGGTGTGCCGCAGGGCTCGGTACTGGGACCTCTTCTCTTTGTAGTGTATTAGAATTAGAGTTTAGAAGAATGAGTTAGGGTTTAGAGTTTAGAAGAATGAGGGGAGATCTCATTGAGACGTATATGATGATGAATGGGATGGATAGGATAGAGGTGGAGACTCTTCCCGCTCAGAAAGGTCAGTAGGACTAGGGGGCACAGCCTTAAGATAAAGGGGGGGCGGTTTAGAACGGAGTTGAGGAAGAACTTCTTCACTCAAAGGGTGGTGAATCTCTGGAATTCTCTGCCCGTTGAGGTGGTGGAGGCTGCCTCGCTAAATATATTTAAGATGCGGGTAGATGGGTTTTTGATAAGCGAGGGGATTAAGGGTTATGGGGAGAGGGCGGGAATGTGGAACTGAGCCACGACAGATCAGCCATGATCTTATTGAATGGCGGGACAGGCTCGAAGGGCTAGATGACCTACTCCTGCTCCTATTTCTTATGTTCTTATATAAATGATTTGGAAGAGAGAGTAGGTGGTGTGATCAGTAAATTTGCTGATGACACCAAGATGGCTGGATTGGCGAGCAATGAGGAGCAGTGCCTGGCAATACAGCGGGATATTGATAGGCTGGTTGATTTGGGCAGATACATGGCAAATGGAGTTTAATCCGGATAAATGTGAGGTGATGCATTTTGGCCGGAATAATGTGAGGGGGGTGGAGTTATATGATAAGTGGTAAGCCCGTAAGGAGTACAGAATCGCAGCAAGACCTGGGGGTGCAAGTGCACAAGCCTTTGAAGGTGGCAGTGCAAGTGCAGAGTGTGGTGAAGAAAGCCTATGGTATGTTAGCCTTTATAGGAAGGGGTATAGAATATAAGAGCTGGAGTCTAATGTTGCAGTTGTACAGAATGTTGGTTAGGCCGCATTTAGAGTACTGTGTCCAGTTCTGGTCGCCTTACTACCGGAAGGACGTGGAGACTCTGGCGAGAGTGCAGAGGAGGTTTACCAGGATGCTTCCTGGTATGGAAGGACTTGGGTATGAGGAAAGATTGAAGAAATTGGGGCTCTTTTCCCTTGAAAGACACCGACTGAGGGGGGATCTAATATAGGTATATAAGATTATGAAGGGTATAGATAGAGTAAACAGAGGTAAGCTATTTCCTATGATAGAGACACGTAGGACAAGGGGCCATGGACTTGAGGTGAGGGGGGAGAGGTACAACACCGATATTAGAGGGAAGTTTTTCACACAGAGGGTAGTGGGGGTGTGGAATGCTCTGCCAAGTAAGGTGGTGGAGGCAAACACGCCAGAGTCATTTAGGAGTAACTTAAGCACATGACTGGGTTGGAGATGGGTGGATATAGGAGATTGTTTTAAATAAGGGCCCTTAGCATTGGGGCGTCCCTGGTAAGGTAAATGGATATGGTACAATAATAATGTTTTTTTTTCCCTTTTTCATAGGTTTTAAGTCGGTCTGCCTTGTGTCCAACGAGGGGCATACACGTGATGGGTCGTACTGGGGCTGCTCTTGGTTGTTCGAGATTGGCCTAGTGCTTCATGTCGTTAGTGTGTGCCTAAATTTGTACCAGATACTGGGCAAGATGACAATTCAGTGACTATCGCTGATTGCTGTGCAGACACATGGATTTGAGCCGGTGTCTGTGGGAGTTTGCGCATTCTCCCCGTGCTTGTGTGGGTTTTCTCCGGGTGCTCCGGTTTCCTCCCACACCCCAAAGATGTGTTGTTAGGCTGATTGGCAGGAATAAATTGCCCCCAAATCAGTTTCCCTCAATGGATGGCCATAAAACATTAGACAAGGGTTGTGGGTGGAGAGGGGGACTGGTGGTGTTGAGATGGCGGCGCGGGCTCGTTGGGCCGAAGGGCCTGTTTCACGGGCTGTTTTTGTTCTTTGTTCTTTGATTCACTGATGTCCTTTTGGGGGAGGAAATCTGCCATCCTTACCTGGTCTGGCCTACATGTGAGTCCAGATCCCAGCAATTTGGTTGACTCTTAAATGCCTTCAGGGATTGGCAATAAATGTTGGCTCAGCCAGTGACATTCCCATCCCATAAGAATTTAAGAAGAAATTAAAGATCTTTGCTGAATCAATGAAGTGTTTTTTGATTGGCCTCCGGAAAACTACTGTGGATCAACATCCTGCGGGTTACCATTGACCAGAACTTCAACTAGATTAGCTATATAAATATTGTGGCTACAGAAATTCACCTACTGACTCCCCAAAGCCTATCCATCAATTACAACACACATGTCAGGAGTGTAATGGAAAATGCTCCACTTGCTTGTTGAAGCTGCACTCAAACAATATTCAAGATTTTCAAAATAATCTAAGACAAAGCAGCTTGCTCCAGTGGCACCCCATCCACAACATTCACTCATTTCACCACCAATGTACAGTTGCAATCTCTTTTTCTTTAGGAAACAAATGCAGATTGGATGACCACTTTGAAGAGCACTTCTGTTCAGCCTACAAGCTGCCTGTCATTTTAATTCTCCATCTTGCTCCCACTCTGACCTTTCCATCCCCAACTTCCTGCGCTGTTCCACTGAAGCTCAACATCACCCTCCTGTTTTAACTTGGGCACCTTACACCGTCTGAGTTCAATCGTTTCAACCTGTAGCCTATGTTTCCATTTTGTTTCCTTTCTCTTTGGTTTTATAAGAACATAAGAACATAAGAAATAGGAGCAGGAGTAGGCCATCTAGCCCTTCGAGCCTGCCCCGCCATTCAATAAGATCATGGCTGATCTGTTGTGGCTCAGTTCCACTTTCCCGCCCTCTCCCCATAACCCTTAATCCCCTCGCTTATCAAAAACCCATCAACCCGCTTCTTAAAAATATTTAGCGAGGCAGCCTCCACCACTTCAACGGGCAGAGAATTCCAGAGATTCACCACCCTTTGAGTGAAGAAGTTCCTCCTCAACTCCGTTCTAAACCGCCTTCCCTTTATCTTGAGGCTGTGCCCCCTAGTCCTACTGTCTTTTTTGAGCGGGAAGAGTCTCTCCACCTCTATCCTATCCATCCCATTCATCATCTTATACGTCTCAATGAGATCTCCCCTCATTCTTCTAAACTCTAACGAGTACAAGCCCAGTTTATTCAGCCTCTCCTCATAGCTCAATCCCCTCAACTCCGGTATCAGCCTAGTAAACCTCCTCTGCACTCCCTCCAGGGCCAAAATATCCTTGCGCAGGTGCGGCGCCCAAAACTGCACACAGTACTCCAGCTGCGGCCTCACCAATGCCCTATACAGCTGCAGCAAGACCTCCCTACTTTTATATTCAATCCCCCTCGCTATGAAGGCCAGCATCCCATTCGCCTTCCTGACCACCTGCTGCACCTGCAAGCTGGGTTTTTGCGACTCATGCACAAGGACCCCGAGGTCCCTCTGCACCGTCGCCTGCTGCAGTTTTTCGCCATGTAAGTAATAGTCCTTCCTACCAAAGTGGACCACCTCACACTTGCCAACATTAAATTCCATTTGCCATTTCCTGGCCCATTCGCCCAGCCTATCTAGATCCTTCTGCAGACTCTCCTGGTTTTCTCTTTTTTTTTGAGGACAACTGTTCACTATTCTGCCATTCACACCACCTCTAGATACCTTTTTGATTCCTTAGTTGGCTTCTTATCATTCCCTTTGGCCTTGGACCATCAATCGTTTTGTTAATGGACCGCTCCTGTTTTCCATCCTATCGCATACATTCCCTTTGTGATTTTTGTTTCTTCATCCTCATCCCCACCTTTTCACTTGCTTAAAACATGTTGCATTTTCAATTTTTCTCAGTTCTGATTAAAGTTACAGATCTGAAATGGTAACTCAGTTTCTCCTTCTCTCCACAGATTTCACCTGACGTTCTGAATGTTTCCAGCATTTTCTGTTTGTACTTCAGACTTCCAGGGTGGGATTTTATGGCCTCGCCTGCCCTGAAACTGTAAAACCCCACTCAAGGTCAATAGACCTTCCCATTGTCCGCCTCTTGCACACTCCGATTCCTGTGACGGGTGGGGTGGTAAAATTCAGGCCCCAGTATCCAAAGTGTTTTGGTTTTGTACTTCTGCAACAGTTCTTGGTTTATTTAAGCAGAATGTTTGCTTGTTAAATGCACTTTGGGCGTGGCCATTTTTCTACTAAACTGAATATGACAATAGCTCCTTAGACTTCAGTGTCCTAACAATGGTTGTATGTGAGTTTGCATTCTCAGTATTTTCCATTGGAGGTCCCCACTTGAGACAGACTCATTTTAGGAGGTACAACCTGCATGTGTACAGCTGTTTGGTTAATAGTGTTTGGTAATGGTGCCTTTGGCTTCTTACATTGAGTCCTCTGATGGAAAAGATTTAATGGACATTTTAAATCAAGTGAAAGCTCTTTATAGATGGGTTAAATTGTATTTTGGTAAGTGAAGTAATTTTGGCATGATGCAGGGTGATCAGCTAGTATAATGTGTGCAAAACCCTGAAAGCTGGCATTCGGGCAAAGTTGGGTAAAGTGCAGGATGCAGCTGCAAAGCTAGGAGCAACAACAACTTGAGGAAGGAAACTGTAAAGTACTGGGTGAAACCTGTGGATTTACTGTGGGTATTGTAATAATTCACCTCGGGTATATTGCAAAAGACTGTTCCCGTTGATGGGCAAATGAGGAACAAGGAGACCAAGACAGTTGATGAGAAAAACCGTCAGGGGAAGGTGAACTGTGTGATGTTAGACCATGGGATTCTTTCAAATTCTTCACCCGACTATCAGTTGCATTATTAATTACCTTCCTCCATCATAAGTAGTGATGTTCACTGATTGCATAGTGTTCAGCACCATTTGCAACACCTCAGATGATGAAGCAGTTTGTGCCTGCATGCAACAAGATGAGGACAACGTTCAAGCTTGGGCTGATAAGTGGCATGTAACCATACAAGTGTCAGGCAATGACTATTTCCACAACAGAGAATTTAACCATCTTTACTTGGCATTACCATTGCTGAATCCTGCACTAACATGATTGTTGAGGGGGTTATTTTTGATCAGCCACAACTACTCTGCAAATTTCACCTGCAAATTTCCCTCCAAACCATACACCATACTGACTTGGAATTATATCTTAGTTCCTTCCCTGTTGCTAGGTCAAAATCTTGGAACTCCTTCACTGACAGCATAGTGGGAGTACCTACACCACATGGACAGCAGCGGTTCAAGTAAGTGGCTCACTGCCAAGTTCTTGAGGGTAATTCAGGATGGCCAATAAATGCTGACCTAGCTGGTGATGCCCACGACTGATGAGCAAAGATCAGTGTATATAAAAAGGTGCTGTTGCAAAATCACAAGCAAAGATACTGAGCTGCACGGGACCATGCAGATGTCGTCATGGAGCCAGGTAGTCATGTGATCAAAGCTCCCTGGACTGCCTTTGAACCAGAGTTGTCAATTCTGTCAAGGGACAGAAAATTAATCCATGCACATATACACAGTGTGGAGAATTGGCTTGTATGTCTTCCCACCGACTCGATATGGTGTATGGCATAATATGAATGTTTATTGAACCTGGGCCCAAGCTCTGGAATTATCTGTCCACTCTCTAATTGGCTTTCCTCCTTTTAAACTGCTCCTGTTTGACCAAACATTTGTCGTCCTCTTTCCTGATGTGGTTTGGTGTGTTTTATAATGCACCTGTGAAGCATCTTGAGGCATTTTATAATGTTAAAAGTGTCATATAAGTTGCTGTTGTTGCCCAGTGCTCAAACTACCTGGAGGAACTTGCTATGTTTATCCCTTCCCATCTCCTATCTGTTTCTTTGAACTCTGATTTTTGCATCCATATAACTCATTGCAAAACTTTCACTGTGGAATTGTGGCTTCTGCCACCACCATTCCCAGACATTTTGCCCCACTGGCTTTATAAATTGCTGGGTGATAATATCTACTTTATTAATTGGTGTTAAAGATTTGCACTGCAATGTGTTTTACACCTTGCACACCAGCTGCACTTGAGATAATATGCCAAGTGTAAAATGTGTGGGGACCATGTAACACCATTGATTTTGTTTCTTAATTAGATGGTAAGACAGAAATTTGAAGTCCTTTCGTAATAGTGGGGAAATGTGAATGTCATTGGGGACTCATGAACTACATTACATTAATGGGGATGAGTAAATTGGTGTCAGGTGGAGTGGCAACATTATGTAAAGGTACCAGGTGGTGGTCACCTGCTATTTAGTACTTAGCTGCTAGTTAACACCTTGCTTTTTCATGTGTGAGGTAAAATGTCAGATCCAACAGCTGGGTCCATGTGGCAGTTATGAGTAAAAGCGTGGGGATTTAGAGACTAAGCATAACTAAATGATTTGCATCTTCTAATTATAAAGTCACTGACCAGCAGAATTCATTCCCCCATCCCCTCTGTTTACTGCACAGTGAACACTGACAAGATCATCCATTAACTATCACAATGGAAGGAATGCCAATTTCTCTAGTGTCTCATAAGCAAATCCCATGATCTTTGGTACCATCTTCGTAAGGTATTCCCTAAATGGTGAGGACCAACACCATTGCTTCTAGTCCCTGCTGCAAACCTCATTCTCTAGCTACTGGCTTCATTTCTCTCCCTGCCAGTAAGTTGAAATTAAGCTGGGTCTGTTCACACTTACTTAACCCTGAACTTGTATCCTGTTTGGGCCACTGTACAATTGTCTATTTCCACCTCTGTAACATTACTTGACTTCATCACTGTCTCTAGTTGCTTGCCACTGAAACACTCATTGGTGCTTTTGTTACCTCCAGAGTTGACTATTCCTGGCAGGCTTCCCACAATCCAGTGTAGGTAAACTTAAGGTCATCCAAAACTCTGCTGCCTATAACTAGTACCAAGTCCCATCCTGTTGGCTCCTGGTCAAGATGTGTTTTAATTTTAAAATTTCCACTGTTTTCCAATCTCTCCATGGTCTCGATCCTCCCTGCCTCATTAATTTCCTCTGAGATACTTGCACTCTTCAAATTAGTCTCTGATTTTAATTGTCAGCTGTTGGTGACTATGTCTAAATACATAGGCTCTAGATTTCTCTCTACAATTTTCCAACTCACTACCTGACTTTTTCTTTCTTCCACTTTTCCTCCTTTAAAACACTTCTTAAAGTTTACTTTGATCGTCTGACTTAATACCGAGCCATATAACAAGATATTATACTTTGTTTTTACAATGCTGCTGTGAAGTGTTTTAGGACAGCTTATTACATTAAAGAGGCTGTATAAATATTTGTTGTAGATCTGTTTTTGAGATTACTTTGGTAAAAATATCTTCATAGACCGTCAGCTCTATTTACTTTTTATATCATTAATACTATGATTTCCGGCTATTCTGTTCCTTTGCAGCTCTTTTTACATTTGCTCTGTATATGCAACATTTAAATTGTTACAGCACAGAAGGACACTATTCAGCCTTTCTTGCCCATGATGGCTTTCTGCCAGAGCAACCCGCTTGATTGCACTACCCTGCAATATTTTTCTCTCCAGATATTTGTTGTGGAATTGTTTAATTTCAAAATGCATTATGTTTTAGGATTACACATTTAAAGTGTGGATTGAAATTAAGTGTAAGAAAGTGAAAGCTCTTGGTGAGAGGTTGGTAAACAGACCTAACACAATTACGATTCAAAGGGTAGCCTGTTTTTATTAAGGCCGGAGCAAGAAATGGGAAAGCAGTAAACAATAGATGGCCCTATTTTTTTGAGGGTCTTGGTACAGACGATATGTCTACAGTTATCTCCATAAGGGGTTTAAATTATTCCAGTAGATCCCAGATTTAAAATGTTTGAAAGCAGTGGGGTAAACACGATCATAACATATATCCACATACTTTTCAGATCAAAAGGTGGATTTAAAGCAGGAATTAATGAGTTTGTCTCTACCTGGGATTTCCTCCATGAGCTTTAACGCTGTGAGAATAGATGGCAGGGAGGCCTGTTTTGATTTGGGGTCTGTGTGTTTTGTCATACAATCTGTTAGCCTGGGAGCAGCTATGAAGTAGGCAGTTTATGTCTGGAGCTGGGACAGCTTGGAAGTAGGCAGAGAGAGAAAGCTGCCAAAATCTGTAAAGAAGCTTTTGACCAAAAGAAAATGGTTATCTGATTTTTTTTTTCTGATTTTGGAGTCATTGGCAAAGA
The DNA here is from genome assembly GCF_965287045.1 of Carcharhinus amblyrhynchos. Lineage (NCBI taxonomy): Eukaryota > Metazoa > Chordata > Chondrichthyes > Carcharhiniformes > Carcharhinidae > Carcharhinus > Carcharhinus amblyrhynchos. The sequence goes on from NC_137331.1 coordinate 56,148,020, forward strand.
AATGGGTGTAGCCCATGCTTGAGCTGGGATCAGTTGTGAGGTACATAGAGTTGCAGGGTTGCCTAGCCCAATGTTGGTGGAAGAACTCAAGAAATCTTGTTGGCTTGGAGAATAGTGGGAATGCTGAATTGAACCCAAGTGAATTTGCGAAAGCTGTAGCACAATTTGGTTTATTTTCAGGGGAAGTGAAGGAACTCTCGAGATCCAGTAATTTATAGGGGAATTCTGGTGTAAATAAAAATTGAACAAGGAGTGTCCTATTGAGAAATTTTTGGCTGTAAGTAGAAATGTTTATGAAAGTGTTAAATTAGTACTTGCTTTGCTTAACTCTATACAGTAAAGTTTATTTAAAATATGAAACCATGTGGTGTAATTTTTTTGACCAATAACTGAGTTTGAATTATTTTTAAAAGTTAATGACCTCCCTCAGACTTGTCACAAAATTATCAAATTCTGTTTTGAAGGCTTTCTTTGAACCTGTCTCCCATCATTTTCTCAGGCAGTACATTCCAAATCTTAAGCACTTGCTGCATTTAAAAATAAGTTTTATCTTGTGTTGTTTTTGTTTTCTTTCAATCACCTAAAATTGGTGTCCTCTGGTTTTGGATCCTTTTGCCAATAGGAACATTGTTTCTCTTCATCTACTCTGTCCACAGACCTCATGACTTTCAACACCTTCATCAAATCTCCTCTTAATGTTCCTTTCCAATCTTTCCCTGCAATGAAAATTCCTCATCCCGAGAACCATCCTCCTGAATCTTTTGCATCCTCTCAAATGTCTTTGCATCCTTCCTAAAGTGTGATACTCAAAACAGGATACAATACTCCAGTAATTGAGACAGAACCACCGTTTTTTACAGTTTAATATAAATTTCATGTTTTTATACTTTATTTATAAAGCCCACAATCCCTCATGTTTTCTTAACTATATTCTCAACCTGCCTTGCCACTTACAATGATTTGTGCATATTTATTTCTGGTCCTTCTGGTTCCTGCATCTCCTTTTAGAATGGACCCCTTTATATCACCTTTCCTTATTTTTACTATCAAAATGAATCTTTTTGCACTTCTCTGCATTAAATTTATTCTGCCACTTGTTTGCCTATTCCACCAGCGTATATCCTGTTAAGGTTTAATACCTTCCTCACAGTTCACAATAATTCCATGTTTTTGTGCAATTTGGAGATTTTGACATGCCAGCTTTGTCAATGCTTTCCTTTTTTTCTTGCCAATTCTCATTTATCTCCTGTCTTTCCATGTCTATTTCTGCATCTCTCTAGATTTGCAACTACTGGAAGTGCCAGCCTAGTGCTCACACTATTACCATAGAGCGTAGGAATAGGAGCAAGAGTGAGTCACTCGCCTCCCTTGAGCTGCTTAGCCATTCAGTGCTGCCATCAGACTTTTGAATGGACGTACCTCTCATTACGTTGATCTTTACTATGACTGTAACACTACATTCTGCACACTCTCCTTCCCTATGAATAGTATGCTTTGTATGGTGCACAAGAAACAATACTTTTCACTGTATACTAATACATGTGACAATAAATCGTGTAAGAAGTCTCACATCACCAGGTTAAAATCCAACAGGTTTATTTGATAGAAAAGCCACTAGCTTTTGGAGCGCTGCTCCTTCATCAGGTAATTGAGTCCTGTTCACAAACAGGACATATGAAGACATATTCCAACCATTATTTTGTAAATTGAGTTTTGTCTTTATATGCCCTGTTTGTGAACAGAACTCCCACCCACCAGATGAAGGAGCAGCGCTCCGCAAGCTAGTGGCTGTTGCTATCAAATAAACCTGTTGGACTTTAACCTGGTGTTGTGAGACTTCTTATTCTGTTTGCCCCAGTCCAACGCCGACATCTCCACATCATGACAATAAATCAAATCAGGTCATAAATGATCTGACTGTGGCCTTGACTCCACTTGCTTCCATAGGCCTTGACTTCCCTCGCGGATCAAAAATCTAACTCAGCCTTGGATCTATACGATGACTGAATTTCCAGTGCTCTGTGGGGTAGAGAATTACAAAGATTAACAACTCTGGATGAATACATTTCTCCATCTCCTGCCTCAATGATGATCCTTTATTTTGAATCTGTGTCTCCTTCTAGTTTCCTCTGCGAGGGAAAACACCTGCCTCCAGAGCAAGTATATCCCTCTTCAAACAAGATGACTAAAACTGTACACTGTACTCCTAGGAGTGGTCTTACCATTACTGTTTACTGTTGTAGCAAGGCTTCCCTAAGTTTTTATAATCCATTCCTCCTCCTCCTCCTCCTCCCCCCTTTATAATGAAGGAATTGACATTCGGTTTGCCTTACTGATTACTTGATGTATCTGCATATTAATTGTTGGTGTTTCATGTACAAGAACATTCCTATCACCTCTTTACTGCATCCTTTTGCAGTTTCTCTACATTTTAAATAATATTTTGCTCTGCTATTCTGCCTGCCAAAGTGGACAACCTCATATTTTCCCACATATTGTCCATCTACAAAATTCTTGTCCACTCACTTTAACCTATCTACATCTTTGCAGGCTCTGCATCTTCCTCACAACTTGCTTTCCTACCTGTCAGTAAATTGGGTTAAAATGCACTTGGTCCTTTCTTCCAAGCCATTAACCTAGATTGTAAATAGTTGGGGCCACGGCATTAATCCCCGACACACCCCGCTAGCTAGTTTGTTAACCTGAAAATGACCCATATGTACCAATTGTTTCCTGATAGCTAGCCAATCCCCTATCCGTTCTAATATATTAGCTTCAACACCATCAGCTCTTGTGTAGTAACCTTCTATGTGGCACCTTCTTGAATATTTTTGGAAATACGAATACACCACATTTACTGGTTTCCTTCTTTTATCCCCTTTATTGTTACATTCTTAAAGAACTCTAAATTTGTCAAACATGATTTCCTGTTTGTTGACTCTGTAAAATTGTATTATGATTTCTACTACTTTCTTAATAATGGATTCCAGCATGTTCTCAGCATGACATTCAACATTCAAATAACTGACCTACAGTTTCCTGTGTTCCTTTTCTCTCCTTGCAGTGCTAGAGGTGAAAAGGCATTAAAGTGGGATGAACTAAATTGTCCTCATTGAGGGACAGCATGGACACAATGGGTTGAATGTCTCCTTTCATGCCGTAATTATTTTATGATTCTATGAAATTCAATGTGGGGAAATGTTGAGTGAATCCAAGAAAAACAAGTGGAAAATGTTCTTAATGGTAACATAAGAAACCAAGCAGCAGAGGAATTTGGGTACGCAGGTATAAAAAGTGATCAGGCCAACGGAATGTTTCATGTGTCTTAATGGGGCTGAAATACAAAGAGTACAAACTGAAGTTATGCTTCAGTTGTACCAAGTCTTGATCAGACCTCATGGACTATTGTGTTCAGTTCTGGGCACTGTCCCTTGTGAAATATATATTAACCTTGGAGGGAGTGCATCACAGGTTTGTCCGAGTACTTGGGCTGGAAGAGTTAAATTTTAAGGACAGGTTACTTAGACAAGGCTTGCATTCCCTTAATTATGAAGATTAAGGGATGATTTTGCTGATTCAAAGGATTTGATGGGTAGATTTCTAGTAGTAAATGATTCCAGAACAAGGTGTCATAACCTTCAGATTTGAGCTACACTACCCAGAAAGTATTTCCTCACATAAAGTGTAGTGGATATTTGGGACATTCTCCCAAAGACTGAGACTAGCTTGATTTAAAAATGTCAAAATCAGATCAATAGATTTTTGTTAGGTAGAACATTTAAGAGATATGGGACCAACAAAGCTCATTGGAAAGATACAGGTCAAATATATTTGACTGGTTTAAGGGGTTGAGTGGCCAACTGCTGTTGCTTCATTTTTATTTTAGTGGTTGTCTTCTCTTTTTTTTATTGCTGCCAGTATTAATTGTTCAATGTCTGTTTTCTAATGCAGTACTCTTGGGATTCCTGCATTGTTTCCTGTCTTCTCTTCCTACCCTAATGGATGCTCACTCTTTTCCCTTCCTCACTAACTCACTTCAGTTGTGGGGGGGTGGGGAACACTTCCTGAAGTCTTCAGTTTACCAGATGAAATGGAGTGTCCCCAGCTGCTTATCAAGCTAACAAATGTCTCAGAATGAACGTAAGCAGTTAAAGATGCTTCCTGCCTCGGTAGGCATTCTGTACACACAGCATTGGGGTAATTTTATATTGTATAGATGCTACATGTTGCAAGCATCAGATCTTTCTCCTCTTCTCTTTCCTTCTTGCCCTACACTTCCCCAACACCCCCCCCCCCCCACCCCCAAACCCCCTGCCAAATACTAAGCTACTGTTACTTAATCCCTTGAGCGTAGCTTTACATCACTTGTGCCCTGAGGCTGAGTGTCGCACTCATCTGTCCTTTTCCATTTGTGCTTTGTGCGCAGTACTAAGTTGAGCAACACTTCAAACCATTATTACTTTACTGCTTAGTTGTGTTTTAGGTCCAGTTTTGACAAAATAGAATGACAGCAGAAATTGCCACAGTTGCACTGTGGTCTGAATCATCCAATTCACTGCAATGTGTGCTTTTACACATTTTCCATTATAGTGACTTTGCAGCAGCCATTTGCCTCCAGATGAACATCATTATAAGAAGGGGATTGTGAAAATTTGCTGTGGATTGGGTGAAGTAATAGTGTTCAGAAAATGTGATTTCCTGATGCTGAGGGTTTGAATATGTCTATGCCTTTTTCTTTGTTTACTTTGTTAAGTACATTATGATCATTACTGCAAATGCCCCTTAGTCAGTAGTTTATGAAAGTTAAGTTGACATTTCTAGTTTTTCATAGGTTTCAGTCAGGCTCAGTTAGCTCCCATGCCATCTGTTTATAAGAAGCTGTTAATGATCTCTGAAGTAGTTAATAGCTTCTACAAGTATGTGGAAAACATTGACTAAAACCTGTTTAGAGTATGTGAATGAAATGATAAAAGATTAGTTCTGGAAACAGTATGTTTTGGTTATAAATATACTGAGGTGCTGCAGTTGCTAGTAGCTCAGTGTTACTGAGCTGATTTCACTCAATGGGCAAAATGCCCTTTTCATATTCCTACCATATGTGTTATTTTATGAGAAAGCCACAATGCATAAGCACCTCAATGATTTATGAGATCTTCATGATTGAGGCCAGTATCCCACACTGCAGTATCCTGTATATTAAAAGTAACAAATGGAATTTTAAAGTTAGGAGTGTAGCTGGCATTTGGAGAGGAACAGGAAGTGAAAATTTATTAAAGCAGAAATGGAAGCAGATTGTCGGGAGGGGGGGTGGTGGTGGTGGCGGGGGGAAGCTAATTTGTTTCAGAATTTTAAAAAAATGTCTGACGGCTCCAGTGTGATCTTTGTACTTCAGTTCTGTGCAATCAATGCTGCTGTTCTCCTCCATGCCCCTCCCCCACACTGACCCCCAAGTTGTACCAGAGGGTGATTTTGCTCTGGACTGCATAGGAGGGAAGGGGGAGGGGAAATATGCTCTTCTACTGAAAGTATCCTACCCCAGTGAGTTCCAGCTGATCAAACAGCAGAATAAAACTTCACAAATGATGATGCACCACCATTTTGTAAAATGTTCCAAGTTTCATATGTGAATTCTTTAGAGTAACTGTACAATTGCTTATAAGAATGAAAAGAAACTAGAAAGGCTGAAAGTCTCAAATCAGAGCAGAAAATGCTAGAACTACAAGGAGCTCTGTCAAAATGTGAAAGGAATTGAGATGGGTTTGCTCATTGATAGAGATATCAAGACAGCCCTTGTCAGAAACACCATCTTGTTCTGTTTCAAAGGCAGGTGGCCCATTGTATGGTTCTTTTTTTTTTCTGATTTTATATTGTAATATGTTAAGTACTGCTCTTTGAAAAGAAAGGGAATGTAATCTTAAAATTTAGAGTTTGACTAGTTGGGAAAATTAGGAGGGACATTTTCCATACTGGTGGTGGAAGTCTGGAGTATAGTTTTTCCCCAAATGGCCTTGAACGTGGGTTAGTTGAAATTTTCAAAACCAAGATTACACAATTGAGTATTAGTTATAGAACAAAGAAAAACGGAATTAAGGTACAGATCAGCTAATTGACCATTGAAGCTGGCTGGAGGTGCTCATTGGCTTATTCCTTTTGCACTCAAGATAGCATTTTGACATTGCATTGTATGCAAACAACTGGAAATAAGTTTGAAGCATTTATGTCTTGTAATCTTCTGTATCGAAAGTGAAATGATTTAATTACACTGGAAAAGCTACCATTTTAACTGTGCACTGCCAGAAATCTGCATGTCACAGCATGCTGCGTTTTGCCCCCTTATAATTGAGCCAGGTTTTTTTGACTTGAGTTATTACTATACAAACTCCCATAAACTTGCTCTTGGAACCATTACTGTTTAGCAAGGATTTATGCTTTTAGTATTGATACTATCGTAAAGAGGTCTGGCACATAAAAGGGATAACGTGGGACAAGGTGAGAAGATCATTCACCCACCACCAATACCACCACCACCACCACCGCTCCTCCTCCCCCCCCCCCCCCCCCCCCCCCCCCCAAACCCAGGTTCAGCATAGTCTTGGACAGAAGCATGTGTAGAAGGCAGCCTGAAGACAGCTCCGAGCTTGGATCTTTATTGTATCTATGTACATAGTTTATAGTAGTTAATATTTGCTAATTAGCTACCTAAGGCATCCTGAACCAATACTTTACAAAATGGTGCTGCAAATACACAAACTCAAAAGCTCATAGAGACTGCAGAAGAAAATTAAAATCAAAGAAGCATTCAGACCTGAAGAAAAACTCAAGAAGCAAAGGCATAAAAGGAAATCAAGAGAAAAGCTTAAAATAAAGGCTTAGACACTGAAGACAGAAAATAAGTTCCTCGCTACAGCAAAAGACTCCATTGAAGCCTATGGAAGTCTGGCTTCATTACCCAGAGTGTGCAGAATCAACAGATCTAACAGGGGTAAGCTAAAATTTTAAAATTCCTAGACAACACAAGTTAAATACTGCACTGGTCAGAAACTGCCATTTAAATTGCAGCCCAGAAAAGCCAATTCCTGACTCCGTGCCAGAACTGAATGGACGACTTTACCACCCAGGAAAAGCCAGGATTGGATGCTTCCAAGACCCAAAAACATTGCGCCAAAACAGGAGAGACTTTAATCAGCCCCTCCAGGCAGCTGTTGTTGAAAACTTTTAAATGCTGAAATAGCAAATACTATTTCTGAGGGAGCCCACAAAAACTGGTAAGTGTGGGAAGAATCGTACAGTGGCACCATCTTGGAAATCTCTCAAAGTTAGACCCTGCAATTTAAACCTTATTCGTGGATCCAAAATCAAAATATAAATGCAATTTGGGTCTATCCAAGGCCCAGACCAATCACAAAATTAAAGATCTTGGAGAAAGAGGTGCCTTCGATAAGTATAAAAAAAGAAGAAAATGCTGTTTTGACTCAGCTTGTCTGGCAGCATCTGTGAAGAGAGAAGCAGGGTTAATGTCTGAATCTGTGTGACTATAAAGCTGAAGAGGGGTAGAAATGTGATGGATTATATAGTTGGAGAAAGTAGTTCGGAATAGAAGGCCAGGAATAGGTGGGATGTAGGAGTGATTGACAAAGATGTCATGGATATAGACAAAGGGAGTGTTAATGGTAGCATTAACTGAAGAAGGTGCGGATAATGACATAAAGCTAAGATAGTGTGTGTTATTGGAGAACAAATGTCGGTGCTCAGTGAAAGCAAAACTAAAGAGCAAGTGATGGATGGCCCAGTGCAGAGGGGGAAGGTTTGTGTGAGACAAACAAAAAGGGATGAAGATGCATAGTTGCTTTGGGTCTGGATTAAAAAAACTGAAGCTTATCCAGTTAATACACTGCTTTATTTGGTAGACCCGATAGCTGATGATTATAGTTAGGTGGAATTTGCAAATCATCTGCAAAATTTCATGAAGTTTTAAAATCATTGGATGCTTATTTTAACCTCAAAACAAAAAAAAAACCTGAAAAGGCTAAATTTAATAAACGTATCCATCAACCTGGTGAACTTGTTGACTCCGTTATTAATGAATTGTACAGAATGACTAAAGACTATGATTAGTGGTCTGAAATCTGAGCTAATCAGGAGTTGTCGGAGCGATGGATGCCACACACTCAAGATATGATTCAATTGAAGGGAGACTCAACCCTTGAGAGAGCTATCCAGATTGTCAGGTAATTTTAAATCTGTAGCACAGATCCACGTTAAGGGGAGAAAGCAAAGTGTGGTTTCTAACTATCCAACTAGTGAAACAGCACAGAAGCAGGGACGCTCTACTTTAAGGGATTTAATACCCTAACTGACCAGTTGAGTGACCATTTCATGACTGTGGAGCATAAGCAGCCCTAATAAGTGTGACTATTGTTCAGTGATTTCCGCATAATTCTGTCAGTGTAAATAGGACACTTCTAAAAAGCTGTGCAAAATCAAAACACACAAGATCCTAAGATAATTCACAAGGCTAAGGTGGCACACTTCAACCCCTTTATTAGTGTGAGGTTTGTGGCAAGAGGAGGATGTATTATTTTATAATTTGCTTAAATATAAAGTAAAAAATGGCTTAAAAAGTCAGCCTGGTTTGAGAAGTGTGTGCCCAGCCTGAATTTGATGCATGCTCAGATTCATACCTGACTCAAATATAAATCAATGATTGCAAAATTTTAGACAATCAACCTATCCACTGACTCGTGGTGAAAGATGGTTGACTGAGTTTAAACTTTTGAATCCTTACTACTTCCAGTCTTAAAATTAAGAGTTTCCTTTTGGCCCAGTTTGTATTCTTTTGGAACAGCAACTGAAAGAGGCTGATGTATGCAGGGAGCATTTGTGTTGATGTGTGACTATGTACTTAGAGCATCAGCTGACATTATATATTCAAACTTAACATCAACATAAATAATGAGATTGTAAGAATACTTTGGTATAACTTGACATTGGTAAAATGGGTGCAATATTGGTTGTTCCCCCAGAAAGAAATATCAGGCCCCTATATTTATCTTCTAGGAACTGAAGTCTTTAATCAAATACCAGATTTGTACTCCTTCATGTTGCTGATTGTCCAATTGCTTATAATGTGTTTGGAATACAACTAGTATCCAGAGAAATCTAAACCAACTCTGACAAAGGGTCATCTTGACTCGCAACATTGACTGTATTCTCTCTCCGCAGATGCTGTCAGATCTGCTGAGTTTTTCCAGCATTTTGCTTTTGTTTGAGATTCTACGATCTGCAGTATTTTGCCTTTAAATCTAAATCTGGAATTGAGTACATTCCTCTCATGAGCAAATGTTTTAAAAAGAGTAAAATATGTGCACTGAAAGTAAAGGCTTTGGGTTTTTTTAATGTTACTGTTTTGCACACCAGAGTCCAAAATTTAAGAAGAATGTTGCATTTATATAATGGCTTTGTAAACATTCAGATGTGTAGTGCATTGACACAAACAGAAAAATCCTCAGGGCTGTAATGTGCCTAATCAGAAGACGAGACGCCGCTCCTCTGGTTTGCCTTGGGCTTTACTGGAGCTTTTTAGCAGGCCAAGCATTGACATATCTCCACTTTCGATGGTAGGCTGATCAGCAATATTATTGCATGCTCACTAAAATCCACAGCTAATTAGAATTCAGCATCTTTAGACAATGACCTGTCTCCTCCATCTTGATCTCCTTCATACATCCAAAGCTTTTTATGTCCCAATGCAACATCCAACCTTCCTCACTGGACCATCAAGCTACATTCTGGAAGAGGAAGAAATTCTTTGTAAGGAAGACTGAGTTTTGGAGGACATTACAACTGAGTTTGACCTATATGGTGAGTAGACTTGCCACTTGAGACCCTGCATTTTACAGCAAAAGATCTCCCGTAGCTTCACTGACTGGCAGGCCACAGCCATGATGTTATTTTACTTCCTAGAACAGTTAAAGGTCAACCATGTTGGTCAAGTATTGAGTCACGTGGGGCACACCAACTATCAATAAAAGACTTCCATCCTCAAAGATATTAGTGAACCTGTTTCTAAGATGACATGACTGCTTAATGATCGCTTTTTCTGAAGCTGTTGTCTTGTATTTCTAGAATTTTCTTTCAAAAATTTGAACTTGGTGAGTCCAAAGCTTTGGCTTATTATTTGAGTCATTTAGCCACTGCAGTACCATACCTTGCAAATGTAATGTTGTATTAAAAGACAGATTTTCTGGCCTCCCTGCAGCATTTTTCTCAGCAGCGGGAGGTGGTGCACTGTTGCCAGAGGCAGGATCTTCTTTCCCGTTGATACCACTCCACATTGCTGGGAAACAGAGGGGCGGAGTGCGTTGTTGGCAGGACCATAAGATCCCGCCTGTGTGGAGAGCCAGATGATTGTCTGGAATCTTTGATGTTGGCACATTCTTTCAGCATCACATTGAAGTGTGAATCTAGATTGTGTACAAGTGAAGTTGAATCCACAGCCTTCTGAGTTGAACGAGAACGCAACTACTGAACTAAGTTGAATACAATTTGCATTGAGCAATATGTGATTTCCTTAATCTAACTCGTACCTGAAAATGATCAGTTTATTTCTGTTTTCTATTCATTAACTAATTGTCAATCCATGCTAATATATTAGTCTCAATCCCCAGAGCTCTATTGTTGTGCAGTAAGCTCTTGTGTCGTACCTTACTAAATATTTCTCAAAATCCGAGTACAATACATCCACAGTTTCTCCTCATCCGCCCTGCTACTTACAACTTCAAACTCTCAGTAACAGATGATTAATCATAATTAGCCTTTCATAAATCCGTGTTAACTTTGCCTCGCGTAATGAACTTCTAAGTGACCTATTATCGTGTGACTAATGGAAAACACAATGAATGGTAGGATGCTAGGAAGAACAGAGGGCCAGAGAGACCTGTTGGGTGCGTGTCCAAAGATACTGGAAGGCAACAGGCATGTGGGACACTTGCCCTTAGCTGAGGTATAGAATTAAAGAGCAGGCAGGTTATGATGGAGCTCTATAAAACACTTTGTTAGACATCAGTTAAAGTATTGTGTGCCTCTCTGGTGGCCACACGATAGGAAGGATGTAATTGCACTAGAAAGGGTGTAGAGATGATTCATCAGGATGTTGCCTGGGCTGGAACGTTTCCGCTATGAAGAGACACTGGTTAGGTTGGGATTGTTTTCCTCCGAGCAGAAAATGTTGACCTGATTGAGGCACACAAAATTACTAAGGACAGAGACAGCGATAGTAGGCTATGTCCCTAATAGGAGAGAAAGAAGGTCAGAAATGGTAGGGACTAAAAGTCTAGCAAGAATGAGGAACTAAAGGAATTGGTTTAAAAAAAAATGTAATGGAGAAATTAATTGAACTGTCAACAGACCTATTGAATTTCGTGACTTGCATCCCAGGGATTTGAAAGAGGTAGCAACAGTGATAGTGAATGCATTCATTTAGATCTTCCAAAATTCCCTAACTTCTGGAATGATTTGCTATGGATCAGAAATAGGAAGAAACCTTCTCCTGAATAGTGGAGTTAGTAACCAGGGAGCGTAGATTGAAGATAAGGGGCCAAAGATTTAGTGGGGATTTGAGGAAAGATTTTTGTACCTGTGGGTGATGGAAATCTGGAATTCACTGCCTGAAAGGGTGGTAGAGGCAGGAACCCCCACAACATTTCAGGAGTATTTAGATGAGCATTTGAAATGCCATAACATACAAAGCTTGGAGCCAAGTGATGGAAAATAGGGTTAGACATGATGGCAGGTGCAGACACGATGGACTGATGGCTTTTTGTAGTGCCTTAAAAGTCTGATTCTAATAGTGGATTCCAGGATTTCCCCTACTTGTTAGGTTACCAACGACCTATAGTTCTGTTTTCTTCTCTTTCTTTTCTTAAATAGCGGGGTCAGATTTGCTAACTTCTGATCCATGGGGGAACCATTCTGGAGGTTGAGGAATTTTGGAAGATTAAAGCCAATGCATTCGCTATTGCTGTAGCTACCTCTTTTAATGCCCTAGGATAGAGGTAATCAGATTCAGTAGATCTGTTGACTATTAGTCAGTCCTTTTATTTTCTCCATTACTTTCTTACTATACCAATTCCTTTAGTTCCTCACTCTCGTTAGACTTCGTCCTCAGTATTCTAGACTTTTTTTGTTTAAGAAAGCCTACTGTCTCTGCCAGTTCCTTATTTTCCATTATAATTTGTCCTGTCTCTGCCTCTAAGGCATCCATGCTTATATTGGCTGATCCTTTTGTTTATATACTGATGGAAACTTTCACAATCTGCTTTTATTTACTCTCACTGTATTCTCTTTCTCTTTCTTGATTAGCCTTTAGTTGAATTCTAAAATCCTCCCAATCTTTAGGGCTAATGCGCTTTATGGCAACATTCATTAAAACAGAGCATGGTTACAACACAAAAGGCCATCTGGCTGATCCAGTCCCTTCTGATCCACTGCAGGAACAATTTAGTGAATCCCACTCTTTCTTCCTTCTCTCTCTAACCCTGCAAAAAATTTGTCCTTCAGGTGCTTATGCAATTTCCTTTTTAAAAGCTAGGATTGGATCTCCCTCCATTACCTCCTTTGCATTCCAAATCCTAACCACATGTAATTGCTGGATTTATCCTTATACTCTTGGTCAAAAAGGATGTAATGTTTTCAATGCTCCAGTTTTCTGGCCCCATCCTGACACTAAAGAGGCCTGAAAGATTATGCTCATGTTAGCTTTGGTTCTCAGTCACCTTAAAACTGTCCTCTCCTCCTTGATCCTGCTGCCAATAGGAACAATTTCTCACTCAGTTCTGTCCAGACACCTCAGATTTTGATGTCCTCTTTCAAATCCCCCTCAACTTTCCCTTTAAGGAAAATAGCCATTTATCCACTTGACTTAATCCCTATAATCATTTTTATAAATCTTTGCCCTCTAAAGCCTTGCTGAAGTATGGTGAACACAGTGCTCCAGTTGAAGCCAAGCCAGTGTTTTATAATGCTTCTTCATCCAGGTAACTCCATCCCTCCCTGATGCCCTGCAATATCAGAGTTTGTGATGCAGACAGTAGAGATGTGAATGTCTGGGATCACAGCACTCTCCACAAACTCCAGCTTATTCCAGCGGGAATTGAATCAAGAGACCTTCCTGGGTCCATTGGATAAACAAGCCGAGTCATTCAAATGAACAACTTAAATGCAATGTGTACTCTTATGCCTATACACATTCTTACCAGCTGAGTAACCTGACTTTGTGGTAAATAATGCCAGTGAAGAGGATGCTGAGAGCAATTGAAAGCCAGCTTCTGCTGTTTGTTTTTGATGTTTCATTGTAACGGATAAATTAATTAATGATTTGTAATATATATCTGTTGTTGCTGCTCTCCTTTAAGTGGGACAGCTTGTAATTGTATTTAAGTTAAAGATGTTGAAATCACATGATTTGATACAACCAATGAAGATGTAACCCTCACTCCACAGGTTACTGTGGTTGCTTGATGTCTGGTCTGGTTTAGTTGTTTCTGCTTACATTAAAACTGTTCTAGACTAAATCACCTCGTCGTGGATACTTTTCTGCTTTTGGAGAAACGATTCCAGCATTCTTACTGTGTAGTCAGAAGCTTAAAGGTGAAATACCATATGCTGTTTATTGCATGATGAAGTGGGTGAGTCTTGATCTTAATAACAGCCTGGTTCTGTCAAAGGAGGACCTGTTAAAATCCACTGTCGTATATAAGTTATAAAGGCACTCTTGTAATACAAAGATAAAAATATGCATCAAATAGCTGTGCAAAACCACTACTACAGTTTAAGCGACTGTGGAAAAATTGTGGTGTGAAATTGAACTTCCCATTAAGTCTCTAAGGTGCGAGTGTTAATGTATTCATAATGGTGTGCTTTATATACTGAGGGCTGGTTAACACATCAGACTGAGCTTTAATCTGCTATTGTTCTAATGCAGAACCTGCTATAATTTTTATTTACCACCATTATTAGATGAACTTGATGCAGCATAAGCATTTTCTTAAAATTTAGGGGGAGAAATTAATGAGGAGGTACTGCTTTTTAACAGCTCATGCTTGATCTTTGAACCTTTCTAAAAAATCAGTCTATGCAGTCAAGCACACCTATTAATTAATATCTGACTCTACCAATTAAGATTGCTGGAATCTGAGCAAATCTGCCTGCTTTTTTAAAGCAAAAGCTCAGTGTATCAATATAATTCATATACTGCTACATAATTTAAAAATCTATGGTATAATTGAATAGTTGCTGTAAGATTTGCATTGTGCAAAGTACATGTGGTCAGTAGATTGGAGATAAACATAGAAATGATTAATTTAAGGTCTGTTTGCCATAGTGTTGCACCAGACTTTGATGACTCATTTGAAAGCACTGATATTCACTGTATCCATTCCTGTGTGTTAGCAGACAGGTGTGTTATGAGTGTGATGGAGCTATTTTGCTGCTTCGCCACTAGTGTAGCAGCCAGGATTTTTCCTATTTGGTTAAGAAGCCCAGTGTAGCAAAGGTTGACTTGTCGATGTCTGGATGAATCACATTCCAACACCTTAATGATTATATTATACCAGATTTGCAAATATGATTGTGATCTGCACTTGAGCAGACATTAAATAAATCTGTTCTCCTGCAGTGGTAAGCAGACCAATTTTCCACATCCATGCAAATCACTTTTTTTTGCGCTTTCCTCTGATTTGCTTCTCTTCATCTCTTTTCCAAAGGTTAGTGACTCTCGAGTGATTTTGAGGTCAGAAGTCCTCTGCTTCCATGTCTGTGTCATACTTCACATCTAGATTTAGTCAGTAAATGTCTTAGAGCTCCTGGACTTTCAACCATTGCTGACACCAGTGATTGAAGCTGATAGTTTCCTGGTTTGCATGATGCTTACTGCAGCATATGTATTCTATTATGCAATTTCGGGAAAGCAAAATACACCATAAGGCGAAGGTTAAGAACGAGTATATGTTGGCGATCTACAGTTGCTAATAAAACTAAATGATAGTTGTTATGGTAAGCGAAGATATCTCTAAGTCAAACATTTAATTGCCCAAAAATATAATTTACAATCTTCAGTTAAATGGCAGGAGAAGCTTTAATGAGGAAACAGTCTTTTACTTTGATACTTGCTTGGGTAACAAAAGACTAAACCTGTCACATTTCACTTCTTACTGAGGTAAACATAATACTTTAAACATTTAACTGGATTCAGTTTGGATTTTGAAAATCAAATGTGCAGTGTGCAGTTATTATAACCAAAAAGTGGTGTAGTCTGTTAATTCAGAGAAGAGAATATTTTCATATTTCTGCAATAAGCTGGTTTGTTATCATAGTTATCAATATCAGTTAATGATGTCTAGTTATGTAAAGCTTCCCCTGAGGAAAGACGATTTCTTTTAACATTTAAAATCTCCCCTAATTCACTTAAAGCCATCTGTGTGGAATCCTCCTGCAATTATATAATTGAAGAGTGCAGTTGTATTCATGTTGGAAAGAGAAAATTCAGGGTGTCACTGTTTTACCAGTGGTTTTAGTATACAATATGATAGTGGTAATTAACATTTTGTCTTCTTTCTATACATTATAGTGTGCAGAATCAGAATCCTGCATGATTTATATGCATTTGTAATGGTGCAGAATAATTTTAGATTGCATCGAAGCAAATCACTGAGCAACTAACATTTGGGGATAAGCTGCTTTTTGAGGGAAAGCTATTGTGTGATGTTTTGGTGGAATGTTGTTGCTGCACTACAGTCACTGTGTGTTGCAGTGCTGCCTACAGTTGAGTTTGTGCTTGTATGAATATTCACTGCAAATTCCACCTGATAGGATTATCTGGAAAATTTTAAGGCAACAGTTGGAAGATTGTTTCCTGAAGGCCTGTTGTTTGAAATTTAATATTGTGGACAATAATTAGAGTGTTTCTGCAAGTGATAGAAAACCGTTGCTATCCATTTGCAGACTAATGTGTTATCACACTGTACTATCCCAGTGGCATCTTGAAGTGTCTATGAAATAAAAAATTCATGAGGGTGATCAGCTTTCAGTCAGTAAATATAATCTGGCTTTTTGTTGCTGACTAATGCATCCATTTTTGAGCCATTAGAGGAAAGTAAATATCAAAAGAATAGCTCAGAAATAGAAAAAAATGGAGCTTCTGAAGCATGTTTACTTTGAGTTGTATTTATAGATTGGGATGCCAGCATTGATTCTATCCATTTAACATGGTAACATAATTTTGATAATCTTTGGAATGTTTGTATAAAACATTCCAACAAATCCCAGTGTAGTGCTGAGGAAGTGGTGCACTTGGTGACGTCAGTCAGATAAGATGTTGAACAATGGTGTTGTGTTCTATAGTCAAAAGGTGAGGTAGCAGGTTAGTGCTATTAAGAGAGAACATTTTAATATTCCTATAGTGAAGATCCATAAGCAACTTGCTAACCTTCATTGTTGAGGCTTGCATAAATAATGGTCTAAATTTCATGTCACAACTATCAGCATCACAGTTATTATGGAGTAAATCAAACACAAACTTCAGCATCCGTGCAGTACAGTGGAGAACCCAGGAATAGGATTTGATTTGATCTTCTCCAGAAGCTTAGCTACATAGGTATGTCATCGAATGACTGCATTAAATCAATTAGAAAATTGTGAAATTGCTTTGCTTACCCATTAAACAAGCAGAAAAAACTTAATTCAAATGTAAATAAATTTTTAATGGTGTCATATGTTTTAATTACTGTCAAACAATCTGAGTTCTGCAAGTGTGAACTCTGATTTCTTTAGAATTTAATTCTTGCAGGAATGTAAGAAACCAGGAGCAGGAATAGGCCATCTGGCCCCTTAAGCCTGCTCCACCATGCAATAAGATCATAGCTGATCTTTTTATGCACTCAGCTCCACTTACCTGCCCACTCACCATAAGTCTGGTGAAGAGGAAGAAGGAGGCTTATGTAAAGATGGAGACGTGAAGGCAGAGTTAGGGCACTGGAGAGTTATAAATTAGCCAGGAAGGAGCTAAAGAGAGAGAGTTAAGAAGAGCTAGAAGAGGACATGAGAAGACTTTGGTGGATAGGATCAAGGAAAATCCTAAAGTGTTCTACAGGTATGTCAAGAATAAAAGATTGGTTAGGGCAAGATTAGGGCCAGTCAGAGACAGCAGTGGGAAGTTGTGCGCGGAGCCTAAAGAGATAGGAGAGGCACTGAATGAGTATTTTTCGTCAGTATTCACGCAGGAAAAGGTCAGTGTAGTCGAGGAGAATACTGTGATACCAGGTAGTAGACTAGATGGGATTGAGGTACGTAAGGAGGAGGTGTTGGCAATTCTGAAGAGTGTGAAAATAGATAAGTCCCCTGGACCGGATGGATTTACCGTAGGATTCTCTGGGAGGCTAGGGAGGAGATTGCAGAGCCTTTGGCTTTGATCTTCATGTCGTCATTGGCTTCAGGTATAGTGCCGGAAGACTGGAGGATAGCAAATGTTGTCCCCTTGTTCAAGAAGGGGAGTAGAGACCATCCTGGGAATTATAGAACAGTGGGCCTTACTTCTGTTGTGGGCAAAGTTTTGGAAAGAATTATAAGGGATAGGATTTATAATCATCTAGAGGGAAATAAATTGATTAGGGATAGTCAACATGGTTTTGTGAAGGGTAGGTCGTGCCTCACAAACCTTATTGAGGTTTTTGAAAAGGTGACCAAAGAGGTGGATAAAGGTAAGGCAGTTGACGTGGTGTATATGGATTTTAGCAAAGCATTTGATAAGGCTCCCCATGGTAGGCTACTGCAGAAAATGCAGATGCATGGGATTGAGGGTGATTTAGCAGTTTGGATCAGGAATTGGCTAGCTGATAGAAGACAGAGGGTGATGGTTGATGGGAAATATTCAACCTGGAGTGCAGTTACAAGTGGTGTACCTCAAGGATCTGTTTTGGGGCCACTGCTGTTTGTCATTTTTATAAATGACCTAGATGAGGGTGTAGAAGGATGGATTGGTAAATTTGCTGGCGACACCAAAGTAGGAGGAGTTGTAGACAGTGAGGATGGATGTTACAGTTTGCAGAGGGACATAGATAAGCTGCAGAGCTGGGCCGAGAGGTGGCAGATGGAGTTTAATATGGAAAAGTGTGAGGTGATTCACTTTGGTAAGAATAACAGGAGTACAGAATATAGGGCTAATGGAAGCAGTCTTAGTAGTGTTGACGAGCAGAGAGATCTCAGTGTACATGTGCATAGCTCCCTGAAAGTTGGCACCCAGGTTGATAAGGTTGTTAAGAAGGTGTACGGTGTGTTAGCTTTTATTGGTAGAGGGATTGAATTTCAGAGCTGTGAGATCGTGTTACAATTGTACAAAACTCTGGTGCGGCCACACTTGGAGTATTGCGTACAGTTCTGGTCGCCGCATTATAAGAAAGATGTGGAGGCATTGGAAAGGGTGCAGAGGAGGTTTACCAGAATGTTGCCTGGTATGGTGGGAAGGTCTTATGAGGAAAGGCTGAGGGACTTGAGGTTATTTTCATTGGAGAGAAGAAGGTTACGAGGTGACCTGATTGAGGCATACAAGATGATCAGAGGATTGGATAGGATGGACAGTGAGAGCCTTTTACCTCGGATGGTGATGGCTGACACAAGGGGACATAGCTTTAAATTAAGGGGTGGTAATTATAGGACGGATGTCAGAGGTAGGTTCTTTACTCAGAGGGTAGTAAGGTCGTGGAATGCCCTGCCTGCAGTGGTTGTGGACTTGCCAACTTTAAGGGCATTCAAATGGTCAGTGGATAGGCATATGGATAACATTGGAATAGTTTAGGTTAGAGGGTCATTAGATTGGTTCCACTGGTCGGCGCAACATCGAGGGCCAAAGGGCCTGTACTGCGCTGTTATGTTCTATGTCTCAATTTCTTTACTGTTTAAAAATGTATCTATCTTTGCCTTAAAAACATTCAACGAGGTAGCTTCAACTGCTTCACTGGGCAGGGAATTCCACAGATTCACAACACTTTGTGTGAAGAAGTTCCTCCTCAACTCAGTCTTTAATCTGCTTCCTCTTATTTTGAGACCATGCCCCCTAGTTCTAGTTTCACCTGCCAGTGGAAACAACTTCCCTGCTTCTGTCTTATTTATTCTGTTCATAATCTTATGTTTCTATAAGATCTCCCCTCATTCTTCTGAATTCCAATGAGCATAGCCCCAGTTTACTCAGTCTCTCCTTAAGCCAACCCTCTCAACTCCGGAATCAACTTAGTGAATCTCCTCTGCACCCACTCCAGTGCCAGTATAACTTCCTTTGAAAATAAAACCCAACATTTTTGATTTTGATTCTCTTACCCCGTCAATCTCAACTCTTTTTCCCCTCCTGACTCCATGTGCATGATTTTTGTGTTGAATTATCAATACAATGCTGGTTTAGACTGTGCATCTCAGTAAGGATTGTTCAGTCTGGTTGAAGAGACATGTCGGATGTTATTTTCCATGCCCACAGATCCCTGGCTAAGTGTGCCCACGTTGGACTAGCTTTCTAATTACTGCAAGTTGCTGTGCAGAAGTCCACTTGATGCCTGTGGGTAGCTGTAAATGAATGAAACAGTGGTTCAGCTTGTTTGTTGCTGGCTGCAGATTCTAAGCTGTGACTTTGCAGGTCTGCCTGCCGAAAGTGTCTGGCTCATATCTTAGCAAGAGGTCAATGCCTTTAGGATAAGAATAGCAAAAATTGGCAAGCGAAACCCGTTGCTCTCCGCCCTTGTTCTTGCACCTATTAATTAGAGGTTTTAAAAATCTCAACACTTATCCATTGCAGCAACTGGAATACTGGCTGTACTAAATGTTTTAAAAAAAAGACAACTTGAGCTTGCTACCTTTGTTTCTATAGGAATGCAGGAATATTGGACTTGGGTGTAGGAGAAGGCCACTTGACCCTTTGACTAAGAGGACAGAGTCTGCAAAGGGAGATAAATTGAATGGGCAAAAATTTGGCAGATGAGAGTAAAATTTGGAAAAATGTGAATTTATCCCTTTTGGCAGGAAGAATAGAAAAACAGCATATTATTTAAACAGAGAGATAGCAGAGCACCAAGTTACAGTGCCATCTATGTGTTTTGGTACATGAATCACAAAAAGTCAGTTACAGCAAGTAATTAGGAAGACAAATAGAATATTGTTGTTTTCTGGAGGTGAAAATGGAATATGAAAGTAGGGATGTTTTGCTGTAGTTGTTTAGGGTATTGGTGAGACCACATCTAGAGTACAGTGCACAGTTTTAATCTTATTTGAAAAAAGACATAATTGCATTAGAATTAGTTCAGGGGGTGGGGTGGTGAAACCAGATGAAGAAAGGTGGGACAGGTTGGGCCATATCCATTGAGTTTAGAAGAATTAGAGGTGACCTTACATGCAAGACCCAGAGAGGACTTGACAGACAGACCCTGAGAGGATGTTCCCCCTTGTGGGAGAGACTAGAACTGGCAGGCACAGTGTTAAAAATAAAGAAGTGGACTTCCATTTCAGAGAGAGACAAGGAGAATTACTTTCCAAGGATCCCAAGTCTGTGGAACACTCTTTCCCAGAGAGTAGTGGAAACAGGGTTATTGAATATTTTAAGGCTGATAGATTCGTGCTTGATAAGGGAGTAGGAAAGAACGTGGCAGTGAAGTCACAGTCAGAAGAGCCATGATCTTACTGAATGGTGGAGCAGGCTTGAGTGGTTGAATGGCCCACTCCTGCTCTGAAGTTGTATGTTTGTCCACCCAAATTTGACCCAAAATTACAAACCTGCATTGGAAGCTAAATGAAGAGAATAGGGGTTTGCCGTCATTTCCATTGAGAAAACCTCTTTAAATAATCACTTATTTAGATTTATAAGTAGCAGTGACCAATTTGCGTATCTCTCTTTTGGAAATCAAACAAAATAGTTTCTGACTACATGAAACTGGTTAAACACTTGGTAAATACACTAGAATATGAAAAGTGATTTGAGCTGAACTGCATCATTTCATTCTTTCAGTATGCTTTGAGATCATTTGGAATGATAAAGCAGCTCACAATCATTTTTCAGGAGAATCTGGCTGAGGCATGCTGTGAATTGTGCATGATGCACATGCTCCTTACTGTATACCATCTCCCTCTTTAGCTGATAATGAACGTTTGGGGAAATATATCAAGACCATATCATGATAAGAGATGCTGATGCCTTCAAATTAAAGTGTTCCTGAAGCTACTGCAGAAGCATAGTCATTTTAACTGTTATTTCTGTGAGAAACATGATTTTTGCATATGATTGTGAATCTTATTTTGAGCTGGGCTAGTGTTAGGACATAAGAGGGGAGAAAAGATGGTGAAAAATCATCAGTCTCCTTTTGATGCGTTTGGTTCATTCCTCCTGACTGCTAATTCAGGACTGGTTGCTTTCATGTATCCTTGAGATTTCTCATTGGTAGTTTTGTAGAGATTTTTTAATTTGTATATCCATAGCTTATCTGTACCACCTTTGCTGCTACTCTTGAAGGCAAAGTGTCTCACACAATTGTGCAATATGGATTATCACGGATTCATAGTGATTTACTAGTTATAAAGGTATCAGTGTGTCCAGCTGAGATGTCATCAAATCTTCAGATCATCTGACTACATGAAACCAATTTTATTACTTTGCACCCCATTCGTTAATTGTGGAACGGAATGGTAATAGAGAGTCAAGGGCTGGGCATAAAGAAAATAGGCATAAAACTGCCTTTGCTGATTCAGAAGCTCACTAGTTAATTAGAGAGAAGAATTGGCGAATGTGGACTGGGGGAGCGCGTTGGAGGGAGGGTCTGTTGAGGAGCAGTGGAGGATCTTTAAGGAGATCTTTCTTGGTGCTCAGCGGAAATTTATTCCGATGGTCAAAAAGGACAGTAGGAGGAGAGGTAATAAGCCGTGGATAACGAAGGAGGTGAAGGAAAGTGTTAAACTAAAAGCGGAGGAATTTAGAGTAGCTAAGAGTAGTGGGCGAGAAGAGGATTGGGAGAGGTTTAAATGTCACCAAAGATTGACAAAGAAGTTGATAAAGAAGGGTAGGAGAAACTATGAAGCTGGGCTAGCGCTTAATATAAAAAAGGATAGCAAGAGTTTTTATAAATATATAAAAAGGAAGAGGCTGGCTAGGGTGAACGTTGGTCCTTTAGAGGATGAGAGGGGGGACTTAGTGGTAGGGGATGGGGATATGGCTAAGGTATTGAATAACTTTTTTGTTTTGGTCTTCACGGAGGAGGACGTGAATAATTTGCCGGGTGTTAGTGATGGAAAGGTGGTAGGACTGGAGGGTCTTAATGACATTACTGTTACTAGAGAGGCGGTGCTCGACAGACTGGAGGGACTGATTGTGGACAAGTCCCCAGGACCGGATGGAATGCATCCGAGGGTTCTGAAAGAAATGGCGGAGGTGATAGTGGATGCCTTGGTGGTTATTTTCCAGACGTCGCTGGATTCCGGGGAAGTGCCAGAAGATTGGAAAACGGCTAATGTTACGCCGTTGTTTAAGAAGGGTGCCAGGCAAAAGGCGGGGAATTATAGGCCGGTTAGTTTAACGTCTGTGGTAGGTAAAATGTTAGAATCCGTCATTAAGGAGGAAATTGCGAGACATCTTGAAGGGAATTGCTTGATAGAGCAGACGCAGCACGGTTTCATTAAAGGGAAGTCGTGTCTGACAAATTTACTGGAGTTCTATGAGGATGTGTCTAGGGCGGTGGATAGAGGAGAGCCGGTGGATGTGGTCTGTCTTGATTTTCAGAAGGCGTTTGACAAAGTACCTCACAAGAGGTTATTGCAGAAGGTCGAGGGACATGGAGTTGGGGGTAGGGTGTTAGCGTGGATAGAGGATTGGTTGTCAAATAGGAGGCAGAGAGTGGGGGTCAACGGGTGCTGTTCGGACTGGCAGATGGTGACTAGTGGGGTGCCCCGGGGTCGGTTCTGGGGCCTCAGCTTTTTACCATTTATATAGATGATCTGGAGGAGGGAACCGAGTGTAGGGTGTCGAAATTTGCGGATGACACCAAGATTGGGGGAATGGCAAATTGTGCGGAGGGTGTGGAGAGTCTGCAGAAGGATCTAGATAGGCTGGGCAAATGGGCCAGGAAATGGCAAATGGAATTTAATGTTGGCAAGTGTGAGGTGGTCCACTTTGGTAGGAATAATGGTAGGAAGGACTATTACTTACATGGCGAAAAACTGCAGCAGGCGACGGTGCAGAGGGACCTCGGGGTCCTTGTGCATGAGTCGCAAAAACCCAGCTTGCAGGTGCAGCAGGTGGTCAGGAAGGCGAATGGGATGCTGGCCTTCATAGCGAGGGGGATTGAATATAAAAGTAGGGAGGTCTTGCTGCAGCTGTATAGGGCATTGGTGAGGCCGCAGCTGGAGTACTGTGTGCAGTTTTGGGCGCCGCACCTGCGCAAAGATATTTTGGCCTTTGGAGGGAGTGCAGAGGAGGTTTACTAGGCTGATACTGGAGTTGAGGGGGTTGAGCTATGAGGAGAGGCTGAATAAACTAGGCTTGTACTCGTTGGAGTTTAGAAGAATGAGGGGAGATCTCATTGAGACGTATAAGATGATGAATGGGATGGATAGGATAGAGGTGGAGAGACTCTTCCTGCTCAAAAAAGACAGTAGGACTAGGGGGCACAACCTCAAGATAAAGGGGGGGCGGTTTAGAACGGAGTTGAGGAGGAACTTCTTCACTCAAAGGGTGGTGAATCTCTGGAATTCTCTGCCTGTTGAAGTGGTGGAGGCTGCCTTGCTAAATATTTTTAAGACGCGGGTTGATGGGTTTTTGATAAGAGAGGGGATTAAGGGTTATGGGGAGAGGGCGGGAAGGTGGAACTGAGCCACGACAGATCAGCCATGATCTTATTGAATGGCGGGGCAGGCTCGAAGGGCTAGATGGCCTACTCCTGCTCCTATTTCTTATGTTCTTATGTTCTTAATATTAGCTGGATGATAAGGAGACATAAGCAGTGAAAAAATGGAATATTTCTCCTTTCTGCACCCTGACCCCCACTACCCAAGCACCAAGAAAGCTTAAGCATGAGCTGAAATGTTACTGTATGAATCCAAAATAATTTGACCACCTACCAGTTGCATCAGCTCTGAAGATTCCCAACTGAAATACTAACCTATATCACTTTTCAAGTGCTTTGTTGATCTGTATCTTTTCCCATCATTCTCCATTTTTATGGCTGACCTCATTTCTGGTTGTGAGATTGATTTTATATGATATAATCTCTGGTTGAAATGTCGCAGGCTCAAGTACAGATCACAAGGGGAAGCCTTCTGGAAACTAGATTGCATCATCGTAACATCCATTTAATCCAGTTTCTGCCATTACCACCTTAAATAGAAAACCATTTCTGATATGAATTATTCTTTGTAGCCCTTTTAACTGCCTTTTACTTGACCAACCAAAAGACCAAAGATAACAGTTTTTATATCCCATTAGTTTTTTAGATCTCCCTCTCCCCTAAACTTCACAAGGGTCATGGGGAGTTGGGTTGTTACAGCAGTAAGAAGGCTACATGGACCGTCTTAGGCTAGACAACAGTGTGGGCTGTGCAACCGCCTTCACTGACGCTGAAGGACACTGGGCAGGAAGTAAGCCACAGCGTTGTCTCTTCCAGGGGAGAGTGCTACCTACTGAAACAAAATTCTTCCCCATAATTTTTACCACTGACTCGGGCCTGGAGTTTGCTTTTGACAGTTTGTCTATGTTCCCTTGTCCTACAATTATAATTTAACTTCACTAAATAGTTAACAAATCATCAGAAAAAAGACCAGGCATTTTAATTAGTGGAAATTGGTAGAAATTGATTTTAATTATCTCTAACAGTGGAAGATGGAATTCAATACCAGATCTTTAGGTACTGTTTTGAGAACTATTCTTTACACTGCAGCAATTATCAGTTTATTCTTGCTACATTTATTACACAGGAATTCCTGAGGTAATGCCATTGATCGAAGGTTGATTTGGGTGACGCACTAAAACGTTGTTTGACAAAAGCATATAACAGTTGCCTTCACAATGCCACCGCCATAGTCACTGGAGGCACAATAATAAGTGTATTTTCTTCGATTTTGTTTAAGTGAAGGGGTCAAGTAACTAGTGGCATCAGAGTTAAATCGGTAATTGTTGGTTGTTATTTACCTTGATTTTTGTGGGGTTCAGAATAAAAAAAGGGCCCTTTTCTGAATTGAAGTGAATGCTAGGGTCTGAATTTTTATTTGCCCCCTTTTATAGACTTTCTATCACCTGTAAAACTCAAAGTAGCTCATCATCAAGCTTGTTTCTGTTCCCACTGTCAGATTAGTTGGGTCTGTACTTAACCAGCTTTGGTTTATCACCTTTGTTGGACAATACTAGTTGGTCACGTGCATTCTTCATATAAAATGGGATTTGTGGTTAGGGGTCATTGGATCAGGGTATGCCAATGTGATTCACTTGTCATTTTAAAGGCTTTTTTTCCTTTATTGTTTAATTTTGCATCATTTACATTTGAACAACAAAAGCTGGAAATTTAGGAAGATTAGAGTTGGTTGGAGTAACGCCGTTTTTCTGCACAGGCAAATGATTTGGGTGATTCAGAAGTGAGGTGCCATACCACCAATGGCAGGAAGTATAGGTGCAACTTCTGTTATAAATGTGGACGTAGCCATTAAAAATGGAAACACTTAACCGGAAGGGTAAGTAGAAGTAAGATATTTTTAATGTTATTAGACAATCACTTGGCCTATTGGGGAATGAAGAGCACGTGGTGTTTTGATTGCAGTGTGCAATGGGACCCGAATCAGTTAAGAACTCTGAATAGTGGAAGCCTAAAAAGGCCAGTGGGGGAGGGCTGGGGGCCAACGTTGTTTTCGAGATGGGAAGAAAGAAAGCGGAGGAGGGTTAGAGGCTGAGTGAGGGAAGATAAAGTGTTGGAGATGGAAGAGAGGAAGGGAAGGTAAGAGGAGATAAATTTTTATTTTGGAGGAGTGGTGTGATATAGATAAGGTCGATCAGATTTGGAGGCCTTGTTGAGGGCTGGTGGAGGTGGTGTTTAATCTAAACACAAGCACATTTTGTGTTTAGATTAATATCGTTAAGAAATTAGTGAAAAATGCCCCTGGTGACACTGCTGCTTATGGAAGCTCTGACAGTGGTGCTTAGAACTCTGATCTTCTAATGCAGACTTGCTGAGCCATTGTTGCTAAAATGCACATGAGCCGTGGTAGACTTGTACAATTTTTCCTCTGCTCTTGGTATCTGTCTGTTATGTCTGGCTGTATTGGTTACATGAGCTTTTTTTTTTGCACGCCATTCATTGATGGCCACTGAGGATGATGAAAGCAGTTGTGTTACGGGGGACACTTTTGAGATTGGAGGTGAAGCATATTGTTGTGCAAGAGTACAGAGAGCTATCTTATACTCTTACTTTCTATTCTTGATGTAGGTGTATCTTAACTGCCAGTGAGTTGTAGGAATGCAAAATTCACAGCACGGCCCATTTCCCTTCCCAAAATAAACTGAAACTTAACCTAGTGGAGCCCGAATGTTGCTTGTAATTTATCGTGATGACACGTGAACCAGAAAGATTATTTTTGAGTAAACTTCTTGTGGTCCAATCTCAATAGATAGTAAAAGGAAACTTTGAGCTTAATTGGAAGTTTTCCAACTGCATTGAAATGTGTTTTCCAGATAGAATATTGAGAATCGCATTCATCTCTAATAGTGTTGCAATTCTTTGTTTAACAAAAAAGGAAGTTTAAATAAATGTCAAATTATGTCATGTAAAGAAATTGTACAACTGCAGAATTGTTGTATTATATAAGATTGCACACAAATTGAGACTTCTTTTTGCTGCTTCTGCATGCAAAACTACACTTGATAGGGAGAAGGGGGCTTATATTTCTCATAATCACTGGAAATGTAGTGTTTGCCTTCCACCCCTCTCTGGAGAGTAATGGATACAAATATTTTTCACAAATTTTAGGGAATTGCTTAACTGAGTGAGCACAGATCTCCCCTAGTTTTTTTTATTATTTTAAGCAAACTCTGAAATAGTTGGGAAAAAATGCATTTGCATTTTATGCCTTGGAATTCCTGTGCCTTTCCAGAATCGGTGATGTGAATTGGCAGTTGAGGCCATTGCAACTTCAGGACAGGACATGTCTGAGCAGTTGGGGAGGTTCAAAAAGCAGAAGCTGCACCACAGACTATTGAAGGAATTGAAATCTAAACTTTGTATCCAGACAACCACTCAAGTCCAGTTTGTGAGTCTGATTTTTGATTGTGATTCCTACCTGTGCACCAAGTCCACTTAGCTAAATAATTGCTGCCTCGAATGGCAATATTTTAAATTTATATAGTGGATAAAATGGTTACAATTTTAGTGGAGTAAATGAGTTGCTAGAGTTTTTAGCCATCTGTGCTTTCATGAACAAAAGAAGCTTTTTATTACAGTAGTTTTGTGGTGGTGCCATCTTCTGAGCCCTTTCACTGCTTGACGAAGCAAAGGCCATGGACAAGAACTAAATACTTGAATGCATGTGAGCGTGTTATAAGCTGCCTTTACTGGCTACAGGTTATAAAGGTTTTATATGATTGTAAAAGTTGAATATGTAGATAAGACATTCTGTTATCACAAAGGCAAGGCAGCAGCCATTGTGGTGTAAATGATGGTAGGAGAAATGCACTGTGTGTTTAGAAAGCAGCTGTTGGAAAATGTCTTTGTCATTGAATTCTTGTCATGGCACCTAAAGTGGTAAATCATTCATAACCAAAAACATTTGCATGCTGCTAATATGACACAAAAAAAAACAAACATACAAAAACATTGAAGAACATGTGCATATAATTATCCACGTGTATTGGACAACAATGCTTTGGCAAACGTTGCACCAAAAATTAACACAATAGTTTTAGGGTGATGAGTCACTTGGTTTATGTATCAGTGTGCTTTTGCTTGCCAATATAAAAAAAATTACATAAGTGTATGCAACTATCAATGTAAAAACTTTCAAAGGAAC
This sequence comes from Carcharhinus amblyrhynchos, assembly GCF_965287045.1. Lineage (NCBI taxonomy): Eukaryota > Metazoa > Chordata > Chondrichthyes > Carcharhiniformes > Carcharhinidae > Carcharhinus > Carcharhinus amblyrhynchos. Next base: position 56,176,082 of record NC_137331.1, read on the forward strand.
TGCATAACCCTGTATTTAATTTTTAACACTGACCAGTGCTTAATGCAGTGTTGTAAAAATTCGTAGCTTCTGCCTAAATGCAGACCTGTAAATATATTCATTGATGGAGAGAAACTGAATAATATTATTTAATCTACTTAAAATTCTTCAGTGCTAATTTTCTTGTTAAAACGATTTTAAGAGAGCAGCTCTGTGTACTTGAGAAAAATCAAGAGTTGTGAAGTAAATCTAGAACACCATTTAGTTGCCACATCTTGGCAAGGTTTATCTGCTTGATGCTGAATTTGCTTGCTTCTTTCTTATTTTCTTCCTCACTTATTAAAATTGCTTCCCTTAGTTTCGGCACCAATGAAGTTAATGAATTTTTTAAACCTTTCTCATGCTGATGAATATTGTAACATGTATTTTCATTTTATATGATTAATGGAGGGTGTAGTACTTGTATTAGTGCATATCTAGTATCTCATTGACACTGACTGATCTATTCCAAAGGCGATTGAATTGGTGCATTTTAGTTGGCGTTGATGGTGCAGTTGGCTTCGGCATTCCTGTACTGAGAAAGGGAGAAAAAAATCAGCCAGAATTCCTTCTCCCAATCACTGGTCAGTGACTTTTCTGGCAAAAATGTGCTCGGTGTTGAAATGAAGATATGGCTGAAAAGATTGTTCCTTCATCTTTTCGATGCCCGTGCACACTTTCTTGGAGTGTGTCGACAGATTGTTAGCTGGGGAGTTCATTTTGGTTGGGCAGACTCTATCTTCATCTTGGCACCTGGATAAGCATCATTTAAAAATAACTCGGAGCAGAAATCCTGATTGATATAGTACCATGTCTGGTTGAATTTTACTGTTGTTTAAGTGACGGGACTCAGAGGAAAGACAGAAGCGCAAGGAAGTCAGGAAAATCTGTTTCTACTTGTTACAGGATTTTTATTCTTCATTAAGTTACATTTTGGTGTTCAGCCTTAGAATAAACCAACGATTTGATGTAGTTTAGTTGCTGCAAGCTAAGTGAAGTAATTATGCTCCTAACCATGGATCTGCTTGAATTAAAGAATCATAGCTCCAAATCTGTCTTAAATGAAACTTGATCATAGTGATTCAGCATTTGATTAAAAAAATCATTCATGGGACATGGGTGTCGCTGGCTGGCCCCCATTTATTGCCCATCCCCAGTTTCCCTTGAAGGTGATGGTGAGCTGCTGCCTTGAAACGCTGCAGTCCATGTGCTGTGGGTTGACCCACAATGCCGTTAGGAAGGGAATTCCAGGATTTTGGCCCAGTGACAGTGAAGGAATGGTGATATATTTCCAAGTCAGGATGGTGAGTAGCTTGGAGGGGAACTTGCAGGTGGTGGTGTTCCCTTGTATCTGCTGCCCTTGTTCTTCTGGGTCTTTGGTGAATTGCTGCAATGTATCTGCAGAATTGATAGTTATCTAAGGGCCTGTTGGTGTCTAGTGATAGGTTGATGAATGCTTGGCATTGACTTATATAAGGCTGTCAGTTTGTTTTGCGAGCTGATTAGTGTCAGGGGGACTAGCTGGGGTAAATGCATGGGGTTGTGGGGATAGGGCGTGGGTGGGATTGTCGTTGGTGCAGGCTTGATGGGCTGAACGGCCTCCTTCTGCACTGTAGGATTCTGTAGATAAGGGCCAGAGAGGTATCATGCATACCAACAGAGGTGCCGTCAATGGGAATTTTCTCCCGTCACTGCAGTCGATCGTGTGTGTGGTGATTTAACTTGGGTGATGAGTAGAGAATGGAAGTACTTTTTATTAAGTGCTTTACTTGAATGTTACCATTGCATGAGATGCTGAGGTCCCCTTCACTGGTTCAAGTGGACATAACAGATCCCCAAAATAATTTTTTTGAACAGCTGAGAATGCCAGCCAGCGCCCACAAAACTGTTTAACTGGTCAACTATATTGTTTTTTGTTAGACTTTTCTGTGTAAATTAGAACAGAGAGCACTGGAATGTGTTTCACACACAATATTGATTGAGGTTGTGGAATGTGCTAAGAGTTTTAATGGTTAGACAGAGGCCAGGTATACATTTAAAAATATGTTAGCTGGATGGCTAAAAGAAAGCAGTATAAAGGAATATTGAAATATTCGTAGATTAGGCTTGTAGATTAGGACCACTGTTTCTAAGGAGGATGCAGAATATAACTTGGTTTGGGCCCATCAGTTTAAGTGCTGCAGTTCTGTGTCAAATTGCTCCTGTTCCCTATAAACAACAATAGCCACTCTACAAAAATATTCCATTGGCTGTTAAACACTTTGGTCGTTGTGAAAACTTGCATTTATGGAGAGCCTTGCACATACGTTTTTGCATTCTTCACAACCAACCACTGAGAATGCAGCCCTTGACCGAAGGACTCAGGCAACCATCTCACAAGGAGGAGGGTGTCCTTTCACACAGCATGTACTGAAGATGTTTCTGGGATACACTCGCATACTGAAATATCTGGGATGGAAGCCCTAGGTCGATATGTGTGATTTTCTTGGAGATGTTCTCCAATTGGAGCTGGCAGTTTGCGGTGTCGATGGTAGCCATGACGTGGAGATGCCGGTGTGTTTACCCCAGTTCAATGCCGGTATCTCCACATCATGGAAGCTCTACACAGGGATGAAATGCTGGAAGCTTTAAAGATTGAATCTATTTGGTTAGAGTAAAGGAATAGAAAAGGATTGACGGTATTTACGTAAGAGCCCATAGAGATATTGTGGAGCTTATAGAGGAGTAAATCTGGAGGCCAGAGAAAACGATACTGCAAAACTTCAATCACCTGACTATTGACTTTGTTTGTTTGGAGGGGGGTTGGGGTATTAGTTGAAACAGTTAAAGGAGAACCAAGCATTTTCCCTGAAGGACTTCCAAGACTAGAACTCCCTGGATGACACAAGAAGTAGCAATTAAATTAAATAGAAAAAGGGGTTTATGTTCAATATTAGGGACTGAATAGAATAGTAGTAAACCGGGCTGACACTGAAGAGTCAGGGTGGGAAGTTGAAAAATGATACAAGAAAGACAGAGACTATAAGAGTAAAGGGTGGTTGAAAGAAAATGGGTCCCAAAAATCCCTTCTAAAGTAAATGTACTAAACGTAAAAGGATAATTAAAGGAATGGCGGGACTGATCAGGGACTAAGAGAAGGAAAGTTTATGAAAGTAGCTGGCTAGAGCTACTGAAGGAATTGTTATGTGCAAATCATATTTGACTCATCTGATGTGTGTTTTTGATGAAGTAACAGTGAGTAAAATGAAGGTAAAGTAGATATTGTGTATATATGTGCCACTAAAAATAGATAAAATCTAACAAAGCAAACTCCAGAAGATAAAAGGACATTGGATTAAATGAATGATGTAACCTGGAATATGTAATTGGCTGAGGGATGGGAAACAGCAGTGGGGGGGTGGCCACAGAGATCAGTATTGCTTCTTTTAATATAAAAATGACTGGACTTGAGTTTAGGGATGGAATTTTTGAAGCATGCAGCTGACTAAAACTTGGCAACATCACAAACAAGTGAGGAGATTGGTTGTAGATATAAGGAGGACATAGGCGAAATGCACAGATGAATATGAAGTTATGCACTTGGGAGAAAATACATGGAGGTGGTATAATCTAAATCCCATGTTGAAGGTCGTGCAAGAACAAAGTGATTGAATCTCCTTGGAGGTGGCAGGGAAAGTTGAGGAGGCTGTTCAGAAAGTGGATAGGATAGGGATACTTTGCTTTATAAATAGGGGCATTGAGTACAAAAAGAAGGAAGTCTTTAAAAAAAAATTCTGGATAGGCCTCAGTTGGAGTATTGTGTACATTTCTGGGCACCACAATTTAGGAAGGATGTCAAGGCCTTGGAAAGGATTCACCAGGCAGTGCCAAGGATGAGAAAGTTTAGTTATGTGGAGAGATTGGAGATGCTAGGATTGCTCTCCTTAGAGCAGAAAAGTTAAGACCTCTGAGATTTTGATAAAGCAAGGAAGGAGAAACTGCTGCCACTGGCAAGTGGATCAGTAATTAGTGCTCATACGATTTAAATAAATCGTAAAACAAACAAATGTTTTCAGGGAGGATTGTTATTAACTGGAGTGCTTGACTTGAAAGGGTGGTGGAAACAGATTCCATAGGAGGTTTCAAAGACAATTTGGCATGTGACTTGAAGTTGACTAATTTGCAGGGTAAGGGGGAAAATGGTGGGACGTGGGTCAGAATTAGACAACTTTTTCAAAGAGCTGACATGGGCACGATAGGCTGAATGCCCTCCTGATACTTTAAAGGAGCAGGATTCTCGAGAGGAAATTATTGATTCAGAATTCGTCAGGACTGATGTATTAATTTGATGTGAGATAGGTAAGGGTGTGTGGACACAAAACATGAATGGGTTATGTTTTTTTAAGGAGAGACAAATACTAAAAGCAGACATTTCATAAACAAACTAAGTTAAATCCCTCATTATTTGGAGTTAGGGTATGTATTCTATTAAACAAATAATTATTCTGTAATGGGATATTTTACATTTTCATTCATCATAAGGATCCGTGCAAAAAGTACTTAATATAAGCATACTTAACTCACTACCCCTGTATCAACCTTTTTTAAAGATCTGCAGATTAAGAAGAAATGCATCAGTAGTATTTTTTTACAATCCCCGTAGACAACTTTTAAAAACAAATATGAATTTTCCCAGTGACTGATGCAAAGCAACTGCACAAGATATCGCATTTTAAGACTTTAACAATCTCAATTGGTATTATAACTGGATAGGAAGATTCTGGTATGAAATCCTGGCTCAAAAGGCCATAACGTTTTTACTATTTTTAGAAAACATGGAGGACACCTTATCAGTTTTAACAACAAGAAACAAAACATTTATTAAACATGAAAAGTTTGATTCTGGTACAGTACTCCTTTACTCAGCCCTTAGCTTTGCAAATGTATACAGTTTTAGTTTCACAACCAGGACGCACATGCTTGTTTCTGGGCAGATTTCCTAATGAGGCTACATGGATTTGGGCAGATTCTATAGGTCACATCCTTCTCCAAGCTGCTCCATTTTACCTTTAAAATAAATGAGTCAGTTTAAAATATAGCCATCTTAAAAAGTCTGGTTAAACTTGGAGGGAAGGAATGAACAAAAGGGAAGGTCGGTGATTGGGTAGAAGGTAGGAAAGATTAAATGTCAAGAGATGTCAATGCAAAGTGAAAATGGGTGGCAGTGGGACAAGGAGGTTCTGATCTGAAATTGTTGAACTTGATGCTGAGTCTGGAACGCTGTAGTTGTTCCTGGAGCTGATGTTGCATTTTATCGGAACAGTATAGGCAACTGAGGAAAAGAGGAGTTGGAGTGGGAATGGAGAAGAAAATTGAAATGACCCAACTAAAAGCTTGGAGTAATGTTTGGACTGAATGAAGATGTTCCATAAGGTGAACGTCCTTGTCTCCCTAATGTAGCGAGATCTTGTTGTGAACTGTGAACACAGAACATTAAGTTACAAGAAGTTAAATAAATTATTGCTTCATCTGGAAGGTGTTTGGGGTCTTGGGTGGTAAAAAGGGAGAGAGGAAAGAGCCAAAGTGCCACAGGAAGTGGAGGGAGTTTTGGGGGCAATTGAAGAGTGGACCAGGGAACGATCCCTTTTAAAATTTGAAAGTTGTGGGGACAGAGAGATGCGCTAGGTGTTGCCATTGTGCTGGGGATGGTGGAAATGATAGGACTTGCGTTGAATGTAAAGTCTGAGATGGTTTGCAAAGACAAAGAAAGCGTCATAGCCTGAGGTGACTGCTGGGGGTCTGAGAGAGTTGAGAGCAGAGTGCGTGGAATGGAATGAACATAGTTGTGATCCTTGTCAACCACAGTGGGTGGGGACGACTCAGTTGTAGGGAAAAAGAAGACATCAGAAACACTGGAATGGAAACTGGCATAGTCAAAATAGATGCGGTAGAGGCAAGGACTCTGGGAGAGTAAAACAGAGGACTACGAGAAGCAGGGTGTGTGGTGGTGTAGAAAGTAGTGAGCATATAGTGAAGATTGGAGATTGAATTGCAATCTCACTTACTGCAAGCAAGATTGACTAACAACCAATTGTTGCATTCATTTGATTGAAATGTATTTTAATTATCAGCAGTAGGTGAATATTTGGCTCTGTTACATCATTTCGGTTGGTAGATGTAAACTTACTTCTGCTCACATGGTAAAGTTGAAACATGAACTAGGGATGTAATTTCTTCCTGATTTTCAAATTGCAGTGTTACTGTAAGCCTTACTTGTGACTAATAAATTAACTAACTAAATTGACCAGGTTTCATCACTTTAATGAGACATAACTGACCTCTTTATTCACATAAATATGGCTTGCAGCTTTATTTGTAACCAGATCATTAATGCATTGCTGGGATGCAGGTGGGTCCTTTTAAAAAGTAAACACGTTTATACACGCTGTAACCTCTCCAGTCTGGAATAGTTGGGTCACTTCTGGATTTTGGAATTTTCTGGACTATAGAAGATGGTGGAATGCCTGACCTCAAATGTGTTAACCCAAAATCAGCAGAGATATGAATATTAACCTTAGTGTAAAACAGTGATCAAATACTACTAAGCAATAATAAAAATAGTTTTACTCATCCAAATATTGTACCTTTCGTACTTCCAATGCCAAAACACTCAAATTATTACCAATGACGTTGAGGGAATGAGGTCAATGATTGAGCTGGGTGGTGGGAAGAATGAGAACATGGCTGAGTACCTGGAGAATTGAAGAAAAGTATTGGAAGACACCAGTATGCTGATTAGTAAACCAAAGACCCAATTAATGGACTGTCGGTTTGAGCCTCGGAAAGAGGGTCAGAGTAAACGTGTGAAGATTTTGGGCGAAGACTTGGAGAAAGGGTAGTTTCAAGAGTCAATGTTGGCAGAAGACAAGCGTGGAAATTAAGCAATGAATTAACTCTGGTAGGTGTACTTGGAAGAAGTGCAGTGGAGTGTTGTGATAGAAAAGTATCACCTGAAACTGAAAAGAAGAATCTACAAGAGACTGAGATGGGCTTTCTTAAATAGTGTAAAAACTTGGGCAACATTAAGAAGACAGGAATAATGACTAGATACTAATGAGACGTGGATGCTTAGATGGATGTGTGGTGTAATGAGAAAAGACAATCCGGAATCAGCACGTCAGGGGGTTAGCGAAGGTTGTGGGAGACCGAAAAAAGCAACTGAGAAGAGATTGAAATGGTGTGATCATTTAGTGGAGGGAGAAAGAGGAAATATGATGATGGAGATGGGACTGCCAAGAAGAGGAAAGCCTGATGTTAGATGAAAAAATGTACTCGCAAAAGACTTGAACACACAATTGGAATAGGAATGGCTGACTGACAGGTAGAATTGTGGTGACCCCCAAATAAAATGGGAGAAGCCAAAGTGGCATAGTAGTTAGCACTGTTGCCTCTGAGCACCAGGGACCTGGGTTCAATTCCAGCTTTGGGTGATTGTGTGGAGTTTTCACGTTCTCTCCATATCTCTGTGGGTTTCCTCTGGATGCACTGGCTTCTTCCCAAAGATGTAGGTGGATTGGCCATGGTAAATGTGTGGGGTTACAGAGAGGGGGCCTGGGCAAGATACCTGTCAATGAGTTGGTGAAGACTTAATGGATTGAATGACTTCCTTCTGCATTCTATGCTTATATGAAATGATGCCAAAGGAATGCATCTTTGGTGAGGTGGCAGTAAATCCAACGACTCAGCTGTGTAGCTGATCTGGCAACTTATACGTAAAGGGACTTGGGATTTGCTCAGCAGAAGATGAAGTGGATGATATGGTTTTTGTGAACACATACGAAAAAAAATCCCTGCTCGATTTCCGAAACCATGCAGTTGTGCCAGTAGTCCCCTTTAAGGGACACTAATCTGGCTGCCTTGCAGTGAGAGTGGGGATAGTGTAGAATAGGCACCACTCGTTTTCAAAGTTGTACGTAATGGAACCCCGACTTATACAAATAAATGAAACCATTGCATGTTTCTGCTGACAGCCTTGGATCTATTTCCCAGCTCATTGCAGGTGGGAACAGAGCATTAAGTCCTTCACTTTGAATTTCATCTGAGTCCTGTTATGTTCCCACTTAAAAAAAAACAGGCAAAAGGACTAAAACTGCCTCCTTATGACAAAATAACCATGCATTTGTGAATTTACTGCATAGTTTTGTCACATTATGTGAAGTGTCAAACGCACTGATGTTGAGCTGTTAGCAGTGACATGCAAATTGCTGAACCCCAGGATGCAACCAGAATAGCTGTCCCCAAAGCATGCGGTTCCGAGTCAGAGTCCTGTTTGTGTAGTTGGGTCTTAACAAGATTACGTTCTTGTTTTTGAAACTTTCTGAAACGAAAAAGAATCTTTGGCTTGTGACTGATTAGGTTTCTAGGGAACAGCTTGAGAATACCTAGTTCTTCCAGAGTTGCACTTTGCCTATTCTACCAGACAAATCCCAAAAGAGTCTCACCCAAGTGTTTGTTGAGGGGAGGATTGCCATTTTCCTTTTAGCGTTACATCTTGAAAACTGAATAAAGTCACATATTGCTAGGAAGTTGCATTCTTTTATATAGACCCAAAGGCATAAACCTGTTGCAGCAAGTATTAAGAATTTTCTATACTCTTTCAAACTGCTGTTGGAGAATTATGATATGAATGTAATATCATGCCTTCCTGACTGTGCATGACTATCATGGCTCATGGAATCCATTTTGCTGCATTTCCAGGCCCTAAAGGAAATCTTTATTTTGGAGGTTACTGTTTTATTGATGTATAGAAAGGTGGGGCCAATTGGCCACAGGGAGGAGGCTATTGAGGATCCTTGTCACCAATCTTCCTTTTATTAGTCAGCAGGGAGACGCCACTGTCGTTACTCCCATTGTGCTCGTTTTCCTTTCCAATACTGCCATGGTCACCGTACTCTTGTGGTGTACCAGCATGCACTGCTTTCCCCAAGATGAGGGGCAAGAGGAGGGATATTGGGAAATGGAGTTCAGGGCGTTCAAGTTGAAGCCAGAATCTCATTGAGGAATTCTTCAAAAGGTTCTTTCTCACGAGCACTGATGGCCACCCTTGATGAGATCCTCCGCTGGGTGCTTGGGCCCAGACATTTTGACAGCCCAAAGAACACGTACATACTGTTGGTGTCCATTAATTGGATCTTTTGCACCCTTCCAACCCACCATCTTGTTCTTTAAAAGGTAGATTTGAAGATGCACTTTTGATATCTGACACCTGTAGGATGACTGTCTTTCAGTTTGCCACAGTTTGATAAAATTCATTATTACCTCCATTGTGCCAGCTCAACCTTTGACCTTGTGAGGAAAATCATATTTAAGTACCAGAATCTTGAACACGAGACTAAGGTCATGGTTTAGTAGGCAGCAGTGACCCTTACAAACCTATATGCTTTGAAGACTTGGATGACTTGGCTAATGTTACGCCGTTGTTTAAGAAGGGTGACAGGCAAAAGGCAGGGAATTGTAGGCCAGTTAGTTTAACATCTGTTGTAGGAAAAATGTTAGAATCCATGATCAAGGAGAAAATAGCGAGGCATCTTGAGGAGAATTGTTTGGTAGAGCAGACGCAGCACGGTTTCGTTAAGGGGAAGTCGTGTCTGACGAACTTACTGGAGTTCTAGGAGGATGTGTCTAGGGTGGTGGATAGAGGAGAGCCGGTGGATGTGGTCTGTCTTGATTTTCAGAAGGCGTTTGACAAGGTGCCTCACGAGGTTATTGCAGAAGGTCAGGGGGCATGGAGTTGGGGGTAGGGTGTTAGCGTGGATAGGGGATTGGCTGTCAAATAGGAGGCAGAGTGGGGGTCAATGGGTGCTATTCGGATTGGTGGTTGGTGACTAGTGGAGTGCCCCAGGGGTCGGTGCTGGGGCCTCAGCTATTCACCATTTATATAGATGATCTGGAGGAGGGAACCGAGTGTATGGTGTTGAAATTTGCTGATGACACCAAGATTGGTGGAACAGCAAATTGTGCGGAGGGTGTGGAGAGTCTGCAGAAGGATCTAGATAGGCTGGACGAATGGGCCAGGAACTGGCAAATGGAATTTAATGTTGGCAAATGTGAGGTTGTCCACTTTGGTAGGAAGGACTATTACTTACGTGGCGAAAAACTGCAGCAGGCGACGGTGCAGAGGGACCTCGGGGTCCTTGTGCATGAGTCACAAAAACCCAGCCTGCAGGTGCAGCAGGTGGTCAGGAAGGCGAATGGGATGCTGGCCTTCATAGCGAGGGGGATTGAATATAAAAGTAGGGAGGTCTTGCTGCAGCTGTACAGGGCGCTGGTGAGGCCGCAGCTGGAGTACTGTGTGCAGTTTTGGTCGCCGCACTTACGCAAGGATATTTTGGCCTTGGAGGGAGTGCAGAGGAGGTTTACTAGACTGATTCTGGAGTTGAGGGGGTTGAACTATGAGGAGAGGCTGAATAAACTAGGCTTGTACTCGTTAGAGTTTTGAAGAGTGAGGGGAGATCTCATTGAGACGTATAAGATGATGAATGGGATGGATAGGATAGAGGTGGAGAGGCTCTTCCCACTCAGAAAGGACAGTAGGACTAGGGCACAGCCTCAGGATAAAGGCGGGGGGCGGTTTAGAACGGAGTTGAGGAGGAACTTCTTCACTCAAAGGGTGGTGAATCTCTGGAATTCTCTGCCCGTTGAAGTGGTGGAGGCTGCCTCGCTAAATATTTTTAAGACTCGGGTTGATAGGTTTTTGATAGGCAAGGGGATTAAGGGTTATGGGGAGAGGGCGGGAATGTGGGACTGAGCCACGACAGATCAGCCATGATCTTATTGAATGGCGGGGCAGGCTCGAAGGGCTAGATGGCCTACTCCTGCTCCTATTTCTTATGTTCTTATGACAGGGAGATTTTATCAGCAATGTGCAGAGGTGGATTTTAAGCATTGGAGGGAGTACACAAACCTCCGAACAACTCATTACCTGACCCTCCAAAAGCCACTTGTCCTGCATGTGGCAGCGTCTGCAGATCACACGCTGGACTTATCAATTATTTGGATCCTATTGAACCAGAGTGGAAGTAGGTTATTCTTAACCCCAAGGGGCTGCCTAAGAAGGAGGAATGAAGTGAAATCTAACTGCTAGTTGTTGGAAAGAAATACTCCAGCTCCTATCAATGGTGGGAGGAGCAAAGGAGACTCTATTTCATCCCTACAAAGGTCATATTTTTTGGTGGTGGTTAGCTGTGTTCAAAATCCTAATAAGAAATCCACAAAGGTAGAGTTTGTTTGCCATTTATAGAGTACACATTCTCTGCTATTTGAAGTTGAAGTTCAGAGAACCTGTACAGCAGTCTGGAAGAAGTAAGGTTAAAAGATACATGATTGTTGCTTCTACAGGTATGCCAAAATTATATTTGTGCATTGCAAAATGCAAACATAAGGTATAATTAAACCAACCTTTCTTGCCATTTTACTTGCCTTCTGTTTGGTTTCATGGGTACGAACAGACGCCTGATGCTTCATTTAACTGGACCATGCTTCATTTATCGTTTAAATGTGAAAGCCTCAAGGTGAAGACTGTGTTTTCACCAGACAGACACACACATTTTATAAGAGAAATTAGTGGATAACAGTTTGGAACTGACACTTTTGCCTCAATGTGTATGTCTCAATGTGCCTGCCTTAATTACTGAGAATGGAGTCTTGGGATTTTCTAGCATACTACTTATTGAACAATATGCTTATTTAATTGACCCTGGAAGTAATTCCTTTTTAAATTTGATGCAACTTTGTCCCAATTACTTCATTTTCAAAAGAAATGCGTTGACAGAAATGCACAATGGAGCAGTTGCCTTCCAGTGGATACGTCGGTTTGTGTTCTTAAGCCACCGAGTTATGTTATTGATGTTAGTCATGCTGCTATGATTATTTAACAAGCTAAAGAAAGCAGTTTCCTACAGAAGAGGTGTAATATCAGTAAATAATTTGACACTGAGCTTTCTTTGTGCTATCTAAGTATTTGGCTAGATTTTGAATGCCTCAATTCTACCTCCATCCAGTTGTCATCTTTCTAGTTAGAAGATGCTCGTATCCTTGAGTCATACTCATCTGTAACTTCATCACAGCCTCTTCTCATGCGTTTTTCAGCTCAGCCTTATCCTACCTGAAGTGAGAATTTGAAAACCACACACACTGCTTTAGGTCAGAGCTGTGCAAGGAGCGGCCTGTGGGGCCAAAAGTGGCTTAGGATCTCCTTTTGATCTAGCCCTCAAAGTTCTGAGCAGTTCCTGTCTTCTGCACTGGTGTTAAAACCTGCCTTCAGTACTGGTCACCTAATTGAACTGTCAGTCAAAATCTGCCAACTAACTTCTTTAACTGTCTTGTAATCTTCACAGTTGAATTTGAAGTTAACTACCAGAAGTAAACCAGTGAACAGGCCTTAAGATAAAAAACAGCCATTTGATCCATCAAACCTACTCATTCAGTTTAAAAATCCTCAGCTTGTAGAGTAGAAAAACAGGGCCCCAACTTTTGGGAATCTCACATTTGTGGGTAATTCTATGTAACCCATTCGTTGTTGCATGTATCCCGTCCCCAGCTTCAACATTTTTGGGCATCTCCTATTGGAGGTAACTTTGAGAGCGTGTGCATGTATCATTTTCTTGGATTTTAGTAAAATAATTAACAAGATAACCCAAAAAAAGGTGGTAGATTGAATCAGCTGACAATGGGCAAAGTTTCAGTGTGGTTTCTGCCACTGACCTATCAAAACATTGCTGGAAAAGGCGCAGAAAACCATGGAAAAATGGCACAAGGACCATTTGAACCATGTTACTTAAAGTTTCTACAGCACTTCTGCCTGACTTCAGGCAAGCGAGCGGAAAAACATTTGTGGAGATTACCAATACCATGGCGAGCAATATAAACTAAGATTGAATTTCCTTTCTTGCGGAAGGACACAGTTCATCTTGAGTGTGCTTGTATCTTCATTATACATGCATAGAAAAGGCGAGGTAACAGCACCAAACACCTGATTTCACTGTGACTAGTGTTAGAGGCTTATAGGTCATCATCATAGTTGCAGTACCTTGCACAAGAATGCTCTTGTGGAAAGTGTGGTCCTCAAAGAGTTAACTCTTTTTTGAGCAGTTTCTCTGTCTTGTGGGTTGTGTTGTCACTAATTCTTTTACTTTTAAGATTTAAAATAGTGGTTTTGACTTTCGCTTTGACAACACATCCTTTCCTGTTTGGTGAGCACAGTGGCAGATGCAGCAATGTGAACAGCACCTTGAAATCAAAAAAAGTAGTGACAATAGCAGTGTAGTTTTATAGAATCATAGAAACCCTACACTGCAGAAGGAGGCCATTCGACCCATTGAGTCTGCACTGACACCAATCCCAATCCCACCCAGGCCCTAACCCCAAAACCCCACATATTTTCCCCACTAATCCCTCTAACATACACATCCCGGGACACAAAGGGATAATTTATAAGGGAAATATTTTGGGTCATAGGACATTTTCATAACATGAAAAGGAGCACTTTCATTATTCAGTATTTTTCTAAATTAAACATTTGATATTTTGAAGTTACTTTTCTCAAATATATCTGAAGGACATATCCATCAGGACAACAATCTGAATTTTAAAAAGATAGTCATTCATTTGGTGTGTATGCTACTTTCTATTTCTTTTTTCTCTTCCCCTGCCCTTATATTAACTTATTCTGTTGCGTTCTGTTCCTCTTCAGCACTATTGCCCTGTTACATTTTTATTTTGCACTTGTGTTTTATACTGTCCGTTTTATTGTTTTTTGCTATCGCTAATGTTTGCAAGCCGTTTGTGCTTAACACTTGGAAAGTTTCAGAGTAATATTCCAGTTCCAGTTATGGACAGTATCATTAATGGAGAGGCACAAGCAAACTAAAGGTAGTCCCTTAGAATTCCAGTCAGTCTGGCTTCTGCAAATCTAATACGTCAATAATAAATAAAAACAGAAAATGCTGGAAGTAATCGGGTCTGGCAGCATCTGTGGGGAAAAAAAAGGTAAAATTTCAAGTCCGATATTTCAACAGAATTTTCAATAAAAATAACAACACATGTCAACAAAGCCATTAAATTGTGAAGTGGGTACTAGGATTAATTTATTAAGGAATAGAGTTCCAAAGTGCAGAAATGATTAAATGCAGAGTATTTTGACAATTCTTACAAAAGGAGTATAGAAGGTTGAGAAAGTGCAAAAAGAATTTAAAGAATGCTACTGGAGAGAGATGATACAACTATCAAGAAACTTAAGACTAATGGGAAAGAGTTAGGAGTGGAACTGATTAACAGATTGTTCAGAAGGGCTACATGGCCTCCATCTGTGTTGCAGTAATCTATGAAAAACTGAATAGGATGGTTCTCTTTTCTCTAGAAAAGCAAATATCTCAGAAATGACCTGATAGAAGCCTTTTTGGTTCTGAGGGGATCTGATGGATGGGGTGTAAAGATGTTTCCACTTGTGGGGAAGTCCAAAACTAAGGCCCACAAGACAATCACTAATAAATTCAATAAAGATTTCAGGAAAAAAAAACTTCAGAAGAAAGAAATGCATTCTCAAAAAATTATGAGAATATGGAACTTGTTATCATATGGAATGGCTGAAATGCTTAGCTTAGATGCATTTTGAGGGGGACGTGTTGATGGGGTGGAATGCAATAAGTGGAGACTCATGTTAAGCATGAACACCAGCTAGACCTGTTGGACAATGGGACTCTTTCTGACCATAAAATTCTACGTAACATATGGGCTTGCTTAACTTCAGCATTTTGTACGAACTCATCAGCTATTGTAGCTATAGCCCACTGTTAGATCAGAAACCCCAAAGTATATTATCAAGTTAGATTAGACCCTAACTATTTGCTATTTCAACATTGTAAGGATAAGGTATTTCAGTGCAGGGTGATTCTATTGACACACTAGGAAGCATTTATCAAAATAAACTTTATTTAACAATACAGTTTAACTATAACAAGTATTTGAACAGTACTTAAACATGACAAGATACAATTCTTAACTGCTGATCTATCTGTCTTAGTTCCAATTCAAGTAATATTCCTCTTGCAAACTTAAAACCTGTCTTCAAAATCAGTTAGCAACACACAAGCTTGAACTCTTATACTTGTTAACAATCTTAGAGCTTTTTAAACACCTGTAGAAAGAGACAGAAAGACAACTGTTGCTTCATAGAATCATAAACTCCCTACAATGCAAAAGGAGGCTATTCAACCCATCAAGTCTGCACTGACTCTCTGACAGTGTATCTTATCGAGGCCCTATCCCTGTAACCCCACATATTATCCTGCTAATCTCCCTAGCCTACACATCTTGAGACATTAAGGAGCAATTTAGCATAACTAATCCACCTAACCTGTAAATCTTTGGACCGGGGGAGGAAACCTGAGCACCTGAAAGAAATCCAAGTAGTCACAGGGAGAATATATGAATTCTACACACAGTCAGCTAAGGCTGGAATTGAGACTGAGGCCTTGTCATTGTGAGGTAGCAGTGCTAACCATTGTCTCACTCTCACTTTGCCACCATGCTGTTTCTTTCAGGACCAGGCAGAAACCTGATTGCTTTAAAATAAAAGAGAAATTGTAGAGTTTCCCTGCAAGCTTAGCTGCTCCCATTTGCACATAACTCTTTTTTTTGTCAATGAACCTAATCAAAATACACTGAAACCTCAAGGGAAACCCAAGTGAATGAAAATGCTTCAACTCTGAATCACACTATTAGCCAAAATTAGTCGTAACCCTGCATTCTCAACCTGAAGCGCCCTGTTTTTCCAGACAATTGGCACCTTGTAAAACAGAGCTGATTTTCAAACAAACCCTGATTGAAAGATGATTGAAGTACATTTCTTAAAGGCACAGAAGCATCACGCCACAAAAAAACCTGTGCTGTTATCTTAAGTTTGTTATCGCATCAATTATGCAAGTTTTTCAAACTTTAGTTCCTTTTGGAAAGTCTACTTTGCTACGACTGTTAATTCAAGTAATGCTTGTGCCTACTTGTCACATAAACATATCAATCCTCCAACACTGCCACCTTTGGAATTTTGTGAAAGCATCTGAAAGGTCAACATAAAGTAGTTTTTGTAATGGAATGAGTTATTCCTGATGTGACTCGTATTGGCAACTGCTTAAACTGTTCTCCTAGGATATATTTCCTCAGCCACTATTACAGCTGGTCACCAAATTGATATATTGGTCAAAATCTGCAAACTAACTCCTATAACTGTCTTGTAATCTTCAGTTAAATTTGCAGTTAACTATCAGAATTAGTCCAATGGATAAGTCATAAAATCATAAGAAACAGGAGCAGGTGTAGGCCATTCTGTCCATTCAGCCTACTCTGCCATTCAGCAAGATCCTGGCTGGTCTGATTGTGGCCTAAACTCCAATTTCTTGCCTGCCTCCCATAATCCTTGATTCCTTTGCAGATCAAAAATCTGTTGGACTCAGCCTTGAATATATTCCATAACCCAGCTTCCAGTGCTGAATGTGGAGGAGAGGTTCAAAAACTAACATCTGAGAGAAGAAATTTCTCCTCGCCTCTGGCTTTAATGACGGACCAATTGTCTTTAAGCTCTGCCCCAATTCTAAATTTCCCTCCCATGAGGGGAAACACCCTCTTGGTGTCTACCCTATCAAGCCACCTCAGAATCTTAGGAGAAAAATCATGCCTCATTTTCCTAAGCTCCAGTGGATATAGGCCCCAACCTGTTCAAGCTTTCCTCAAAAGACCGGCCTTTGTCCCAGGAACCACTCCAATGAACCTTCTCTGAACTACCTCCAATCCAAGTAAGAAGGCCAGAACTGTACAAAGCAGTTTAGGTGTTGCCTCAAGGCCCTCTATTGTAGCCAGACTTCCTTACTTTTATATTCCATCCCTGTTGCAAAAAGGCCAACATTCCATTTGTCTTCAGAAATACTTCCATGTGCCTATTGCTAACTGTGATTCATGTGCAAGGGCATCTAAACACCACTGTGCTGCAGCCTCTCTTCAGTTAAGTAAAATTCTGCTTTTCTATTCTTCCTGCCAAAGTGGACAACCTTACATTTTTTCCCACATTACTCGCCATCTGCCAAATTTTTACCCACTTTCTTAACCTATCCCGTTGCAGACTCTGCATCCTCATCACAACTTGCTTTCCTACCTACCTCTAGTATATTCAGCAAACTTGGTTACAATATAGTTGGCTCCTTCGTCCACATCATTAATATAGATTGCTGTTCATCCAAATCATTGGTAAAGATCATACATCCCTGAGAATCACTTGAACTGTACCTTTCATTATATAGGGATTATATAACAGCCAACCAGACACCAATGTTCTGGGTTACACAGCTGGACAAATGTTGAGTTAGCTATTCTTTCAGATTGGATAGCATCAAGGCAAGTTAGTGGTGTGTTGATCAAGAGAACATCTTACTGTTTGATCATTGTATCTTCAGTGATTCCCTGAGAGGGAATTTGGGGCCTTGGTTTAACATCCCATCTAAAGTGAGCACCTTTAACAATGCAATAGTCCTTTACTAGTGTGTCAGCTGAGATTAAGTCTCAACTGCTGATGTCTTTGAGTTGGGGCTTTACACATGACCTTCTGGAGAAGATGAGAGTTACCACTGAAGGCAAGTACGTGTTTGGGTTTAACTAGAAACAAACCTTCCTTGGTCAAGTAGCAGGTCAACAACACTTGCTGACCAAGAACTCGTGTGGTGCAATGATCAGAACTGCCTTCACTTACTGTGTTCACCAATTGAAAATATTTTGTATTTGAGTTTGTACCACTGCTATTTTTTGACCATGTTCCTGTAAAGCAATTGAATTTATCTGACTAAAGGTAGTTTCCATTGGTCAGGATTGGTGTAAAGTTAGGCAGAGATTTCAGTTTTTGTGTCATGTGGTAAACTTTCTGCTTTTTTTCTTCCCTATAGTACTGATATTTCATATCATTTATGCATAAGCCTGAATTTTACATTCCACTTGAGGGGTCTTGAGAAGGTGAGAGAGCACGACATTGAGTGGGTTCGAGTTGCTCTGGACCTAATTTTATGCAGGGGCAGGTAGAGTTTCAGATGGGAAACCCGTCCATGCCCCATTAAGTGGTCACTTGAGGGCCTTTTCCTGCCCAGCATCCATTTTTGGCTGGTGGATGTCAGAAAGCTCAGGATATGAAATAGTCTCGGAGACCTTGCAGCAGTGCCTCCTTTGGCCACTACAGTGCTGTGCCTGGATAGGTTGAAGAGCTGTCGGCTGCCAGTTGTCTTAGGATGGAACTTCTTTCCAAGTGAGGACAGTAGTCCTGCCTGCTGCCCATTAACATTCAGTATAAAATGACAGTGACTGTCAGAATCAGTGGAATGCATCCTCACTGACTCTCCAAATGGTACGGTTCAAGCCTCACCATCTGAAAAGTTCAGGCCATAATGTGTTTTCCTCCATGCTATAATTGTGCTAACATTGTTATATCATACTGAAGGATTATCATGAGTTAGTTGCATGCTGTATAATATGTTATGCAAATTTGGCTGAACTATATTATGCTTATGACATGAAGTTTCGATATGCTTAACTATTAACACTAATATCAGTTTTTCAATGTGAAATTTCAAATGAATTAACAAGTTTGGAACTTAAGCGTAAGTCGAATTATCCCAGACAGATGAGCATAGAAACTTGTACAGAACCTACCAGGTATTAAAATTGAGAGAGTTCAGTGCTTTTTCATAGTGTTAATTGAAACATCTCTTTTAACTTCACTAGCTGCTTATATGTCCACAAGATGAGTGGAATGGGTGAAAATTCCTCTGACCCAGCCAGAATAGACTCAAGAAAACGCAAAGAATCACCATGTGACCATCCACGACCGAGGTAAGATTTACAGTTAGTGGAATTTAATTAATTCTGAATTACGTTCAGTGTTTTAATTCCTTACAGAGAAGGGACGTCCCATTAGGATATCAAGTTCAACCACTTTTCTTTAG
The DNA here is from genome assembly GCF_965287045.1 of Carcharhinus amblyrhynchos. Lineage (NCBI taxonomy): Eukaryota > Metazoa > Chordata > Chondrichthyes > Carcharhiniformes > Carcharhinidae > Carcharhinus > Carcharhinus amblyrhynchos. The sequence continues at coordinate 56,195,113 of NC_137331.1, forward strand.
CCGTATTTTATTGTTGTTTACAGTAAATGTATAGTTTTCTGCCATGTTAGCTTCTCCTGAAATGCTTTGCTTTGCTAAATAAATCGAGAATCCGATCTGAGGTCCAGAACTGAATGTTTTAGTGCATGATGGCACCCCAATTTACTCTTTGTCATCCCATTTACATCCTGTAGTCTCATTCTGTCCTCAGCCCATGTCCACGTACACATTTCCCTAGCAATGATAACTGTGTTGATCAGGTACCTCCGTTAAATTTTTGTTCTCTTTCCCTTCTCTAGTGCCTCCTCATTCTTGAACCCAGGCCTGTTGAAGCCAAATATAGCCCTTGCTGAAACTAGCTAATTTAAAAGCTTGAGATCTTTCAGTTATGTTTGGCTCAGTTTCTTAACCAGCAGTATAATTATAATGCCCTTTTTTAAATAGTAAAAGTGCTTTAATAATAGTGGCATTTTTGCAGAAAGAGTGGGTAAGTGTATGTGAAGACAGAAAGTGAACACAATAACCTGGATTTAATGGTCAATGGCGAAACACAGACACTCAGTTGATAAAGAATGGTAGGAGAAACTATGAAGCTGGGCTAGCGCTTAATATAAAAAAGGATAGCAAGAGTTTTTATAAATATATAAAAAGGAAGAGGCTGGCTAGGGTGAACGTTGGACCCTTAGAGGATGAGAGGGGGGACTTAGTGGTAGGGGATGGGGAAACGGCTGAGGTCTTGAATAACTTTTTTGTTTCGGTCTTCACGGAGGAAGACGTGAATAATTTGCCGGGTGTTAGCGATGGAAAGGTGGTAGGACTGGAGGGTCTCAATGACATTATTGTTACTAGAGAGGTGGTGCTCAACAGACTGGAGGGACTGATCGTGGACAAGTCCCCAGGACCGGATGGAATGCATCCAAGGGTTCTGAAAGAAATGGCGGAGGTGATAGTGGATGCCTTGGTGGTTATTTTCCAGACATCGTTGGATTCCGGGGAAGCGCCGGAAGATTGGAAAGCGGCTAATGTTACGCCATTGTTTAAGAAGGGTGGCAGGCAAAAGGCAGGGAATTATAGGCCGGTTAGTTTAACGTCTGTTGTAGGTAAAATGTTAGAATCGGTCATCAAGGAGGAAATAGCGAGGCATCTTGAGGGAAATTGCTTGATAGAGCAGACGCAGCACGGTTTCGTTAAGAGGAAGTCGTGTCTGACAAATTTATTGGAGTTCTATGAGGATGTGTCTAAGGCGGTGGGTAGAGGAGAGCCAGTGGATGTGGTTTTTCTTGATTTTCAGAAGGCGTTTGACAAGGTACCTCACAAGAGGTTATTGCAGAAGGTAAGGGGGCATGGAGTTGGGGGTAGGGTGTTAGCGTGGATAGAGGATTGGTTGTCAAATAGGAGGCAGAGAGTGGGGGTTAATGGGTGCTATTCGGATTGGCGCTTGGAGTGCCCCAGGGGTCGGTGCTGGGGCCTCAGCTATTTACCATTTATATAGATGATCTGGAGGAGGGGGCTGAGTGTAAGGTGTCGAAATTTGCTGATGACACCAAGATAGGGGGAACAGCAAATTGCGCGGAGGGTGTGGAGAGTCTGCAGAAGGATCTAGATAGGCTGGGCGAATGGGCCAGGAAATGGCAAATGGAATTTCATGTTGGCAAGTGTGAGGTGGTCCACTTTGGTAGGAATAATGGTAGGAAGGACTATTACTTATGTGGCGAAAAACTGCAGCCGGTGACGGTGCAGAGGGACCTCGGGGTCCTTGTGCATGAGTCGCAAAAACCCAGCCTGCAGGTGCAGCAGGTGGTCAGGAAGGTGAATGGGATGCTGGCCTTCATAGCGAGGGGGATTGAATATAAAAGTAGGGAGGTCTTGCTGCGGCTGTATAGGGCATTGGTGAGGCAGCAGCTGGAGTACTGTGTGCAGTTTTGGTCGCCGTACTTACGCAAGGATATTTTGGCCTTAGAGGGAGTGCAGAGGAGGTTTTGGAGGCTGCCTCGCTAAATATTTTTAAGACGCGGGTTGATGGGTTTTTGATAAGCGAGGGGATTAAGGGTTATGGGGAGAGGGTGGGAATGTGGAACTGAGCCACGACAGATCAGCCATGATCTTATTGAATGGCGGGGCAGGCTCGAAGGGCTGGATGGCCTACTCCTGCTCCTATTTCTTATGTTCTTATGTTCATCACTGACCCCACAGAAAGCTGCCCACAAAAGAGGACTCCATGGCAGGAAGTTCCCTTTTCCTGACACCATTTTAAACCTGGAGCCAAATCGAGGGATTGTTTTGACATCCAGCAGCTATCAGCAAGCTGGAAGTCAACCCATCAAATTAAAATATCCACACATGAAAAACCAGGAAGTTAAAAGCACTCCAGATCTTTTAATTTAACTTTTCAGATTGTGAATTAAATGTTATGATATAAATGAAATAAAGATAAAAACAACCTGCTTTTAAAAATGTGTAGATTTTTAAAATATTGCAGAGCAATTTAACATTCCATAAATATAAAATTAGCTTTTTGGGAGACAGTAAGGGTAACAAACAATTATTATGAAGTTAGTTGTTTATTTAAAAATCCAGTTGCACCTCATTTAACAAGGCGAAACTTTTTCCAGGGTTTTGAGTCTAAAATTACATCAAACATAAATAGGACGTTGGTTAGACTAGAGCACTGTTCATATTCTTGTGACAGAGGGAAACTGGAGAAAATGCAAACAACATTTACACAAACAGTATCAGAATAGAGATAATGTTGGAAAGACTGAATCATCCCTAGAAATGTAAAGGCTCGAGAGATGACTTAGTAGAGACTTTTAAAACTATGAAGGGATTCATAGGGGAAGCCTAGAGAAAATTCTTCTACTTGGGGATGAGTCCAAAATCAAGGTTCATAAATATAAGGTGAAGATTAACAAATTCATAGAACCCTACAGTGCAGAAACAGGCCTTTCGGCCAATCGAGTCTCCTCCGACCACAGTCCCACCCAGGCCCTACCCGCTATATCCCTACACGTTTACCCACTAATCCCTCTAACCTACACATCGCAGGACACTAAGGGGCAATTTTAGCATGGCCAATCAACCTAACCCGCACATCTTTGGACTGTGGGAGGAAACCGGAGCACCTGGAGGAAACCCACACAGACACAAGGAGAATGTGCAAACTCCACACAGACAGTGACCTGAGCTGGGAATCGAACCCAGATCCCTGGAGCTGTGAAGCAGCAGTGCTAACCACTGTGCTACCGTGTTGAATGCAAAAGGAATTCGGGAAAAAACATCTTTATCAGAGTTATAGAAGTGTGGAACTTGTTACCAGATGAAGTGATTGAGGCGAATATGGTATAAATGTATATAATGGGAGGCCAGCTAAATGTGAGGGGGAAAAGGGAGAGAAGGATATGCTGTGATGCAGTGAGATGAGGATGTTTGTGTGGAGCATAAGACCTATTGAGCTAGATAATCAGTTTCTGTCTTGTCAAATTCTAATTCTGTGATTCAGGAATTGTGCTTGAGGATTAAAAAAAGAATTGCAAATGCCACTCAGTTATTTAAGACAGGAGTGAGTGACAAAGCAGGAAAATCCTGATCTGTCAGTTTGACGTTGTAATGTCAGTTGTGGGGACATTACTGGGATGTATTAAGAACATAAGAACATAAGAAATAGGAGCAGGAGTAGGCCATCTGGCCCTTCGAGCCTGCCCCGCCATTCAATAAGATCATGGCTGATCTGTCGTGGCTCAGTTCCACTTTCCCGCCCTCTCCCCATAACCCTTAATCCCCTCTCTTATCAAAAACCCATCAACCCGCTTCTTAAAAATATTTAGCGAGGCAGCCTCCACCACTTCAACGGGCAGAGAATTCCAGAGATTCACCACCCTTTGAGTGAAGAAGTTCCTCCTCAACTCCGTTCTGAACCGCCCTATCTTAGACTTGAGTAATTAAGCCTTTATTAACAAATAGTCAGCATAGATTTGCGAAGGGTAGGCCCATGTTTCACTAATCTGTTGGAATTTTTTGGTGAAGTCACTAAGAAAATTCAAACCTGAATACGTATGAATATTGCTTATATGGATGTCCAGAAGACACTTGAAATGGTTCTGCTCTAGGATATTAACAAGCATGAGAACATATGTGGAATTTGAGGAAACCACGAAACATTGGTTGATGTTTGGTTGGAAAGTAGGAATCAGGGAGTGGGACTGAAGGTAATCCATTTTAGATTCAAAGAATAAAGAACAAAGAAAATTACAGCCCGGGAACAGGCCCTTCGGCCCTCCAAGCCTGCACTGACCATGCTGCCGACTTAATCACTGGTAGGATAGGTGGTTTTAATTATATCCCTCTCTTCCGACCTCATTCTCATACTTGTCAAGACGCTCTTTAAAAGTCAGTACCGTATCCGCTTCCACTACCTCCCCCGGCAACGAGTTCCAGGCACCCACTACTCTCTAAGAAAAAAACCTGCCTCGTACATCTCTTTTAAACTTTGCCCCTTGCACCTTAAACCTATGCCCCCTAGTAATTGACTCTTCCACTCTGGGGGAAAAAGCTTCTGACTATCCACTCTGTCCATGCCTCTCAATCTTGTCGACTTCTATCAAGTCTCCCCTCAACCTCCGTTGTTCCAATGAGAGCAAACCAAGTTTCTCCAACGTCTCCTCATAGCTAATACCCTCCATACCAGGCAACATCCTGGTAAATCTTTTCTGTACCCTCTCCAAAGCCTCCACCTCCTTCTGGTAGTGTGGCGACCGGAATTGAACACAATATTCCAAGTGCAGCTTTATTACGGTTCTATAAAGCTGCAACATGACTTGCCAATTTTTAAACTCAATACCCCGGCCGATGAAGGCAAGCATGCCACATGCCTTCTTAACTACCTTTTCCACTTGCACTGCCATTTTCAGTGACCTGTGTACCTGCACACCCAGATCCCTTTGCCTATCAATGCTCCTAAGGGTTCTGCCATTTACTGTATATTTCCTATCTGTATTAGGCTTTCCAAAATGCATCACCTCACATTTGTCTGGATTAAACTCCATCTGCCATCTCTCTATCCAAGTCTCCAACTGATCGATATCTTGCTGTATCCTCTGATGGTCCTCATCGCTATCTGCAAATCCACCAACCTTTGTGTCGTCCACAAACTTGCTAATCAGTCCAGTTACATTTTCCTGCAAATCATATATATATATATTACAAACAGCAAAGGTCCCAGCACTGATCCCTGAGGAACACCACTTGTCAGAGCCCTCCATTCAGAAATGCATCCTTCCACTACTACCCTCTGTCGTCTTTGAGCCAGTTTTGTATCCACCGTGCCAGCTCACCTCTGCATGCAGCTTCACCTTCTGCACCAGCCTACCATGAGGGACTTTGTCAAAGGCCTTATTAAAGTCCATGTAGGCAACAGCCACTGCTCTACCCTCATCACTCATCTTTGTCACTTCCTTGAAAACTCAATCAAGTTTGTGACACACGACCTCCCCTTCACAAAACCATGTTGCCTCTCACTAATGCATCCACTTATTTCCAAGTGGGAATAAATCCTGTCTCAAAGAATCTTCTCCAATAATTTCCCTACCACTGATGTAAGGCTCACCAGCTTGGAATTACCTGGATTATTCTTGCTACCCTTCTTAAACAAAGGAACAACATTGGCTACAGGGGAGGTCCCAGAGAACTGGAGAATAGCCAATGTAGTCAGTGAGGATGCAAAGATTTCTCTCAAGGCCCCAGCAATTTCCTCCTTTGCCTCTCTCAGCATTCTGGGGTATATCCCATCAGGCCCTGGAGTCTTATCTACCTTAATGTTTCTCAAGAGCTCCACTACCACTACCTTTTTGAACTCAACATGACTCGAACTATCCTTTCCCAGACTCATCATCCACCAAGTCCTTCTCTTGTGAATACTGACGCAAAGTACTCATTTGATATCCTCGCCCATTTCCTCTGGCTCCACAGATTCCCTCCCTTGTTCTTGAGTGGGCCAACCCTCTCCCTGGCTATCCTTTTGCTCTTTATATATGTGTAAAAAGCCTTGGGATTTTCCTTAATCCTGTTGGCCAGTGCTTTTTCATGACTCTTTTAGTTCTTATTCTATGCTTAAGTTTCTTTCTATTTTTCTTGTATTCATAAGAACGTAAGAAATAGGAGCAGGAGTAGGCCATCTAGCCCTTCGAGCCTGCCCCGCCATTCAATAAGATCATGGCTGATCTGTCGTGGCTCAGTTCCACATTCCCGTTCTCTCCCCATAACCCTTAATCCCCTCGCTTATCAAAAACCCATCAACCCGCGTCTTAAAAATATTTAGCGAGGCAGCCTCCACCACCTCAACAGGCAGAGAATTCCAGAGATTCACCACCCTTTGAGTGAAGAAGTTCCTCCTCAACTCCGTTCTAAACCGCCCCCCCTTTATCTTGAGGCTGTGCCCCCTAGTCCTACTGTCCTTTCTGAGCGGGAAGAGTCTCTCCACCTCTATCCTATCCATCCCATTCATCATCTTATATGTCTCATTGAGACCTCCCCTCATTCTTCTAAACTCTAACGAGTACAAGCCTAGTTTATTCAGCCTCTCCTCATAGCTCAACCCCCTCAACTCCGGCATTAGCCTAGTAAACCTCCTCTGCACTCCCTCCATTGCCAAAATATCCTTGCGTAAGTACGGCGACCAAAACTGCACACAGTACTCCAGCTGCGGCCTCACCAATGCCCTATACAGCCGCAGCAAGACCTCCCTACTTTTATATTCAAACCCCCTCACTATGAAGGCCAACATCCCATTTGCCTTCCTGACCACCTGCAAGCTGGGTTTTTGCGACTCATGCACAAGGACCCCGAAGTCCCTCTGCACCGTCGCCTGCTGCAGTTTTCATACTTGCTTTCATACTTATTCCATACTTGCTTCGTGTGTTCTCAGCCTCTTAGCCTTGACAGATGCTTCCTTTTTCTCTTTGACTAGGCTCACGATATCTCATTATCCAAGGTTCCCAAAACTTGCCATACTTATCCTTCATTCTTACAGGAATGTGCTGGTCGTGAATCCCTATCAACTTACACTTGAAAGCATCCCATATGCTAGATGATTTGCCCTCAGAAATCTGCCCCCAATCTACATTCTTCAGTTACTGCCTAACATTGTTGTAATTAGCCTTCCCCCAAGTTAGCACCTTAACCTGAGGGTTACGCTTATCTTTATCCATCAGCACCTTAAAGCTTACTGCGGGCACTGTTCCCGAACTGCTCCTCTACTGAAACGTTGACCACCTGGCAGGGCTCATTCCCCAGTACCAGGTCCAGTATGGCCCATTCCCTAGTTGGACTATCTACATACTGTTTCAAGAAGCTCTCCTGGATGTTTCTTACAAACTCTGCCCCATCCACACCCCTAGCACTAAGTGAGTCACAGTCAATATTATGGGAAATTAAAATCCCCAACACAACAACCCTGTCACTTTTACACCTTGCCGAAATCTGCCTACATATCTGTTCCTCAATCTCCTGCTGGCAGTTGGGTGGCCTATAGTAAACCCCCAACATTGTGACTACACCTTTCCTATTCCTGAGTTCTACCCATATTGCCTCGCTGTATGAGCCCTCCAAGGCCCTCCCAGCGTAAGCTGAGATATTCTCCTTAACCTGTAGTTAACCTCCCCCACCCCTTTTACATTCCCCTCTATTCTGCCTGAATCATCTGTATCCTGGAATGTTAAGCTGCCAATCCTGTCCTTCCCTTAACCAAGTCTCTGTAATGGCAACAACATCATAGTTTCTAGTACTAATCCAAGCTCTAAGTTCATCTGCCTCACCTGTTACATTTCCCACATTGAAACAAATGCACTTCAGTCCACCAGTCCCTCTCTCTGATCAGCAATCCCACCTTGCCTGCTGTTTCTCTGAATCTTACTGGCCCTACTCTCTGGTTCCCCTTCAACTAATTCACCACTGTGCTGCCCCAATGCTATATATGAACCTTCTGAAGACCAACGTTTAAAAAAATGTTGAACTGGTGGGGGGTATTATGGCACAATGGTACTGTCCCTACCTCGGGGTTCAAATCATTTTTCAGGACTTGGTAGCCAAGCTAGTTTAAATCCTCCCGTGTGACACCAGCAAACCTTCTGGCCAGAATATTTGTGCCCCTCCAGTTTAGATGCAACCCATCCTTCTTGTACAGGTCCCATATGTTCTGGAAGAGACCCAAGAAAGGCACATCTGAGTAATCTGAATGGTAAGATATTGGAAACCATGGAGAGATGCATAAATCTCTGAAAGCTAATGCACGTGTAACAGGGATAATCAGAATGACTGTGGCCCTTTCTCAGTAGGGCTGGGATACAAAGTTTATGTTTCAGTTGCACAGAGCTTTTGTCCAACTCCTTGAGTATTGCCTTCAGTTCTGTGCGCTGCACTTCAGGAAGCACATATTGGCACTGCAATCCAGATTCAGCAGAAGAGTAGAACATAGAACATTACAGCACAGTACAGACCCTTCAGCCCTCGATGTTGCGCTGACCAGTGGAACCAATCTAATGACCCTCTAACCTAAACTATTCCAATGTTATCCATATGCCTATCCACTGACGATTTGAATGCCCTTAAAGTTGGCGAGTCCACAACTGCTGCAGACAGGGCATTCCACACCCTCACTACCCTCTGAGTAAAGAACCTACCTCTGACATCCGTCCTATAATTACCACCCCTTAATTTAAAGCTATGTCCCCTCATGTTAGCCATCACCATCCGAAGAAAAAGGCTCTCACTATCCACCCTATCTAACCCTCTGATCATCCTGTATGCCTCAATTAGGTCACCTCTCAACCTTCTTTCTAACGAAAACAACCTCAAGTCCCTCAGCCTTTCCTCATAAGACCTTCCCACTATACCAGGCAATATCCTGGTAAACCTCCTCTGCACTCTTTCCGATGCCTCCACATCCTTCTTATAATGTGGCGACCAGAACTGTACGCAATACTCCAAGTGCGGCTGCACCAGAGTTTTGTACAGTTGCAACATGACCTCACGGCTCCGAAATTCAATCCCTCTACCAATAAAAGCTATACACCGTACACCTTCTTAACAACCTTATCAGGGATCTATGCACATGTACACCGAGATCTCTCTGCTCGTAAGGGAGCTAAACTTGGGTTGTACTCCCTCAAGTTAAAAGGTGTTTAAAATTGCTCAGTAAAGTCAACAGAGAAGTTAGTTGGTGGGGAAATCAACAGCAATCGGACTCTATCTCCAAATTAGCATTGGGCCATTCTGGAAAGAATAGGAAAGCACTCTTGCACACAGCTCAGTGGAACAAGGATATTCTCTTCCATGTAAGGTGGTGGACATTGTGTCAGTTCAAATTTTCAAGACTGTGATCAATGGCATTTTATCAGGGAAGACCATCAAGGAATATGAATGTCAACTCAATATCAGACATGACCAAATTGTGAATGGCAGAATAGGCTCGAGTCAGTCTGAACTACACCTTGCTCTATAATAATTTGGTGACTAGTTAGTTAACCTACTTTTCTTAGATGTTGCTGGTTTTGTTTGTCCCATAGAGCAATGTCTGCTTCTTCGGACTGTTTAAAAAAAAATTATGACTATTCTGCTGTTCTGAAAATGGTTTAATTAATTGGGGGAAACAGAATACATCAATTTTATTCCTACTTGTTACTTTAAATTGGGTAAAATGTTAGTCTGCTCTGAGAATGTGTAGTTATCCCTTTGACAAAATCTTCTGCATTTTTTGGTTGCATTGCATGAAGGTCATCGATTTAACTGCTTGTATGTAATAAACCCAATTGAGCAAAGAATTTCTTCTATTATTTCGAGGGCTTAACATTGCTTTTGTGTTTCAACAGCCCTAAACGTAGCACTGAGAAACGTCATCGGGAGCAGGAAAATAAATATATTGAAGAACTTGCTGAGCTGATATTTGCTAATTTTAATGACATTGACAACTTCAATGTAAAACCAGACAAATGTGCAATCTTAAAAGAAACTGTGAAACGAATCCGTCATATAAAAGAGCAGGGTAAGTTGCTTCATGGATACAATGAATCTACTTATAAACTGACGTAAGATACAAATGCTGTGTTGTGATCATCCTTCCTGATTGAAGAATAATGAATAGAATGCTAGTTCCCAGTACTGGAAGCCTTGTTCATAGTGACCACTCGCTCACTGACCATGATCCACTTACTTGTGTATTTGTTTTCTGGGGCATGTTATTGTGACTTTCAAATTATTGGCGATGGAGAGAATACGCACAAGAGTGAGCTAGTTGAAACAATCTTGGCAGTATAGATGAAACCCTTGCAGTTCATCTCTGTAAGGCTACGGTTCACTTATTGATGTACTTTGTCTGGATTTTCAAAAGGCCTTTGCAAATGTACCCCATAAAAAACCCCAAATGTACCACATAACAGACCAATGAGTAAGGTCAGGGAATGTGGAATCAGGAGGCAAGAGGCAGAATATATTGTTTGGCTGGATTCAAGACAAAGTAAAGAGTGTGAACAAAAGGGGTTATTCAGAGTGACAGAAGGTGAGAAGTGGCATTGCACAAAAATAATACTGGGACCACTGCTGTTCACAAATTGCTTTAACAACTTGGACATTGGAAAGGAAAGCACAATTTCTATGTTCGCAATGACACTAAATTTAGGGAAGGATAGTCAAAACTGAGGAGGGCTACAACAAATTACAGGAGCACATTAATAACTTTACAGAATGGGAAGATTAGTATATGAAGTTAAACACAGCAAAATGTGAAATAGGATTTTTTTCTTAGGAAGAATAGAGGTGTCACTTATTACTTGTTGGATGCAAGTCTAAGGGGGCAGAGAAACACCAATCACTAAAAATTTCACCACATTTTACCAAGGCCTTGAAAAAAACAAATCAAACACCAGGATTTATTTCTTGGGGATAAGATTGAAAAATAGGAAAGTTCAGCTAAACCTTCTTTAGAAACTTATTTAGACCAGACTCGTGGAATATTACGTACCTTCTGGTTGCCATATTACAAGAAGAATTTGGAGGCACTAAAGAGGTTGCAGGGAACTTTTTTTATACCAGAAGTGCATTGGCAAATATAGCAAAAAACAGTTGAAAGGCTGGGTCCCCTTTCTCTTGAGAAAAAGAAAACCAAGGATTGTCCGAAGGGAGGTTTTAAATTATGAAAGTGTTAAACACAGTTGATATAGGGAGAATATTTCCTCTTATGGGGAAGAGCAGAACAAGAGGTCTCAATATGATAGTCACCCAGAAAGGTAATAGGGAATTCAGAAAATGGTGAGAATGTGGAACACTCTTCCACAGGGAGTGACTGAAACAGGTAGTATAAATACATTTAAAGGGAAACTAGACGGGCATTTGAGGGAGGAAAGAATAGAGTTATGATGGTAGATTAAGATGAGAGGACTCTTGGGTACAGCATGGACTGATTAGTGAAATGATCTGTTTCTCTGCTGTATATCTTGATCCTTTTTAATCCATGCCTTGATTCATAGCAGGCCTGGAGTTGATAATATCCTACACTATCACTGAAAATATCATAAATCTATTTTAATATATGGGGGAAAGAAGATATGTCAGTAGTTATTCTTCTCTCTCTTCACTTTAATGAAACCCGTAGGCATCACGTTTGGGAGAACCCTTAAGAGCCAATAACTTTAATCGTACTATGTAACTGTTGCTTCAGGCTGCAGTAGTGAAAGTCATCATTTCACCCCATCTCTTAATGGGTAGTATTTCATTTCACATCACATACAAAGTGAATTCTTCTGCATTGAAAAGAAAAATTTCAGTATTTCGTAAATTTTATTGCACTTAATCCAATTGCATTGTTTTGTAATATTCTTGCACTTCTGGTGAGTTTGAAATCAATTCTCATGATGGGAACTGTGATTAGTGTTCACCAGAGAAATTCACTTGCCTTGCATTGGAATAAGCCTTCCATCTTTATAATTATGAAAAATTAAAGTCCAGACTACAAGTTTACAAGATTAGAAAAAGCTGAAGAGAAAGCCAGGGAAATTGGTGGTAAATAGAAAGATGACATCAAGCATTTTTAAAAGTCTGAGTATTGTAGAAGGAAAGGAACATTGAGGACTGTAAGGGAGTCCACAGTTTGGCGATATTGACAGAAGAGTTTAAACCAGTGATGCTCGAATGAGATAAAAGCAAAATCAGGAAATTCAGCAGGTCTGGCAGCATCTGTGGAGAGAGAACCAGAGTTAATGTTTCAAATCCATATCACTCTTCTGATATTTGGATGAGCTTTGATGTCAGCGCTGTGAAGATATATGAAGGAATTTGTATGATGATGCTTGGAGAAAACGAGATGTGGGTGTTCACAGGAGCACTGGTCATATTGATAAAATAGCAAGGAGCAAAGTTGGGAGAGAAAACAGTTGAAAGATGTTGATTAGCAAATGATTATCTAGCAAATGACCATCCTGTTCTTGTATCTCTGTATATGTTTATCTGTATAATACTCTCCCCACCCAGAAAATAGTAAAGATTTCAGCTGTCGATTTGAGTAGCCACCATCAATCACACTGCTCGATAGCACTATTGATGACCCGTTCCATCACTTTACTGATGATCGAGAATAGATTGATGAGGCAATCATTGGCTGGATTGGATTAGTCCTGCTTTCTTTGTACAGGGCATGCCTGGGCAATTTTCCACACTGCTGGCTAGATGCCAGTGTTGCAGTTGTACTGGAACAACTTGGCTAGGGGTGCAGCAAATTCTGGATTACAAGCCTTCAGTACTATTGTCGGAATATCATCTGGATCCATAGCTGTTGCAGTATCCAGTGCCTTTGGCCATTTCTTCATATGTCAAATGAATCAAATGATTTGAACCTGGGTGCCCGGAGCATTATCTTGGATCGCTGGATTATTAATTTAATGACAATATCACCTTGCCACCATGTTCCCTCAATCTGTAACTGTTTGGGCCAACATACTCTACTCTACCATTACCGCAGACTGAAATCTGTGATGCTGGGAATCTCAGGAGGAGGCCGAGATGGATCATCATTCAACTGGCTGAAAGTTTCAAAAGCTTCAGCCTTATTGTTTGCACTGTAGTGCTGGGCTCCCCCGTTGCTAAGGATGGGGATGTTTGTGGAGCCTCCCTCCTCCAGTGTTATTTAACTACCTACCACCATTCATGAATGGATGTGGCTGGATTGCAGAGATTAGATCTGATTAATTGGTTATGGGATTACTTATCTCTGTCTATCACATGCTTTGCTATTTGGCACGCAAGTAGTCCTGTGTAATAGCTTTGCCAGGTTGACACATTTTTAGTTATACCTTCCTGCATGCTTCACTGAAGCAGAATGGATCCCCTGGCTTTACGGTAATGGTGGAGTTTGTCGGCCCATGAGGTTATAGATTAAGGGGACAGGGTGGTATGGTGATATTGTCACTAGGTTAATAACCCAAAGATCCAAGATAATGCTCTGGGGACCTAGGTTCAAATCCCACTGCAGCAAATCATGGAATTTGAATTCAATCAATCAATCAATAAAAATCAAGAGAATGGGAACATTTCCTGAACATCTTGTTCAAGGAGACAGTACAATTTCTGAGTTGGCCAGTGGTCAGGACAGGAGAATGTGACTGCGAGTCTGACATGTATGAAATTATTACAGAATCTTTCTTTATAAGCTTTCATTATTTTTTAATCTATATTCTGTCCTCCAGTGTAACTACTGTTATTGGGCCTGTAAACTACTCCCATCTGTGCTATTTCCTGTCTCCATACAAATTGACTATATACAAAGAACAAAGAACAACCCAGCACGGGAAACAGGCCCTTCGGCCCAACGAGCCCACGCCACCGCATCACCCTACACCTATTCTACCCTGTGTGTCTACGAATGGAACCCCTAACTTAGCCAGATTCAGGGGAGAATAGTGTCAATTTGGTAAACCAATCAGCCTAAGAGCACATCTTTGACCATATCTTGATCTTCTGGATCAAGCTTATTAACAATCCCATCCTTTATTAACAGGCCTGCCCTCACCTCCTTTCCTTCCTTTCTTCTTGAAATATCAAATGCTCTTGACTATTCCATTCCTAGCCTTAGTTCCTTTGTAACCACATCTCTAATAACGATCAATTTATCCACCTTGTTACAAATGACCAGTGCTGCATACAATGCTGATTACGTTCCAATATGGAGTCTTGAATTCTGCCTTTGTAACATTTTCCCTATGCTGACCTTATTTGCTGGTGCACTTGGACGTGACGTCCTTTCCTGTTGCACACTGGTTATCATGATTTGTTTCACTACTGTGCACTCTTCCCTTGTCCTTTCTTGTTAACTTTCCAAATCTCTTCTCAAGTGGAGCCTTTCTCTCCTCTCCATCCCCTCTCACTATTTAGTTTAAAAGAAGTTGGTTTTAGTTGTTGGGGAGGTGAGGGAGGCTGGAGGTGGGCTGAGCTGATGAATGTGCTTAAAAGGAGGGTGACAGTACCCAAGGGGATGGAACCATTAGCAATGCCATCCAGCGTGGAAAATGGAAAGAGAAGTTGGCACGTCAGAAACTTAATGGGTCTATGTCAGTGGAGCAGAAAGTAGGTTTCACAAACAAGTCATTGAAGTTTATTTTTCGTGTTTTCCTCGACTCCACTTTTGTCCCTTTGGGGCACCTTTGTAATTGGATTGAAGGATTCAATCTGTGTTTAGTTTTAAAGCTGTGATTTGGAACTGGTCGTCATAATACCGTTACTGATGAGAAGAATTCAAAATAGTAACATTTTGATAGTTTCTATTGAAATGAAGACCAGATTACTACAAAATGCTAAAGATTATCCATAATGTTGAAATCATTTTATAAAGTTTTTTTTCCATAACATGTCCAGCTTGTATAAAGTAGGTTCTTTGCATACACAAATCATTGGCATTGTGTAAAAATGCAACTCCAGCAATTGTATACTCTTTCCCATTATGTTTTATAGCTCAGTTTAGGTGTGGTTGAATTGCTTGGATTTTAGCAGCAACTGAAAGCTTTTGTGTTCCATTTACAAGTGTGTTTTATAGAATATCAAATCTTTTACTATTTTTGTTCTTAATATGATTACAGTCTGACTCTTAAATAATTATTTTCCATCCTGCAATATTTAGAGTTAAAAACTCAGTTGAGATGTTTTAAAGAGATCAATAATTTTCTATTGTTGCTTTTCCCATGCATTTTAAACAGTGAAAATAATAAATTCAGATAGACTTGAGTTGGGGGATTTTCAGTGACATAATTGCAGTGTTAACATAAGCCTGCTTGTGACATGAATAAATAAACTTTCTAAAACTCTTGCATACTGAGGTGAAGCCAGTGTGTCTATCTTTACCACATCTACTTTTTCAGAGATGCTTTTACACTACACTATACTGTACTGCAACTTCTCCAGCCTGGAGTCTTTGGGACCCAAGGCTTTTCTGGATTTCAAAATTTTCTGGATTGTAGTATTATATTAGAATGCCTAACAGTGTATGAACCAGATGTAAATATCTGAGACCTAAAACTAGTGTTGAGACAACAGTATGCCTTTCCAAATCCATTCATTTGGAAATATACACTAGTGCGTAGGGATTCAAAATAAAACTGAGCATCGTCAACAGTTAAGCAACTCCTTTATTGGGAGTCAGTTTAGTTTGTGATGCAGAGCAATGCCATCATTGTGGGTTCAATTCCCGTACCTGCTGAAGTTATTGATGAAGGCCTGCCTTATCAGTTTTGCCCCTCGCCTGAGGTGTGGTGATCCTCGGATTAAATCACCACCAGACAGCCTGTGGTCATCTGGACAATGGCAACTTTACTCCTTTACAAATATTCTTTTATAGCTTGTCAGTCTTGATATATTAGAGCTTATGTTTGAACATGCCTGCAGTTTTCTTCAGCTCTTAGCTATACCAATACCAGTGCTTCCCAAAGTATTTTCTAATCAGACCCCATTTTAAAACACACTTACTTCTCAGCCCCTCACCCATCCTCAAGCACACATCGTAATCAACTCCTCTTCCCCTTTTCACATTGTGAATCAGCCTCCCTCTCCTGCCCTCAAACACTAATCAGCCTCTCACTCCTCTTTCCCCACCTCCCCCCCAACAAACGCACTGTAATCAGCCTCCCACTCACCCATACATGCTGTAATTAGCCCCTTGTTCCACAACACTGTTACAATCAACCCCTTTGTTTCCCCTGCCACACAATGATCAATACTTTACATGTATATCTCCCCCACATAAACTGTATTCAACACCCTTTTTCCCTCCTTTTCACCTGTCCTCATTATGCTGGATTTTGGATTGGGTTGTCCTTGGTTAAGACTTAGAGGCAAGGCTGCTAGTAAACATTTTTATTGAACATTCCACTAACTATACCATGTGAGACTTGGTACAAGGTCATCATCCCTGTTGCACAGAGATACACATTGTGATTTTGCCAGTCTTCCCGACCTTGTTCTCAGCTCTGAGGAAGTATAGGTTTCAGTTCTCCATGTTCTTTTCCTGACTTGGTAGTATATTATGTGGATCATTGAAGACTACCAGCTCTTTTTTCAGGTTGTCCTCCTGGTCATCCAGGTAGTTGGCCCATTCCATTAATGATCATCATGCAGATACAGTGCACCTCAACAACTTCTTACTATTCCATTTTCAGCCTTGACAAAATTATTCCTCAGATGTATTTTTTTTTTCCCAAAACTTGACCTTCCTGAATTTAGTTGCGAATCCTACTGATTCACCTGGCTCAAGTCCTGTTGAGTCATGTACTCTATAGCTTTGATTATAGTTTATGGTTTGATTTGCACTGTACTCACTCTTCTCTCTCACTCTCTATATTTGTTGCATTGAGACATGGTATAAGCATGTGTTGAAGAGCAGGATGTTAGATCCATGTGATCAGTTGGAGCCAAACCATTTTGCAATGATGTGGAATGGTAGCTCAAGTGTCAAGATATTGTCATTTCTTTGCAAAAAAGCCTTTACTTCCCTTAATCCTCTTTCAGCATCCCTATTAACTTGTGCGTATTGGGTGAACTAATGTGCACAAATCCATGAGCTCTGTGAACTGTTTAAAACATTCATTGACAAACAGTGGGCTATTGTTTGAAATGACAAGACCTAAAAACTGTATTTGATGGAAGTTTATTTCAGTAATTTGGTGACTGCTTCTGAGGTGAGACATGAAAATGCTTCACTTCAATCCATCTGGTGTAGTAGGCAACAAACATGAGGAATGTCTTCCCTTTGGAGCTCCAAGATCCATTTCAAGAAGTTCCAATGGTCTGACGGAAATGAGGATAGTATCAGTAGTTCCCATCTGCACCTGGCATTAGATTGCACAGGTAATGCTGTTAGAAATCATTTCATCATAGATCCATGGTCACCAAATGGAAATTTGCATACTGTCGCGACACTTTGTAATGCCCAGGTCCCTGGTGTATTCTCTGAAAGATCTGGAATCTGAGGACATGGATTTGCCCAATGTTATGATCCCAGTTGGTGTTATAACTGGACAGGAGGATTCCAGAATGGAATCCTGGTTCAGAAGACTAACTTTTTTACTTTCTTTTAATAAAATGGAGAGGAATAAGTCACAGGACCGCTAATAATTTTTTTGTTGTTAAAATAATTAAACATGAAAAGAATGGATTATGATAGAATACATCATTACTCCCTCTTCTCCTCTTAACTATTACACACATTTTAAGATTAATATGGATTACAAAGTACATCTTAAGCTACATTGGTCTCACTAACACACACAGTCCCATTTAAGCACACAAGATTACTGTATCAAGATACACTCTTTGAACCCAAATGAATGTCTGTGGATTTCTACTCAAATTCCCCAGGTAATGCTCTTTTGAGAGCCTGTGTAGATTTGATGGGCCGAATGGTCATCTCTTGCACTGTCGTGATTCTATGGTTCTACAATTCTTTTATTGTAAGTCACTTTGTCCTCCTCTGAACTCTGGCTTCCATAATTGTGATTTCAAGTTCCACTTTCAAACATCAAACTTACAAATCTCCTTTTAAATTATGCTGTCCCTCTGCTATTTCCATGAAGGTTTTATACTTCTCCCTTCAGGTTTCCTTTTGTTTTAAAGGCGTTTATACAAACTCCAAGGTCCAGCCACCAATTTCTACAATTACGTCAAATATGATCACCCAGACAGTAGAAATTTCTCTCAAACCATAGCACTAGATAAATGATTAGGCATGGAATAGAGGTAGGAAGATGTCAGATTAGTGAGCATCTGTGTCGGCACAGATTTGGTGGGCTGAAGGGCCTGTTCCTGTGCTGTACTGTTCTTTGTTCTCTGTTGTTGCTAGTAGAATTTTGTGGTCAACAAAATATAGGACTCTACATCTTCAAAATTTATGTCCTCTTGTTCAGGCTTTTCAACAAAAATGCAGTTGCTCTGTTTGGACATATTCAGTTGTGGCATTGAATCTTATGAGTCTCAGCTGGAATCGCTGGACTCTTTGGCATCTTGGCTATTTCTTCTGGATTTGATAAGGTGAACAATGGTTTATGTATCTCAGTGGCAAACTTTAAGGTGAAGATGTAGCTGCAAATGCTCTTCTTTAAAGCATACTTTGTTCCAGTTCAATCAATGATTGGGGTGTGAGGTACACAGCTCTTAGTCCAGTCATTGCTGCATCTGCTGTGCCTATGTGTCTGATGAAATGAGCATCTATGTTTTGGAACAAAATGTGTTGATCCTCTTTGAACACCATGATTAATTAACAGCTTTCCTACATGACTGAGCATGCTCACGAAATACTGGAAAATCTCTGATTGCCTTGGTTTTCTGGAATCTTCCCTGATGCGTGAACGATGTGTCTCAGAAATCATCTGGTTGTAAGAAATCAGTTATTGTTGAAAGAGTCCTTTTTCTTGCAAATGTTGTGATAGTCTGCTCTCATTTTTGCATCGTGCTCCTGGGTAGTGGACCCATGGATCAGAATTTCATCCATGTGGCAGAAGACCCTTTCTAATCCTTCTAAACTGTCAGTCCGCATCGTCTGTTAAATCTTTGGTGCTGAAATAATTCCAAAAGGTAGTCAATTGAAGCAACATCTCTCAAATGAAGCAATGACTTTTGTCAATAGTTTGGGTTCCCATCTAAAGGTCATAGCTATTGTTCGCACCCGGTTTTTTCAAAAGAAAAAGTGCTTTTTGCTATCTTTGCCATATTTTCACCCAGAGATACCATTTGGTGGATCTCCCTTTCCACCATTTGGTTTAACTGTGAAGTTAAAACAGATTCATAGTGAGCATTTGGTTTTGGTACTGGAACCACCCCAAACAGTAATTTATAGATTTGTTGCAGGTGAGATGTCCTCCTGATGCAGCAATGACTCAATTACTTATGTTACTCTCTATAAAAGTGAGTGTGAAACCTTCCTTGGAGTGAACAAACACACCGGTTTTCTCTTCAGTCTCAATATGTTGTGATGGACTGTTTTCAACTTCATCAGACTTTTAAAAAGGTTGGAAATTGCCCTGCATTCTTTCAGTTTTTCTTGACATTCCGATTTGTCTGTGGATGAATTGTGGCTCTCTGCAAGCTTTTCATGTAACTGTTTCGCTGGAAACAGTTTTGGATCACGTGCAAAGTTTCAATGATTTTTCTTCCTTTGTACTGAAGCTTTGCAGTCAATTGCCCCATGATCTTCAGTTGAATGTTTCCTAGAATGTAGAATCATATGGTTGATAGCTGGAGCAAGTCTTGATTCAACCAATGTTCTGGGACTGATTTGACAGCAACTCCTGCTGTAGTGCCGAATTTGACGTTTGTTATATGCTCATTAACCATAGTGTCTGCGCTTGAATAATTCCCATTAGATCATGTAATTTCTCCCAAAATTGGTAATTCTTTGTCTCTTTCATTTTCAGTTTCTTGATTGCAACATTGTTTAGTGGTTTCTCAAATTTCTGTGTTGGGAGCTTTTTGTTGCAGCATAGAAGTTGCCTTTCAGGAATGGCATTCCACATTTTTGGCCAAGCAATTTTCTCACTGGTGCAGCCTTTTTTTCCTTCATGCTGAGACGCTGAGTAATGGTGGTTACTTGTAGTCTATTTTTGAGTCGGTGTACTGCTCCTTCTCTGTCCAACAAGCTGGACTGTTTGTCAGCCGTTTTTCTCCACAAAATCTCCATTGCCTCAAACATCCAATTTTGTTTTCTCACTTTTGCCTGCCTTGTTAACTGCACAGCTTTAAATAGTGTTAAATCTTCCCTTGATGGTAGAAAATCTGATAAAGTCTCCTCTCAGACTCCTACAACAATGCGATCCTGAATTGTTATATCTTTCAAGGCTTTGTATTCTCAGCTAGTTGATAAAAATGGTTAATGAAGGAATTTGTGATCTCTCCCGTTCTTTGGGTATATCTACATCATCTGCACTACTGCTTATGGCATAGAAAAGGGTACTAATCTGTTCCTTGCTAGGCTTCTCTGCCAGTCCTGAAGCAGTTCTGTACTTGATGAACCCACATCAGTTCTGACACTTCCATCTTGATCTGGGTTTTCGACATGTCTGGAGCACTCTGGTAAGTAAGGTTTTCTCCACGTCTTTTCTTCACTCTGACTTTCAAGTTTTATTGGTGTTTTTTCCCTTGTGGCTCTTCCTCGCAATTATTTCTCCTGCTTTTTTAGTCACTAAGTTCTTTACTTGGTGCTTTTTCTGTCCCTTTTCTGCTGTCGTCATCTGTCATTGTTGGAGTTGTCCTTGGTCAGATTTGATAGCGACTGCTAGAGGCAAGGATGTTAGTAAACTTTTTTTAAACCTCCTCCTAACTGTACTGCACAAGGCTTCACATGAAACTCTCTCTGCTCTGTTATCATGTGATCTTACATCGCTGATTATGTAGGCTATCTATTTACATTGTTAAAATAAACCCTTTACACTACACCCCCTCCCACAAACTGAAATCAGCCCCTCTACTTACTGCACCTACACTGATCAGCCCCTCTAATGCCCACCCACACTAATCAGCCACTTTATCCTCCCATCCTCTGTAATTGCCTCCTCTATATTGGACACTATAATCAGCTTTTCCACCCTCACGCCCACTCCACTTGGCCCTTGACCTTTGTTGGAAAAATGCTTGAATCTGTCATCGAAGAAGAAATAGTGAGGCACCTAGAGAAGAATTGTTTGATAGAGCAGACGCAGCACGGATTCATTAAGGGGAAGTCGTGTTTGACAACTTTATTGGAATTCTATGAGGATGTGACTAGTGCGGTAGACAGAAGGGAACCGGTGGATGTGGTGTTTCTCGATTTTTCAAAAGGTGTTTGATAAGGTGCCGCACAAAAGGTTGCTTCAGAAGGTTAGGGGGCATGGAGTTGGGAGTAAGGTGTTAGGGTGGATAGAGGATTGGCTGTCTAATAGGAAGCAGAGAGTTGGTATCAATGGCTGCTTTTCTGATTGGCGGTTGGTGACTAATGGAGTGCCGCAGGGATCGGTGCTGGGGCTTCAACTGTTTACCATTTATACAGATGATCTGGAGGAGGGGGCTGAGTGTAGGGTGACGAAATTTGCTGATGACACAAAGATAAGTGGAAAAGCAAATTGTGCAGAGGGTGTGGAAAGTCTGAAGAGGGATCTAGATAGGCTGAGCGAGTGGGCGAGGACCTGGCTGATGGAGTACAATGTTAGCAAGTGTGAGGTTATCCACTTTGGCAGAAATAATAGTAGGAGGGATTACTATTTAAAGGGTGAAAAGCTGCAGCATGCTACAGTGCAGAGGGACCTGGGAGTCCTTGTGTGTGAGTCGCAAAAACCCAGTCTGCAGGTGCAGCAGGTGATCAAGAAGGCAAATGGGATGCTGGCCTTTATAGCGAGAGGGATAGAATATAAAAGCAGGGAGGTCTTGCTGCAACTGTACAGGGTACTGGTGAGGCCGCAGCTGGAGTACTGTGTGCAGTTTTGGTTGCTGCACTTGCGCAAGGATATTTTGACCTTGGAGGGAGTGCAGAGGAGGTTCACTAGGCTGATACCGGAGATGAGGGGGTTGAACTATGAAGAGAGACTAAATAGACTGGGTCTGTACTCGTTGGAGTTTAGAAGGATGAGGGAGGATCTTATAGAGACGTATAAGATAATGAAGGGGATGGATAGGGTAGAGGTAGAGAGAATCTTGCTGATCAGAAAGGACAACAGGACTAGAGGGCACAGCCTCAAGATAAGTGGAGGGTGCAGTTTAGAACAGAGTTGAGGAGGAACTTCTTCACTCAGGGTGGTGAATCTCTGGAATTCTCTGCCCGTTGAAGTGGTGGAGGCTACCTCGCTAAATATATTTAAGACATGGGTAGATAGGTTTTTGGTAGACGAGGAAATTAAGGGTTATGGGGAGAAAGCGGGAAAGTGGAACTGAGCCACTTCGAATCAGCTATGATCTTATTGAATGGCGGAGCAGGCTCGAAGGGCTAGATGGCCTACTCCTGCTCCTACTATTTATGTTCTTATGACCTCCCCTCTCCTGTCCCCCACTTTGATCTAGTTACCAGTACCTGTAGTTCCCTGTTCAGCCCGATTTAAAGAGGCTCTTGAACGGCTGGACAGAAGCAGAAACACAGAAGTGTGAGGCTGCCACTCGCCACCTTGGCTTTGCCGCATTACCTCCCAGATTTTCCAGCAGACAGTCAATGGCAGTATTACACTTGCCTGCTTCTGTCTGTATCAAGTTGGTGCACAAAACCCCAAATTCATTTTGTATTTGCTTCTGAAAATGTTATCTAAAGGTTGAGATCATTTGGAGCTCACTGACCACCCTGTCCTGTTTGGTGATAGCGATCCAGTTGGTCCAGGGATGTCTTGCTGCTGCCCGTGGATGGGATCTTCACCTCAGCCTCCATTGCTCCCTTGGGGGAGAGGCTACTTGCAGGCTTAAAAGCCATCTCTGCAACCCTTGGCTGAAAATTGTCTTCCAGATAACTGGTGTTTCTGGATTTCAGAGTTCCAGATTGCACATTGCATTGCGTTAAGGCATCTGGTGGATGGTTGTTGTGCACCCAAATCTGATTGCCTTATCCTTTCAATGCCATAGACTCACTGAAATTTGGATCCCAGGGTAACAAGTGATTTGTTACCTTGTAGACAAGCTTCCCATAATTGCAGAAGCTAGTCTCCTGTATCACGTACCCAAAATAATAAAAATGAAAGCATTTAAGCTAAAAAGTGCATTGTATGTACTATATGATGAAAAGTTTCAGTTAGAAAACTTTAATTTTAAAACAAAGCTAAGCTCCAATAACCTTTTCCTAAAACACAGAAATTTTCCCAAACTAAGTGTTTTTCCTTTGATTGCTAGCAATCAGTAATTGCTTCTTATGAGATCTCATTGAGACATATAAGATGATGAATGGGATGGATAGGATAGAGGTGGAGAGGCTCTTCCTGCTCAGAAAGGACAGTAGGACTAGAGGGCACAGCCTCAAGATAAAGGGGGGGCGGTTTAGAACGGAGTTGAGGAGGAACTTCTTCACTCAAAGGGTGGTGAATCTCTGGAATTCTCTGCCCGTTGAAGTGGTGGAGGCTGCCTCGCTAAATATATTTAAGACATGGGTTGATAGGTTTTTGATAGGCAAGGAGACTAAGGGTTATGGGGAGAGGGCGGGAAGGTGGAACTGAGACAGGACAGATCAGCCATGATCTTATTGAATGGCGGGGCAGGCTCAAAAGGGCTAGATGGCCTACTCCTGCTCCTATTTCTTATGTTCTTCTAACGATAGTGCAGCATGTTCTGCAATGTAGAGTAAAAAGGACAATCAAATGTGCAACAATAAAATACCTTTTGTGGTTTCTTAATATTCCAAAGCACTTTACAATGTCACAGACAGAATGTATATGCTCTTTTATTGCTTGTGATAAGTATGTTTTGTATGGAAAGAAGTGTGCCTTTTCTTAGCTTTTTGAGTATATACTCCAAATAAATCAGCCGCAAGCTTCTGTGAGTTTTAAAATAGATTGTTATTCTCAAACACTTGCCCAAATTGAACGCAACATCAGACACTTTTTGGTCTCCTGTATGACATGCCTGTAGGTTCTTAGATGGTTTTGATGCTTTAAAGTTGAAGGAAGGTTCTTGTAAAGTGAAGGGTTCATAGCTCGGTTATGAGGTTTCTTTGAGTTGAATTTCTGGAAGGTTGGTCCTTGGGTGAGCTTTAACTGGAGTGGGTTAAGAAGATTAATCACTTGATGTCTTGCAGCTTGTTTTGACTCTGGTTCATTTACTGGCAGAACTGACAGTTTTGATGACTTGAGTAGTTCTACCTAGTAATACCTCCTACCTGATCTTTTTAAAGAGATAGCATGGCTGTCTCCATATGGCCTTTCACAAGTTCAAAGTCTTTTCAGACAGGGTCGGGTGTTCATGTTGATTTATGCATCCTATGTTGGGGGTTAACTCTGAGGGTTTGAGACAGCCAGTGTCTTTGTTTTAGAATGTCCCATTTAATTCAGATAATACCCCCCTGATTGTTATCAGGGGAAGGTCATCAACACACATCAGTCTGGAATGTTCTTTTGCTCCGTCTTAAGACAGTGGAGTGTCTCTAATCCACAAAAGATGACAGGTGGCATTGGCTTGCCACTTTTTCCAGCCTTTTTGTCCAGTTTTTTGTTACAGATATAAAATTAGTTTGAAGTTCAGGATAGGACGTGCTAGGAACTAGGCATGACAATATGCAATTAAATACTCAACCCCTAGAGCACAACTCAAGACAGTGCTCCATCCATCTCTCCAACTGTTCGCTGCAGTTGGCAGTGACCTCCCCGTCTTTATTTTCAGTGCATGCCCCTGGCATTTCCAGTGTTGAAGGGCATCTGGATGTTCTGTCAAAGTTGTAAAGAGTAGTCATTTGCTCACTGTCTAGCAGTTTGTTTGTCTTTTACTAAAAGCAACTCCTAGTGCAGTCAAAGTTTTCTCACTTGAACTTCTCTTGTCATTGAAGCCAAATGGTCTGCTCCCATTAATTACGAGTTCCGTCACAGTGATGTTAGTCTTGAGCCAATCAGCATGTTTCGACCCTTGCTTCCATGTATTGAGTATGGTATGTAGATGACGTCTTGAAGTATGTTGCGTTTTGCTTCTGCACTCTTGTGGGAATGTTGGAGAGCTCCTGTTCAAACGAGACACTGAACTGTTAGTTTTTATCTGGGATCTTATTATGGTTAATATTGAGAGGAGGATGGCATTTTTGCTTTGAATACAAATTCTTCGAAGATTGCATCTTCACCCTAGGGAGCGATCTGTAAAACATTCAGAGCTGTCTATGTTGCAAATGATATTTAGAGATTCAGGTCTAGTGGTGATCAGACCTAGCTGGTGTCAATGCCAAAATGGTTTAAGGAAGATGTTTGTTGTTATTTCTGTAGAAGACAAATGAAGCATTTTGGAAAATAACAATATTGGGGCAGCACTGCTGCCTCACAATGCCAAGGACCCCTGTTCTATTCCCGATTTGGATCGCTGTCTGTGTGGAGTCTGCACATTTCCACACACACACACACACACACACACACACACACACACACACACACACACACACACACACACACACACACACACACACACACACACCGGCTGTCTGTGCGGGTTTCCTCCGGCTGCTTCAGTTTCCCACAGTCCAAAAGGTATGTTGGTTAGATGCATTGACAATGCTGAATTCTCCCTCAGTTTACCCGAACAGGCACTGGGATGTGGCGACTAGGGGATTTCTACAGTAACTTCATTACAGTGTTAATGTAAGCCTACTTGTGACATTAATAAATAAATTATTAAAAAATCTAGAAGAAATATTCAGTCGATGTCAGGCTAAAGATTTGTGTGACTCTCAATAAATTACAAGCAAACTACATGTGGAAGTAAGAACTTGTATTTTTTTCTATAAATTGCTTTTCCACCCCCTGGGATGCTCCAAAGTGTTTTCTAGCCAATGAAGTTTTGTCAAGGGCAGGTCGTGCCTTACAAGCCTAGTTGAGTTCTTCAAAAGTGTGACTGAACACATTGACGAAGGAAGAGCAGTGGACGTGGTGTACATGGACTTCAGCAAGGTGTTTGATAAGGTCCCCCATGCAAGACTTCTTGAGAAGGTGAGAGGGCATGGGATCCAGGGGGCTTTGGCCTTGTGGATCCAAAACTGGCTTGCCTGCAGAAGGCAGAGAGTGGTTGTGGATGGGTCTTTTTCTGCATGGAGGTCACTCACCAGTGGAGTGCCCCAGGGATCTGTTCTAGGACCCTTGCTGTTTGTCATTTTCATAAATGACCTAGATGAGGAAGTGGAGGGATGGGTTAGTAAGTTCGCCGATGACACGAAGGTCGGTGGTGTTGTGGATGGACTGGAAGGATGTCAGAAGTTGCAGTAGGACATAAATAGGATGCAAGACTGGGTGGAGAAGTGGCAGATGGACTTCAACGCGGATAAATGTGTAGTGGTCCGTTTTGGCAGGACCAATGGGATGAACGAGGACACTATCAAGGGCAGGAGTCTTAGCAGTGTTGAAGAGCAGAAGGATCTTGGGGTCCGGGTCCACAGGACTCTTAAATCAGCCTTGCAGGTGGAGGATGTGGTCAAGAAGGTGTATGGTGTACTGGCCTTCATTAATCGAGGGATTGAGTTTAGGAGTCGGGAGGTAATGCTGCAACTTTATAAGTCCCTTGTCAGGCCCCACTTGGAGTACTGTGCGCAGTTCTGGTCGCCTCACTATAGGAAGGACGTAGAAGCTATTGAAAGGGTACAGAGGAGATTTACAGGGATGTTGCCTGGATTGGGAGGCATGCCTTATGAAGATAGGTTGAGGGAGCTGGGACTCTTCTCCCTGGAGAGACGAAGGTTGAGAGGCAACCTGATAGAGGTTTATAAAATGTTGAGAGAAATAGATAGGGTGGATTCTTGGAGGCTATTTCCCCGGGTTGAAATGGTCGCTATGAGAGGACACAGATTTAAGGTGCAGGGAAGCAAGTACAGAGGTGATGTTAGGAGTAAGTTTTTTACTCAGGGTGGTGAGTGAATGGAATCGGCTGCCGTCAGTGGTGGTGGAGGCGAATTTGCTGGGGTCTTTTAAAAGACTTCTGGATGAGTATATGGGATTTAATGGGATTGGGGGTTATAGATAGATCTATGGATTGGTAGGTATTGATGTGAACGGCGCAACTTGTGGGCCGAAGGGCCTGTTTGTGCTGTAGTGTTCTATGTTCTAAGTACTTTTGAGGTGTAGTCACTTTTGAAATATAGGAAAATATATCTGCCAGTTTGTGCACAGCAAGCTCCCACAAACAGCAATGTGAATGGTTGAGGGCTAAATATTTGCTAGAGGACATAGCATTACTACTCTTTTGAATAGTACTGTAGTTTTTTTCAATTCTAAGAGGGTAAACATCATCTGAAAGAACACCTGCACCTGCAGTACTCTCAGTACTGCATTGAAGTGCCAGTGGAGATTAAAGACATAACGAATAGTGGTGTGGTCAGACCATATCTTGACTCTGACTCGATAGCTCCATTTCTGGTTGCTGAGATGTTGAAGACATCAAGGAGGAATGCAGGAAAGAGTCATGAGGCTAATCTTTGGATTTCGGAAGAGTGACTGGAGAGAGAGAGTTTT
Organism: Carcharhinus amblyrhynchos; assembly: GCF_965287045.1. Classification (NCBI taxonomy): domain Eukaryota; kingdom Metazoa; phylum Chordata; class Chondrichthyes; order Carcharhiniformes; family Carcharhinidae; genus Carcharhinus; species Carcharhinus amblyrhynchos. The sequence continues at coordinate 56,222,739 of NC_137331.1, forward strand.
GGGAATGAGGTGCCTGACGGGTGATTTGTGTAGAAGTACGTGAACAAAGTGATATAGCAAAACTTATTTTGGAGTAGGATATAGTTTCAAACTAGCAACTGGACTGATAGGGCAGTGATTTTTTTTTTAATGGAAAAGCCTGAAATAATAGAAATAATGCAAGAGTCAAGGTCAGAATATTATTCTGGGGGTGGGTAAATTAAGATGTCATACTTCATCCATAAGTATCGTGATAGCTGAAGAAAAGGCAGAGTGAAACATTGTTGAAGGAAAAAAAGCTTGATTAACGTTACAGCAGCTGTAACTGGCACAGTGCAGAGCTTTGTTCATTCCTTGCACCCAGTAAGTGTAAACACTGAGAAAGCGTGCAGCTGTGGTGTTTAATATGCACTGCAGGAAATTTCAGCAGCACTGTGAAATATAGTGCATTAATGTTGAAAAGATAAACACATTCGCAGAGCACAGGAAGGGTCTTGTGTTTTTCTGGGAGTAGAAGGCTTCCGAATGCCCTGGTTTCATGGAGCCATATGGTGGTTTTTCTAATTTTAGTTTGTTGCAGATGTATAGCTGGCTTGTTGGTGTTTTTTTTCCTCCTCCAAGCCCTATATGTTGGCTGACAGAGCTGCTGACCTGAACATTTTTTTTCTTTAAACAGTATTGTAAGCGCAATGTTGCTTTTGCTGCCTAATTTCTGAAAGTAGATCTTAAATGGGTTTATTTTAAGGCAACTGTAATGTTATTGCAGCATTAATTTGGCTTGTGTAAAATGTTCCACAGCTGGTTAAGGAAGTATGATTATGCCACAAGAAAGCTCATTCTGAGATTTTGTGTGTTATGCTATTAAGTACAGATCATTTTGGAGAAATTCACCTAGTTTTTAGAGGTGAACTTCACCAGATGTGAAACATCAGTACAGAAATCTACAGGGATGGTTGAATGTTTTTACTCTATTGTAAATTCTAAGACTGAATAATAGTTTTTTAAAAAAAGCATCTTGTGGCAACTATTAATTGGCCTGAAGAGGATAATGTGTGTGGACTGCCTGAAGGAAATAATAGTGCAGGATACTGATAGGGCATTACCCATGTAATTAGTTTTTTTTGGGTATTATTCAGCAACCATCTCATTGAGACATTATCCCACTTATGTTACATACACTACTGCTGTACAAACCACTGGTTAGAAGTATGCAATCGTCAATCTTTTCCTCTGTATTTGTGGCATGTATTACACCAGTGGGAGATATTGATTGCTAAATGTTTTTTTGGTCCAGCTATGTGACCAAGTTGCTTGGTTTTAATTGGATTTAGAATATTTTTGATTTATTGCTGCATAGATTGTCCATTATTTGTGTGCAAGGTGTATTTTACACAACAGCTCTTTGGACATGAAGGTATTAACGTGCATTAGTATTGGCCTAGATTTTAGATTAACAGATATTTAATATGAAGACTGTGCATACAGTGCTTGTTTTCAGCAGAATATATATATAAAATTAAACATAATTGAGCTCAGTGTAAAGAGATATTTTAATGCATGATTTTTTTGCTGTTGACTGTTTTATAAATTGACGTAGTCTGATCTGCAGATAACCTTTTAAACTCTTCTACCAATAACGTACTGTAGAGATCATGAGCAGTTTGCATGATTTCTGGCTGTGAGCTAGGCCTGCCTGCCATTTCTCTTCACTATAAAACCTGGGTGAAGAGAAGTGAAGCCTTTCTAAGAGTAATCGGCGCATTGTTTAACTGAATTCTATCCAACATGGTCAGCTTGCAAGCAGAGCTGCTGCTGCTACTGTTAGTGTAATTATAAACAAAGTCTCTTAAGACACTGCCATAATCCCAGTGGAAAGGCACGCTCAGCAGGAAGGAGTGAGCCTCCCTTCTGGCAGGCTGTTGGAAATGACCATGTTGCATCTGCTCAGAGCCAGATTGCACCACGCACTTTGAATGAATCTTGTTTTTGCTTCATGCTGCTTCTTAAGAAATTAAAATGCAGAATGGCACACACACAGCAGCTGTTCAGAATCAAGTTGGAATACAAGCTGAAGGAAGATACGAAGAAACAAAACATGAGATAGGTATAATTTTAGAGCAACAGACGTTGGATGCTTTTTAATTCAGTCCAAGATAAATTGTGAAATTACAGAAAATATTTGGTTTGTAAAGATCTCTTCAACATTATTATCATCAACTAAAATTAGAACAAAATAGTTGTTCATCTTTATAACTGACTAAAATTCAGTCAAAATGTCTGAAAGGGTATAACTCGCAGCTAGAAATGATACAACATAATCTTACTACTTGGACTAAAATAGTGGTTGGTAGCTCATAAATTTGGGAACAGTTATTAAAGTTGAAGCTTACAAATGGTATATGTCATCATTCAAACATTAGTTTATTATTTCTCAACATGTCATAAGAGCTTGTATTGGCAGAGAAGTAAAGAACAATTGATCTTTCTTAAAACATTAAATTTTGAAAAGAAAATTCGGAAAGCATTGGAACTAAAAAATAAAGTTGAGAACATCAGAATACAACTAATTTGTGACATACAATATAAAATATATGCATATGAGAATAGACATGTTCTAGTTCTACAATTAATGGTAATATTACAATTTAGAAAATAATTCCATCAGTCTGACCAGGGTTCAAACTTTGATGACAGAAGTGAAGGTAAGAGTTGCAAGCATGTACTGCCATGACATCTTTCACAGTGTATAGACACAAGTTCAATGACAATTAACACAGAACAGTAATCCATATTTGATGAACCCCTAAACATTCTTCATTCTAAGTTTTAAAATGTCTTTTTGTTGGTCACAGACATAACAAAATTATTTTTAGTTATGCCTTTTTGTAGCTGTCAATTTGATGAACTTCTTGCCTGGCCAAGATGTTGTTGTTAAATTTATGCTGAGGTTTTTGTGGAGTTTCTTACTTGTGGCATCTTGTCTTCCAACAAAGCTAAATAATATTGACTATACAAAAACACCATCCCTTTCAAAAGGTAATGGATACCTTGTCTAATTATTTTCTGTATTTATGTTTTCTTTTCATATATTCTCTTTTACCTACTCCTGTACTTTTTTGAGGAGGCATTCATTTTTTTCCTTATGCTTGACTATGTTGCCCCATCAATTTTTCACAGATTTGTGGTGACGGTCCTCCGTATCATAGAATGATTATAGCACAAGAGGAGGCCATTCAGCCCATTATGTCAGTGCTGGCTTTCTGTAAGAGCAATTTTACTAGCCCGCACACCACCTTTCAGGTGCTTATCCAGTTCCCTGTAGAAAGCTTGATCCGTCATCCTCAGAGTCCATAAGATACCAGTTATATTTTTAGGCTTCAAGTTATGCATCTATTCCTTTAATATCGCAATAATCTGAGATTCATCAGTGGATGTGCTTGATTTTTTTCAACAAGCTTGTGTGCGTGTATACATGTAAATGTGTTTCTTCTTTAACATGTATTGAAAAGTAAAAGGTAAATGTTCTCTAGGAGTGCTATTGTGAGCATGAAGCTGGCAGTCGGCTCAGAGGTACCTTGAGATTGATGAGACAAGGTATCTGAGCCAGTAGTGAGGCTGGACAATGTCTGATGGTTTTGGTAGTATGGAAATAATACACAATATGGTTGCTGACTTGGTGATGAGGATTGAGTCACCAGTGTGGAAGTGCCCTTACTTTTTTCAGGGACTCTCTTTACAACCAATTTTAGGAGTGGCAATAGTATCTTGCCACAGAATGAATAATCTGAAAGCCTAGATACATCATCTGGAGAGCTGAGTTCAAATCCCACTTTGAACTTAGTTCTCCAGGTGATGAAGTTTGAGAATTTGAATTCCATTCTAAAAATAAGAAACTGGTATGAGACCGGCCATGTTAAATAATGCAAAAACTTGGGCAACATCTAGAAGAGAGGAGCAATGACTGGATACTGATGAGATGTTGATGCTGGTATAGATATGTGGAGTAATAAGAAAGGGCAAAATCAAAGTGTTGTCAATTTCTCCAGCTCCCTACAACCTTTGCTCTCACCAACCCATCTGAAATGAGCTAAACAAAACACTCAGTATCACACCACCTGCGGCAATCGAAGAAGAACTGACACTACCTTAGGCAATAAAGGCTGGCACAGCCCATTTCCCAAGAATGAATCAAGAAAGAACAAAACAAAATTGGAGGAAATGCTAGCCAAGGATGGGCCTCAGTAACTGACCACCAATGGTGGGAGCGACTGTGGCCAACAATGGAACCCCTGGCTGTGGAAGCAAATCAGTGCAGAGAGAGAGAGAAAAGCAATAAATACTCATTGCTTTAATGTGGAAAAGGTTTACAATGGAAAACATTGACTAAAGTGTGGCACAAAAGTAACTCAACAGATCCAAGATTTTTATTAACCTGAAGTATACATATATTTGTACACTGTGAACTCCAATATCAAGGATATTTAGTAGTGAGACTGTAGCCATGCTGTAAGATTACTTACTGACTCCATAATTGAGTCAGTTTTCTCTTTAGCCATTATGTACCAAGGATAGAGTGAATTCTGCACACGTGTTATTTCAAAGGAGTTAATTAGGAAACCTGAAAGACTGGGTTATTTCATTAGAAATGTATTCTGAGGGATCATTTTGCACATCGATTGCCAGAACATACATGAAGAGATACCATGGTTTAAAGTGCAGCAATAGTTGGCTGCAGTGAGTCCAAAAGAGGAAAGAACTTCTTAACAATACAGCAGAGAACTGTTGGATTAAAAAATGTTGGTGTAATCATACATGTGTCCTTTCGTGACATTTTTAATTTCATCTCTTCGGTTTCCTGCAGATGTTTAAGACCGGACGTCAATCCTTCCAACTTCTGAAAAAGTTATATTTGTAAGAGGAATTGCAGATTTTTAAAAAATTTTGCTCCTTTAGGTTGCAGTTAAGTGTTGATTTATTCAAGTCTTCCACATATCCCCAACAAGATTTCCTTCAGTAGAGGAGCTGAGACTGAGACTGCCCTGCTACTCATTAGTCCTGTCTTCTATTGGCATTGAATATGTTGGATGCAGTTGATTTTGTTATTCCTTAGTGAGTTAGAATTGCAGTGGACTGGATAGATAATCCTTTCATTAGGCAGCTAAATGTAATTAGTGAAGTGAAACTATGTAGAATTGTTTTGTAAGATAGAAACTGTTCTGAGCTTTGAAGAAAGGACTTAAGCCAGAATACAGCAAAAATTTGTTGAGCAATTGTTTATTTTATGGGAGTCAATATTAAATCATTTGGTGCTACACTGCTATTCTGAACTTGGTCTTCTGAAATGCACTTGTGTTCCATTAAAATCCAGTGTAAAGCAGGTTCCTGGTTAACCCTGAGCTTTGGCAATCCAATGGGTCCCCACGTTACAATAATTTCCTTTTGTTTTGCAGAAAAGGCTGCTGCAAATGAGGATGCTGTACAGAAGGCTGATGTGTCCTCCACAGGCCAAGGTGTCATTGACAAGGATGCACTTGGACCAATGATGCTTGAGGTCAGTTTAGAATCAAGAAAACTAGAAAATTGCAATTTTGTTTTTATGTTATTAAAAATGAACCAATTAAATATAAAGATTGGAATTTCCTCACAACGCATTAGTTACACTATTTATGTTGATTTTGTAACTTGCACCAAAATTTTCTAAGAATCTCATTCACCTCCAAGAATCAGCATAAACAACTGGAGGCCAAGAAAAATGTACACCACACAATTTTCCATTAAGTCTTTCTTTCCTTATGTATGAAGATTAAGGGTTGAAGTCTTAAAACTATTTATACATTTTAAGTACAGTAGCCAAGAATTTCTGCTTTGTGTAATGAGCAGTCCGGTGTAAATTGTACTCTCAATTGTGTTGACTTTAACAAGTTTTGTTTTGCTTGAGTTTCTGCTCACTCATCTATATCACACTGAATATAAAATATTCTGTAAAACAGAGCCATCGAGCAGTGTTTGTCTCATTTTTGAAAAATGCATTAGAAGCAATTCCTTGATGTGTTTAAAAGTGATCATCCGGTACAGTTTTATTCACGCACGTGGTGATATGGTGTCAGCCACAAAGAAGTAAACGTTTTTAATTGCCACCTAGTCCCATGACCTGATTATTTGTAAATAACTGGGGAATGGTGGTACAGTGGTATTGTCACTGGACTAGTAATCTAGAGTCCCAGCATAATACTCTGAATAATAAGGGAATCGAGTTATGGGAAAAGGACGGGAAAGTGGTCGTGAGGAATTTTGGATCAGCCTGAATCCTGTTAAATGGCAGAACTCCTGTTCCTATTTCCTATGGTCTCTAGTTTGAATCCCATCCAGTAGATGGTGGAATTTTAATTCAATAGAAGTCTGGAATTAAAGTTGAAAGATGACCATGTTTGATTGATGTGTAACCCCATTAATGTCCTTTGTGACACCAGATCCACAGCAGTGTGGTTGACCCTTAACAGTCCCTCTGAAATGGCCTCAAGGCAAGGGCAATAAATTCTGGCCTGGCCAGGGATGCCCTTATCCCATAAATGAATTTAAAAAAAGGTAAAAATGACTTTCAAAACTATACAGAACCATTTACTAGGTACATTGGTGTGCTGTAATCAGTTTCAAAACTTTCAAAAAGAGGCTTAAAAAATGCTTTATCTTAATAGCCTTTTGAGAGGGCCCTGCAAAAGGTGCAAAAAAAGTGGACACTGGCAGTGGTGATGAATTTGATCTGGGATCATGGTGTGGTTTGTGGGTGAGGTAGACTAACAATGCAATATTTTTAACCAATGGGAAAGATTGTGGGAACTTGATTTGCAGTTGTGCTAATGTGCGCTTGCAATTCCGCAAATCTTTTTTGCTGATCTGAACAATTTTGGGTTGATTGCATCCAATACAATCTAGTGGAATCTCCAGGTCATCATGTTTAAGACAGTGTAATCTTGAAGCTTCTCAGGTTTTGTGTAATTTATTCTGATACAATGAAATGCATTCAAAAATACAGAACGTACAGTGCAAGTTTCTGTGAGGAGATTTTTAAAAATCACAAGTCACCAGCATTATGGTTTTGGGTTCTGCTACACCAAATGTCTTTCACAAATTTACATTTCGAAGTGGCATGCAGGCATAAAATTCAATTTTTGGTCTTTTACAAGAGTACAGAGCTATGTGGCAGAGAGTTTTGACAATACATTTTACTCCCCATTGTTGTAAAATATAAAAGTGAATCAGTTGCAGCATCAAAATGATGACAAGACTTCAATCAAATTTCCTTGATCTTTTATATCCTGTCATGGTGGTGGTTCAGGTTGTCCAGAATCCTTGTGTTTTCATTGTTCACAAAGCAACTTAATTATGTTTAAAATCTGTCAAAAAATAAAAATATATTTCCTTTAATGTTGGCTATACTATGAGACATGTGGCAATGAGAGACACAGCAAGCAACCTTAGCTTTGACTCTTAGTTTATATTGATTAAACTGAAGGGGACAGTTGATCTCAAAGTCCCTGGACTGAAGGATATAAAAAAGAGGCTCCTCATGACCTCTGCTGAAAAGGTGCATGTGCAGATGTTCAATGAAAATAAGATTTGGTTCAGCTGTGATAAGTTGAATACTTTTCTGACACTAATTCTGGCCATGCACATAGAAAATCATCACCTGGATAAGAGACAGGAATCTGTTAGTACGCAGCAAAAACTGGCACTCTCTACTGATTTGATTTATTATTGTCACATGTATTGGTATACAGTGAAAAGTATTGTTTCTTGCGTACTATACAGACAAAGTATACCGTACACAAAGGGAAAAAGGAAAGAGCAGAATGAAGTGTTACAGTCATAGCTAGGGTGTAGTGAAAGATTAACATAAGGCGAAGTAGGTCCATTCAAAAGTCTGGGAGCAGAGAAGAAGCTGTACTTGATCTCAGACTTTTGTATCTTTTTCCCAATGGGAGAAGGTGGAAGAGAGTATGTCTGGGGTGCTTGGGGTCCTTGATTATGCTGGCTGCTTTTCTGAGGCAGCAGGAAGTGTGGACAGTCAGTGGATGGGAGGCTGGTTTGCATGATGGACTGGACTTCATTCACAACCCTTTGTAGTTTCTTGCAGTCTTGGACAGAGCAGGAGCCATACCAAGCTGTGATATAAGCAGAAAAAATGCTTTCTGTGCTGCAGCTGTAGAAGTTGGTGAGAGTTGTAGTAGTTGTGCCAAATTTCCTTAGTCTCCTGAGAAAGTAGAGGCAAAGTGCAAGGAGAGAATGAAAACGTAGAAATTGGTAACAATGATTTGCATCTATTTGGTGCCTTAACATTGTGAATTATCACAAGGTACTTTGCAGGCACGTTATCAAACCAGATTTGACACCAAGCCAAAAGCTTGGTCAATGAGGTGGACTTTAAGAAAAGTCTTAGAGAAGTTGAAAGATGAAGACGTTTAAGGAGGAATTACTGAGGTGAGGACCCAGGCAGTTGAAGGCATCAGTGCCAATGGTTGGCCAATTAAATCAGAAATTGCAAAAGGCCATCATTGGTGGGGTGGTAGAGTTGGAGGGCTGAAGAAGGTAATAGACGTGTGGAAATGAGGCCATGGAGGGCTTTGAAAACAAGGATGAGAATTTTAACCTTGAGCCATTACTAATCTGGGAGTCCATGTTTATTAGCAAGTGCATGAACAATAGGTAACTGGGATTTGGTGTGAATTAGAATTTGGTTATGAGCATTTGGGATAAGATGGAAAGCTTGTGAGGCAAGTATTGTAATAGTTGAGTATGGAGGTAACAAAAGCCCACATGGGGTTATCAGCAGGTGGGCTGGGGCAGGGATAGAAATGAGCATTGTAACAGAGGGAGAGTAGGTGGCCTTGATGATGGAGAGGACATGGTTTGTAAGTTCAGCCTAGGGATTAAGCAGGACATCAAGGTTGCAAATGGTCTGGTTCATCATCAGTAGCTGGAGGTACCAGGAAGACTTACGACAAAATAGCAGAGTTTGTGGTGGGGATGAATGGCTTCAACCTTCGCAATATTTAATTGCAAGAAATAGCAGCTCATCCATTGCTAGATATTGGATAAGCACCGTGACAAATAAGAGACACTGGAAGGGTCAAGAGTGTTGCTGGGCATTATCAGCATTTAGTCTATGCATTTACCCAACACAGTTGCTCAGGTGACAGGAGGTGATCGTGGAAGGGAGTAATCTTGCAGAAAAGAAACAACTGCACTTCCTCCCAAAAGAAAGTGTTTTCCAAACAAGAATTTACGTGCAACAGCTGGTGAGTATGATCTTGAAATTTGGAATGGAAACATCAGCTGATACTTTTAAGTAATCCTCTCATTTTCTAATGAGCTTTAGTCGACTGCTTTACTGTCTCATTATGGATAGAAGTGTACACAGTCCAGTGACTTAAACATTACATTCACATTGTAGTGTTTATTCTTTGCAGGCCTTGGATGGATTCTTTTTTGTGGTCAATCGTGAAGGACATATAGTGTTCGTATCTGAGAATGTGACCCAGTATCTGAAATACAACCAGGAAGAACTTATTAACTCCAGTGTATGCAGCATACTACATGTTGGTGACCAGAACGATTTTTCGAGAAATCTTTTGCCGAAGTCTCTTGGTAAGATCTATTTGAATACTTTGAATTGTCTAGAATAGTTTACTCATAAACAATTGGATATTAATCACCCAAAACTGACACTGGGTCACTTGGGTTTTCCATTTACATTGGTGTACTGGCTGTCATCTTGGTAGGGCCTTCTGATGGGCAGCACTGGTTTGCAATGGTAGATCTTTTTGATATGCAAATTGTGCTAAAGGAGTGCTCCTCTGAGCTCCCCATAACTACTTAGTTGCCACGCATGACTACTTACCAATCGGCCCATTGCTTCTATGACCAACCAGTGTGCACCCATTCGGGGTCTGCAGCTTGCTAGGGCCATGCTAATGAGGCCTAAGCCCCAACATTGGCTGGCCTAATGGGTGGACAGTTGGTGTTCTGACAGTTAACTATCCCAATGTCACTTGGGCTGTTAAGGGCCTATGAAGGTGGATTAGAAATTCAGAATGTTACTGTTTTCCACTTCTGTTATTGAAAATTTTCATATTTTTGTTTTCCATGTTTGTCATATTACAAGGCTAGCAGTTAGGCCTCCTCAGAATGAAATAGCCAAATTATCTGTGTTCAGTATGGCTAAATTTATTCCAATAATGCTACAAAGATTCTTATACCATCTGATCAATCAGGATATCCTTTGTACATGAAGTGTACATGTTGATGTGCTGGAAAGTCATTTCAGCATTGCACTTAAGATGATAAATGGTGTCAGATGCTAGGAAACATTTCAACTCTTCAGTACATTAAACAAAAATATGTAATCTTTTATTTTATCATATTAAAAATTGTCTTGCCTGTTTCAAAGTGAACTGTTTGTGTAAAAACATTAACTTTTCCAGTAAATGGGGTGCCTTGGTCCAATGAAATTCCAAGACGAAACAGCCACACTTTTAACTGTCGTATGTTGGTTAAACCACCTGGTGAGACTGATGAGGAAGGACATGATAACCAGGAAGCACCTCAGAAATATGAAACTATGCAGTGTTTTGCTGTATCTCAACCAAAGTCCATAAAAGAAGAGGGGGAAGGTAAGGATTCATCAAAACATCATTGGTATTATGGGATCCCCTGTTGATGGTAAAATCATCTAACTGTGCATTGTTAACTGCATTACAAATGTTGCATAACTCCATAATGCACATGTTGCTTCTCAGACTGGTGTGGAATTGTAGGTCACAGATTTGCACTCGTCATTCTTGTATGGCAAGTACTTGTTGCCAAAAGCCACTCGAAAGTGAATGGGTATTTCCCCACAGAGATCAAAAGAAAATCAAATTGCATGCCACCTAAGACTCAGTCACAACATATTTGTGGTAGACTGGGATCAGTCTCCTTGCTCGACTTCCAAACAGTAACTGGTATATTACAAGGGATGCCTCTGAATGGGAAACGTAATTAGCTTTTTGATGAGGTGACCAGTTGTGTAGACGAGGGTAGTTCATTTGATGTAGTTTATATGGATTTCTGCAAAGCCTTTGACAAGGTCCCACATGAGAGACTTTAAAGAAAGTAAATTCACATTGGATACAACATAATTTGATAAAATGAATTCAAAATTGGCTCGGTTATAGGAGGCAGAGGGTGATTACAAAAGTCCACTTTAGTGACTGGAAGCCAGTGTCCAGTGGTATACCACAGGGATCCATGTTGGGCCCCCTATTATTCGTCATTTATATTAATGATGACTGTGTGAGGGTTAGGATTAGTAAGTTTGCAGATGACACAAAAGATTGGACAAGTGGTGAACAGTGAGGCTTAGTTTCTTGGGCTACAAGATGATATAGGTGGAATGATCAAATTGGCAAATAAGTGGCAGATGGAATTTAACCCTGGAAAATGTGAGGTGATACACCTTGGAAGAAGTAATTTGACAAGCAAGTATTACTAGGAATTTCTGTGGAGCAAAGGTTTATATTTGTCCACAGATCTCTGAAAGTACAAGGGCATGTTAGTTGGGTGGTGAAAAGGGCACGTGGAACACTTACCTTTATCTATCAAGGCGTAGATTGCAAAAGCAGCAAAGTCATGTTGGAGTATAGAACTTTGAGGCCACAGCTGGTGCAGTTCTGGTCATCACATTATCGGAAGAATGATTGCACTGAAGGGGGTGCAGAGGAGATTCACTAGGATGCTGCCTGGAATGAAATGTGTAAATTATGGAGAGAGATTGGTTAGGCTTGGATTGTTTTCATTGGAGCAGAGAAGACTGAGGGGTGACCTGATTGGGGTGTACAAAGTTGACAGAGACATGGACAGAGTGGATAAGGAGCAGCTGTTCCCCTTAGTTGAAGGGTCAGTCACAAAAGGACATAGGCTCAAGGTGAGGGACAGAAAGTTTAGGAGAGATGCAATGAAAAGCTTTTTTTCCGAGGGGTGGTGATGGTCTGGAATGTGCTGCCTGAGAGGGTGGTAGAAGTGTGTTGCCTCGCATCCTTTTTAAAAAGTATCTGGATGAGCACTTCGCACATCATAACCTTCAGGCCTATGGGCCAAGTGCTGGCAGATGGGATTAGGTGGGAGTTCAGGTGTTTCTAATGTGCCTGAAAGGCAGCTTCTGCACTGTATGGTTCTATGAATCTAGTGAAAATTGCTGCATCAACATACTTTTTTGGAAGCATTGAAACAAAGCTGTTTTAAATGCACTTTATTAATATTTTAAAAAGCAGAATCTTCCTTTTTGATGCCAGTAATTGCAGAAGAAGTGATTTATTGTCAATTCTGTTTCACCTTGTGTAATAATAGTTGCTCAACTCTGACAGCTCAGTACAAAAGCTGACAGATGATCCCTAATAAACAGCAGCAAAATCAATTGTAGAAGCAGTGTAACTACCTTACCTAAAACCCTATTAAAATTTGCACATCATTACAATTAGAGATTCATTGATATTTCCACCTGAATTACTTTAACAGCATTCACTGTTATAAGTACAGTAGTCAAACATACTACACAAAAATCTTTTACTGCAGTTATATTTAATTTGACCAGATTTAGTGTATAACCTTGTTACCAAATGAAAAAATCATATGAAGGTTTGTTTTCCTCCATAATCAAATCTGCAAAACACAAAGGACTTTTAAAGTAGATTTAATGTGATAGGATGGACCAAAAGCAATGACATTTCAAGAGTAGTGCCTGCAGCTGAATTTGCACAGGATTTTCCTGTTTGACTTCTTTGTGCTAAGTAGTGGTTAGGTAGGATGTTATCATATTCCCTTATAAAAGTGGCCACAAGAAGCATGGAACATGCAGGCCTTTAGTTCCAGAACAAACTTACCACCAATTGGCTCCAAAAATTAGTTTGGCGTCATTTTGTGACGCATTTAATCGTATTCTACATTTGAGCAATTTTCAGTATTTTTGCTTTATCTGGTGAACAGAACTGAGTGGTTTTAGAAGGACAGCAGAGTAACAGGGTATCAATCCTTCCCTGTTTTTATTATTAGTTTTCAATTCAAATTAAAATGTTAGTTGACTTGATTTGAATTCTGATCTTTTTATTGTGGCATGGATATTCATTATCATACTGATCAAACATCATTATTTGATTCTTATATGAAGTCTTCCATAGTTCAAAATAAACAATGACTGGCAGGTAATGAATGATCTGGCCAATCCAACCTGTCCTCACAGTTGCAATACCTTGTGTATTATTTATTTAGATTTCAACTATTCATTTCAGTGATCAGGCTTGGTGATTTTTCCTGTGTAATATCTGGAAATAAACAGAGCAAATGGACATGCACATTAATGGAACCTTATCCAGTACAGTGTGTTGATCTCCCAGTACCTGTAGACCACATTTTACAAATCTGTAGTGCTCCTTATGTGGAGAGATACCTCAAAAGTGCTTCACGTTGAAAAGTACAAAGGAATGGATGCTGAGCAGGAGGAGTGTTGACTGGGAAATAAAATGCACGATAGAAGAAAGGTGTTTCTGGGAAGTTTTTGTTAAAAGCTGAGAGAGTGGAGAGAACTAAATAGAGAGGGTATGACTGGCGTGGCTAAATGAGAGGCCATCAACAGCAGAGTCAGAATTGAGAAATGGTAAGAAGCTTGGTGTTGGACTAAAGCAGGATGCAGGTGCAGCATATATATTGTGAAATGTTTAGTTTGTTTTCCAATAGCTCTTTTGGTCCTCTCCAAATAGCCCCAGAAATCGGAGGATGACTATGTTGAATGCTGTTATCTAAAATCGTCAATAGCTGTCAGTTCACCAATAGCTTCCCTTCAATTTCTGTAAAGCCCAACAAAGATGCCAGAGTTTTGACTGATTACTCTTATCTGTGAACTAAGAATTGCAACTATTTTGACTACTCATTCTAGATGTGTTTCATCCAATGCCAGAATATCTGTTCATTGAATCAGGCAGAACATCTGCTTTGCAAAGTAAGATCATGCCCAAGGGACCAAGTTGAACATAGCACATAACAGCCATCAGTTCATGATGACCACTGTATGGGCAGAGTGAGGGACATAATGGAATTTGGGAGATATGTATTCTTGGGACTAGTAATTGCCATAGGAGAAATGGTTACAATGTAGTTTCTGTTAATGTATTTAATTGTGTGAGTGAGAAATCTGAAATAATCCTCTTTCAGATTTACAGTCCTGTTTGATCTGTGTTGCAAGAAGAGTTCCTGTGAAGGAAAGGCCGCAATTTGGTAACACTGAAAGTTTTAACACAAGACATGATTTAACAGGTAAAACAACACACCTACCTTCTAATTTGAGATTTTGCTTGTACGTATTGGAGGTTTGACAAATGATTTTTTTCCTCCCCCATTCTCTTACCCTCTTTAAAAATAAAACTAGGCAAACTAATATCTCTGGATATAAATGCATTACGCGCATCTATGAAACCAGGTTGGGAAGACTTAGTGCGACGGTGTATTCAAAGATTTCACCTGCAAAATGACAAAGAGATTGCATTTGCTAAGAGGCATCATCATGAAGGTAAGGACTTTTGTAGATCTGGGGGCCCAGGGCAATACAAAATTAAGTAAGTGTGCAGTACAAATCAAAACAAAATAAAATTTCAATTGAAATGAAAGTAGAAAATCAGTGTTTGAAAAGCAAAAAAAAACAGATTAACGCTGAAACCTTTGTCAAAATCTTTCTGATAAGACATTCGCAAGTGAAATTTTAGTCCATATTTTCTTTCTATCTGTTGAAGGACTTGCTATGTATTTCCTGTGCTTTTTCTCTCTTGGATGTAGTACCGTGTAAAATGGGATACACTTGATTTATTTTTCCAACCTCCTAACCTGAGAGCTTTGCTATTTTGCTGGTGGGCTTGACTGTGCATGTTGCAGACTAATTTGACTGCAGTGGACTTGCTGTTGAGTGTGACCCTGCCCCAAACCTGTCCCTTAGCCACTCTACCTTTTATTCAGTCAGCTGTGGCTCATTTGGTACCACTCATGCCGAGAAGGTTCAGGTTTCAGGTCCCACTCCAGGACTTTGTTGCAGCACTGAGGGAGTGCTGCACTGTTGGAGGTGCTGGCTTTTGGATGACATGATGAACAGTCTGCCCTTTCAGATGGATGTAAAAGATCCCATGAAATTATTTCAAAGAAGAGCCTGGCAGTTAATCCAAATGTTCATCTCTCAATCAACATCTTTAAAACAGATTATCTGGTCCTTCTCACACTGTTGTATATGGAAGCAGCTGTGTTTCCTATATTACAACAGTGAATACTTTTCAACAATACTTCACTGACTGTGAAGCCATAGGGTTATTAAAGGCTATTTATAAATGCAACCTTTTCTTTTTTTGAGATCACATTAATTAGCACAGGTTAGAAACTCAACCTGCAGTCTCCTAGGCTTGTATGTTTCAATAGATAAACTTGGTAAGCCATTAGGAGAGCCAGCAAGCATTTAAATATAATTTACAGGATAAGTTTAAAGACCATCATTGTGATTGTTGTATTATTGTATAAAATCTTGCATTTTAATCACAATTTATTCCTTAATCTTTGAATTTGGGTACAGCAGAGATAGCTGAGAGTGAAGTTGTGAGCAGTTACAAAATGAAAGCTCTCATATTTGATCCCTGATTTATAGCGAATTTCCCGATCTAAGCCGGTTCTGCACCGGATTGCCAGCACCCAAGTCCTGGAATGGGTCTTGAAACCAGAACCTGCAAGGCAGGAGGGCGACCAAATAATCCACAGCTGACAAAATGAAAGGTAGCATGGCAGTTATTTGCCTGTGCTTGATAGGGGTTGGAGCAGAGTCACGCTCAACACCCACTGCAGAAAGCAATGATTTGCCTAGACATTCCCTGAATTAAAACTCCTGTTTTCATGCTGGTAGCAGTATTGGAAAGTACTTGTGAAGTTCAACGTAATCTGTTGACACATCCAAACAGTGGTCACCTGGGTCAGATATCAAAGGGCTATCATTAACGATAAAGCGGTATCCCAGCACTCAGCACTTCGATTAGAAGAGATTTTTTCAGAATTGTATACCTGATACTTGGAACATTTAAGACAATTTTCTTACTTTTTTCTGCTCAATTTACCTGATTTGTAGTGTTGAGGCAAGGACAGGCTATGAGCCCTGTATATCGGTTTTCGTTATCTGATGGCACCATGGTTGCTGCACAAACTAGGAGCAAGCTTATGCGCACTCCAAACACCAGTGAGCCTCAATTTATCATGTCGATGCATTTTGTTCAAAGGTAAGCAAAAACCCCCTCCTTTGAATGCCTAAACAAATTTTAAATTGTAAATTTGATTGAATGGTTTGTTGTTATAACCCGTCAATTAAATTGAGTGGAATGTGACAGTAGCATCAGAATGATCCAACTTGATCTGTTTAACTTAATTAATTATGATATGCATGAGTTTTTGCGTTTTATATGAGACACATTTTGGGTTCAGTATCAACCTCATATCCATATGTATACGTTGTCTTAACAATGATCCAGCGTGCCCCTTCTGCTACTCAAGTTCTGGTTTAACTGAAGCGTGAGATAAAGTAATTGACTCAAACTCAAAGGCTGAACCTCCAACTTGGAATCAAAGCAATGGGGATGGAGGATATGGCAAAATGGCAGGGTGGGTGATGCCAATTGCCCTCCCATGCACATACCACATTGAGAATGGTGGGAAACATGGCAACTCTGCCATCTGTCTGCTGGTAGCCAATTGAGCTACTGATGTGGCCAATTAAGAGCTTCTTCCACATTGGGAGGGCTGTCATCATCTGGGGAGGCCACCGAAGTGAAATCTGGTGGTGGGGGAGATGCCACCCTCCTCTTTTGTCACCCCATGGCTATGATGGGGTGGCCCTTTATGGCAGTTGCACCATTGATGCTATATGCCCAATCCAACTCCCCATTTGCCAGGCCCGGTTTCCTCCAACTTAAGCCAATTTTCTTGGAGGACATCGTACTACTGGGGCACATTCTCCATGGAGCTACAGCTTCCAACGATCACTGTCATAGGTGTCGTGACGAATTGCTGCTGCTGATGGGGCCACAGTTCCTGGACAAAATGCTGTGCTGAGTTGCATGGCTTGCCAAAGTGGGGGCATCTCCTGCTTTTGGCTCCAGTGGCATGGTGTGCCAGTACATGGTAAAATTCAGCCTGTAGCTTCACTTTTGGACTTGTAGTCTAAGACAGACTCTAGCTACACCTCGGCTTCGGCCTGAGATAGTAACATAGATATATCATACATGAAATATACAAATGAACAGAATGTAGTTTTCCGTGAAATTGGGGGACACCCTATGCTCCTACTTTCATGCACCCTGAGATGTGGCATACACTTGAATTCAAGTTAAGCTGTTCCAAACTTGCTGGTTCCAGCTTTCTGATGTAACTTGGTTGTGCTCAGTCATTCTGTCAGTGTGTGCGAGAGAAATAAGTAGCATCTTAAGACTGCAAAGGTGGGGTTAGGCCCCCTCCAAATTGTCAATCTCCAAAAGCCCTAAACTTGACTCCCTCCTTCCAATGGAGAAAACAACTCTTCTCCTTGTTCAGTTAACCCAGAAAGACTGGTTATCAATGCTGTGTAACCAGGCTGTTTGAGTCAAGATGCTAAATTTAGCACTATAGAAATATTGTATTTTTTTAAGACTCAGTTGGGGTAATAAAATTCAAGACAAAGCCATTGCATTCTGGTCTTCTGATGGTTTGAACTTTCACTAGATGATGTATTCTAATATAATTGATTCAAACAATGAAAATCTGAAGTAGGCTGTTTCAGGCAAAATACAATTTTGAATGTAAACTTTTTTAAAAAAATCACAATTTCATATTCTCAGTTCATTTGCATGATTTGTATATTTTGTTTAAAACTGCAGAGAACAGAATGTGTGTGGGATGAATCAGGAAGCAACTGGACAAGGAATGGTGAAACCAATAAATCCAACTTCCAGCAGTGCAGCCATGGCAAGTGTTTCTGCTGCAACAACTAGTCAAGAGATGCCAATGCACAGCAATACAAGTTTTTCTATGAATGGCCTGAAGGAGCAAGCTGGCATGGGACAAATGCCAGGAAACAGGTTTGTTACAGGTGGAATGAACCATGTCTCAGGCATGCAAGCAGCCACTCCTCAGGGTAGTAACTATGCACTCAAAATGAACAGCCCATCAAGAAGCAGCCCTGGCGTGACTGCAGGGCAACAGAATTCAATGCTTTCGCCGAGACACCGTGGCAGTCCTGGTATGATTGGAAGCCCTCGCATCTCAGCTAATCAGTTTTCTCCTATAGGGAACTTGCATTCTCCAGTGGGGGTTTGTAGCACCACAGGGAATAGCCATAGCTACTCCAACAACTCCCTTAATGCACTTCAAGCCCTCAGTGAAGGTCATGGGGTATCACCCGAACTAAAAATGGTGACTTCACAAAGTTCCCCCGGAAGCATCAACCCCTCACTAGTTAAAAAAGGGAGCATGGACTCCAAAGATTCTTTTGGATTGTTTGGTGAGCAAGTTCAAACGGAGAATACAGCTGGACAGTTGGAAAGTGGACTTTCTGGCGAGCAGAAAGACAGTAATGAAAGTAATTTAAATCCATTTGGTGGTGGAGAAAGGACTGATGGGCAAGGCAGAGGGCACGATGGCAAAGGCCACACCAAACTCTTACAATTACTGATCACTAAATCTGATCAAATGGAATCTTCCCCCTTGGCAAATACCACTGGGGATTCTGTTAAGGACTCTACGGGGAATTCATCAGGACTACTGTCTACTTCAGCAGTGACATCCTCCACAACCAACACCTCTTCATCACATGGGCCCTCACTGAAAGAAAAACACAAAATTTTGCATAGACTTCTGCAGGACAGCACATCTCCTGTAGACTTGGCAAAGTTGACAGCAGAGGCCACAGGTAAAGAACCCAACCAGGACATGAGCAGTTCAATTCCTGGTGCAGAACTAACTGTTAAACAGGAGCAAATGAGCCCCAAGAAGAAAGAAAATGCACTACTTCGTTACTTACTGGATAAAGATGACACAAGTATGCATAATATTAAGCCTAAACTAGAACGGTTGGATAGCAAGTTGGATTCCTGCATGAGCACTAAAACAACCATAAAGTCTGAGAAGGAGATTAACTTTGAGCCATCTGAACAGGTGATTGTGATTATTCATACAGTTCAATATGAAAATGCGACAGTGATAATGTTTCTGTAATCTTTGGTTTCTTGCTGAAGATACATGATCCCACTAGTGAAACGTTTGTACTTGGGATCAGTGGCTAATACTTGTGCTAAAATGGGAAGTCTTCTGAACAACTAAGATGTGCCTCATATAATCTAATCTCGTCAAGTAATTGCAGACAGGAGGTCAGAACAGATTGGTTCTGGCTGTGATTACTGGGGGCATAACTAAGTTTCTCTTTAGAAGATGGAAGTGAAAGATATTTTCTAGTTTATGGGGGGGGAAATGATCGTGTTTGAATGAAAAACATTAAATACTTTTACCTGCTTGGGGAATATTTTGCCAATGCTGTTCAATATTTCAGCAGTATGAAGTGATTTGGAGAATCATTTGGCATTTCATACTGTTTTAAACATACGATCTTCATTACTTATTGAAAAAAGAATGACCAGCATTGCTGCTTTAACGGTACTTGTATAGAAAGCTGCATTTCAATGTTGGTGCTTAATTTTTGAAATGACCATCTTCTAATGCTAACTGTTCCTTAAGTGCATAGTAAAACATTTTATATGTGCCACACTATTTTATAGGTTTTAAAAATATTAATTCATTAATTCCCATACATGCTCTTTCTTTATACAGTTTGGATAATTATGGGAAAACCATACCAACTGATATTGAGTTACAGTGCCCCATGATTTCATTCCATTTCATGTTGTACCTTAGATGCGGGCTTTAAAGCAATGTTTCTTCCACCTCATAGTTTTCACTTTCACTTCCACACACTCTCTCCTTTCCTTCGCTATGTACGGTATGCTTTGCTTGAATAGTGCGCAAGAAACAATACTTTTCACTGTATACTAATACAAGTGTCAATAATAAATCGGTAATCAATAATAAAATAATAGGGCTTCTATTTCCCACAATATAGTTCCACATGTACTATTACCTCATTTTCATTTTATTCCATCCCACAATCATTCCCCCCCCCACCATAAATGTTGGCCTTTATAGCGAGAGGGATAGAATATAAAAGTAGGGAGGTCTTGCTGCAACTGTACAGAGTACAGATGCCGGAGTTGAAGGGGTTGAGCTATGAGGAGAGGCTGAATAAACTAGGCTTGTACTCGTTAGAGTTTAGAAGGATGAGGGGAGATCTCATTGAGACGTATAAGATGATGAATGGGATGGATAGGATAGAGGTGGAGAGACTCTTCCCACTCAGAAAGGATAGTAGGACTAGGGGGCACAGCCTCAAGATAAAGGGGGGGCGGTTTAGAACGGAGTTGAGGAGGAACTTCTTCACTCAAAGGGTGGTGAATCTCTGGAATTCTCTGCCCGTTGAAGTGGTGGAGGCTGCCTCGCTAAATATTTTTAAGACGCGGGTTGATGGGTTTTTGATAAGAGAGGGGATTAAGGGTTATGGGGGGAGGGCAGGAATGTGGAACTGAGCCACGACAGATCAGCCATGACCTTATTGAATGGCGGGGCAGGCTCGAGTGGCTAGATGGCCTACTTCTGCTCCTATTTCTTATGTTCTTATGAGTACTGGTGAGGCTGCAGCTGGAGTACTGTATGCAATTTTGGTTGCCGCACTTGCGGAAGGATATATTGGCCTTGGAGGGAGTGCAGAGGAGGTTCACTAGGCTGATACCGAAGATGAGGGGGTTGGACTATGAAGAGAGACTAAATAGACTGGATCTGTACTCATTGAAGTTTAGAAGGATATGGAGGGATCTTATAGAGACATATAAGATGATGAAGAGGATGGATAGGGTAGAGGTAGAGAGATTCTTCCCGCTTAGAAAGGATAGCAGGACTAGAGGACACAGCCTCAAGATAAGGGGGGGTGCGGTTTAGATCGGAGTTGAGGAGGAACTTCTTCACTCAAAGGATGGTGAATCTCTGGAATTCTCTGCCAGTTGAAGTGGCGAAGGCTACCTCGCTAAATATATTTAAGTCACGGGTAGATAATTCCCCTGTCTATCAGAAACCTAAGGGTTATGGGGAGAAAGCGGGAAAGTGGAACTGAGCCACTTCAGATCAGCCATGATCTTATTGAATGGTGGGGCAGGCTCGAAGGGCTAGATGGCCTACTCCTGCTCCTATTTCTTATGTTCACCCGCCAAAAAGACCCATTGCCTTACCCATTCCTCATTTGAGCTGAAACCTTGAGTATCATCAGGAATGTTAGATAGCAGACAGTTGAGGGTATTATCCAATTACAGCTAAAGCCAGTTGCAGCCTTACCCAATATTCATGCAGAACTGGCTGGATAGCGATCAGGAGCAGGATTGTTTGATGTTTCTCCTTTCCCTACCTGAGCTTATGTATAATGAGGCCAGTTGTATCAGTGCTGGTTGCTGCAAGAGATGAAAAACATTAGAACCAGTGCAAAGAGTGCTGATCCCCAAGTATCAAGTTTTCTGAGGCAAGACTGGAGAAGCTTGTGATTTTCAGCCTGATGTGGAGGCATCTAATTAGTGACTTTATAAAGCTATGCAAGATGGTTAGAAAATGAAACCCTGATTGTTAATTAAATGACAAAAATAGTGTAAAGAGCCATGGATTCAAATTCGTAAAAGGTGTCCTGAGAACTGATGTTAGGAAATTATTCTTTATACAAAGGGTGTTCAGCTCATGGAATGGACTTCCAGGAAGGCCAGTAAGGACAACTACTCTGGAATATCTTTCAAAATTGGATGCTGAAATGGGGCTCTTTCAAGATTAATTAATTTAGACAGGCCAAATGGCCTTCCTTGTCCATTTAATTTTCTTGTGATTCTGTTGGTTTTCCCATCCCTAAGTATTTGTTTGGAATTGAATCCAAAGCCTTCTGGTCTTAGTGTCATACGAAGCAGCACTTCCGCCAATTAGATCAAGTATGCAGGCTTACAGTAGCAAATGAGAAATTTAGTTCAGTTTGGCAGGATCCATTTATTTCATGATTTTCATATCTGCTCAAGTGCAGGTCAGAAACTACATAGATTATGTAGCACTTTTAACATTAAATGTCCGAAGTAGTTTCACAGAGGATATTTTGGGAACAAAATATCACGCCAAACCACACAACATATTAGGACAGATGACCAAAAGCTTGGTCAAAGAAGAAAATTTTATGGGAAGCAAGAGAGGCAAAAGTGGGAAGTTTTAGAGCAGGTTTCCAGAGCTTAAGGCCTTGCAGCTGAAAACATTGTCACAAATTGGAATAATTAAAATCAGGATGTTGCGGAAGCTAGAATTCGCAGCGTGTACTAATGGAAGAGTCAGTTACTAGGGGGCATAGGTTTAAAGTGCACGGGGCAAGGTTTAAAGGAGATGTATGAGGCAGAATTTTTAGAGACTAATGGGTGCCTGGAACTCGTTGCCAGGGGAGGTAGTGGAAGCAGATACGGTAGTGACTTTTAAGGGGCATCTTGACAAGTATATGAATAGGAAGGGAATAGAGGGATATGGTTCCCAGAAGTGTTTTAGTTATGTTGGGCAGTATGGTTGGTGCAGACTTGGAGGGCTGAAGGGCCAGTTCCTGTGCTGTAATTTTCTTTGTTCTTTGATGTTACAGCACTAGGTACAGACATTTAGTGCAGCATTTTAGTACAATAAGTGTATATTTTTTAAAAATATACTCTTTTTGTGATAATGTATCCAACTACTATTTAGTATATGGTCGTGGACAAAGCAAACAGCAACACTTCCCATCTCAAGTCAGACTCCTGCTGGTGTATGGATCCCAAATAGCCTGCAGTGGCCATCTTCATGTCTCACATGGGTAGTGCACATTGCCTCTTCAACCATTTTGTGGAGCACAACCGAGCTGAGCCCAACCATTGTACATACTGTCCAATGTATGTACAAAGTCTGCTGGCGAGCAATTAGAAATGGGAAGCTTGGTTAATTTTCTTCTCTGTCACTCTTGGTATGAACACTTGTCAGAGTGCTAAGACAATGGATACATCCCCAACTCCATGCGAGGCAAATCTTTTTTCTCGTAACTCTTAAATCTTAAAGATAAAGACACTACTGCGGATGCAGGAATCTGAAACAAAAACAGAAAATTCTGGAAAGCCTCAGCAGGTCTGACAGCATCTGTGGAGCGAGAATAGAGACAACATTTTGAATCTGAATGACCCTTCGTCAGAGCTCTGACAAAGGGTCATCCAGACTTGAAACATTGGCTCTATTCTCTCTCCTTAGATGCTGTCAGACCTGCTGAGATTTTCCAGCATTTTCTGTTTTAAATCTTAACTCACATTCCTCATCTCCACTCCCACCTGACCCACGTGCCATTGTCCTTTCTACTTCCTCCTGTATCTCTTGTTTTAAGACATTATAGCCCAGTTTCCAGATGGTAGCGAGAATTTTCTTAGTGGCAGCCACAGCCTCTCCTCTAACCCAGCTGATGTCCTCTCAATATCCTCCTTTATTGCCACTGGAATTCCAGTATTGCCAAATCCAAGATCACACTTGCACAGGGCTACACTTTGGATTCCACCTCTTATAATCCTCACATATCAAGGGCTGCCTGTCTAATGCTGCTGGCACTTCCGGTAGATGGCCTTAAGCTCTGGAATTGCCTCCTTAAACCTTTCCAATCAATCTTCTTCTAACATCTTTCTTAAAATCTCTGTCTTTGACACAGCCTTCTAACCATCTACCGCAATATCTTGTTTTTTGGCTCAGTGTCAATTTTTTGTCTTTATACCTCTATGAAGGTGGGATGTTTTACTATGTTAAAGACATTCTGGCATCTCTTTTGTTGTATTGCTCTGTTTTTGTATCTCTATTAGCCAGAAATCAAAATGTGGAGGTCTACCATTACACCCAAATTCCTTTCCATTCATTTTGGTCTTTTATCTGCAGTAATTCTACAAGTTACAATGAATACAATGTAAAATTCAGTGTTAAACCTCCTAGCTGATTTTAAAAAATCCCATTCAGAGAATTTGCATTTAAAATCAAATTTTTGTTTCAAACAAAGTAACAAATTTCACAGAATTAGCTCTGAGGCCAGGCATTGCAAGGTTTGCATTCTGTGGTTTTTGTTATCATAACATTAATAATATCACATTGCAAAGTGTATACAGTAGTTACCAATCAGATTTGGTTCTAGCTTTGCTTTTTCACATCACATTTTATAGTGCATGACACTTCTGGTAATAGACTTCTACATGAGATCTGGTACAGCCCATGTAATGAGTAGTCTGTACTGCTGATGATGCTGGCCTGTATACAGGGAGCTGAAAGCAACCATTACCTTCATAATATGCTTTGAAATTTAATTTTAAGAATGTTGAGGTATGCTCACTGTCTGGCACTGTTTCAATCTAGTTGGAAATGTTGAAAGAAAGCTGCTACTAAATAAAGCCAAGCTCTGGGGGAGGCAGTGGCAGGGAGGGTGGTCAGTAGGATATTCTGTAGCTCCCCACTTAGTTTACTGCTGTCTGATATTGAGTTAAAGCATTGAAATAAAACGTCAAATAGGTCAGTAATACTGTTCTATTATTAAATAGACTTTTTTTATACAGGAGCTACCCTGCAATTAGATGTCCAGAGACTTCGGATTAATTTGTCTTTAATATGGAAATAGTTTTTTAAATGTAAATTGACTTTTTTTCAAGAGCTCTGGATTCTTTTGCCATAATTACTGGTTGTCATCTATTTTGATGGTCTTTAGGTGATTAAGCTCGAAGGGAGTAGATTTTGCCACTTCCTTTGGTGAGTCCTCCAACTCCAGTCTATCTGACCTGATAGTTAAAGTTGAATTCTGCCTGTACATGCAAGTTGCAATGTCCTTCATGGCACCCCTCCTCAGGTTAATCTATTCAACATAAATGCAACACATTTGGCCTAGTTGTGTGCTGAGTTTACCAAGTTGCATTACAGAGAGATCAAACAGCAAGTCTTGCTGTAGCTCTTTTCTGTGAAGGAAAAGTAAATCTAAATTTTTGGGGAGGACCTGTTGATATTATTAAGCGTTAAACATATTAATTTGCTGTTGAGGAGTACAGCAGATGATGAGTTTGGGTGAGATTCATTAAAAATGCCAGTTGTTTGAAGTGATCATCACAACAGAAAACTCTTCATTTATAACTCTGGAGAATATTTTTGATAATTGTTCATCTTAAGCACAAACACATTTATTCTTCACTGTAACATGAATCACATTAGGAGAGATTGCCAATTTAAGAATAATGAATAATGGGGAAACAAGTGAACTAGCAATGCCTGGGAGCATTCACTATTCTGGCCTGACTGTCACCCTTTCTGCATTGTTCACCCTGTGAACAACATCCATTTTTCTTCCCAGTTCCTTATTCCTCAGGAAGGGGCTAAAGCTCTGTTTGTACCTACTGAACATCCACAGCAAGTAATTCAATCACTTCCAAAGAAGCAGCCTTTAATTAAAGCTTTAAATGTTAAACCATGTTGATATGAATGTACAAATTTGGAACAAGAGTAGGCCCTACAGTCTGTCAAGCCTGCTCTGCAATTCAATAAACTGATCCCAACTGATCTGACTGTGGCCTTAATTCCACATCCACCTATCTCCATAACCTTTGACTCTCTTAATATATCTACCTTTGCCTTAAAAGTACTCTGCTTTCACCTCGCATGACCCTCTGAGATAAAAGAATTCTTCTCTCATCCATCATAAATGGGAATCCCCCTGCCTCACTTTTAAACTGTGTCCCCTAGTTCCAGACTTTCCAACAAGTGGAAGCTTCAGCATCCACCCTGTCAAGTCCCCTCGGTCTGATATTTTTCAATAAGACATCTCTCATTCTTCTAAACTCCAGTGGATACAAGTCCAGTCTGTCCAACCTTTCCTCATAAGTTAACCTCCCCCCATCCCAGATATGTCAAGTGAATCTTCTCGGAATTGCTTCCAATGCATTTATATATTTTCTTCATTACAAATCTAGAAAAATAAGTTTTCTGTCTGGTAACATGTGATGTGAAACAAACCAATTCAAATGTAACTGGTTTATAAATGCCATTGAGGTTTTCCCTTTTGACTTGAAACTTCTAAAGTATATCTAATTAAAGCAACTTTGCTGGAAATGTAATAACAATTGTGCACTTATGACTTTTTCTGAGTTTAATCCGAAACGTTCTTCACGCTTTTGAGCATGAGAAAGTTCAGAAAAGAGCCCTGAAAAAGCAGAGATAATTGCCTTTACATTCTTTTCCTAAAGAAGTGGGTTAAAGTGTAAACGCCATTCAACCTTGGAACCATTTTGAGCCAAGGTGAGGTTCTTAAGCAACAGGATACAACACCAGTTGTATATTTTGGCACATTCAGATGCGTAGCTGTAAAGTTTGAGATCTGTATTGGATATTTTCAATATAATGGTAATGTGCAATTTAGACACTGAGAGGACAAAACAAAATTGAGGTCAACAGAAGTACGTGAATATTGCCTGATTGTTGTTGACTCATTCCTCTTCGTTTGCACATGGCTGCAAGTTCTTCTCAAAGATTTATTTTTTTCTTAATACTCCATCAGTAAAGGCCTTGCTATAAGACTTGTATGACAATCTTTTGAGAGGCATCTTTATTGAAAGCTTTCTGAAAAATCTAAATAAACCATGTTATGAATGGGATACCTGCATCCATCAATCTGATTACTTCAAATAACTCCACCAGGGTTTTAAGACAGGGCCTCTGTGCCCCTGATTTCCCCTTCTCTACCAAGTTGGTTTGAATATATGTCCAATGGCCTCACTTAACAAAGCTCTATATCTTTAAGTAATCTTGGGTAGATGTTATCTTGGTCACTAGATCAATTTGATTTTTAACTCCTTGATCTCTTTAAGGTCAGATCTAAACTTTTACTTTAACAATATTTGTATCAATGACATAGTATTAAAAGAAACTGAGCCAGTGTCTGCAGAAGTCAAGATTAATGTAAAGTGGCTGCTTAAAACCTCTTACCATGTCCAGGGAGACCTCTAATATGCCCTTGAGAAATTTTTAACAGTCTGTTATCACCCTCTGAAAGTTGCTATTTTTACCAAAGTTATCCACTGTGTTTTATTTCCTGGTATTCACTTGACCGTTCAGATAGAAACTTTTGCTACCTTAAGCTGAGCATAATACCTGTCCCCGTTGCATAGAAATGCTCAAATGTGTAATGGTATTTCTAGCATATAACCATTTAGCCACCATAGCTTCACCATGCATCCTTTACGCTTTGGCTTCTTTTTGCATGGAATGGCTTAAAAGCTTTCATTTTTTATCCAAGTAGTCACTATCACCAACAATAGCATCTCCCAGTTAAGTGACGGAGCTCCTCTTCCATTTTTGAGATTTAGTGTCCGGTTCGCATCAACAAACAACTACTGAAATGGGTGTCATTTGTTTGTTGTTTCTGAAAGTTTACTGTCCACAAATCGGCCACCATGTAAATAATGACAATTGCACTTCCAAAGCAATTATTGGCAAGTAAGGGTAGTGTAAATGGGCAAGAATGTTCCTTCCAGCAAAATAAGCAAATATGATGATATGACGACTCTGATGATAGATTGTATTGTTCTACTGACTGTTCAAGTACTGGATAGTTTCCTTCGTTCCATTTGATGAGTGTGAAGAGAGGACATTTATCACGGGATCCACTGTTTCTGTGCTAGCTCCACTACTACGTTTGACTTTTTTAATATATAACAATTGTAAAAACTATCAAATGCCTGGCAGTGAGCTTGAGACGTTTGTGTAATATTGGCGTCTCTTTTTGATTGCTCTGGGGCCAATGAACTCATCAAAATCACTTGCAATTCCTTGCACTGTCAACCATCCGATGCCTTGTCTGAAAATACATTTGAAATATTGAAATATACACAACTAATTGATGTTTCCTGTAAGTTGTAGTGATACCAATGTGACAGCTATTTGTCCTTTGTGTGGGGCCTTCCAATATTATGAATTCAATGTACAACGTTTCATCAGACACTCCAATTTTGAAACAGATAAAATGATACTGTGAATCTAAGCAAAATAATTGTAGTTAAAATTCACTGCTAGCAATTTACTTGCAATTTGGGTTACCTGATGGTGAATTGAAAGGAATTGATTCAGTCAAGATATTGCATTAAATTGGAGAAATGAATATTTATGATGTGTGAACCTCAAGAATGGATTACTCTATGTAATTCACTCAATTATTTATTTTGAAATGAATTCCAAGAGGATACCAAGTTGCAACCAGTTGAAATATCATGTTTACAATTATATTGTACTTGAATTATAGGCAACCTTAAATGTATACAACAGGGTGAATTTTGCATAGTCATTATACTCAATATGCTTTTGAACTGTTTTAATAGGAACTCCCAATGTTATCCCAGCTCCAGGTATATTCACCACAAAAGCTTTACACTTTTGAGTTGGTGCATATTTTGTTTGGATTGAAGTTCATTGACAGTTGCTTGCAGATTGTTCCACTGATTTGGTGGGTAAATACACCAAATAAGCACCATTAATCTCAGCATCCATCTTTCAGCCAGCTGACTTAGCTGATCTTGGCCAGCGTGCTACAATTTGCTTGATTTTCTTGGTGGGGAAGATAACTTGAGTTCCCTTTCCTATTTAGTTCCCAAGTTAGGGTTTGCGTATGTGCCTGGACATTGGCTGATGGGAATCCGGCTTGACCTAAGTGCCCTTCACTGTCTTAACAATCACCTGATTGTTACACCTATGCCCAGGAAAAGTTCATATCCTCAGGAGAGAACTAAAGTTGGAGAGGAGGGGGCTGGGGTGGCAAGAGGAATTAAATAGGCCATGATACTTGATTAGTTTCTGCGCAAATCCACTGATTGGGCTTGAACACAAAATTGACGGGTGGTAATTGGCCTTGTTGTTGACAGCAGATCAGCAGTGACTTGGATAACTTAGAAGAAATTCTTGATGACCTGCAGAACAGTCAGTTACAACAGCTTTTCCCAGACACGAAGACGGTGCCTGCCAGTGGACCCGTTGACAAACAGACCATCTTCCAAGACCTTCTCCAAATTGGCAATGAAAGTGTCTCCGCGCCACCTCTTGGATCACAAAACCCGCTGCCCGGGATGCTACAGAACAGTGAGTTTCATATTTTTCACCTCCTAGAATGTAAACTCCATTGCATTATTTTAGTTGTTATCCCTTTCTTTAGTATTTGAACTTTTAAAATGTACAGTTAATACGTACAATCTATGGTTAGTTGAATCTTGTAAAATGGAAAACTCTTCACATATACCTAGAGTGATATGTGATGGCGCATTTTCATCACTTGGAGCTGTGTTTGTTAATGTGCCCCATTTCAATCTACATTTTTCAACCAAAATCAAGATGGGGATTACTTTAGTCTAGAAGCATGCTTGCATGTATCTTTGTAGTGCATCCTTCACCTATTAGTAAATTGAGGTGAAGAATGGATCTGGTTGTGATGAGGTATCTCTAAATCCCAGCATTCCTCATTTACTGATTTTCCTGCATCCTGTTTAGCCAGCTGTAAATTTTTACCTGGAGTGATTTTTAATATTCATATAAGATTGACTTATAAAGGTACCAAATTGTGAAGGTATGCTTTGTCTGTATAGCGCACAAGAAACAATACTTTTTCACTGTATATTAGTACATGCGACAGTAATAAACCAAATCAAAATTAGGTGTGTAATGTTTTATATTTTTATGCATTGCAAGAAAAATAATACTTTCCAATCTCCATACACCCAAGTATATTTTGGTTTGCACACAAAACAATCAGAGTCATGGTCTAAGCTGTGTAGTAGTCTGCAGCAACTGCCAGGATTATGCCATTATAGCAACAAAAGCTTGGTTCTCGTCTCCTTACCATGAAGTGATCTTTAACAATCGGGAGTTCGTCTGGCAGCCTGCCTGGGAAATAGTGAACGCTGTCCATTTACAGGATACTCGATTTGAAAAGTCTGCAGTTTGTCAAAGAATTGGGTGACACAGAACATGAATTCCACTTCTATTGAGAGAACTTTCGCGCTGTATTTTTAATTATCCTTTTGTAAACTATGGAGAAACGCAAGTTGTGTTTTGTGCAAAGAACGCCACCTG
The DNA here is from genome assembly GCF_965287045.1 of Carcharhinus amblyrhynchos. NCBI lineage: Eukaryota > Metazoa > Chordata > Chondrichthyes > Carcharhiniformes > Carcharhinidae > Carcharhinus > Carcharhinus amblyrhynchos. The sequence goes on from NC_137331.1 coordinate 56,253,042, forward strand.
GTGGTATAAGTAGACACTGCAGCTGTTTTGAATTTCATTTCCTAATTCATAGAATCCTACAGTGTAGAAGGAGGCCATTCGGCCCGTCGAGTCTGCACCAACCACAATCCCATCCAGGCCCTATCCCTATAACCCCATGCATTTACTCTGCTAATCCCCCTGACACTAGGGGGCAATTTAACATGACTAATCCACCTAACCTGCACGTCTTTGGAGTGTGGGAGGAAACCGGAGCACCTGGAGGAATCCCATGCAGACACGAGGAGACTGTGCAAACTCCACACAGAAAGCAGCCTGAGGCCGGAATCGAACTCGGGTCCCTGGCACTGAGGCAGCTGTACTGGCAACTCTGCCACGCATAAAGTGTGACACTGAGGCAGCTGTGCTGGCAACTGTGCCACTATGCCACCCCATCACAGAAATAAAATTCTATATACACAGATTGCATTTTTAAAACTCATGGATGAAATAAAAATAACTTTTGTGACAAATTCCAAATTTTATATCTTTTGTTGCAAAATATCAAGATTCAGGATTAATTATTTTTAATTAAATTTATACATTAACAATGGAATAATAGCCATTTTTGAAAGGTTGATGGCAAAGGAATGACTTGCAGTTACGAGTGTACAAGGTGTTTGTCATAGAGGTTTATTGCATGAAACAGGCCCTTCAGCTGAACTTGTCCATGCCGCCTTTTTTTAAAAACCCTAAACTAATCCCAATTGCCTGCATTTGGTCCATATCCCTCTATACCCATTATACCCATGTAACTATCTAAATGCATTTTAAAAAATAAAATTGTACTTGCCTCTACTGCTACCTCTGGCAGCTTGTTCCAGACACTCACCACCCTCTGTGGAAAAAATTGCCCTTCTGGAGACTTTTGCATCTCTCCCCTTGCACCTTAAACCTGTACCCTCTAGTTTTAGACTCCTCTACCTTTGGGAAAAGATATTGACCATCTACCTTGTCTATGCCCCTCATTAATTAGCAAAGGTAACCCAGGATAGCAGCAACATAGTGTGACAGCAGTAGGGTTATAGCCAGGAAAAGATACCTGTTTATTTTATTTTAAGAAGCTTTACTATCTTCGTGTTTCAGTCCACAGCTTTAATACAGTGTGACTATAATGGCTAAAGGTGTTCATCACTGGCTAGTTTGCAGGGAGCACAATGTCATCTGAGGAAGAGTTACCTTCCAATCCATAGGAACCATTCCAGAATCCAAAGAATTTTGGAAAATGACCAACAATGGATCTACCAGTTTAAGAGCTATTTCTTTAAGTACTCTGGGATGAAGATTATCAGGCCCTGGAGATTTATCCACCTTCAATCCCATTAATTTCCCCAAAACCATTTAGCTATCAATATAGATTTCCTTCAGGTCTGAAAATAGCATCTGAGGAGAGAGAATAGAGCCAACGTTTTGGGTCTAGATGACCTGTCGTCATAACTTCCAAAGTCCACATTTGAATTTTAATGGTTTGCCATGTTGAGGGGTGCCCATGAATTTTTAATGAGATTCACACTAGTGTAGTCTGCCACGCATGAAGTGTGGTAGATTCATTTTAAAACTAGCAGGATTTACTCCAGATTTTATGCAAATTTGACACTTAGAATTTTTGGGGGAGAATCCCACCTGTTGTGTCTATCTACTTGATTCCTTGCTCACAGAAATATTGCAGATGTACTTCATCTACACCTCTGTGCTAGCCATCTGTAATTTATTGTTTAATAAAATTGTGAGCGATATGCTACATCAGACAATGGGTTTTTGGTGCTATGAGAAGCTGCAGCATTAATCAAAAACAAAATACTGTTTTGGGTCTGCTGCGGACAACCTGAGTCAGTATTAGTTCAGTGATAATAGCCATGCCTCTGAGTTTGAAGGTCATGGGTTCAAGCTCCAGTCTAGAGAATCGAGCACATTGTTTAGACTGATTTACTTCAGTGCAGTACTGAGGCCAACATCTGGGTTGACTTCTGTTTGGCTGCTGTTATTCATGGGGAAACTTGAATGATAGATTAACTATTTCCTGTTCACAGGGTTAGTGAAGGAGAACAGCTGAAGATCTCATTAAGTTGCTCTGCATCATAGAACAGATAGAGGATCAACTGCTCCCCAACACAATTAGATTGATGACAGTCAGAAACATTCACAACTCAATGTCACGTTAAGTGAAGGCGCTCCCTTGAGTGGAGTGGAATTACTGGCTGGAGTTTTTAGGAAGGTGGGGTTTGCCTTCCTGCCATCCAGAGTTGGCTGTTTAATACTCCAACAAGGGTTAATTGGCTGGAGGTGGGGCTTCTGCCCATCACTCGAAAGGAAGTCCTGCCTCTGAAAGCTGCCACCAAATTTGGTGGCAGCACCAGAAATTGCAGTGGACGGGACTGGAACTGCAATCAGTCCACAAAGCCCAAGTCCTGGAAATCCAGGACCAGAATGAGTTGGGAGGGGGTGGAATGGTGTTCTCAGGACAAGCTGAAAAGCGAGGTCCAGGGAGTTGGGCAGAAGTGGGTGGGAGGTGTTAGTGGAGAGATCAGGGGACAGTGAGGACCTGCAAGAGCCAGTCCTTTTTGGGGAAGAGGGCTCCTGATGTTAAAAGGAGGCGTCTCTCTGCCTAAAGACTGAACCAAATTACTTTTTGGATTTAACCCCCTGCCCTGAACACTTTTCACCAACCTAAAAATTGAGGCTTGAAAGAAAAGAACCCGTAAGTGGTGGATAATTGGCAAGGGTGGGTGGGCCAGGCATCCGAAACCCCTCATGTCCCAATGTGAAATGGTGGAAAGGTGGGTTGGGTGGGAACCTGGTGGAAAGGCCAGCTAAGAAACTTTACACAAACCCCACACCAGCTGTAAATCTGCCAGCAGGGGATTGTAAAATTCTGCCCACTGATTGGGACAAGGGTCGTTAATGCAGACTGGACACTTTTTCTGGGAGAAGTCAGTCAGTGACATCCAGGCAGCATGACACAAATGATTCTGAAAGGACCATGAGACGGGAAGACAAATCCCTGGAGAAAGATTGTGAACATCCTGTTTGTACAACGGTGTGGAAAATATATCCCTTTCGTACAGAGCAGACTTGAGAACTCAGCATTGTCCGTTCACTGCAGCTCTGTGTAAACTAGCAATAATACAGATTTCAGTAAACTGCCTTAAGCTTCATCTCATTCATATTAGTTACTACGTAGAGTAACGACAATACAGAATGTACTTTGCATGGAGGATTTCCAATATCCATTTGCAAAACTGGCTTGGCCGTATCACCACTGACCAAGCTAGCCAAGTCCTGAAATCTGTATCTGCCAGACTGAGAGTATGTTCCTTGACCTCATCCTTACCAGTCTAATGTCACAGATGCATCTATCTGTAACTCTATTGGTGAGGGTTGCCGCTGTTGTGGAGACCAAATAGGCATTCATAGTGAGGATGACTTACACTGTGCCCTGTGGCATTATAACAGTACTACATAGTATAAATCAAGGAGAGATCTTGTCACTCAAAACTGGACATCCATGAAGCACTGTGGGCAGTTAACAGCAGAAGGATTGCATTACGACACAAATTATAACAGCCTAGCATATCCCTCGGTGGTACAGACCAACAAGTTCAACCCTGGCTCAATGGGATATGTAGACAAGCATGTTGGAAAAAACATCAAGTGTACAAGGTAAAATTACAACACAAGAATATATACATATAAACAGCAAAGGCAGCATTGATTTTATACATAGACAGCTAAACAATTCTGTAATGAACTGATCAGGCCACAGTTCTTAACCATGCCAAATCCAGTTGTGAATGATGGCGGAGAATTAGATAATCGATGGGTGAAGGAGACTCCATGAACTTCCACATCCTCGGTTCTGGACAGAGCCCTTTAAGAGTGTAAAAGGTGAGACTGAAGTTATCTTCAGCCATAACGTAATTCTTCACCACCTCCTCATTAGGAATTTGCAATTATAGATGACAATTTTAAGCCAATTCAATGCACTATATGTAGCATGAAAAAATATTGACTGCCCCAAAATAAAGGCTGTACTCCCGCAATATCGTGGCTGTACTGTTATAGATCGATGCTCTGAACTAGCTGCTCCCTCCAAACCTGCTGTTCCAGTTCATCCAACAATTTTCCCAACAATCTGGAAAATTGTTGTAAGGGGATTTTCACAGGGCATCCCTCCGGGGGTTGTTGCATTTAGTTGGTTTCAGCTAACACAGACTTGCGAAAGACGGTATGCAGTAATGTTCTTTATTTAACCAATACACACTAAGAGAGAGATAGAGAGAATTCCCACTTCTCCCTGACAATACATCACATGAGCACAACAGATACACATTTCTGAAGATTTGAACCTGTCACCCAAGCTGGACGGTCCAGTTATAGTAATACATTTACTTCAGCCTTCTGGTGAAATTAGGAATTTATTGGTCAAACGAACCCAGAGGTATCTCCTCCCCACCTCACCCAATAACCTCACCTATGCAAATCCAAGATCTAGGGTCACTCCTAACACCTGCAGTCCTGGGAAAGAGAAGGGAATCATGTCTGTTTTCTGTCCCCTTATCAGTGGAGGATGAATGCATCTATTCATTGTAGGTAGAAGCAGATTCTTCATTCACTTCATTAACCTTGGTTGCTTGTAGCTGCCTGGTCTGCCCCTGATAATGGGGTGCGTGCTCTGTGCTTCATTGTTCCAAAAGAATATGGTCTGTCAAATTAAACTTACTTCCCATTACGCCAAGGGGTAAATTGCTTGTTGGCCAAAGCTCAAGAAAATATAAAAATACAGTTTAAATCTATAATATTTATTCAAAAATGATTGCTATATGCATATTATATATATATATTATGCTACTTATACAGACAATAGCATTTGTTGCTAATTCTTAATTGACCTTGAGACGGTGATGGTGAGCTGCTGCCTTTTAAACCACTGCAATCCATCAAGTACAGGTACACCCACAGTGCTGTTAGGAAGAGAGTTCCAGGATTTTAACTCAGTGACAATGAAGGCATGGCAATTTATTTCCAAGTGTGTGGCTTGGAGGGGACCTTATAAGTAGTGATGCCCCCACGTGTCTGCTGCCCTTGTCCTTAGAAGGTGCAGGTTTGAAAGGTGATGTCAAAGGAACCATTGTGAGTTGCTGCAGTACCTGTTGTAGATAGTACACAATGTTGCCACTGTGCATCAGTGGTGAAATGAGTGAACGTTTAAGGTGCTGGATGGGTTCTTGACCAAGCGAACTGCTTTGTGATGCTGGGGGATTTGGCAGTGGTAACGCCATTGAATATTAAGAGAAGACGGTTAAGTTCTCTCTTGTTGAAGATTGTCATTGCCTAACACATGTGGTGCAAATGTTACTTATCAGTCAAACCTGAATATTGTCCAGATTGGCTGATAATTTCCCTGCTGGCAAAAGTCTTTAAAACGTATTCAGCTATGACCTACTCATTGATGCTCACTGTGGATTCCAGCTGGATCACTCTTCTTCCAACCTCACCACATCCTTGGTCCAAACGTAGACGCAAGCTGAATTCCAAAGTTGACTACTCTTGATATTGAGGCATTATTTGACAGGGTATGGCACCCAGCAACTAATAATTCTAAACTTAGTGGAGACCAAGGTGTAAACACTCCATGGCTGGTGTCATACCCAGTATAAAGGAGGATGATTGAGGTTTTGAAAATTCATTATCCTAGCCCACAGGGATTGCTGTAGCAGTAACCTGAGAGGCATCCGAGGCTCAACTAGCTTAGCTACCATAGTGACTTATCATGAGGTCAGGGTCCACTGATTGGAGATGATTGCATGGTGTTCAGCTACCTGCCAATTCCTCAGATAACTAAGCAGCCTCTGTCTGCATGCAGCAAGACCTTGACGTTGCGCAAATTTGAGCTGCTAAATTTAAAGTAGCATCTGTACAAGACAGTGACCTTCTCCAATAAGTCCTTTTCTCCATGGCATTCAATTACATTGCTACTGTTGATAAAATTATATTCTTTGTATGTTGGAGTACACTTTAATACCCTTCACACCATAATAGATGAGAAGTGCAACCCTACTAAAGGACAGCAGAGTAGTTCTAGGCCACAAAGATAGAATAGTTAAAGCAGTAGCGATGCCAAGAACTGAAGTCAGTAAACGGAGGACATTGGCAAAAGCTATATCAGCAGAGTAACTCTTCACTTTGCGGTAAAGTAATGGAAATAAGTAGATGAAGGTGCCACCTACTTTCTTGCCAATACGCTGTCATTATGGTTTCAAATGACTCTTGCCGACTAAAGATTATTTTTGGTAAAACACATTGCTGCCCCAGATATACATGTATGTGGAAACGGGATGTAAAATATTCTTCAGTGCGATATAAAAATTTGCTTCCCATCTGGAAATGAAAATATTTTGACTTTGCTGCGGCTGGGTAACTTGAGTCTGTCGTGAATCAGTGATTTCAATACCAAATCAGACAGAGGAAGAGCAATGAAGCAAAAGAACGATTTGTCTTGAGAGAGAGAGAAACAGAGAAAAGGTTGGGGAACAAAAAAATCAAAATATTTTTGAAATGGACAGGACTCCAACTTTCTGTTTAGTTTTTACCTACCGTGCAGTATCTTCAATACAATTCAATGGTGAGGCAAACAGTGAGATGCAGATTTCAGGAAGTTAACAGGAGTATGATGCATAACAGACAATAGCTTGTCGAATTCTGCGCTTAACCTTAGGTGTGCTGTCAGCTCAAGTTGTTGTCACATTTGTGCATAAGTACTCACCATTATTATGATAAATTATGGGCCATTAATAAACTGGAATTATTCAGCAATACTTTTGTGTCTATCATAGCATGAGCACAATTATTCATTCCTTTTAAACTTGAAGGACTGTTCCCAGAAAAATTGGTCATGGTTTATATTGCCAATATTAAACAATGTACATTCATTTTTATTCCCTTTTAACTCTCAAATTATAGCTTTCAATAATCCTCGACCTGTACAGCCAAGCAGGCCACAACAACAGGGTCGAAGTGCAGCATTGGACATACACATGCAAGGTCAGACCAGTGCAGGACCATTCCCACCAATGCGAAATAGTGGTCCATATCCAGTAATGTCCCAGCAAGTGATGGGTAATCAAGGGATGATGGCAAGTCAAGGAAGTTTAGCAGCCAATACAGGTATGTTTACTTTGTGTTGGAATTGTTTTGGCTTGAATGCGTTTTTTTCCCTTTGGATATGCCTGCAACTAGTTAGGAAACATTTATATGATGAAAAATAGTTTGTTAGGATAGTCTAGCATAAAAAAAGGCTATCCTTACCTTAGTGAAAAATTCCTTGAAATTTGCACAAGGTATTTTTATTTATCTTCCTATATTGAAGGAATGAACTGTTGCTGAAATTGCTTCTGTATGCACATCAGTCCTTCAGCATTTGGAGCTAATAGCAACTCCTTATGTTCAAACTTAAACAGGATGTTTGACCACACTGGCTAAGTCAACCTTGTCTGATTCCTCTTTTCTTCTCTACCACTCCCCAAGCCTCTGCTTCTTGCCATTGTGCCTCCCTTCATTTCTCTCTTGCAGGGTCCACTGCACTCCAAATCCCTACCCCGATCCTTCAGTATTCCTCAAGCCTGGCTGCCACCCTAGGCTTGCCTCTGACCTGAATTATCATAGTTTCTTCCATGCCTCATTGGACCATTTTGTAAACGTCAATCAAGATGCTCACATTGGTCTCTTACCAACAGGAACCTTACTGTCCATTCCTAATCTCCTGTCCCACCCACCCTTCCTAACTGCAAAGAGGACCAGTGATAGCAGACCTTGTGAATTTTGCCAGTGGATCAGCTATCACTGTTCTTCTCTGCATCTCACTCAAGAATGTCCTTCCATTTGTGAACATAGCTCTTGCCATCCATGAGCTTGGTATGGTTGATTGCATCGACATGATAGCCTTGACAGAAATTTGACTAATGATGATACTTTCCCACCTTGGCTGTACCTTCCATTGCATTCCCCTTCTAGATTGCCTTTATCACTCTCCCATCTTTCCTTAATCTCCCCATTCATATAAACTGCCCAATCTAAATTCACAGCCAACCCCAATGTATTGTCATTATATCAATCACAGAAAAGGGCATCTCCCCTGTACCCTACTTTGCTTGTGTCTCGCTTCATCTCTCCAACTTGACTTCTTTCTGTTTTGGCTTCTGAAAAAAAACTCCAAGTCATTTACATAGACACTGTCAATTCCCCAGTCCAGCCTTTAACCGTCCATTTACCACTGCATTTATGTAGTTAACAAACTGCTCAATACTTGCCTCCATGTTTTATGCCCTTCTTCCTATTTAACTCACTGTTCCCCTTCATTTTAGGCCTTAAGTCTTGCATTTCAACTCCAAAAAGTATTTTAATATGAAGAACACATGGATTTGTCTGTCAGTAAGATTGAGACAATATTATTGTGTTGTGTTGGAGTAGTTTCAATAACTTCCAAAGACTTAACTGTAAACACTAATTTTATTGTAACTTATTTGCAAATGTAAGAACTTATTTCCATGCTGTTTTTCTTCTTGTATGTCACTTCCTTCCATGACATCACAGATTCTCACAGTTAATCTTTGTGGGACCCGATCTAATTTACTCCATTATACTACAGAGACTATCCATTCAGCTGCCTCTGCTGCTTCTCTCTCTTCCCTCCAGCCACTTTGCTAAATTTCCCTCTGTATCAGCCCTGAACTTGCAACTGTTCTTCCCCCACTTCCCTTCATGCCATGTCTACGCTCATCTTGTCCAAGAGACCCACCTACTGCTCCCTCAACACTATTCAGCCCAAAATGTTGACCACTCCCTGCTCAATCTCCATGATAGCTGATGCTAATGGTGCGCTTTCCTCCCATCCTTGACCCCTCTGTCCTTGCAAACTGCCACCTCCTCTCCAACGTTCCTTTCCTCGCAAATCCATGAACTTGTCGTAATCTCTCAAATCAGTGCCTATCTCTTCCACAGCTGAAAGATATCAGCTAGCTCAATATAATCTGCACATTGCACTTGTGATTCTTTCGAGGTATATGTGCTTAGGTACTTTCTAGGTAAAGTCACTGAGCCATTTTGGAGCTTCAGGTAGTTAATTTTTTTTAAACTTAAATTAACTTGTAACTTGTAGCCAAGAGTAACCAGAGCTCCCTTTTCTCATCTTGTCCCAGAATTCTGAGGTTCCACAGTATTTTACTGAGGAATTCTGGGAGACTTCCTTTCTGCTATCCAGGCAGAATATAATTAAGTATCAAAGCAAAATAGTTACTAGTTAATATGCATTTGTTTGAGAGTGGAGAACATCAAGATATTGTCAGATTATAATGTGTTTGGTGCAATTTCTGACAGCAGTAAATGATATTCTCCTGACTCCAAAAGAAATAATTTTAACAAATTGCATTGGCTATCAGCTAACTGAATTTAGGAAATTTATGATTTTGATGTGGTATGAGCCTTTCCTCCGGCCCCTAGGTAACTCCTGCTAACCAAAAAAAGCTGCTTTAACAGTTGCAATATTTCCTTCAAACTAAATGTGGTATTTGCAAAGCTTTGATGTTACTCCAAAAACCCTTGAAATGAAATACTGTATGTCTTAAGACCCTGGATGTTAATTTTACTTGATAAATTTTAGGGGGAAACATTGTAATTGGTGTTGGATGCACTGTAGTGTAGCATCTTTAATAAAACGGAACTTTGTAATACCACAAGATATAGGAGCAGGAGTTGAACCATTTGGCTCTTACTTCCTTTCAACTTTCTTCCATTCTTTGTATTAAGCTTGAAACCTCTTGATCAAATGTCTTATGTTCACATGTATCAAAGATCGACATTGGAGATAAACATTACTTTCATCGTCACTGTGCTGTTTGAATATGACGTTGGGGCAAATCGTATCTACTTTTCTTTGTTAGTGGCCAGCTTTAAAAGTGATTATTCGTGAAAGTTTATTTTTGATTAATTCACTGGAAGTGGTCTGTTAGGAGCATAATAATTTACGTAATTCATTGATCATAATGGAAGGAAAAGGATTTCCCCAGATAAGGGTATACCCGTAATGAATTGCACCTTGAGACAAACATCGGAAAGTTTTTTTTGTGAAATTTCCCTGTGCTTTGCAGTACTAATAACCTGGGCCAAAAGGTGCATGCTTATCCCTTTATAACTATGATATTAGTTTGTGTCCTTGTTTGCCTGCAACTGTAATATATAAATATACATATCCCAGATTCACTAGCTTTATTTTAGACTTAAATTAACACTTTCTGTTTGATTTTGGTAACTTGGCTTCGACTCATTTGGAAAGTAAAGTCTTGACGTATTCAGTAGCAAAAGTGATTCACTTCCTCAGGAAGGAAGTTAGGGGTTATCCACACTCCTCAGCACCTGTCACTACTACATAAAGCAACACTCCTTATCAACAAGTTTTTTTTAACTATATTTTAATGCAGAGAAGAGATGGCTTGCAGATTTTTAATATAACTCTTGAAGATTGCTAGTGACTGAACTACTTGAAGAATTTACCAAGATTAATGTTTACGGTTATACCTACAACGAGGAACTATGTTTGCCTTGAAAATGTTTGCAGGATGGCAAGAACTACAGATTTGAAAATAAATAAGTGAAAAAAGAAGTTGTACGTGAAGCATATTATTTGGGTTAATGTGTAACCATGTGTACTGCTCAAAGAAGAAAAATGCGTTCCAAGTACTGCATCGTTCTCCAACCTTCATTCTTCCTTTCTAGGAATGGTCAGTAGTATGGGAAGTGGTGCCCCTCGATCCAGCATGGCTTCTTTAGACTGGGGTCAATCAAGCTCTGCTGCCAACACCACAGGTAGCACAGGATCCAACACAATGACCAGGGCAACATTGCAAGGTAGTATGATATGCAGTCCTACACCTGGTATTCCTATGAGACCGAACAGTCAACCTGGTCAGAGATCGATGATCCAGACACAAATGATGGGTACGTTGCAGCATTTTTATCTTGTATGCTATTGGAATGTCTTTGCCACAGATGTTCTTTTGCGGAGCTAATCAATGTTTGTTTATTCTTTTCAAGGCGACGTTGTTACAAAATGCAATTTTGAAAGGAAATTATTTTGCTACTATTTTGTACCAATTAGGATCATCTGACATTGAAATGGGTATGGGAGGTCCTCCATACAGCCAGCAGCAAGCACCACCAAACCAAACAGCACCTTGGCCAGATAGTATAATGCCTATAGAACAGGGACCTTTTGTCAATCCAAATCGGTAAGTTTCACAGTTATTTAGACTATCACTTTTTTTAGGAATATAACTTGTAATAATGTTTAAAATGTAGTTATTGATTTGTCCAACTTTCTCATATTTTCACATACGGTGAGAAAAGTTTGTTGAGTTATAAACAGTTCAGTGCTTCACCTCAAACTTGAAAAAGATCCTAAATTGAGACCAAGGAGAGGGGAAGCAAGAATTGGTTGCGTGAAAAGGAAAATCAATTTTGGATGGTTAGACAATAGACCAAAGAAGATTGAGATGTTAAACTGGCTGCGACAGTAAAATAGACAAAGGAAAGGAAGCATTGCAAAATCAGTGGTATCCAAACTTAAAATGTAGACAAGACAGTGCGTAGAATATGAGCTGCATCGAGAAGTGGTCTAAAGAGGCTCTCTTTTGAAACAAGCAAGAGATTGATTACACTATTAGGACTATGTTATCAACAGTAACTTGCTTTAAATGTAAAGTCCCTTGAGTGTAAAAAAAATCCCACAGGTGCTATTGAAAGTTATTTTTAAAAATTGGATGAAAGCCTAATACGACTGGATTAGGTGATCAAGGGCTTGGTGAAAGGCAGTGAATTTTGAAGAGGATAGTAATGGAGGTGTCATGGCAAGGGGAGAAATCCCAGAATGTGGAACCTGGAGAGTTGGAGGCACGACCATGAATTGTTCAGTAACTGGAGAGGTGCATGATGGGCTGGTACCTTAGAACTGGAGAATTACGTAAGTGAAAGGTGTGGTTGGAGGAGATTATAGAGTTGAGCATGGCAAATCCATGGATGGATCTAATCACAAAGACAAGAATTTGAGGTGACTGCGAGTCGATCGATGAAGGAGGGGGATAATGTGTAACCTGGACTTAGTGTGGTGATAGAATAAGGATAGCAGAATTTTAGTTTGTGAAAGCTAAGAAAGGATAATATTGGAGGAATCAAGTCGAGAAATAACGAAATTGTGGTGATGGATTTCTTTGCAGTGTTTTCTGTTGTTTTGTTGGGTCACCACAGAGGACAGTGAAGGGTCAACCATGTTGATTTGAAAGTTCTAGGCCAAACAGAGTACTACTGGCAGATTTGCTTCCTGAAAGGAAATTAACATATCACTTGGTTTTTCATGGCATTTCAATAGCTTTGTGGTAATTTTTACATTTGCCGATGCCAACTTGATATTTTTTGTTTCTCAGACTGCCTTGGTGGGATTTGACCTTGTGCTGTCTAGATTTTTTTACTAATGCAATAGCATAACAATGCTGTTTTATCTAATGCTTTCTGTCAGGTTGGTCCTCTGAATAAGCATCCATTGCAGAATTCTGTCTGTGGCATTCTGCTTCAATAGTTCATTTCTAAAGGTCTACTCACTTCCAATTCAATTCACTTCATTGTGACAGCAATAATATGCACAAAAGGAACATCTTTCGGATGAATTAGTAGAAATTTGGAGTAAAAGACCCTTGTTTGTTTCAGATCATGCACGTACATGTCGGTTCAACATGTAATGTTTTGCTTTTGTACATTGATTACTTCCCTGATTTAATATTTGTGTCTGCTTATTGAATGTGTAATACAGAGTCAAAAAGTTTACAGCACAGAACGAGGTCCTTTGGCCCATTGTGTCTACGCTGGCTGTCAATCTAATTTTCCAGCACTTGGTCCATAGCCTTCTATGCTATGACATTTCAAGTGTTCATCTAAATAAATTCAGATCAGATCTAGTCCATGCAATCCTTCTATGGTCAAATTATTTCCTAGTAGCAATAAAACAAACTGCTACTGCAGCCTACAGCTTGGATCTGCTGACTATCCTGGTGAGGTCTAAATTGTCTAGTGAGCCACAAGAAGTTACGTTGATTTATCACCCAGTCACATCCACATTTTCAGTAGTTTGTGACAGTGAGAAGCAGTCTCTGATTGAGCACATTCCAAGCTCCAGGACTAACTGTTGAGGGACACATTAAAGTTTGGGGCAGCCGCTGCCAAGGTGCAGTAGGGAAAGATCACCCTTCAGGCTTAGTGCACCGAGCCCTTTGGATTCATATATGCACAAGAGATTCTGAGGTTAAGAAAATTCATTGTCATTTTTTTGCCTGTCTTAGTCACTAAAGTTTGTGATAAACTGAGTATTGTGTGGTATTACCACTGCTACATGGAAAAGACTTTGAAGTGATCTTGCAACTGAAGACTGGAGCTTCCATGAGGCCATCAACAGCAACAGAATTGTACTTGACCACAATCTGTAATCTGAGAATGTTTGACAGGCAATGTAAATACAACTTCTAATGGCAAAAGTAGTGAGACAGTTTAAGTGCTGTACTGAATAAGAACTGATCTCTATTGAAGTTTATATAATGTCAAGTTGAGACTTGTGTAATGTACTTGTGGATAAGGTACATTAATGGAGAAAAGGCCAGTTTCACAGTGATATGGTAGGAGGATGCTTCTCTGCTGAATTGAAAGGACAGAAGGATGTGCATTTATTCAGCACCTTTCGCAACAGTGGACATCTCCAAAGTGCTTTACAGCCAAAGCTCTCTTAAATTATAAGTTGTAATCAAACTAAAGATAAAACTTTGAAATGAGCATTCAAGGCAAGGCACACTTATGAAGCAACATGTCCAGATAGGTAAGAAAAACGCAGTTGAACAAATATTCCAAGCCAGTAAATGACAGCTACTAGAGACCACATTAGTGAAGTGTAATTGCGCATTGTTATTTAGTTAGTTATCCCAATAATTCTTTGAAAAAATACATTTTGGTGATTGACACCTGAGGAATAATAATTCTGCCTTTTTCCAGTGATGTGCAGAAATGTGCTTATTCCGTTTTATATTTACGTCATGTCCTAGGAATTCTCATTTCAAAGCCTGTTTGAAAGGGTTTAATGGCAAGGATAATTGATGCAGCGTAGGTCAATGCTAGGGGAAGATATGAGGGGGATATTATGTGACCTGCACTTGATGTGGCAATAGCAGTAAGATAATGGATTGCTTTTCATGCCCGTTATAAAAACTTGCCTAGATTTCTTTATATTTTGCTTTTTATATTAGCAGGCAATCCTACAGCAGTTCTCAAGACGATCTGCTTTGTCCAGCGATTCCAATGGAACCACCTAATGATGAAGGCACAATTCTGGATCAATTGCGTTCAGCACTAAAGAATATCGATGAGCTTGGTCTGGAGGAGATTGATCGGGCCTTAGGCATCCCTGAACTTGTCAATCAGGTAAATGTTCATACGTGCACAAGAGATTCTGAGGTTAAGATGCAAAAACGGAAAATGCTGGAAAGTCGCGGCAGGTCTGACAACACCTGTGGGGAGAGAACAGAGCCAACGGTTCAAGTCTAGATGACCCTTCATCAGAGCTGAGAACAAATCTGTTGATTCGCTTTGCTGTCAGCTCTGATGAAGGGTCATCTAGACTCAAAACATTGGCTCTATTATCTCCCCACAGATACTGTCAGACTTGCTGAAATTTTCCAGCATTTTCTATTTTTTGTTTCAGATTCCAGCATCCACAGTATTTTGCTTTTATCTGCGGTTAAGAAGATTCATTGTCACTTTTTTGCCTGTCGTAATCACTAGAGTTTGTGATAAACTGAGTATTGGGTACTACTGTGCTACATGAGATAGAGTTTAAACCCATCTTTCAGCTGAAGCCTGGGCTCCAATGAGGCACTGTGGTCCATCAGAAGCAGCAGGATTGTACTCGACCACAATCAGTAATCTCATTGCCTGATATATCACTCACTCTACCACCAAGCCAGGGAGTCAACCCTGGCTCAATGGAGAGTGCAGGCAGACGTGACAGAAGTAACACCGGGCATACCTAAAATGGGGTGTTAGCATGGTGAAGCTACAACACAAGATTAGTTGCTTGCTAAGTGCTTAAGCAGCAAGTAATAGAGCTAAGCAGTTCCACAGTCAATGGATCAGATCTAAACTGTGCAGTCCTGCCGCATTGGTCGTGAATGGTGGTGGACAATTAACTCAATGGAGGAGGAGGCTCCACCAAGATCTCAACGATGGAGGAGTCCAACACATCAGTGCAAAAGCCAAGGCCGTAGCATCACAGATGTCTCTTGCCGTTTCGATTCAGTCCATGTGATATCAAGAAATGACTGAAGGCATTGGATGCTGCAAAGTCTATGGGCCCTGACAGTAGTCCAACAATACCCCAGAACTTACCACACCCCTGTTCCTGTACAGCTACAATACTGGCATCTAACCAGCAATGTAGAAAATTGCTCAGGTATGTCCTGTACACAGAAAGCAGGACAAATCCAAAATAGCCAATTGCTGCCTCATCAGTCTACTCGATCATCTGTATAAAGTGATGGAAGGGGTCATTGACAGTACAATCAAGTAGCACCTGCTCAGTGACACTTTGTTCGGGTTCTGCCAAAGTCACTCAGCTCCTGACGTCCTTAGAACCTTGGTTCAAACGTGGACAGAAGAGCTGAACTCCAGAGGTGAGAGTGTCTGCCCTTGACAGCAAGCCAAAATTTGACCAAATGTAGCATCAAGAAACCCTAGAACAATGGGAGTCAATTCTTCTGATTGGAGTCATTCTTGGCAAGGATGGTGGTTGGAGGTCAATCAGCTCAGTTTCAGGACATCACTGCAGGAGTTCCTCAGGTAATGTTCTCAGCCCAACCATCTTCAGCTGCTTCGTCTATGACCAACCTTCCATCATTTAATCAGAAGTGGGATGTTCACAGATTGCACCATTTTCAATGACTCTGATACTGAAACAGTTCATGTCCAAGTGCAGCAAGACCTGGTTAATATCCAGGTTTAGATTGATAAGTGGCAAGGCAATAACCATCTCCAATGAGAGAGAGTCAGATCATCACCCCTTGACATTCAATGGCATTACCATTACTGAATAGCCAACTCTCAATATCTTGGGGATTATCATTGACCAGAAACTGAACTGGACTAGCCATATAAATACTATGGCTGTAAGAGCAGGCCAAAGGCTAGGAATCCTGTAGCATATAACTCACCTCCTGACTCTTCAAAACCTGTCCACCATCTACCAGTCACAAGTCAGGAGTGTGGTGGAGTACTCTCCATTTGCTGTTTGAGTGCAACAACACTCAATAAATTCTCACCTTGCAGACAAAGTAGTCCATTTGATTGACACCCGTTCCACAGACATTCAATCCTTCCACCACTGATAAATGATGACAGCAGTGTTCCATCTACAAGATGGAGAGCAGAAAGATGCTAAGATTCCTTAGGCAGCACCTTCAAAACCATGACCACTACCAGTACTGTCTAGAAAGACGAGAGAAACAGACACATGGGAACACCACCACCTGCACGTTCCCCGCCAAGTCACTTAACGTTTTGACTTTGAAACATATCACCGTTCCTTCACTGTTGCTGTATTTATCCACATCTGAAGTTCGGGATTTGGTTCCACTGAATATGAGAAAAGGTTGATTGTTTTGTGACTGTGTTATGTTTGACTGTCCATGGATTTTTTTTAAAAACTTATACCTTTATAAATAATTTTGTGTCAAATTTATCATTTAATTCATTGAGTATGATTGGTTAAAAGCTGATGAAGGTATTTTAATAATTTCTTTTTAAAAGATACTTCCAAAAGCGAGTTTAGTATTTGGAGTTTGAAGTTAGGAAATGTTATACACTAAGACTGGACAATTCACTTAGCTTAGGACAGTATAAGTAATGAGTTACATAAGAATCTGAATTGACTCCATTTATTTCATTTAGAATCTCTATAAACAAGTAGAAATAAGAATTTGTAAATAGGTTAAATAGTGGCTACATGGTAAGGATTGCGCTGGCTGCTAAAAGTAAACTGTGAATTTTAAGTATGGAAGTCTATATCCAAAGAAACTGTAATGTCCTGGCCCCCCAGTGTTGGATTTGGTGGGGGCATCCCGAAGGTGTGCTGGGGAATACCCCTCAGAAGTTCCCAGATAAGATTTTATGCGGCAGTTGTCCAGAAGCATTAACTTCCCCTGAACAATTGTACTGTGCTGGGAGCCATCCAACAAAGAAATCGCAAACTTTGAATAGTTCTGTCAGTTTTATATCAATAGTCACTCTCAGAGTTAGAAAAGATAAAGCTGCATGTAACCTGAGTATGACTATTTGAAACACCCAGACCAGTCCATGAACTGGGCACCCCATATGCCCAGACCCCACCCTCTCCCCTGACACATTCAAACAACAGGGTATCTCTCCCTGCCCCACCCCCCTCACCCAAAAAAAAACTGGGACCATCTCCACACCCTGTGTCAGGGGTTCCCACCAGCCCTTTCCCGACCCAGGAGCAGACCTGGCCATATCCGGCCCATCAGTTTCACTGGGCCCTCTGAACTTACCTGCTTTATGGCACCCATTCAGTAAAAAATGGGGTTGGGGCCTCCCTGAGTTTGTTGGAGTTGCACTGCGCTGTGGCCTTTGGTTACTGTTTCTCTGCAGGATCAAAGCAACTCCAGCCAGTGGAGGTTTCAACAAAGCTTTCCAGAGCTTTAAACTCTTGTAATTCCAGCCGGACATGACTTTACACCACTGGGTGGAAGCTGTGGCCCATGCCTTTTATAGAATTTGAGTTGTATAAACAGCCATTGATGTTCAGTAATCTGTGAAGTGTTAATTACAGCAGAAGTTTGGTTACTGAGGAGTAGTATCTGTTGAATAATATAATTCCTTGAAGCAAACGTAGATAATGACATTACTACAGAAGATGGAAATCTAAGATAAAAGCAGAAAATGCCAGAAATATTTAACAGATCTGGCAGCATCTGTGGAGTGAGAAGTAGTTGTTTTTTAGTTTGATGATCACAAAACTGTCATTAGATATTGCCAGTCCAAGTTTGCATATGTGAGGAAGGGGGTTTTTGTCCTATTATTGTCAGAGAAGATTGATAACTAAAAGGGTAAAATTGTAATCATTTAAATGATAGAAAATTGCCTTTCCCGTCTGCTAACAAAATCAAATCAGTTTGATTGTCCCTTTTAATCCTGATGTGAGAGGTGCAGAATTAGAATTTGTTCACTATGAATTCTGACCAATGTACCCACTAATGTTTATTTGTAACACACCAGTGAGTTTTAAAGGGACTGACTTCTGCACCTGGAGCTTTTGGATTATTGCACGGCTGTGAAGTTCAGAAGGGGTATTAGTTCTGGCTCAGTCCCACATGAGTAATAACCTACAGCTGTACGAATTGATGTGTTTTTAATGTTGGTTTTTAAAAATCTGTGTTAATTCTGAAAATTATTACTCATAAA
Organism: Carcharhinus amblyrhynchos; assembly: GCF_965287045.1. Taxonomy (NCBI): domain Eukaryota; kingdom Metazoa; phylum Chordata; class Chondrichthyes; order Carcharhiniformes; family Carcharhinidae; genus Carcharhinus; species Carcharhinus amblyrhynchos. Next base: position 56,271,615 of record NC_137331.1, read on the forward strand.
TGAAATCCTGAATAAAGAGTTATGTATGACTCAATACTTTTTGAAGCTCTTGAGAAACTTATTTGTTTAAAAGTAAAAGGGGAATATAGGTTTTTCTTGTATTTGGCTTGCAAAAGATAAAAGCTGTACGTTTTATATCGTGCTTTCATGACTACCAGACTCCTCAAATGCTTTAAGGCCTGTTAGCATTCTTTCAGGGATCTTTTATCTAAAGTAGACTAAGTTTGGGATTTAAGGCATTTGCTAAGAAAGTAAAGCTGCAAGATTCCACGGGGTTTGAACAAACAAAAATAAATTTTATTAAGCAAGGCCAGAAAGATAAAATTCAAAATATCAATCTTATACTCTTAATATTCAGGTTTAATACGATGTAGGTATCAATCAGCAGGTAAATTGTGGTCACCCATAACACTGCATGATAAATGAGTGAGATCAAGACAGATCCCATCGATTTCACACCAACCCACCCAGAACTCAGTAACCACTGAGTCAACCAATGCCATTGGAAGAAAAACAGAAAATGCTGGAAAATATTTGCAGGTCTGACAGCATCTGTGGAGAGAGAATAGAGCTAACGTTTTGAGTCTACCCGGACTCAAAACGTTGGCTCTATTCTCTCTTCACAGATGCTGGCAGATCTGCAAATATTTTCCACCGTTTTTTGTTTTTGTTTCAGATTCCAGCATCCACAGTATATTTTGCTTTTATCTAAATGCCATTGAAACCCTACCCCCCTCACGAAGGATTCCAGTTGACACCTTTGAAGATGTCATTTTGGCATTCTGTCCAAAGGTGGCTCCAACTCAGACAACCTCAGCAACGGCCTCCATCATAGGAAGACTTTTCATTTCCAAAGATTCTGTTCCCCTGGTTTCCCAAGTATGGATTCAAACACCAAATCAAATGCACAACTTCAGCTCTTCACTAATGCCTATCAGAAAAGTACTGTTCCAGAAGGGTACATTTGCCCAAAGGCCTGCAGCATGGAGTCCCAACCTTCTGCTGCCTTGGATCTTTCTCTTCAGCCCTCTGGTTGCCTGGGTCTTTCCTCAGCCCTCTTCGGCTGCCTGGGCTTTTCCTGCCCCTTCACTTTAAAATCAGCTAGCTGCAGCCCTTCTCTTGCTTGGAGCTTTTTTTTCTGCCCTTCTTCTCTTAACCTAACTGGGACCCACCTTTCCATCAGTCCCCTGTCTGAGACTCTTCCCTTTTAAGGCACTGTACACCCTGGAACACAATCCACTGTTTTTTCATTCTGTGTGGGTGTATTGGGCCCATCCTCATCCTCAACATGCACAGTCTGCTCCTCATCTGCACGTGTGAAAATATCCCAGGGTCTGTTGGGACTTGGGAGTTCCTGACATGTGCTCTGAACTTCAAGATAAGTCGGATTTTACATAAGGCCATTGAAGTATGTTTGAAGTTGCTGTTGCAGTGTAGGAAGGCTTAATGTAGTGCAATTTCAGCTTTGTATTTTCTCTCAAATTTCCACTACTACCATTTTTGCTGTTGCATGATGTGCTCAAAGCCATGGATTTAGGAATACTAAAGAGAAAAGACCATTCAGCAATCTTGCTTTATGATAGTTTTACTTTTATTTTCACAGAGCCAAACTGTGGATCACCAGCCAGAATCGTTCTCAAATCAGAAGTCCACAATGATGGTAGAAAAGCCTCAAGTCTATAATCAGCCATACGGTTCTCAGACGACAGTGGTGCAAGGAAACTACTCTAACATGCAGGAAGCTAACTTTCATCCTTTGGCTACTCAAATGGGGCAGCGACCAGGATATTCAATGTTACGAATGCAGCCAAGGCCTGGCCTGAGGTCTCCTGGTATGGTGCCCAACCAGCCCAATCAGCTCCGCCTTCAACTGCAGCAAAGACTTCAAGGACAGCAAATGGTAATTCCTGGTTGGCATTTCAGAGTTCATCTTTCCTCCTCTTGTTCTGCTTAAAAAGTTTAGTGAATGATGTTTGTCTTGGTAACCTTCCAGCTGTGTTCATTAATAAGGCCATGATGTGGAGATGCTGGTGTTGGACTGGGGTGGGCACAGTAAGAAGTCTCTCAACACCAGGTTAATTTGGCGAGTCCTGATGAAGGAGCAGCTTGTGATTCCAAATAAAGCCGTGGGACTTTAATCTGGTGTTGTGAGGCTTCTTACTATTCATTAATAAGAATCATACAGGAGTACTGCATGGATAGAGGCTCTTCAGCCCATTGTGTGCTTGTCAGCTAAAAGAGAGCTGTCACCCAGTTCTCATTTTCTAGCAAATCCAAGTATTTTTCAAATGCTGTGAATTTCTGCCTCTACCACCCTTTTCAGGCAGGATTACATATCCTGCCATTTTTGATTAATGTCTTTGCTGTTGCCCTGGCTAGGGAACTAACTCATCTGTTAATGTTCTAATTTTGTGATTATAATGTGGCCTTACAGTGAGGTGCGAGATTCTACAACGTTGCAAGTGGAACTCTTGTTCTTGCGATCTCTGTTGGAAGTTACAATCCTTTGTGGTGTGTGACCTGTAGCAAACATCTTTCGTTTCAGCAAAAGACTGTGTTTTTAAAAAAGAATAGTTTGAAGTAGGCAAGATTCCTTTCCTGTCTTATTGAATTGCACTATGATATACAGTTGTATCAAAAACCTTGCTAAAATCCATATAAACTACATCAAATGCAATGTCCTCATCAACCCTCCTTTGCTACCGCCTCCAAAAAAAATCAGTCACATGATCTTCCTTTCAAAAGTCCATGTTGACTCTTCACTTAATCTGCATATTTCTAAATGAACATTTATCCTGTCCGTCAAAATCTTTGCAATGATTTTCCCACCACTAAAGTTAGGTGGACTGGCCTGTAATTACTTGGTCTATGTGTGTCTCCTTTAAACAACAGTATGCATTAGCTGTCCTCGAGCCCGTGTCATTGATTTAACTCTTTTGCTCCTTCCCTTTGCGTGAAAGACATCATAACACAGCTTCTATCTCACTTCTGGTGTTTCAGAACTTTGAAATAATTGGTGCTTGTGTGCCATCTGCATCTTGATATCTTCCTTTTAAAGTTTCATTCAAATAACCAATATCTTCATTTTTAATTGTTAGAATCGTCAGCCACTAATGAATCCACTTACCACCGTCTCCAACATGAATCTACCTCTAAGGGCTAGTGTGCCACCACAGATGAGTGGTCAGGTAGGTATCAGAAACTGGTGTGACATGTTTCTCACTTAATTAGTTATCATTTAATAGAAAACTTTATGTTTGAGGCATGATCCCTGGCCTTGGCTGAGATAGTTGATCTCAGAGAAGTGGAGATTGGGTACCACAGTTGCCCTCTGCATCTTACAGTAGGGAGAAGGAAAATCAATTGGAGTTCTCATCCCTAATGACTGCGGCTCGTGTTGGGAAAGGCATTAATTATCATTAATCAATAGACCTGTCGAGCTGATCCTGTCCTCGCTTCTAGCTTTCCAACGCTTATTGTTTAGATTTAAAGGTGAAACATGCTTCCCCGAGCAAAGAATTAATGAATTGGCAGTAGACATTTCGCATTTTCGGATGAGGAAATGAAAATTTTATTTTGCACTCATTTTAAAACAGCCACTTTGAAGTATACCTGTGTCTATTATTGTGGATTTCAGTGAGAAGTCTGTGAAAGCTCTACCAATCTTCCAGTATTCAAATGATTGTTGGAATAAAATGATGCCAGCTGTTGATGCAAAACTTGACCTTACAGTGATACAGTTTACAACACAGATTAATAAATGAAAAATGACTGAGCAGTGAATTATAAACATTATTTCATCAGCATTTTCCTGAAAGAAGTCAGGACTGCAATGATCTTAGCATGTATTCCTCCAAATAATTCAGTCTGACAGATTAGCTAAAAGCACAGCTGAATTTCATGTTGCAAAGTCAAATCAACTAAACGTGAATGTTGTTAGAATAAATCCTGTGTGTAAATTTAGAAACTAAAAAGTTGTGAAAAAAAACTGCATTGTGAAGTAAGATAAGATCACCCTAGCCCCAGATGACCATAAATTGCTGTCCTCTGAGGTGACTGGTGGTGATTTCACCTGACAATCACCACACCTCAGGCAAGAGGCAAGGCTGAGAAGTTGGGGGCATTCATGAATAACATCTGCCATTACGGGAATTGAACCCATGCTATTGACATTGCTCTACATCATGAACCAACAGTCCAGCCAACTGAGCAAAACTGACCCCCTGTAAAGTAGAAGTGTACAGAATTCCCTTACAAATTGATGTGGACAGTTATGGCAAGTGCTCTTCCTTATTAGGGTCAATATAATGAACTGTATTTTAGTTTTGGGAATCGTACAGCTAACGATATATATAGATATGCAAAATTAATCTGTATAAATATTCAATGAAAAGTATTTAATATTTAGTGTTTAAACAGTTCCTAATATTATTAGAGTATTTGACTGTTAATGCTATAAATATATTTTCCATTTATTCTTCAGGGACCTATTAATGCACAGATGCTGGCCCAGAGACAACGTGAGCTTTTGAATCTACATCAAAGACAGTTGCTGCAGCACCAAGTGCAGCAGAGAACCATGATGATGCGGCAGCAGGGTTTGAACATCTCAGCAAACATGGCAGCCTCAGGCACCATGGCAGGTGCCATGAGCACCCCTCGGATTCCTCAGGCATCACCACAACAGTTCCCATACCCTCCAAACTATGGTACTGGGCTTACTTCCCCACCACCTTCCACCAGTCCTTTCTCCCCAGTGTCCCCAAATCCTGGGTCACAGCTCCTCTCTCACAGCTCTTTGCATGGCTCCCAGATGAATCTGGCTAACCAGGGAATGATGGGAAATGTGGGAGGACAGTTTGGGCCTGTAATGAGTCCCCAAATGCAGCACAATGCCTTCCAGTTTCCCAGTTCAGGTACTGCCTTTCCTCTGAGTGCTGTTAACTTTAGAATGGCAAAAGCATTTATTATAAAAATTGTTTTATTCTTTTTCTTTTGTGCGTTGGGAATGATTGAACGAGTCAATTTTGGCTTTGCATTGGGTGTGGAGCTGTTGCTTGTAATCTCTTTACCTTATCTTATTTATCCTGACCTGCCTTCCCTTTCTTGTGAATGTGACCTTTCAGTACTAACCTGCATGCACTGCCTAACTCTGCTCTGCTCAGTAGCGCTGTATTTCTATGAAGCCTTTAACCTGTGAAAAAAGCTCTCAGAAATAACTTCATTTCACAGCTCGATTGTACTGCACCATGATAAAATTTTCTATGTATACAACTACGTTGAAATTAGTTTGTACTGATTTTACTTGTTCAAAAATTATTTACAAGGATTATTGGTCCAGGATCAAGTTATTGGTCCCAATTTCACATTAATTAGTTCATTTTTATTTGCAAGATGTTGGGAACAAGAATATGAAAACCTTTACGACAAGTGACTACCAAGACATTGACTGTAACATCATTAGGGAATTGGATGAATGGAAAGGGGAGTGTGCTGTATGCTGGGGAAACAGCGGATAAGTGGGTTTAGCATGGATAGTATCAGTTGAATAGACATGATGGGCTGAATAATGTCCAGCAATGTTATAACTTCTATTAAAACATGTGATTCTGAGGGGGCTAATAGGGTAGATGCAGAGAGGACTTCCTCTCACAGGAATCTAGAGCTCAGAGCCACAGTTCAAAAACAAAGGGTCAAGATAGAGCTGAGAAGGAATTTATTCTCTGAGGGTCACTGGTGTTTAGAATTCTCTTTTGCAGACAGCAGTGCAGCCTGGGCCAGTGAATATATTGAAAGCTGAGTTAGACCTTTTTTTTTATATGTTGAATGCTGAGTTAGACTGATTTTTGATGTACAAAGGAGTTGAGGGTCATGGGGCAGGCAGGAAAATGGAGTTACGGCCACAATCCGATAAGCCATGTCTTATTGAATAGCAGAGCAGACTTGAGGGGCCAAATGAATCCTCCTGCTCTTATGTTATTATAAAGAGCACAAATTATTCCTGGCTGTATAACGACCAAGCCTACGCCATCAGCAAAAGATTTTGCTTGGAAGCTGGACTAACTAATAATTGCAATGGTAGCTCATCACTTGCAAATGCCCCTTTTCACCCAAATAAATAACATTGCTGTACTTGTTCCTGACCACTAATTGATACTGTGCAGAGAATGGAAATGTACTGCTTGTTTGCCATTCTGTAGAGTATAAGAAGAATATTGCAAAGTCAATAAAAACATTACTGCAAACAAGTTTCTGATTCCATGCCAGCTGGTGCTGGGGCAAAGTATTGAGTGTTGAATTGGTTGGATTAAGTTTCATACCTGTGATGCAATCTCTAATTATTTATATAAATAGAGGTCACCATTCCATCATTATCATCCTTGAGCCTGGGTAAGATGTTCTTTCAGAGAGTTGGTGCAGACTTGTTGGGCTTACTGGCCTTCTACACTGTAGGGATTCTGTGGTTTTTGGATGGTATGCTGAGGACTGCGTTATTATTTGTCCTGCATATTTTGTTGCGGCTTGACATATATGATTGCAAAAGGAGTTGAAATTGATATTTTCTGAAGTATAGACTTTAAGGGTGCAGTTTTTAGCTTCTGAAGTAACACTGGATGTGTTAGAATTTTTAGAACTCCCAATCCTACCTCCATCAATAACAAATTCTGTTTGGAAGCTGGACTAACTAGCAATTAAAGCGGTAACTCATTCATATAATGGAATAGAGATGTGAACGTCAATTTTACACAAATAAATAATATTGTAGTACTTAGTCAGCAGCTAGATTTGGAATGTGAGGTAGGGTTTGGTTATTGAACTAGATCTTAAAGTATTTTACTTTGTGTTTACAAGTTCTCAAGCACTGTTGAATCATACTTGATGACATTGAATTTTTTGGTTACAATTGTGTGGTACTGTTTGTAGATCAGTGTTTGTCACCAAGCTTGGTTTTGAAGAAGTGATTGACAAATTCTAACTTGAAGAAGTTGACATTTAAGCAACTTTAAGCTTTTTGTGTAATGGAGATATTCCAAATATATAGTATACAGTAGCATTGATTTATTGTCTTGGAGATATTCCAAATATATAGTATACAGTAGCATTGATTTATTGTCTTGCAGATACCAATTTCACAAGAACACAAAAGCATGTCCATTGTCTTTTATCATGCTCTTCTGAAGCACCTTAGAACACTTACAAATATAACTTGCTGTTATTGTTTACGAAAAAATTGTAGACATAAGAACAAGGAGCAGGAGTACGCCATCTGGCCCTTGGAGCCTGCTCTGCCATCCAATAAGATCATAGCTGATCTTTTCATGGACTCAGCTCCACTTACCTGCCCACTCACCATAACCCTTAATTCTTTTACTATTCAAAAATCAATCTATCTTTGCCATAAAATTGTTCAACAAGATAACCTCAACTGTTTCACTGGACAGGGAATTCAACAGATTCACAACCCTTTGGGTGAGGAAGTTCCTCCTTAACTCAGTACTAAATCTGCTCCCCCTTATTTTGAGGCTATGCCCCCTAGTTCTAGTTTCACCTGCTGTAAAGTTATCAAGACTAGCCAATGACCTGATTAATATTTAGAGACCACTCCAAGGCTAACAGGAATGTAATCTTATTATACATGTAAAAAAACAATGTAGAAGATTGGTTGTTAATCCAAATATTCTGATGTGTCAAGAGTTTATGTACAAGATTAGACTTCAGCAGTAGCAAATAAATACTGAAGTGTCTTCACATTCCTTTAGATGTATTTGCTCAGAATATCCAGCTTTAATGTGAGTTTAGCACAGGCCCAAAAATAACCATTTGACTTATTGTGGAAATGGAAAGCTTTCAATAACAGTGAAAATATTATTTATAGGACGATCCCTTTAGGGAGTGTAATGAATAAGATTGCTTTATACAGCCAATTTCCATTATACATTCCAATGTAGGCATTTATAATGGAACAAATGAACAAGAACCACTGTTATATGTAGCATTCCTAATATCAGGGTAATAAGTAAAATGTTACAAAGAAAAGGGCAAAATATATGACTTTAAAACAGATAGTGATTAACTTCCAGTATTTTGATCAAATATTCCTAACCTGTAATCCCTCTGTACCTGAAGACTACATTTGGTCTCGACTCAGTATTGAGTGGCACAGGAAATTGAATAGCATATTCTAGATTTACAATCCAGACTGACTAAAATCTTATCCAGGAGAGCATGTTATCAAATATTGTTAAATTTAATTTGAAATAAAAACTTGGATTTAATTTGTAAATAAACTTCTTTATTTACTAAAACATTTTGTTCAGTAAATTCTGTTTTTTACAAAACTTGAAAGGAATTGCTTGGTTCCGAAAATGATCCTGTTTTAGTGGATAATGTGCCATAATAAATTTAGTAGCAGTCTTTCATCAGCCATTTCATATTGGCATCTTGTTAAACTGGGTGAATCGAGTACTGAATCATAATTGCACAACAGCATCCAAATAATAATGCAAATGGGATCTCGGGCTTAAAATGAACTTCAAATGCTAGATGTGCTTTTTGGTTTTGGTACACTGAGGCACGTTTTCATAATTTAGAAATGGGATAGTGATTTCCATTTACTAATTGTTCTAACCAGAATAGGGATTCATGCAGCATCCAGGATATCATATCAAGTTTTGACTGAACATTAAACTAATCTGATCACTTTCTAGAGTAGAGACTAAGCTGTGCTGATGTGGAAACTTTGTTATTAATCTTGCACTGATGTGCTGTTTTTGGACAATTTGCTTTATCCCAACTCTTAATTCCTTTAATATATATTGCAATGATCTTAAAGTAAATTCAACTTAAAAGAAAATTAACCTGAAATAAGAAATGGTATTCCTTCATTTGTAGTAGTACAGTTGTAGAATTACTAAAAAGGTAATTCTCTAGCTTGCTACGTATAATTGTAGAAATTTCCATTTTCCAAGAACATGCACGTTATGAATTAGGCAAGTTAAATAGTTTTGGTTCTGTCCTTTCCCCTCCAGAGTTTGACCCAACAACACAACACCATAATGAATGTGATACTTTGTGATTAAGAGTAAATTGTTTCAGTACACAGTTAGTAACTTTGATACTCTGGTGTCTAATGGGCTAAATCCATCATGTAATGTGGGAAAAACTTATGCATTAAGGCGGCCTCGGGCATGAATCATGTCCTCTTTGGAATTAGCTAGTCTGACTCCAATTGTGTCATATATCCCAGAGCTCATACTCCTATTGAGGAATCTTGTGGGAGTTCTTTGGTGGGTACAGGCTAAGCCTTGATTACAATGACTTTAACATTGACTGGCCAACTAAAGAGGAGAAATGATAGAAAGTTCATGAGAGAGAAATGTTATAGTATATTGAAAGAATATCTTAAGAAAAAAGCTCCTTTTAAGAAATGTAGTTTAAAAAAACACAATCATAATTCTGTGTGAATGCATTGTGACAATTTTTTATAGCAGTCACTAAAATTATGGCAGAATTGGTCTTATGCTACAGTTTGGTGTACATGAAAGATAAGTAGTGCGAGGACACTGAAGACTGGATTGCTAAAATGGGTTTTGAGGAGACTTTTAAATGGCACTGTCATAGCGAGTCCAAACCTTAGGACTCGACACTAACAAAGTAAATCCAAAGTAAAATACGCATATTTGTTGACGCAAGAGAAACAATACCTTGCTGTTGCACTTTCCTCTTACCTCTTTTCAGCAGTTCACGTAGATTTCATTTTGTGGATGTCACCATATAAATCGTTAATTCCTGTTTCTGTCCATCTTTCCATAAACCTCGACAATTTTATTGTGTTCCTTCAGTCTGTACAGACAGATTCTTGTACATTGGTTTTTTATGTGATTGTGAATGATGGATTAACTGGAGACTGATGCTTTCGATAGAACCAAGTGGTAAATCAAAATATGCTTGTGCTATTAGCAGAGACAAATCACACTAAAACATCATTAATCCTGGAATCCAGTGGTCACAGGTTAGCTGATCACAAATAAAGAAGCCAGCCTGTGTTTTAATGTTTGGCTGCTTCCAATTTTATACAGTGGTCTTGCAAACATTTCTTCGGAGAAAAGGCTGTAAGCATTTGGACAATGGAGCCAAAGTATGCAACTGCAGTGACAGACCCATTTTAAACAAATTACGTCATGTATAACTAATTGATGCTATGCAGCTTAAAGTTTTAAAATAAATCCTGTCAGCCATGTTGACATTTAACTGGATTTTTGTTTTTTTTCTAATAATTCATACTCTGGACATTGTTATCTAGGTAGGAGAATTGTTTGAAATTTATTATTTTGTTTGTACATTTTTATAATTGTACACAGAATAATAGCTTTTTTCAAAGTTACTATATCTGCTTTGTTTATTCACAGGGATCAATCAACAATCTGATACAGGATTTGGTGGGGCTACAACTCCCCAGAGCCCATTATTGTCCCCACGGATGAGTCATACGCAGAGTCCAATGATGCCGCAGTCTCAATCTACACCTACTTACCAGTCACCTTCGGAGATTAATGGCTGGCCACAGGGAAACCTAAATGGAAATGGGTACTTCTGATTATCTCCCATAAACTTTGAATTTAAGCTTTAAAGTATTCTATATACACACTTGGGAGTTGGGTAGAATAATCTTGGCCCTAGCCATAGTAACTGCATCAGTCTTGAAGAAGGTCTACCACCTTATTTAGGGCACCTTGCAATGGGCAATAAATACAGCCTGGCCATTTTTGCTGACTTTTGAAGAAATAAAAAAGAGTAATATGTTTAATGATTGGCAGTGGATTAGATCATGTGCCTGTGTGGAGAAGAGTTGTTTAAATCTTGCAGAAAGGAAAACAGCCGTTAATGTTGATCTAACATGTTCTGTAATTGCTGTTGTTAAAGTCAGTATCCCTTTTTGGGTAGTTTTTGCTGCAGGCTGTATTTGCTATAGTGGGAAAGGGGGTCTCCAGAAATGAATTGGTCCAAAGGTAGACATAAAGTTATCTTGTAGTATCTGCAGTATTACAATCTTGGGAAAGATCGGCAATTAAATAGAAGGAATCTGAAATCCCAGTTATTTACTAACAGAATAAAGCCAGAAGATTCCACTGTTTAGAACATATAATTTTACTATAAAAGAATCCGTCAAAGCAAAGACTTCTTAATCACCTAACTCTCAAACCCCAAGTCAACATGATGTAAACATGAATTAACAGGCAGTTTACGTTCAGTTATAAACTGTAAATTGCATATTTAAATAGCAGATACAACTGAGACAGATTTTATGAATTGGCTTAAACGTCTACCCAGCATAGAAGTCATCAAAGTCAATCAGAAAATCTTTCAAAACTCTCTTCTTTACAAAGAATTTCAGCTCCTCTTCTAGGATATAGCCTGATCCCCCAACTGACTACAAAAGCACTTACAACCCAAGTTCCACAGATGTGGTCATCACCAAAAAGTGGCTCATGTCTGCAGCACCTCCTATAATCAACCTGGATGGCTTAGATCTACCAATGTTATCTTCAAATAACAGAAACACCTGTAACAACAGCACATTTGTCTTCTTCCAGCTTCTGGGTCTAGCCTCCCTTTTTCAGCCTGCTTGTACTGTACTGCTGGACTCATCAACTTCTGCAAAGCTCTGATGACTCTGTCTCCTTTTATATAGTTTTAGCTGGGAGTTATGGTTTCCGATTCTCAATTTCAGTCTTAGTTTGCTTGGTTGGTTGCTCTTTTCTGGTTGCCCTTTTCCATTAACATCCATCTCAAAAGATACCACCTTTGTCTGCATGTTCCATCATAATAAGATCTTCATTGTTCAGAAAACTTCTGTACTGGATTGTGATAACAATGTGTATGTTAAAGCTGCAAAGCAAATGCAATATATACCAATGCTGTACAAAAGAGCGTAAATATTTTATATGGAGGCACAGTGAATGGTGTGGTTGAATGAGAACAAGAGTGATTATTGAGCGAGCATTAGTATGGGGCGGGATACAGATGACTGTAGATTTTGTGTATATGGATAACAAACAGTGTGTTGCAATAATTTGTTTCAGTTGTGCAAAAGTGTATGTAAACATTTCAGCACTGAAAATACAAATGAAACTATTGTGGCTTAAAGGTGGCAATTAATGCGCCTGCAAAATAATTATGCTTATCCATTGTAAGAATCAGAATATCTGACAGATGAGACCCATGTGATAAAATGTTTTGTGGGAAATGTGCTTAATCTAATAGTTGATTTTTTTTCTTGTAACACAGCATGTTTTCGCAGCCATCCCCACCACAGTTTGGACAACAGGCAAACACCAGCATGTACAGCAACAATATGAATATCAGTGTTTCTATGGCAACCAATACTGCCAGTATGAGCAACATGAATCAGATGTCAGGGCAGATTAGCATGACCTCAATGACCTCTGTGCCTACATCAGGATTGTCCTCTATGGGTGCTGAACAGGTAAGAGATAAGCGGTATTTTCTGAATGTAATTGAAATTAACACATGTTATATTAGCAGTAAAATGTTTGGAACAATACCTACGATTTAAGCATATGCATCTTACCAAAGGCTAGAGACTTGAAGGTGGGACAATTTTAAGATTATTGTGAAAATGCTTTATTGAAGTACTATCTATTGGGAAGCATTTCAAGTATTTACGGTCTAGGATAAAAACCAGAAGTATTAAACTAGAATGCTACTTATTGCGATCAAAATTCACTGAAAGAAGATACTGTTCTTGCAGATACAAGTTGCTGCTGCAGTGTTCTTGGCTCATCTTTCAATGTTGTGTTGTAAAAACAGCTAACACATTTTTATAAATCATTTAATTGTATTGTCAGAGGTTGTGCTGCTTTCTAATAGCCAAATGGAAATTCATTCTTTTTTTTACTGGATATGTACAATACTTAGCATTAAAGGTTTAAAATTTCTATATGTTTAAATTCTGGACATTTGGCATTTGGATATATAATTTTATGACTCGGAATTTTAATGGATCAGCAATAAATCTTCAGCTCCAGATTCTTATCTGTCCACTTTGTTCCTATTCTTTTAATTTGCCTGTACTGATCTGGACTAAGACATTAACTGTTTGTAGTGAAATGCACAAAGAAGAGGGCATGATTCTCTCTCTGCCTGCTGTCAGAAATATTTTTTAAATTGTAAGACTTCTTATAGAAGCAGAGACAGGGAACATTTTCATAAGGAAATGGCAGAGGCATTGAACAAATATTTTGCCTGTCGTCAAGTGGAAAACCAGAAATAGATAATAAATTAGGGGCTGTAAAGTGAGTATCAGCAGATAAAAAGCATTGGAGAAACTTGAGGGACTAAAACTGATGACCTACACCCTAAGGGTTCTAAAGAGATAGTTGCAGAGATGGTGGATGTGCTGGCTATGATTTTCCAGAATTCCTTGGATTCAGAGACAAGCCCATTGGGTTGGAAGATGGCAAATATTACACCACTTTTCAAGAAAGGAGAGAGAAGAGACACAGAAAACTATAAGCCAGTTAGATGAACATTAGATGTTGGGAAAATGGTGGAGTCTATTACAAAGGAAGTATTAACAATGCACTTAGGCATAATTTGATTAAAACAAATCAGCATGGTTTTACCAAAAGGAATATCCTGTTTGACAAATTTACTGGAGTCTTTTGAGGATATAACTAGTGGGATAGATAGAGGACAGGTTTACAGTTGCATCTGTGTTTTCTTGATCAGTAAGCCTGAAGACTTTGCTGCTCCTCACTACAATATATTTTCAATATCTACCACACACTGCAACTTTATCATATTTCAATACCTCCAAAGATCTCATTAAAGCATCAAGTTAGAGTAAGCTATTAGAGAAGTAAATAAAAGAACAGGATTGGAGTCAATAGAAAAGACTCCCGAGAATCATGTTCAGTGTAAAACAGGTTACTGATTCACAGTCCATTATCCACTCCTGTACTGGAAATTTCACCTCACAAAGCTCACTCACAGTAAACTTCCATTTGGAACAAAATAAACAGAACTCCAGCTCGATTCCACCCTCTGTTGGCAAGATAGTTCTGGATGTCAAAGGTCATCTAACCCAGCTCATCACACTCATACAGAATGACTTGCATATTAGGAGCAGAAATGAGCCATTCGGCCCCTTGAGTTAATATTGCCATTTGGTAGCATTGCTTACATTATGTCTGTGATTACTGTCAACAACTGTGCCTTTAACTTCCAGCAATGCAGCCACAAACCACAGTCCTCTCTCTGCCCAGGTGCTCCATTTGCTTCTTTTACAACTATAGCAGTGACAGTCAGCATCAGCCTCCTGCAATTGAATGCAGCTTCCCTCTGAGGGACAGAGTGCCTGTATGAACTGGAGGCTAGCTGGAACGTTTGTTAGTTTCCCACATTGTCAGACCCTTGGTCACATTGGGCAACACGACAAAATCATTCAAATGAGGAGACAGCACAAAATTTGCATACTGTCTCTCTCTGCAGGAAGAAGCTTATTACAAATCGATTGTCCGACACCCCAAAACTGGCATATGCCTAAACTTTTGCCTTGCATATTCATAAAATGTTTTAGCGTTTGTTTTAGTATTGCATACTAATCTTTTCTCCTCCCTTTCTCTGCCTTTAGCTTCCTCCATTAACTTTCTCATTTCATTCCTTCACTTTCCATCATCATTCTGTTTGTTAATTGAACCTTGCTGCTGATATTTGCACCTTTTTCCATTGCAGGTCTTGTTTGAGCCATGTCTCAGTTAATGTAACTGTCATAATTCCATCCAGCAATTTGTGCCTGCCGAACCATCTTAGTTGTGCTCTGGATATTGTGTATATGCAGATTTAATGCTTCCTTCAGTACATGTGCTACTTTCCTCAATCAGGTCCCTGTGATTTGTGGGATATTTCTAATTTTACTGCTCACTGCTGCTATTTTCTGGTTGCTTTTCTTTGCCAAAGTCCTTTAAACCTTCACCAACAATATTAATTGACTTCTCGGCAAGAACAATGGTCTCAGCTTTGTTCAGATGTAAACTGTCCATGTTGTACCAACACCCCATCCTGGCTAGCCATGAGCACAGGAAGTGTCTCCAGTTGCTAGAGCTCAAGCTTTACAATTCTAGTCCATGGTCATGATTTCCCACGTAGAGCAGGATGTTAATGGGCTTCTGTTGGAAGAAATTTGTACATTGCTTTTTGCAGGCATGGTTTCAACAAAGAAACAAAAGCTTTTGTACTTTTCAAGTTAGTCAGCATAACCAGTTGCACTTCCGCAAGCCCTACTGAATTTAAAATAAGGTCATCAGGGTAACCTTCTGGAACATTAATGCAATCAATACTAAGGAAATAGATGCCAACGCAAATAGTCATAAGCTTTATACAATTTCCATCCCATTTTCCCTTGAGTCGGAAGAGAAAAAATACTTGATGTTTACTGGATCAGTTACGTAATAATGGTTTTATAAACACGTGAGGAAAAACATTCTTATTGTCTTTTCCAACCTGATTCACTTTTTCTTTGTATCAAGATCCTTTTCAGATCAGCGAACATGTCTGAAAGTAGTACATTAGGCGCCCGATGTTTAAATGTAGGCCATTAGGCTGGTCATTGGTGAAAAAAATCAAACTCCTACACCATTAGTTCTGCCTACTGCTTGTTAATCAGAATTTCTTTTCATGGCAGCTGACAAATTTGCTAATGACAAGTCAGTCCAGGGATATTGTTTCTTCTCTCAGGTTTGATTAGATGAATATTCAGATACACTGAGCACCACCGGAATCATGTTTCCCTGCCTTTACTGTTGTGGAATAGATGCTGTCAGCTTTTTTGGTGAAATTTATGCTCCACAAGCTCTCAGATGCTAGTGTTTGAAAATTTTGATTTTTGGTACACAGTACCTATAAACAGTGCTCCAGTATTTCTAAGCAGTGCTTCCTAAGCATATTTTTCCTGCTGTGATCCCATATTAATTCCTCAGTGTCATGTGGGCCAGGGTGTGTGGGATAGGGAGGACAGGAGGGCTGCGTCAGCATGTGAGAAGCTGCAAGTGACTCCTAAATAAGTGTAGGTGGGTTGTTTAGCTCCTGAGCAGTGAATGTAGTTGTTTAAACGACATGTCTTTTTAAAAGATTAAACACCTGCCTTTCTGTGTCTCTTTTGCACAGCAAACAGGTCTCAAAGATGTCCATTAGGTCCTGTCCATCAATCAAAAAAAATAAGAATTTAAAGGGGCTCCGCAGCTGTTAGCATTCAGCCTGAGCTCCACAGCTGCCTTTGCTGCGTCACAACTGGCAAACCCAAAATCTTGTGTTGCAACCCACAAAGAGGATTCTTATTCCTATTTAAAAATTAAAGATTTCAGGTTTCATTTGCAGAATGAAACAGGAAGGAAATTGATGAGACACAATAGAGTCCAAAATATGTGAGGAAAATATGTGAAAAAAAGAATGAATACATACAGTCCAGTTAAGATAAATTTCACCTCCATTACACCACTTATGGACTCACTATTAAAGTCTCATTTAACCCTCTTTAAATTTAAATGTGGAACTAAGAATCTATGTTTATTATTATGGCTTGAATAACTAACCTGCCACAAAGGTGGTGGAATATTAAGAAATAGAGATTAGACACATGGGAACAGTTACAATCTTGCTTTTAGTCAACAATTACTTGGGATGGACCAAGTCAGCCTCTGATTGATGACCCTCAGTCTTAAGGGGACTATTAATGTTGTATCTTTGAAAGTTTACCCCTGTACCTGCTCCATGCCCAACTTGAAATAAAGGTTGGAATTTGTTGCACCATGAGAATACAGGTGGTTGCAGCTGCCCTGAGTACAACCTTTGTTCTTTTCCCACCAAAAAAGTCCATTCAGGTCATCAAATTTGTGATGCCAGTAAGGCTGGCACAACACATGCTGTGTTATGTGCAGCTCAATCTGACTTCTGTCACAGTAGAATGGGTAAGTTGAGGTTAGTTTTCAGGACACCCCAAGGTTCCAGGCAGCTTGGTTCGGCCTGGGGTAAGTGACTGTTTCTGTGAAGATGGTGGCTTCAGTCATCCTAATGTTTAGCTGATGGAAATTGCAGTTCATCAAAAATGGGATATCAGACGAGCAAGCCAACAGCATACAAAGCAGGAAGTGATTAGGAGAAGTAGTATAGTAGTAGCTGTACATATAATTCACACTGTGAGTAGTGTGAACTATATACGTAACATATTAATTTGTTTTAACTCCCATCCTCTTCCTAAACCTCTGCAGATTTATATAAATTTCTTCAATATAAAGTCTCATGTTTTCGACTAAATCTTGAATATCTTTATTTGTCTTCCATTTATCCTACATTTTTTTAACTATTCTTCATTTCCAATAATAACCTGAAACATATATGGGGAGATTGTGTCGCGATGATAATGTTACTGGGCTAGTAATTCAGAGGCCCAGGCTAATGTCCTGGGTCATGGGTTCAAATACCACCGCAGCAGTTAGTGGAATTCAAATTCAATTAATAAATCTGGAATATAAATCTAGTTTTAGTAATTGTGACCATAAAAGTATCATTGATTGTCATTAAAAAAAAAAATCTGGTTCATTAATGTCCTTTAGGGAAGGAAATCTGCCATTCTCATCCATTCTGGACTACATGTGACTCCTGACGCACAGCAATATGGTCAACTCTGAAATGGCCTCATGGTGGCACAGTGGTTAGCACTGCTGCCTCACAGCACCAGGAACCTTGGTTCGATTCCCAGCTTGGGTTACTGTCTGTGTGTTCTCCCTGTGTCTGTGTGGATTTCTTCCAGATGCTCCTGTTTCCTCCCACAGTCTGAAAGATATGCTGGTTAGCATTGGCCATGCTAAATTCTCCCTCAGTGTACCCGAACAGGCATCAGAGTGTGGCGACTAGGGGATTTTCACAATAACTTCATTGCAGTGTTAATGTAAGCTTACTTGCGATACTAATAAATAAGCTTTAAACTTAGAAAGCTACTCAGTTCCAGGACAATTAGGGATGGGAAACCAGTGCTGGCATTAACAGGGATACACATATCAGTAATACACATCTCTTCAACGTGTTTGGCCCTCTCTCCATTCACATTGTCTGTACCTTTAAGAATTGATTACCTGTAAAGACTTCCAATCATTATCTTGTAAGTTGAGTTTGAGTCTGTATATGACCTGTTTGTGAACACAAGCCTTCACTCACCTGATAAAGGAGTCTGAGACTCTGAAAGCTAGTGCCAAATAAACCTGTTGGACTTTATCCTTGTGTTGTGAGACTTTTTACTGTGCCCACCCCAGTCCAACACTGGCATCTCCACATCATGATTACCAGTGATGCCCACAAAGAATTAAAAAAAACAGCAACATAGCAATACTTTCATCCTTCACTATAAAAAACATTGTGCAAAATCATGGAGTTGGAACCTGAAAATACCATTAACACTCAATATTCCATAATAAAAGCTCAATGTAACTTACTCAGTCAATAGCCCTTGCACATTACAATACCTGCAGTTTCACAAAAGAATTTATGTCAGTATTGTTTATCTATATTCTGCTGAGCTTATCCGTGTAGGGTTTGCAGAAACATGAACATTAAGGAGGTGACACATTTCTATTATGCCTGAATATTCTGATTTGTTGTAAACTTTGGATGCGTCTTTACACAGTGACATGATGACCCAACTGTAATTAATATATTGCTGTAAGATCTCTAGCGAGCACTTTGAGTTTATTATGAAGTGGATGAATGGTTTAGGTGTGTATTCTATTAAGTGATGTGGCTGGAGTGCACAACTAATTAGTTTTACAACTCCACAATTAATTTTCAGCCCTAATCCATGTCATCATCTAGTGTGCTGAAGTAGCAGAGTGTAGATTGAGCCATCTTGATGATCACATCATTTATAGTCCTTTAAGCAACTTGCTATATTCGGTAGGACAGAGTATTGCTGAAAAGAGACTTTTTTGTCAAAATTTTTCATCTTGCACTCATCTAGACATTCTTGTTGTTGGTATATCAAACCAATTTATGAAATACATCATGTTGTTTGTAAAAATGTATCATATACAACACTGAATTATCTAAAAGGAATCCCTTAAAATATGGATTCATCTTCCATTAATCCAAAGTCTACATGCCATTTCTGTCATCTTTCTGCAAACAGACCTTTAGGATTCTGATTTTTAAAATCACATTCTGAGCAGTCCATGCCCTATCAAGTGTAGTTTCAGATCACATTTAGCTTTTCCTAAAAACTTCTGTCATCAAAAAAATCTGTTTCCAAATGGTTTGAGTTCTGGGGGGAAAGGCACTGTAAGCTCCTGAGTTTCAGAAAAATGCAAATAAACACCGCAGAATCATTTCCCAGTGGAGATTTCTTTCTGCTTGAGTATGATGCCTTCTGGTTGTGTGTTTTTTAATTGTAAAGGTCAAGGGGGAGGTCAATGGCTATTATTGCTTGACTTTTAATCCAGAAACTCAGCTAATGTTTTGGGGACCTGGGTTTGAATCCCACCATGACAGATGGTGGAATGTGAATTCAATAAAAACAAAATCTGGAATTAAGAATCTACTCGTGACTGTGAAACCATTGTCAATTGTCAGAAAAACCCATCTGGTTTGCTAATGTCCTTTTAGGGAACAAAATCTGCCATCCTTATCTGGTTTGGCTCCAGGGCCACAACAATGTACTTGACTCTCAACTGCCTATGAAATGGCCTAGCAAGCCACTCAATCCAAGGAGAATTTGGGATGGGCAATAAATGCTGGCCAGCCAGTGATGCCCATCTTCCGTGTATAAAAAAAGAAGTACAAGATTGTTGAAGCCTGTTTCCTCATGGCAAAGGAACTTTGAGATATGGACTATCACAGAATTATTATTTGCTCTTATCTAGATAGAGGATCAAACAGGCTTAGAGAACCATTGATTAAAGATTGGGAGAAAGCAGTATGAATTTGTGGGCCCTGCATAACATTTAGTGTCCCTCAGAACAGTTAATTCGCTTGGCTTTCTCTTAACATCAAGAACCAGTAGCCTGCATGAATTGTGATCTCTGGGTGTCTCAATGTCAATGTTTTATCTGCTGTGCATTGTTTCTTCCAGTGAAGGTAATCCATAGTTGATGTGTGCAGGATATGAGGCTTTAATACACATTGAATTAAAAACATTTTCATTAATGTTTGTTTCATTTGGAAACAATACTTTATGAAGAAACCTACTAATCAAAATTAAACTCACTCTACGTGCCTCTTCTTGGGCCCACATGTAGAGGGAAATCCATTGGAACAACTAGCATGCCTTTGCTAACACCTGCGCTAACAACTCCCAGATCAAACTTGGCAGTACCATGTTCCAACCTGACTGGAAGATGTATGTCCTCAGAACAATGATGATAAAATTTAAATTTGTAAGACCTGTATCAAGCTCTGACTTGGCAGAGCTTGAATCCTTTATTATTTTTCTATTGCATAATGCACTTGATTTTTTTTTGGAGGTGTCAAAAAATTCAGATCAGAGCAAGGCTTTTCTTATAACAAATGGGGGGACGGTATGGATGGAGGTAGTGCAGGGAAGGAATCTCCTGACTCTCTATAGTGCACAGTTTTCTGAGAGGGATTGTATATGAGGTTTGCCTTTCTTTCCAGTGGAATAATTGAAGTATTCTATCGAAAATGCAGAAGACTTAAAATTTTGAGCCTGAGCAAATTGTCATTCTACGCTGTGCACAATATTGCAAATAATCTGATTCCATTACAGTATCGCAGAAGGAATGTTTAATTTTGAGGATCAGATAAGTAGTTATTTTGAATTCAAAGGAGCTCGAGACAGCCTTGAGGCAATAATATTTTCATTCATTAATTGCATGTATTATGTAAAAATAATATCAATTATTCATGATGTTGGCTTCCACAATTGAATTACCTGCCAGCATTCAGTATCTAAGCTCAAATATGAAAAACGATTATTTGAGAGAGATGGAATCTGTGGAACTATATGTAAAAGAGACAATGTTTTCAGGAGAGGTGGGGGGGTGGGAGGAGAGGAAATATGTGGTACTGAAAGGTGACACCAGTGTTGAGTAATGGAACTTTTTTGCAGTAAGTTTGGGTATCAGATTAGCTATAGTGCAGCAAGATCGAGTAACACTTGCTCTACTTTCACTTTAATGGTGGACTTCAATTCCAACCAGCAAGGACTTCGTTAGTTGCCATACTTGCTATCCTTGTGCTCTATCTGAAAGAGCCAATTTATGCTATGGGCTGGGAACTCGTTTTTCAGAACATTTCTGGTCAATGGGAGTGACTTTAAAACTACCCAAGAAGAACTGAGTTTCAATGGTCCTCTCCTTTATTTTAAGACTCTTGGAGCCATCAAAGAAAAATGATAGTTATTTCATCGGTCCAAACTGGAATTGATGCCAGGTGCCAGAGCTGGAAGGACACTGCTATTTCACTGCATGTTTATCAAGATGTGAACCATGTGAAGTCTTTACTTTATGGAAGGAAAGATTAAACTATGTTAGTTATTTAGATAACTTGCGAATTAGTATTTTGATTCAGATATTGAGGTTAACTGGTGCCTTGCTCTCAATCCTGATTCTGACTAGATTCAGATTTTTGCGTCTGTCACAAATGGTACTCAAGAAAAACATGACCTTTTTAAACTAAAATAATACAATATAATATTAATAATGAATACATTCAGGGTAAAGATACAATTTATATTCAATTAACCAAGCCATGCTTAATGTCACTAATATAATTTCAAATCTAAGCTCTAATTCTCCTTCCAGATGCCCAATCACTTGTACCATTTTAAAAATCGATGTTATTGAACATGTCACTGCATTAACCCTGCTAAAATACATATTTCTAAGCAATTCTTGATCTAAACTTATTCAGTGTATTTTTAATGTATTCTTGTGCTTTTTTTTCTATGTTAAATTACTTCACATGTCCATTTGATCTGAACTGCCTACAGAGCTAACATCAATCTCAATTAGAAAACCCTCTTATTCTTGTACAACAAAGAATGTTTTCTTACAGAATCGTATGTCTTTATTTTCTCTGTTAGGAAATACTTTCCCTGAGCTACTATCTTCAGTTTCATTAGCTGGTTCACAAAAAAATCAATCGCCTTCTCTGTAATATTCGGATAACCTGATCACTCTTTCACGAACAAAAATGCCACATTGTTTTTCCTACGATGCCATAGTTTAGGCACAAATACTCCCAACACAGGGTTTACAGATAGAAGATAAATCCACATGGCAGACGGGTCAGAAAAGTCAGTCCCATGTGACACAGGGGAAGGTGGTCAGTTGCTACACAGAGAGTACAGTGGAAATTAACAAGAATGTTGCCAGCGCTTGAAAATTGCAGCTATGAGGAAAGATTGGATAGGCTAGGGTTGTTTTCCTTCGAATAGAGGAAGCTGAGGGATGACCTAATTGAAGTAAACAAATTTATGAGGGATCTAGATAGGGTGGACAGGAATTACTTATTTCCCTTAGTGACAAGGTCAATTATCAAGGGGTATAGATTTAAGGTGATTGATAGAAGGATTAGAGGGGACATGAAGAAAACCTTTTCACCAAGCAGATGCTGTGTGACTGGAATTCACTGCCTGAGTTGTTGGTTGAAGCTGAAACATTCAATTTAATTACAAAGTACCTGCATCTGCACCTGAAGTATTATAAACTGAAAGGTGAGGGGACCAGGTGCTAGAAAGCCAGATTAAAATGAACAGTTAGTTTCCTTTCTTTTTTGTCCAGCACAACCACAATGGGCTCAATGGCCTCTTTCTGTGTCTTAACATTTCTGTAGTTCTAATTACCTGGCATCTCGGGTATTTTTTGGGAAAAGATGGCCAATATTGTTTCCTCAGTCACCATCAGAAAAACAGATTATTTAATCGCTATTACATTGCTCTTTGTGGGAGCTTCTGTACAAATTAGCTGCCAGATTTCCTGCATTACAAAAGTGACCACGCTTCAAAAGTATTTCATTGGTTAGTGGTTAGCATTGCTGCCTCGCAGCACCAGGGACCTGGGTTCAATTCCAGCCTCGGGTGTCTGCCTGTGCAGAGTTTGCAGGTTCTCCTTGTGTCTGTGTGGGTTTCCTCCGGGTGCTCTGTTTTCTCCCACATCCAAAGATGTGCAGGTCATGCCAAATTTCCCTTAATGTTTCAAGACATGTAGGTTAGAGGGATTAGAGGGGTAAATATGTGGGGTTACAGGGTAAGCCTGTGTGAGAGTCGATGCAGATTTGATGGGCCGAATTACCATCTCCTGTACTGTAGGGCTTCTAGGCTCTTAAAGCCTTTTGAGAGAGCGAATGATCATGAACGATGTTGTATGAATGCGAGCCATTTTTAAAAATTCTTTTAGATTGAGAGTATGATACTGGATGGATTTGAGTAAAGAAAAATCTCATCTTTGGACCTTTGAAATGACGATCTTGTTCCAGAAGGATGTTATCGAAAGTAGCATTGGATAAGTTGAATTTTGTAGATGATTGTAATATGGTTAAAGTGGCATAATTTTATTGCGCTGTCTGTTTATTGCTCCTCTATAAGTAACTTCTCCCAGCTCTTACACAGCAAATAACATTAAGTATTTAGCACTAAAGTTAGTTTTTGATAGTTGTTGCCGATGTGAATGTGTTTTTTGTTACTTCGAGGAAAGATTTACTACAAGTGAATAATAACCAGCTGCAATAAATAATTGAGCGTGTTTCCATTAGTACAGACAATAGATTGTTTTTATTATTCACCATTAGTTAAGCAAAATCTCAACCCATTCTTGTGTTCTAAAAACTCATTAAAAGGCAATAGTTTTAAAATACATTTACACTGTGTAACATTGTGTGCAGTACTTTTGTATTGATTTCTGTGCTACTGCTGCTAGCCCTCACTTTTTGGAATTGGAATTTTTCTATACTACAAAGCTAGTTCAATAGGCAGGGATTGTGGAAGGTTAAAAATATTGACAACATCTTATAAGTGATTCATGTATTATGAAACAAAGGGGGTTGAGGAGTTGGAATGGTGGAAGAGTGGACCAGGGTGTCACGGAGGGAGCAATCCCTCTGGAACACCCAGAAGAAACCCACACAGACCAGGAGTGAGGGGAAAGTATACTTTGGCAGAAATGGTGGAAGGTGATCCTTTGAATGTGGAGGCCGGAGACCCTATCTTGGGTGGAAGGGAGAAGGGGTGAGAGCAGAGGTGCAGAAAATGGGTTGAATCTGGGTGAGTATCTTGTCAACATCAGTAAGCGGCAAAACCTCAAAGGAAAAAGGCAGATGTGTCAGAAGTGCCATTTTCAAAGATGGCATTATTGGAATAGATATGACAGAGGCAAAGAAACTGGATGGAATGGGTTTGTAATAAATATTGGTGGTCAATCTATTGCTGGAAATGTAGAGATCAAGTGAGAAAGGAAGTGTCGGAGATGGACAATGTAGAGGTGAGAAGTGGAAATTAGAAGCAAAATCAGTAAAACTTTCCAAATCTGGATGAGAGCACATGTTCATTTTGGATGTTCTGATTTTTAAACTTGTTGCACCAGAATCCGGGATGATCAGTTCATTCTGAAGTACGTTAGTCATTTCTAAAAAAACACCACTTGAAACCAGTATGTCTGTGAAATGTAGAGGGTAAAGAATGAGAAAGGAAGTGTTTATTATTAAAATCACATAAGTTTTAAATTTACCATGTTGCATTATGTATGTTTTTGTTAACTAAATACATATTTTGTATTATTTTTCACTCTGCAGAAGTATTGCTGACCCTCAGGATTGTTATTCCTCCTGTTTTCAACAAGGTCCAGAAGATCCATGTGTTTGCTGATGTACAGTGCAAGGTCAACATTTAGGGTGGTAACAATTATAACCAACAAACAAACTCCACCAGATCAAGCCAAGAAAAGTACAGCAGCCAATTGAACCCTCAGCCAGGCTTGGAGAAGTTGTTTGTTACAAGAGTTGCTAACAGAGTGACAGGCTCCTTAGTAGCAACGTACTTGCCTACTGAAGCTGCTTTGCCCATTAATTGCATTCACCATAAGTGTGACTTAAGTCTGTCCTCACAACAGATTGACATCGGCGTCGAACCTTGTCCGATGAATGTATTTCTATCGTCGTTTTGCAGACTGAGCATATCTTTGCTCTTTTGATTTTGATCCTTGGTGGTTGCTGACTTTTCTGCTATTTAATCCAGTGTGCAGGCTTTCAGCCATGTTTTCCTCCAGCAGTATTTAGAAATGAAGCCTCTTTTTGAAAGGTTTTGCTGTGTGTAAAAGAAACAAGAACTTGCAGATAAATTGAGTGAATGCTGTAAGAGTAACAGATTTTGGTTTGGAAAGTATCTCGATGAAATTTGAAATTTGTTTTTATGTTTTTGATAAAACCAAATGGGAATAGACTTCAGGTAGTTTATTAGTTGATGTCAGCAAAAGAGTTAATGTATTATCTTTTTATACTGGGGTTCTGCTCTGTGGAGTCATGACTTAACATCCAGGGTGTATGATTTTTTTTTTTGGTCATCATTTTTAAATACAACAGTTAACAAGTAGAATGCTTCTGGCTCCACAGACCAAGACTACCTGTTAAACGTTCTCAACTCTGTAGATGCCCACCAATTACACAAAAATCACTTGTCCTACAGCTACTGTTACAAGTTGATAGAAAAAAAATCAAAGCACCAACAAACTCTGACCTGTTGCATAAGCAGATGGAAATGGTTTCTGATTCTTACAGTGGTTATGATCTTGTCGGTAATTCATGTCTGAATTGTGGCTCTTCTCCACTTCCCCTTTTGAGATACACGTACGAGTGGCCTCCCAGGTCAAGTTTCCACACCAGCTACCACAGGAGCAGCTGGTTTCTTCTGAGCTAGTGACTCATGGCACTACCCACATAACAAAAGACAGGAGCAGTTTACCCTCAGCCTCAGGAAAATTCCCACATCCCACCATCCTAGTAGCAGCAATGTCACCAACAAAAGCAATTGATTTTGTCTCAGCCAGGAGCTCATTGCCACTTCCCTCATTGCAGAGGCACCAAAAACTGTTCTGTCTTTCATCTGGTCCACATTCCTATTTCTATAGTCATAGTTGGTCTCTACTTGCAAAATATAACTGGCATCTTTTGAATCAAGGACTGATTTTTCCATTATCCCACTTCATTCTCTCCCCTTTCCTTTCACTTTTCTCAGAACAGTTACTGATCTCCCTCAGACTGTGCTCTGTTTCAGTGCCAAGCAGCAGGAGGTGACTCTTCTCAGAGAATCGACTGGTTCCTTGTGAACCAGGTTCCCTTGCAGCAGTCACTGGTCTCTTCTCTGTCCACTACAGCATGTGATTCTCTAACATGATCCTGCAAACCAAACTGAGCTGTGATCTGAAGTTCAGGTGCATCACTGAAAGCTGCCAGGTCTCTCTCCATCAAAAGCACTTTGAAATAATTTTGTCAAGACAAAATAACAGAAGCAAAGCTAAAAGTTATTTCCTGTCTCCCTCCTTTCTCTTTGTAGTATATTGCTTACATATTTTCGTATAGTTTTTATACAGCTAGCATGTGCTACTTCTGTTCGCTTGGAGAAAATATTGTATAATGGCTCTATTCGCATGAAGATGCAGAAAGATTACTGGCTCACTGCCAACTAACACATAGTGCAGAAATTGTGACACTTTTAGAGAAATGAGACAAATTCATTTTTGCTTAGAGGTGGCATCATGTAGAGAAAAGCTAACAGAATTAATTGCTGATTCACAATCTTTTAATGATAAAATACATTAATCTAAAAAAGTATTACAACCTCTCTCTTTAAATTTCATAATGCTTTTAAATAACTACCCTTGATCAATTAGTTTGACCTCCAATAATGGTATCAAACTGCAAAGAACTGTTGTCTTGATGTCTGCAAATTTTGGGTTACATAACATGAAAATTAATTATTGTTTGACCAGATCCACATCAAGTGATCCAAATCCCTTCATGCACATAGAGCCAATAATATGTTAAGCTTGATTTATAATATTTCTGGTCCCCCGTCAGCATCTTTCTATCTACGAAAAATGATGAACCATGCAACAAACAATCCATCTGAGACGGGCGATCTTCACATGCTGCACCTTTGCTGATAACTAGAGGCCATTCTTCGAGAGGCAGTTTCTGCTACAAGTGCCACCGATGAAGCTATTAAGTGTTATTGTGGGTTGTTTTCAGGGTTGAGAGGTGTTGCCAAGCCGCTATAGGCGCTGGCCATCACGGAGCTGTATGCCAGCTGACAGGAAGTGACTCAATTTTCCTCTGACATCGGCTAGTAACTCCCAATGCGATAATTGCTGTCTAGGGCCTTTGTGTCGGTTTGCAAACATCCTTAAAGTAAAGCTTTGGGCATCCTACAACTCATCTGGATCCTGTTACCTCACTATACAGAAAGTCCTTGGGTATGCAAATGTCTGTGAGACAATGAAGCCATCTTTGTTTGAGTGCTAACAAACTTGGGAGCTCTGCCTTTTGAGAGGACTGCCACTTGTGATAGCGTCTCGCCAGGATATACCCATAACGTCACAGACAGCAAAGGCAGGAATTGCCTATAAGAGCTTCTTATACCTGGTAGCATGATTTTTATTCTAATTTGGAATGTTGAATAAATCCAATTTAAGCTGGCCATTCTAATGACCTACATCAATATGTTCAAAATTTAGGATTTTGATTACTTTCCATTAAGTATCTATCTGGGTAAGTATGTTTGTTTCTCCCTATTCTGCATTTATTTTGTAACCAATGTGAAATGTTGATTTAGAGAGATTATGAAGTTTACTGGCACAATAAACCAAAAATTTAATATCACCAATTTAATTTGGGCAGAGGAGTTAAAACAATTAAATTGATCAGATTACAGTGAAATTCTACAGAGTAGATTAACTTCACCACAGTCCTATGTATATTAGTCGAGATCATTTTCAATGCCACATTGGTACGTTACACACACAGCTGTGTGTGTAAGCTTTTTCTAACGAATGGAACTCATCTTTACACTCATGACTGTGCTACTGGTATGTTTGGTTGAGTTTATTTGCATAAGCATTCGTGGGATAGTAATGCTAATGTTGTGAGCCATAACAAAATAAGGCATGGGCTGTTCAAGTTAATGTTCTAAATAGTTTATTGTTCATGATAGCCTTACAATGCTGTGGGATCAGAGAGTAAAGACTTTTTTGTAAGCTACAGAAACCCAGTACTTCATTACAATTTCCTAAATCCATTGGCAGTTTCCAGATGCAAAATGCTGCAGGTCTAGGACCAGATGTCATCACAAATAACATAATACAAACAGCCATAATATTTTCATATGGTACAGTATTTTGTAAATTAAGACAGGATGGCTTTTGGAAATTAGTTGGGTATATAAGCGTCTGAAGTATGTAATCAAGCAATAACTTTTACTTGAGCTTATGTTTTACATCCTGTAGAATTTTGATGAAGTAAAGTTCTTAAGTTGTTGATTCGAAGTGAGGTACAACAGTATTACATTAGATACCTTGGTAGCAATGTCTCCCTCTCTCTGTTATTGTGTAAATAAAGAATCATGATGCCTCTAAGTAGCTAATGCGTTTGATTCAGTAACATTCGTAAGGCCAGTAAATAAACTGGTGATTCTGACGTATATTGAGCAACTGTTTTTAGTTTTCCAAGTTGTACAAATATCATGCCTAACTACCCAACAAATTGCTACTTTGATCTGCATAGTTTCCCTCAATCTAATTGTATGATTAAAATTGGAAGACTTTGTGAATAAGTTGGAAGCAGGTGCTTACATTCTTAGTTTATCAAGCTATTATAAGGTCCTGATGCCTTTGTATGTGTGTGTCAGGCTACTTGGAACATGCTGTCAGTTATGGCCTCAAACCCACACTGATCATATTGATCACTGTATAGATATTGAATAACAGACCTGTTTTTGCCTCAACAGTTGCTTTTAGGAAGGAGTTCAGCCACATCTCAGCTACAGATCATTCAGTCGATAAAGAACTGTTCTTTCTGTATTGAAATGACATAATTGTGTTTCAGACTGCTTTGATATGATATAGCTTTATGTAAATATTGCTGTGAATTAGGAAAGTTTTCTGAAATGCAGGCATTTAATTTTGCAGATTTTAGAGCCTAGACCTTTGCATTTGTGTCTACGGGAACATTATGTAATACCTAACACGTTTTCTGTATTTATTCTATTTTGTATCTATGCTTTATCTTGCTAGGTATGGTTTACAACTGGATGTGTCACTGTTAGAATTGTGCAAAGGATAACTCTGCAATTGCCTACAGAGCCAAAAGATTTTTAAAACAAAAAAAAAACAAATCTGGTGTAAGCGAGGAGGTTCTATGTCATATGGTCACTTATGCTCTATATAGTGTAACCCCAATTTACAACTTCTATAGATTTGAATGCATCAAGGTCTATTCTCTTGGAAAGAGGATGCATGGGAGCTACTTTCATTGGGAAGCAACATCTCTCTGATTGCATTATGTTCAATCTATAACATTTTCCTCTAACAAATTTAAAGTAATGATGCAAAATTAACATTTGAGAACTATGTATTGTGATGCTATACACTGCAGACAAGCAGGGCTATGTAGCCCCGTTTGCAAAATCCAAAGATTTCACTGAGTTGATTTTAAAATACAGCTAAGCCATGATATGTTGGTGTGGTTCAACATCATTTTATAGTATTTCTACACAATTGATTGTTGACTGGATGCAGACACATTCTCTGTACAAACTATTCTACGGATTTTCAATTTGATAGGCAATTCCCTTCTATTTTTTTTTCATTTAGAGCTTGAACTTGTTTTGTAAAATCTGTCAATTTCTTAGTACAGTGCAGGAACCTCAAATGCTATAACTTAGCATAATGCCTTAGATATGTTTTTAATGTCCTGTATATTCCTAGCAGCTGTTTGTTGTATTATATTGTTTGTATAGTGAATTGTGTAAAATTTTTGGATGTGTCATCAGTTATTAATTTTTTTTGTCAGATAAATAGAAATATCAGCAATATGGGCCCATGGTTATTGCTTAGTTTTTTTTTGCTGTTATTTTGTTCCTTTGTGGTCAGTAGGGGTCACTCTTTGTAAAATGTTTTTTCTCCCATGTCTCTGAGAGGTGTATATTGAAAGTTGCAAATTCTAAGCAATATGTAAAGTAAGATTCTTCAGAAGGCTTACAGTGTTGCAAGTTCAGAGATGTATTTTTTTTAGTTCACACTAAACATCTTTGTTTTCTTCTTCAGGCATCCATGTTTGTACCCTTATTGTGAGCAATTTATGCCAAGTTAGGTATATTCAAAGAAATTTAAAAAAAAATACATTTATGCAAGTTGTTAACTAATATTGCTTTTGCTGATGTCATTTGCTTACTTGATGTTAAATAATGCTGTTGTAAATAAAGAATCCTGTTATTGCAATGTTTAATAAAATTTAATTCCTTTGAATTTTACATTTTTAATAAGGGAAATGCAATAAGGTCTATACTTGCATGTTGCACAAAAGGAAACGTCGGATTTTGTTGGGAACATTCCACATAGGTAACGTGGAAATATGTTGACCAGAACACACTCCCATTCTTTACACCAACCTGCACGTACACCCACTTAAGGCGCGTACTGCCTTAAGAAATCTGCAGTGATGTGGGCATCTGAGCTTAGTAGTACCCAATCCCCTCACACAAACCTTGCCTGGATCTGATTTATCTCTTCAATCTTGTGATGTTACTAATTGAACAATCCTGAGTATGCTAAGAGCTCCACTAACAATTAATTTAAGTTGATCAGTTGGTCTGTGACTCATTTATGTTTGCTAGAAACTGCATGTATTTAAATACAGGAATATGTCCAATCATTAAAGTACAAAGCATGGGGAACAAGAGTTCCCTGGTGCATTCTTCATGGCAATGCCCCACTCAATCAACATCCTTTTCTCATGCAGTATAAATTATTGCTCCCTTTGAAATTTGGTATTTTTGCTTTTGTCCTAATTAGCACAAGATGAAAAGCTTTGACAGCAAGTCTCTTTCTAGCAATACTCAACTCCGTACTACTCAACAACTCTTAAACATGCTGGAATAGAATGTTGATCTTTTAACTTTGGGTGAAAGTTACATATAGGTTATTTAAATCTCTGGGTAGTACCGTATTCCATTCTGGGCACTTCATCCTAGGAAGGATATATTGGCCCTGAATACAAATTATGACTCTGAAAGAGTTAAATTATTCAACTCTGAAGAGTGCGGTCAGAGCCAAGACCACTACACCATAGGCAGCTCAGCTGTGTGGAAGAGGATTGGTTAAGATGATAGTGATGGGGGAACAGACAGGCATTTTTACCACTGCAGATGTGACTCCAGGATGAAATGTTACTTCCCTAGTGCCAGGATCCAGAATGTCAGAGCAGCTGTAGGAAATGGAGGAGATGAACAGTCAGCGACTGGTTCATGTAAACAGCATAGGCAGAAAGAGGGTAGATTTTAGGGAATAGGCAAGAAATTGAGTATGATCTCATAGAAAGCGATTTTAAGTGACACTCAGTGCTACATGCTAGTGAGTAAGAAATGGGAGGATAGAACAACCAAATGTGAGTTTGGAGTAATGGTGCAGAAGAAAGGACTTTATATTAGTGGAGTGCTGGGAAATGATTCTGTGGAACAGACCAGACAGATTCCACTAGGCTGGGGCCATTATCATGGCATACAGATTTGCTAGGGATGTTGGTGAGAGTTTAAAATAACATGGCAAGGGAATGGGAACCTGAATGTAGATTCAGAAAGCTGAAAGCAAAAGACAGAAAATAAGTAATTAAAACAGAAAATGCTGGATATGTTTGGCAAGTCAGGCAGCATCTGTAGAGAGAAATAGATTTAACATTGCTAGTCTGTGATCTTTCATCAAAACTGGGGAATGTTAGAGATGTAATAGGTTTTGAGCAAGGGGTGGATGGGATAAGAACAAGAGGAAGATCTATGATAAGGTGGAAGACAAGAGATTGAATGACAGAAGCGTTGGTCTTACAGGGCCAAAGGGAATGATGATAAGCAAGAAATGAAAGTTTTACCTAGAGCAAGTGTGTTCCTGTCCAAAAATCAAAAAGGAAACAAAATGGAAAACAGTCTGAAATTGTTGAACTCAATGTCAAGTTTAGAAGGTTGTAAAGTGCCTGATCAAAAAATGAAGTATTATTTCTGAAGCTTGCATTGGAGCTTCACTGGAACAGTGCAGCAGACCAAGAACAGGAATGATACATGAGACCAAGATGAAGAATTAAAAAGATAGGCCACTGAAAGCTCAGAGTCATGTTTGAAGACTGAAAGGATTTGTTCCACAAAGTGGTCACCCAATCTGTATTTGGTCTCCCCAATGAGAACACCATGTTGTGAGCAGTGAATACAGTGGACTAAATTTGAAAGATATGAACATAAATTGCTGCCTCACCTGGAAGGTGTGCTTGGGGCCCTGAAAGGTGAGAAGAGAAGGGGTAAAAGGGCAGATATTGGATCTCCTGCATTTGAATGGAAAGGTGCCACAGGAAAGGGACAAGGTGTTGGGATGATTGGGAAATGGACCAGGGTGTGATGGAAGGAACAGTCCCAACAGAATGCTGAAAGGGGCGGGACGATATGTCTGTGGTAGTTCCACATGCATCCATTGAACGCAGAAGGTGGTGGGGCGAAGAAGGTGATGATGAGGGGAATCCTATGATGATTCTGGGAGGGAGAGGAAGGGTGAGAGCAAGAATGCAGGAGATGTTGTCACAGGCACTGTCAACAGTGAAGGGGTGGGGGGGTGCGTGTTACTGAAGTCCTAGTTGCAAAAAAAAAGCTCAGTATTGAAAGTAGCACCTATAGAACAGATGTGAGAGACAAGCAGTAATGGAGTCCTTACAGGGTTTAGAATGTAAGCCAATGTAGTTGAGATAGTCATGGGACTCAGTGGGCATAGAATGAATATTAAATTTGTAGCCCATTGCCAGAAATGCAAAGAGAAAAGTCAAGAAAGGGAAAGTAGGAGTGAGCAAAAAACCATGTGAAAGTAAGAGCAGGGGGAAATTAGAAACAAAGTTGAAGTTTTCCAATTTGGGGCAAGAGCAGGAAATGGCACCAATACAATCATCAATGTGACAGACAAGCCATTGACGGGAGAGGACCGCTGGAACAAGGAATGTTCCCCATATCCTATAAAACTGGCATAGTTAGGACCAAATTCATACAATTGGGTATGTAATGGGATAAAGCAAAGTACTTTGCAAAGTGCATATTGTTCAGCGTAGAAGAGGGGACAGTCAGAGTATTATTAATATATGACAGTGAATGCAGAACATTGAGCAAATAAAAGGTGGAAACTAGATAAAGGAGAAACTCAGTAATATTTGTTCCATCATGAGAAGCCTAGCGAATAAGGCAGGTGAGCTGAGGATAGTGATGGACAGTTGGAAGTATGATATAATTGCTATTACTGAAATATGGCTTGAAGAGCAGACTCTGGACTGAATTACCTGCCTCTATTTCTGATATTCTTTTGCTCTTATGGGCCTGAATATAGGAGACATGGTTAAGAAGTTTTCAGATAATATGAAAATTAACTAAGTGGTTGATAGTGAGGAAGAAAACTGTAGACTTTAGGAAGCTATCGTGCTGGAAAGAAAAGTGTCAAATAGAATCCACCTGGAGAAGTGAGGTAACGCACTTGGGGAGGACAAATAAGACAAGGGAATACACATTAAATAATAACAATTTGAGGAGTGTTGAGGAACAAAGAGACCTTGGTATGCATGTCTACAGATCCCTAAGGAACTGCCTTCTATCAGTAAGGTCTGGAGGAGGGAGCTGAGTCTAGGGTAACGAAATTTGCTGATAACATAAGAACATAAGAAATAGGAGCAGGAGTAGGCCATCTAGCCCTTCGAGCCTGCCCCGCCATTCAATAAGATCATGGCTGATCTGTCGTGGCTCAGTTCCACTTTCCCGCCCTCTCCCCATAACCCTTAATCCCCTCGCTTATCATGATGACACAAAGATGAGTGGAAAAGCAAATTGCGTGGAGGGTGTGGAAAGTCTGCAGAGAGATCTGGATAGGCTGAGTGAGTGGGCGAGGACCTGGCAGATGGAGTATAATGTTAGCAAATGTGAGGTTATCCACTTTGGTAGAAATAATAGTAGGAGGGATTATTATTTAAAAGGCGAAAAGCTGCAGCATGCTACAGTGCAGAGGGACCTGGGGGTCCTTGTGCATGAATCGCAAAAACCCAGTCTGCAGGTGCAGCAGATGATCAAGTAGGCGAATGGAATAAAGAACAAAGAACAACACAGCACGGGAAACAGGCCCTTCTGCCCAACGAGCCTGTGCCGCCATCTTAACAATGTGTTTTTCCTCCTCCACCCTTGACCCATGTCTATGCTTATGGTACCCCCATTGGAAACCAGATTAAGGGGAGAATAATTTAGGGACAATTTGTTACACCAATCAGCCTAAGAGCACATCTTTGGGTTGTGGGAGGAAACCGGAGCACCCGGAGGAAACCCACGCAAACTCCCACAGACACTGGCCCAAATCCATATATCTGCACAGCAAACAGTGCTAGTCACTGAGCTGCTGTGGTGCCCAAATGTTGGCCTTTATAGCGAGGGGGATAGAATATAAAAGTAGGGAGGTCTTGCTGCAACTGTACAGGGCACTGGTGAGGCCGCATCTGGAGTACTGTGTGCAGTTTTGGTCGCTGCACTTGCGGAAGGATATATTGGCCTTGGAGGGAGTGCAGGGAAGGTTCACTAGGCTGATACTGGAGATGAGGGGGTTAGCTTATGAGGACAGATTAAATAGACTGGGTCTGTACTCGTTGGAGTTTAGAAGGCTGAGGGGGGATCTTATAGAGACGTATAAGATAATGAAGGGGATAGATAGGGTAGCGGTAGAGAGATTCTTCCTGCTTAGAAAGGACAGCAGAACTAGAGGGCACAGCCTCAAGATAAGGGGGGATGCAGTTTAGATCGGAGTTGAGGAGGAACTTCTTCACTCAAAGGGTGGTGAGTCTCTGGCATTCTCTGCCCATTGAAGTGGTGGAGGCTACCTCGCTGAATATGTTTAAGTCACAGGTAGATAGGTTTCTGATAGACAAGGGAATTAAGGGTTATGGGGAGAAAGCGGGAAAGTGGAACTGATCCACTCAAGATCAAGCATGATCTTGTTGAATGGCAGGGCAGGCTCGAAGGGCTAGATGGCCTACTCCTGCTCCTATTTCTTATGTTCTTTTGTTCTTAGGTGATCAAGATATACAGAGTACTTTCCTTCATTGACTAAAGCCTAGAGTATGTGAGCAGGGAGGCCATGCTAGAACTAAATAAAACACTAGTTAGACTGCAGCTACAGTATTATAGGAGCAGCATAGTGGTTAGTACTGCTGCCTCACAGTTCCAGGGGCCCAGATTCGATTCCTGGCTTGGGTCACTGTCTAGGTGGAGTCTGCAGATTCTCCACATGTCTGTGTGGGTTTCCTCCGGGTGCTCCGGTTTCCTCTTATATTCTGAAAGACGTGTTGGTTAGGTGCATTAACCTGAACAGCTACCTGACTGTGGAGACTGGGGGAATTTCATAGTAACTTCATTGCAGTGTTAATGTAAGCCTTACTCGTGACTAATAAATGAACTTTAGTATTGTGTTCTGGTCATCACATGAGAGAAAGGATGTGATTACACTAGAGAGGGAACAGACAATTAATGAGGATGTTGCCAGGAATTGAGAACTTTAGCTATGAGGAATGATTGGATAGACTTGAGATCATTCTATTGTAACAGAAAAGGCTGAAGAGAGATTTACTGAAAGATATGTGTGAGGAGTCCAGATAAGTGGACAGGAAGAAGTATTTCCTTTAGCAGAGAAGTCAAAAACCAGGGATCAAAGATGAGTCGCAAAAACCCAGCTTGCAGA
Organism: Carcharhinus amblyrhynchos; assembly: GCF_965287045.1. Taxonomy (NCBI): domain Eukaryota; kingdom Metazoa; phylum Chordata; class Chondrichthyes; order Carcharhiniformes; family Carcharhinidae; genus Carcharhinus; species Carcharhinus amblyrhynchos. The sequence continues at coordinate 56,307,632 of NC_137331.1, forward strand.
TGCAGCAGGTGGTCAGGAAGGCGAATGGGATGCTGGCCTTCATAGCGAGGGGGATTGAATATAAAAGTAGGGAGGTCTTGCTGCGGCTGTATAGGGCATTAGTGAGGCCGCAGCTGGAGTACTGTGTGCAGTTTTGGTCGCCGCACTTACGCAAGGATATTTTGGCCTTGGAGGGAGTGCAGAGGAGGTTTACTAGGCTGATGCCGGAGTTGAGGGGGTTGAGCTATGAGGAGAGGCTGAATAAACCAGGCTTGTACTCGTTAGAGTTTAGAAGAATGAGGGGAGATCTCATTGAGACATATAAGATGATGAATGGGATGGATAGGATAGAGGTGGAGAGACTCTTCCCGCTCAGAAAGGACAGTAGGACTAGGGGGCACAGCCTCAAGATAAAGGGGGGGGCGGTTTAGAACGGAGTTGAGGAAGAATTTCTTCACTCAAAGGGTGGTGAATCTCTGGAATTCTCTGCCCGTTGAAGTGGTGGAGGCTACCTCGCTAAATATTTTTAAGAAGCGGGTTGATGGGTTTTTGATAAGCGAGGGGATTAAGGGTTATGGGGAGAGGGCGGGAATGTGGAACTGAGCCACGACAGATCAGCCATGATCTTATTGAATGGCGGGGCAGGCTCGAAGGGCTAGATGGCCTACTCCTGCTCCTATTTCTTATGTTCTTATGTTCTTAAAAAGGAGTCGGGTGGTTTTATCATCACAATGATGGGGATCTGGAGCACCTGAAGAGAGTGGTGGAGGCAGAAATTCTTGTCAAATTCAGATATGTACTTGAGTTGCAGTAATACAAAACTGCTGGAAGGTGGGATTCAACTGATTTAACTCTTAGCTGCGTGGACATGATGGGCTGGATATATGACATAAATATTTCTACGAATGCCACACAAAGCCAAGTCAAGGACCAGTGACCTAGAAAGATCCTGCAATTAACAGCAACTTGTGTTCCACTATCTAAATCTTTAAAGTGGTCGTACAGGTACATCAGCCTGGGGATATGGATAATGAGGAGAGTGCACTGAATGATACTCCACATGCAGGAGCAGGAGCAGACAGTGGTAACACAGGAGAAGTAGAAAGCTGAAATTGAAATCAGCTCACTTATTTCCTTAGCTAATGAGGAGATGGATCAAGATCTCCAGGGACCTTTATAGCAGATGACATTCAGAGCCTCACCAATCACTAAAGTCTTTGACAAGCCTTCCATATCTGGCTTGTATGGTGAAAGAATTGTGAAAGAATCCACAACTTACATGTGTGTTGTGTTAATGAACAAGATACCTGTAATCCATGCATGGAACACATGGTAAGTACCAGAGATATCTGAAAAGATACCAAAGCACTACTTTGCCTCTTTTATGCATGGTTAGATTTTGGTTCATTGTCTCTTCTGGGACATGATGTAGATATGCCGGCATTGGACTGGGGTAAACACAGTAAAAAGTCTGACAACACCAAGTTTTAGTCCAACCGATTTATTTGATAGTAAACTCACTAGCTTTCGAGGGGACTCCCTCTTCGTCAGGTGAATGGAGAGTTCTGGCCTCGGACAGAGCATATAAAGCACGGACAGTTTAGAGATTACTGATTAGAATGCGAATCTTTACACCTAACCTGCTGTTCAAGACCTAAAGTGGCTGACAATGTGTGTGGAAGGAACACTGATCACAGGTTAAAGAGGTGTGTATTGTCTCCAGACAGTACAGTGAGTGAGGTTTTGCAAACCCAGGCAAGTCACAGGGGTTACAGCTGGTGCGACATGAACCCAAGATCCCTGTTGAGACCGTCCTCGTGTGTGGAACTTGGCTATCAGTCTCTGCTCAGCGACTCTGCGCTGCATGGGAGACCATGCAGACGCTACGACAATGGATGAATGAACATCGCTCGACAATCACCAGGCAAGACTGTTCCCTTCCTGTTGGTGAACACTTCAGTGTTCACGGGCATTCAGCCTCTGACCTTCGGGTAAGCATTCTCCAAGGCGGCCTTCACGACACACGACAGCGCAGAGTCGCTGAGCAGAGACTGATAGCCAAGTTCCGCACACATGAGGACGGTCTCAGCAGGGATCTTGGGTTCATGTCGCACTATCTGTAACCCCCGTGACTTGCCTGGGTTTGCAAAACCTCACTCACTGTGCTGTCTGGAGACAATACACATCTCTTTAACCTGTGATCAGTGCTTCTTCCACACACATTATCAGCCACTTTAGGACTTGAACAGCAGGTTAGGTGTAAAGATTCGCATTCTAATCAGTAATCTCTAAACTGTCTGTGCTTTATACGCTCTGTCCGAGGCCAGAATTCTCCATTCACCTGATGAAGAGGGGAACCTCGAAAGCTTGTGAGTTTACTATCAAATAAATCGGTTGGACTAAAACCTGTTGTTGTCAGACTTTCTTCTGGGACAGACATTGCTCTTGTTTTTACTAATCGTAACACTTATTAGGACTCTTGTGTAAATCAGAAGACACACTGGCACAGTCCCCAAGCCACACATATATGGGATGGGCTGTTGACAATATACTTACAGGATGACAACATGTTTGTACCTTTCCACAACTGTCGTCCAATAACTCCACAAATGTGGGAATGTGGGCAGGGTCAGGTTATCCTGCAGCTGAAAAAATGGTGCACCTTGCATCTAGACAATTTCAGAACCCTACTTAGAGAGTTTATCGCCAATCTCTGTCTCTGGAACCTCTCAGAATATAGCAGCCATTTACTTTCTGTCCTCCAGCCACTGGAAAAACATATAGAAGAAGATTAGATCATTAATAGAGCACACCAGTCACATGCAAGAATGGTTAGCACAGTTAACTTGCTAGCAAGGTACATGGATCACATTTAGAGGAATAATATTAGATGGTACTTAATATGTACCTTTCCCACAGATTTGTTTTTGGAAACTATATCACCAGATGACCAAAGTGTCAGGACTTGGCAGCTCTATGGGAAGTATATTGAAGACGGAGAGAGGAGTGGATGAGGTCATTACGAGCCTCCTCAAAGACAGTCCGTCAAATAACTTTCACAATTGGCAGAAAGTGGGCCACTGGTGGTATTCTTAGTCCCCTGTAAGTTGTCCCTTGATGGTCAGTTCTTCCATTCACTTGGATAATCTATGTTGATTTCTTGTTGTATAACAGGGTTACACAGCATCCAGCAGATGATATGTGGGTCTTTAGCAAGGTATGCAAATTTACATGATCCCTATGGAGAACCTGATGATGGCACGTTGATAAAAACATCCTATTTTTATCGTGTTTAGCAGCTGAAGGGTTAAGCCAGATTTTCTAGAACCTAATTCCATGTTTTTGTTTCAAGGTCAAATAATCCATGCAATGTGGAATGCCTTAAAACTAAGGCATCATAATTATTACTGGGGAAAGGCCATTGACCTCTATGATCTCCTTCAGCTGCACATTAATAAATTGGTAGCTCACTGTTCATAAATGCCACTTGCATGCAGAAGTATGCAAATACCTAACTATACAAACAATGTGACTTGGGGAAATTCTTCACTGGAGGGTGATGTAGGGTGCTGGTGGTGATGTTAAGGAGAACCTGAATTCTCCTCCTATTGGGAAAGGGGTAATAGAGGGTGATTTAGAGCCCAGCCCCTCTGTCTGCAGGATGGCAGCACACTCAGAATCTGGAAAGCACCAGTGAGTTTCCAAGTTCCGATCTCCCTGGCCACCCGCTGGTGGAGTGGCATGAAACATGCTGCAGGATTGCAGAAAGCGCATTGTGGGGTTTGAACCCACGCAAATCTTGGTTGCTTTCAAAAACTGGGGTGACCAGTAATCAATCTCCAATTCTTTTTGCCCACAAATAACAAACAAACAAAATCAGTAAAACTCTATCAGAAGAAATCCAATCATGTCTGTAAATTGCTACTCTTCAAACATGGCCTAGCAACCTGAATTAAACCATAATGTTTTGAATGAGTAGAGGCCAGAGTTTGGCCTACACACCTAACTGACGTCATTTCTGCTCTATTGAAAATGTCATCAAGCTCCCGGTTTTTCCTACATATTGGAATGCTAAGCAATATCAGACACAAAACAGGCAGAGATCTAACATTTCATTCCATTTTCCACACTGTTACATTCCTTGTTCATTTATTTATGCAGCATAGTAACCTGGCTTGGGTTACTGTCTGTGTGAAGTTTGCACATTCTCCTCATGTCTGCATGGGTTTCCTCCAGGTGATCCGGTTTCCTCCCACAGTCCAAAGATGTGCAGGTTAGGTTGATTGGCCATGCTAAAATTGCCCCTTAAGTGACCTGAGATGCGTAGGTTAGAGGGATTAGTGGGTAAAATATGTAGGGATAGGTGGGGTAGGGCCTGGGTGGGATTGTGGTCAGTGCAGACTCGATGGGCCGAAGGGCCTCCTTCTGCACTGTAGGGTTCTATGATTGATTCTATAATCCCTCTAACCTACACATCTCAGGACACTAAGGGGCAATTTTAGCATGGCCAATCAACCTAACCAGCACATCTTTGGATTGTGAGAGGAAACCGGAGCACCTGGAGGAAACCCATGCAGACACGAGGAGAATGTGCAAACTTCACACAGACAGTAACCCAAGCCAGGTTACTATGCTGCATAAATAAATGAACAAAGAATGTAACAGTGTGGAGAATGGAATGAAATGTTAGATCTCTGCCTGTTTTGTATCTGATATTGCTTAGCATTCCAATATGTAGGAAAAACTGGGAGCTTGATGAAATTTTTAATAGAGCAGAAGTGATGTCAGTTAAGTGTGCAGGCCAAACTCTGGCCTCTACTGGTTCAAAACATTACTATTTAATTCAGGTTGCTAGGCCATGCTTGAACAGCTGTATGTAGATGAACAGCAACTTGCAAAAGGAAATAAATGGAGAAGGGAGAAGTAAATCTACAGTCATTCTTAACTGTTGGAAAAAAGCATCAACTGGTTATCATGTCATACAGAAGATCCCACCATCAATCTTCAGTCTGTTAGTCACCACAGTCAGCCTTGGTGCCTGACTTCAGGAGCATAAACTTGGCCAGGATTCACACTCTTGATCAGGAACCAGTGCCCCTGTTAAAAGGATACACCTATAGAATCAAGATGAAGATAGGGTGAAGCTCTGCCTCACATAATGCAATATCCGTTACTGCCTGTGACTATACGTGAACAATGGCTACTTCCCAGAGATTGATCTGCAAATGGAATGTTGTCCCAGCAGGCTATTTAACTAACAGAAGTGTTGGCTCGTCATGGACTCATTGTTAGATACCACACATGGTTAGAAAGTATAACAACAACCCGACAGCTCAATGAAGTTGAATGGTGCAAAACCAAAAACATATAGAATGGACGTGAACAGAGAGCATGGAGAAAGTTGAGTGTATTTGCCTACTAAACAGTTGACTACACATCAAAAGTATTTCATTGATTGTGATTCACCTTGGAATGCTCTGAGATGTAAATTGTAAACCATTCATGCTTTTATTCTTACAGAAGAAACTTCTTCCATTGCTGGAAATTTATTAGTGTCACAAGTAGACCTACATTAACACTGCAGTGAAGTTACTGTGAAAATCCCCTAATTGGCACATTCTGATGCCTGTTTGGGTACACTGAGGGAGAATTTAGCAAGGCAATGCACCGAACCATCACATCTTTCAGACTTACTCAGAGGGTAGTAAGGGTGTGGAATGCCCTGCCTGCAGCAGTTGTGGACTCGCCAACTTTAAGGGTGTTCAAATGGTCAGTGGATAGGCATATGGATAACATTGGAATAGTTTAGGTTAGAGGGTCATTAGATTGGTTCCACTGGTCGGTGCAACATCGAGGGCCGAAGGGCCTGTACTGCGCTGTAATGTTCTATGTTCTATGAAACCGAAGCACCTGGAGGAAACCCACATGGACGCTGGGAGAACATGTAGACTCTACACAAATAGTGCAGATTCTACATGTTCTCCCTGTGTCCATGTGAATTTTGAACCTGGGTCCCTGATGCTGTGAGGCAACACTGCTAACCACTGTGCCAATTTATTCAAGGAGCGCAGTATATTAGAAGATAAAATGAAAATCCAGAGGAAAGTATAATTGTGAATATACCAAACAATTTGAGTCAGAAATGAGTGATATATGACCATTCAAAGCATCAATGTTGGAAAATTAGAGGCATTAAAACTTATGGAGGGATATGATCTAGTAAATGTGATAGAAACATTGCTTAAGTTTGGCAAGACTTGGAACCTATTACTTTTGGGAAAGATAGGGCAGGAAAGAAAAGAGGATAGGGTGGCAGTTGAGTTTTCTGTTCTGGAATATAAGTATTCTCTGGGGCATGGTGTTAAGATAGAATCCATGTGCAGTCAAGAAATAGGAAGGAGAAATGTACTAATTTTAGCTTGCATTACAAGAGTTAAATGTTTAGAGGCATCATAGTGGTGAAGATCTGCAGATATTTGAGAGAGTGATGCAAAAGGAAAGTAAATAATTTTGAAAATGGGGTGATGAGAAATGTTTTGTTTTGCTGACTAAGTTAGTAATGATTCTGAGATAAACTGCAATGAAGTTAATGCATGCTGTCAAAACAGGGACATCTTTTAGAATTCCATCCAGAACTGTTTCCTACCTAGGTATGTTTCCAAAGCACAATGAAAGAAGTACTGTTTGCTTTAGTTCTGGGAAATGGAGTGGGGAAATAACTGACATATGAATAAGATAATAACTGGAAAATGGCAAATGGTTCAATGTAAGAATATAAAAGCACAATGCAAGGTCTAAGGTAAGAATGTCAGGGCAAAGTGTAATAAGATAAAAAGGGATCAGTCCCAAATTAATTGGACCAAAATGTCAATGATGGATCAGCAGTATGAAATTTTGAATATGAAATTGAATGAATACAAGATAACTTTATTCCTGCATGGGGAGACATAGGGCATTAAAGAAGAATTGCTTGAATGAATCAAAATTAAAACTAAACTGAATTTGAAAAGAAAGAAAATGATAAAATTTGGGCTAACTACGTAAAATAAACTGATAAATACAGAATGTGTGGGGTGGGGGAGGGGATTAAATACGAGATTAAAGAGCTTAAAGAAAAGAGGTAATAAAGGAAGCAGATAACACTGGGTGGTAATTTGCTGTAGGCGATGAATCTAATGGTGCTTACCATTAGTTCGACTTGCCCTTGCATGTTTAGCTTCGTAGAATCACAGAATGGTTATAGCACAGAAGGAGGCCAATTGTGTGTAGGCTCACTGTGAGAGCAATTCACCTAGTGCCACTTTTTCCCTGAAGCCCTTCAATTTTTTATATATGGCAAGTTACTGAAACTTTACTGCGAACTGGTAACATCACAATGAGGGCAGCAAGACAATTAACTATACATTTCCTAAACCAGCAGTTAGAAAAATTGGGAACTATTAGCTCAGGAGCAAAGAAGGAAGTGTTAATTCGAGTGAGTGAATTAAATATCAAACTGGGCACAGAAAGAGAAATAGAGAAACAAATAAAGATTGAACTATCAGAGAGAGAGAAAATAGGGAGAAAATAAAAACTAAATAAAATTATAATAGAGATCATAATTCCTGTGCATTTAGATTTCAGAAGACGTGTTTGAAATTTCAGATAGGAAGAAATGTAGCAGCGTGCGTAGACTGTTGCTGACTGATATGAAATAATGAGTCAGGATGAATTCATGTTGCTTAGATTAAAGAAGATTAAGAAATAGTGCACCTCAGGGGCTAGTAGGGAGTTGCACAAATAGTGAAAAGTCCTCAGGAAGAAACATGCAGCTCACAAAAATGGGAAGAGAGTTGGAAGATGATTTGATCTGATTTATTATTGTCACGTGTATTGTACAGTGAAAAGTATTGTTTCTTGCACATTATGCAGACAAAGCATACAGTACATGGAGAAAGAAACGAGAGTGCAGAATGTAGCGTTACAGTCATAGCTAGGATGTAGAGAAAGATTAACTTAATACAAAGTAGGTTCATTCAAAAATCTGATGGCAGCAAGGAAGAAGTCAGTTGATATGTGACCTGAGACTTTTGTATCTCTTTCTTGGTGGAAGGGGACGGAAGAGAAAATGCTCGTGGTGCATGGGGTCCTTAATTATGCTGGCTGCTTTGCCAAGGCAGCGGTAAGTGTAAACAGAGTCAATGAATGGGAGGCTGGATTCAGTGAATACAAGTAAGTTTAAGAGTGTTAAGAGATGAGGAACTGTTCAACAGATTTACCAAGATAATATCAGACTTGATAAACGTTGGTTATGAGGAGCGAGTTAATACACTATTTCCACAAGTGTAGAGAGAATGGAGATTCAGTACAGGGTTTTTAATTATGATTGTGATAGTGGGTACTCTTTTGGCTGGAGTCAGTGATGAGGTGTTATCAACATAAAATCATTTCTAAGAAAATGAAGGACATTAGGAAATATTACTTAAGGCAGCATGCTGTTACAGCATAGAATTATTTGTCACAAGGATTGGATGAGAAAGAGACTATTGCACCTTTTAAAGGAAAATTGATAAATATTAATTTAAAAAAGACTTGCATTTCTATACCACTCTTCATGACTAACAGATGTCTCAAAGCACTTTACAGCCAATGAAATGCTTTTTGAAGCGCTATCTCTGTTGTAATGTAGGAAATGCAGCAGCCAATTTGTACACAGCAAGCTCCCACAAACAGCAAAGTGGTAATGGCCAGAATATCTGTTTTTGTGAAGTTGATTGATTGATAAATATTGGCCAGGACACCAGTGGTAACTCCCTTGCTCCTCCTCAAAACAATGTCACAAGGGCCTTTTGCATCGACCTGAGTATCAAGATGGGACCTGAGTTTAACATATTATCTGAAAGACAACAGCTCCAATAGTGCAGTGCTCCCTCAGTATTGCGTTGGGATGGTAGTGCTGATTCTTATGTAGTGAAGGCCTAGAGTGGGGCTTGAACTCAGAAGCAAGAGTGCTGCCAATTAAACCATGGTGCTACAAGAGAATTAGATTTGGATTTATCTAGCATTGGGGAGGTACAGACACAACAAGGCGGATGGCTGCCTTTGCTCTATAAGAAATTACTTTAGTGAGGGATTTGGGGGCAGCACTATGAAGAATTGGGAAGATCATGGAAGACTGAGGGCCAACGAAATGGGAAGCAGAAGCAGCTGTGCAGACTGCCTTGAGTTTAGAAACAAAGAGCTGCTTGCATTTAGTATCAAATGTGAGGATGGATGATGTGGAAGCGGGAGGGATATGAGTAGCTGTTCGTGGTGAAGCGGAGGAGTTTAGATTTATTTATGCTCGGTTGGATTTGATCCTAGAGGAGATTGTTTGTTCTACTTGAGGTAGTTAAACTGAACTAGACCTCCTGTAGGGTATCCTCCGAAGTAATGTTAATAATAACTATTCTGAAGGTGACAAAATAATCTATTGACTGTAGCTGTACATTGATAATTTGTATGAAAAAGAACAACCAATAGATGGCACTTTAAGACAAGTAAAGAATGAAACAAGTGACATATACAATATATGTTCAAATGCTGAAATATATTTATTTAAATTGGATGTGATTAATTGTCCTGGTGACAAATTATATTTTTTTACAGCACAGAAATGTAAACTGGAAGCAAGCATCTGAAATTAATTATTTATTTTGAAGATGCAGAACCAGTCACATTGACTCAGGAATCAAAAACATATACAAAAAAACAGGGAAGCATAGAATTGAATATAGGCTATCCAAACAAAGTAATCAACTTGCTTGAATGCTGAATGAAACAGAGATGGAAATATCAGCAAGACTTCAACTAACATTTTAAGCATTTTGTAACTATGAAAACTGTAACCAAGTGTATTAAATGCTTTATGTAATTTGCTGATTTTAAATAGAATTATAGGCCTGTTAATCTAGAACCTTAAAAGAAATGGGTTGGGCCTCACAAACCTACTGGGATTCTTTGAACTAAATGAATTGGTAAGGTGAATAAAATATATGTAGAATTTCAGCAGGTATTTTATAATTTGGGGATTTTAAAGAAGGTAAAGGAACATAGAATTAAAGACAATTCAGCAAATTGGATTGAAAATTGCCTCAATAAGAGCAAATTGGAAGTGATGATGAGTATGATCCCTCTTGTCTCAGCTGGTTAAGTGAGTGAGTAATTGAGTCATTCAGTTAGGAAAGTCCCTGGTTCAATTTCCTGCATTAGCTAATTTCAGCTCTCACAGCAGCGGGACAGCAACAGTTGAACCTACAAGCTATCTATATCTAGGGAAATAAAAGCCCTGATTTTAAATAGGACACCCTGTTTCCCAAAAAACATATGTGGAGCAAGATTGGGAATTCTCACCCAAAGTCAATGGATATTTCTGTTGTCCACCCCTTGCCCACTCTGATTCCATGGTGGGCAGGATGGTAGAATTCCAGCACAGGTATGGACAGGAGCAAAATGTTTGCAGTGTTCCCTTCTTGCCCCATCATGTCCCAAGCACTGGTATAGCCTGGCTAAACTTACTGGGGGTAAACCTCATCAAAACAAATCTTTCACCCCCATCCCCAGACCACCACAGAGGTCTCAGGTTTCCCTACTTCTACCCTTAATTATTGGCGCCTTCTCCCTGATCATCACTCTCACTCAACCCACTGTCAGAGCCGGCACCCCCACTGACCCTGCGCCCCCCCAACTGCCATTGTCAGCATCCGCTGATCCTCCATCTACTCCCAGCCCACTAACAAATCTGAATAAATTCCCCCTCCCCCATGAGCCTCCCACAAGGCCTGCTCCTTGACACAGATTGGCACTGCCAGGTTGATACTGCCATGTTGGCCTGGACATGGTGTCAAATTGTGCCAATGGGCACTGCCCTAGCCATTTCCCTTTCTGAGGGGGCTACACTCACCTTTACACTCCAGGGAGACCCCCCATGACAGCTTTGTGTCTCGGTGATGTCACACCGGTGCCAGCTGAGTATTTGGTGAGGACAAAAGATCCAGAGTGCTCACTGATGGCATGATAATGGATGAAAATGAGTCCGACGACATGTTTTGCATTGGTCCGCCGATGAGGGGGCTAGAAGATCAGAGCGCAGAAACTCGCTGGCACAAATCAGACTTTCCAAATCTCTCTGGATTTTGAGCACGCACCACCATTACCACAGAAGGAGTGCGCAGGCCCAGAATCACCCCATCACCTGTGTGATACTGGGGGTCAGAGGAGGGGATTGAGAGAGAGAGGAAGTAGATACATAAGGAAGATAATAAAAAGGGCACAGTGATCTTTTATACAGTGATCTGAATGTCTGGTTGGAGAATTCAAGAAGGAACAGTGGTGAGAATCCAACAATGGCTGAAAAGAATGTAATTTCTTTTCATTCAAGAACTGGTAACTGCTTGGGGCAATTACAGCGTGTAGAAATACATTTACTGAACGCCAGCAGCTCAATGTTTTAGGCCATGGCAGTCCATTGACAGCTGGGATACCTGCAGCTGGCCACCTCTGGGGCTACAAGACACCCCCAGGTGCTGTGAGTTTTATCCATGAGGTTTTCATCTCCTCTAGGAATCCAATATTTTGGGGTGGTGCACAATAGCGAATGTTTGGGGCAAAATTAATAAGGCGCAACAACTTCTAATTCTGTATTTTCTTAACTTAAGCATTTTGTGATAGTGAATAGTATGTTTGCAGGCTAATTCCTTGGGTTTTCCCTCTCGGTTAGAGGGCTGGGGAGAATCCCCTCTCAGCTGGGGGTTAACCTGGCTCACAATGCGCCACACTAAAACAGAGGATAACAGCACACTTTTTTTTGAATGCCACTTCCATAAAGCTTTGATCAATCATTCCGTTTTATCGGATGAAAATTATCATTAGCATTTGTTTGGTTACACGTTGAGTCGAGAGAACGACACTCGCCCATCACGAGGCAGAGCTGATAGCCAGCGCTGTGTGTACTCTTTGGGGCTCGAGGATTCATTTCACTGGAGTCTGCTGTTCTGAAATCAGCTGAATGCAATGGACAGTTTTCCTCGATTTCCATCAAGGTCTCACTTGGTGAGTTCTATGTGTATGTGTGTGTATATATATACTATATACAATATATACCTATCTATCTATAAATATATATATCAATTGGTGAATTCTATATATATACTATTTATATATATTATGTGATATATAATATGTGTGTGTGTTTGGATACATTAACTGCGGGTTTGAGATGGTTATTTTAACTCTTCAGTGAAAGTTGAGACACTCTGCCCGCGACCCTCATATCCCCACCCACCTTAAGAAGAGGTCACAAAGCACAAGATTGCATTTTTTTTTACTTTGGTACCACGGATAACGCTCGAAATAAGTAAGAAAATGATTTTTTAAAAAAAGAAACTGAGCCATTTCAATTCCAATACCTTCAAACCTCATCAGTCAACAGTATAAAAACGGTGTATTTTCATTGAGGAAGTTGAACTATTTTTCTAGTGCGCATCTAGTGCGTTTGCAAACAGGACCAGAAAGTAACACAGCCAGACATCCAGATATAACCTATCGGGCAGTCCCTCTGACCTGGTGAAATGCTATATGTACATCTGATCCTTTCAGCAGCGCTGACCTCATCCCACAGTTTGTCCAGCAATCTCTCTCATTTCCAATTCCCTATGTTTAGCATTTTGTGATTAGTTTTCTCCTATCGCGACTGAATGCTTGTTTTAAGGGATAATATTCTCTGCTCAGATAACCGTGCAACCAAAGAGGAGGATTTTTCGATGTTAATGGCACGGGATCAAACATACCTATTCCTAATCCAAACATTTGAGTTTCCCTTTTTATGTGTAAAGTCCAGGAATTCAATGTCCCGAAAGGTGGATTATTTTCTGACGACCATTTCTTTTGTTGATTTTTCTAGATAATATTTCATTTTCGAACATAAAATGTTGAGTTCTTACCCGATGTATTAAAACCAGATGAGATTTCATTTTACTTTGCTTTTTTTCTGAAAAACTATCTAAAATTCCTCGGCAGTTTGCAGTTTTATTTCAAGTAGCTCTTGGTTTTATCGATCTTAAAATCTATGGCTTTGGGAATTGTATAATTAAAAATCTTCCGGTTATAGTTTTTGGAATGCGGAATATTATTAGAAACAAGACACACAAATCTGATCACTTTGATTGTTTGCTTGGCTTATAGTCACAAAAATAAATCTCGAAAGGAGTAAACAATCGCTGATACTGACTGCGTGAAAAGACATTTGTCACTTAAAAATGGATTTCTAATGAAATTCGAATTAATTTAAACTCCCTAAAACTCTCTTTGGCTTTTATACTTTGCAATGGTTTCTGTGAATTGACACAATTTGTCAGTATCCCAAACAATCTTTCCTTTTAATCTAAAGCTTACTTTTCTATATCACTGTCTGTCCGTTCTTCCAATTACTAAACAACCATCAGTTTAATTCTTGCATTTCATGCAAAACAGTACTATTTGAGATATGTTGTGTAATCCGATCGGCGCTGCAGCCACACTAGCCGTGTGTCACTTTGACCGATTTAATATTTTTCTTCCCCCCCCCCTCCGCCCACCGTTCATATTTCAGATTATTTTGCAGAATTAGTTCTTTCTGTAACTACTGGGAGACATATTAGTTTAAATATTACACTTCTTGTGCCTTTCCACATATTTCAGTATGAACGCTGCAGCGCATTTCAGATTTTTAACAAAACCTTTATGTTTAGTAGTCTTGTGTCAGGTAGTTAGGGGCGTTATCGAACAGTTAGTATCCAGTATATTAATGATCGTATACAATCGAATAAAAGCCCCGTTGTGATATTTTGAAACATTTCCAGTCGGGAAGATAAACGAGTAGAAGGACGTAGTAAAAAGATACTTGAACGGCGTGCGAATTGCGATTCAGTTATTCTCGAATTTTCCATTCATTTCATCTATAAATCAATTGAAAGTTTCATAAATATGGGCAAGTGATAAATCAGTGTTAATATCACTATCTTAATATCACTCTTAATATCACTATATTAATATCACGGTTGAATTCACACTAAATATCACTATATCAATATTGCTGTTATTATCACTATGTTAATAACAGTATTAATATCACTCTTAACATCACTATATTAATATCACTGTTAATATCACTATGTTAACATCACTGTTAATATCATTATTAATGCCACTATGTTGGTATATGTTAATATCACTGTTAGTATCAGTGTTAATACCACTGCGTTAAAATCAGTGTTCATGCCACTGTTACTATCATCGTTAGTATCTCAATGTTGTTATCACTATGTTAGTATCAATGTTACTAACACAATTTAAATATCACTGTTAATATCACTGTTGATGTCACTGTGTTACTATGACTGTTAGTATCTCAATGTTGATATCACTATGTTAGCATCAATGTTACTAACACTATTTAAATATCACGATGTAAGTATCACGATGTTAATATCACTATGTTAGCATCAATGTTAATATCACTTTGTTAGTATCACTGTGTGGGAAGACTTGTTCGGGGTTGGTGTTTGATTTAAACCTTCAGCTATTACACTAAACCATGAGTGCCTTGTTATCTAAGAAATCTTCTATCTTGGTCAGGATGAAGCGAAATTTCCGCTTCTCCATCAAGACCACTGACCTTGGCGAAATGACCGAGTGCACACATCTGGATCATCCAGCTGTTAGTTTCCCAGAGAGAGGGGCGAGGGGGGGGGGGGGTTGTTGACGGTTTGCAATTGATGTTTTGGTGTTGTGCTGGGCATTGCTGGGCAGGCCAACACTACTGAAATCCCAGTGCACCTTGGTGTCAGCTTTGGTGCTGTTGTTGTTTTGCGAGGCCAGTGGGTGCGGTGTCAGCGAGCTCTGAGGTTCTAATGTGTTAAAGTACAGTCCCCGAGGACACATCTCTCTCTCTCTGCCTCCGACCAATAGCTGCGGTGAGGGGATATGCCGCAGCCCCTCCTGCTCTTGCCATCTGCCCTCAGCTGACCACAAGCACAAAACAGCAGTTCCGCATCCAGCCTTAATGTACAAGAGCTATCCCCATTGCCAGCTGATATGGAAAAGGAACTCGCAAAAAACACTTTGCGTCCAGTGTCCTGAAGGAATTAGAGAACTTTATAGCCGGTAGGTGACAGCAACTTGTTTTAACGCCTGTCTGGTAGTGACCCCGGGACAAGAGAGTGCAATTCTTTTAGAGTCTCCTTATTTCAAACCAAAATGGGGGTCGAGTTCTGACATCCGTTTTACATCAGAGTATTAAAAAGTAATTGATCAAACTGGCGTTTTGTTTACTCAATACTTAACCAAGGCGTTAGATGTGTTCATTATCTAGTTCCTCCTGACCTCTGCGATTGACCCGATGTTCTTTAATTTAAATGTCATGACCCTGTTTTGTTTCAATTATTGGCGAATATTGATCCGGTGGATAATATCGAATTCATTGCTCTTTGAGCTCAATGTTTAGATTGGCAACTTTCCGCGCTTGCTTGATATCCATTTTCCGTTCAGGAATTAACGTCCCACTCGGCACTTTGGAATAAAGAGGGACACGGGAAGACAGAATGCGTGAGGAAGTCATAGACATTTAAAAATAAGAGTCTTTATGTAATGAAATTCCACGGAGTAGAGTGTGCTGTTTAAGGCGCACGCCATTGCAAATACAACTACAAAATGATAACTCCTAATGTCAGTGGTTAGTAGTATGTGGATATAATTCCGAATGGGATTTATACCCATTCAGCATCGGAGCTCAGTAAAATAGTGAGACAAATGCTTTTGTTTCTTTGTGCTGAAAGGTTTGTATAATGAAGATTTGAATTGGATACGGTGAATTCCTCACCAATGTCCTGCATTATGAGGGAGGCGGGAACGACTCATTACAGAATTTCCCACTGTCATTTCTGGGCTAACAGTAAAACTGCAGCAATGGTTAATGACAGCAAGTTTATTCCCTCCAAAACGGACAACATTCAGGAAACAATTGTGGCCTGTTGGTGCTGGGGTGGTTGGGTATGGGGAGATTTGCAGTCTCCCTCCCAAAACTGATGGAATTTTTGGGGGATAATAACTCCTTTCAGATGTGTGAAACGACTGGCAGTCTCAGGCAAGTCTGCCCAGTGTTCTGGGTTTCAGTCCAAATCGTCCCCTCATCAACTCTTTCTTTTGAGAGAGACTCGGCTGTGATTACTATTCCACTTCTCGGAAGATTGTGAGCTTTTGTTTCTGCCCTTGACTGGTTAATGGCTCCAGGCCCTTCATTTAGAAACCAGCCGGTAATTATCTGTCTTTAGGGTCGCGCTATAATTTGGGACCCGATTGTTGAGGGGGTTTTTGTTTTACAAAAGCGAGCAGTTGTTGTGTTGCTTTGCTTCCCGCGCGCACAGCGCAGGTAGGGCGTCCGCATCTCCTTTGGAGAAGGGAGAAACTTAGTTCCCCTGTTACAAAAGAGACCAGCTTTTGCATTTACCTTTAACCCTCTTCGGATTTGCAAACTAAGAATATCCTAATCGCCTTTGCATCTCATTTCAACCTGAATGCAAATATCAGGTGTGAAATTCAGGCTGGTGGCTAAGATTTGCTGCCTCTGTGCAATTTAAACGGTTCATTGTAGCAATCTACAGGTTGCGAAATAACATTTTACAGCACGACCCTCTTTTCTTTTGCAGTGGATTGTACTCGGCATGTATTCTGTGTTCAGTTGACTAGTTTTTTAAACGGTGCGTTTAAATTCCTTATCTAGATATATAGTTTTATTTGAGTATTTGTTGAATGTACTAATTTCTGGTTTGTAATTGCTTCCAGCTTTGGAAAGGAAACTAGATCGGTGATGTTGACTCGTTAAAGTGGACCCAGCCCACATCTCAGTGTCCACTGACTGTGAATCTTTCAAACTTTGATCCAGGTTTCCCCGTCAGGTGAGAAATAGGAAGATAGCACCAGTCACAAGGCGATAGGGTTTGATGAGGCTAATGTCGAGGCCAAAATGTTATCACAGCCAACATTCCGGGAAGTGTCAGCGAAAGCTGTAAGCTATTGGGAAACTTCTGATTAAAATTCCCATTTTGTAAGGAATCCAGCTTTGTCAAAAGGCATCCTCTGATGAGGAGGTTACAGAAAGCTGAGGACAATGAAGGGATAGTCAGAGCGCATTATCTTAAACCATTAGTTGGTGATATTGCTCCAGGATTGCAGGGATGTGTGTGAAGAAAATGCTCTTTATTGATGTTAATGTAAACATGGACTCACACTCATTGCAGTTGTCCCTGTTCATTCACAGGCTGCACATTTCCAATTGAGATGTCCTTGTCGGTAAAAGATCAACTGTACCCGATTGAAACCTTAAAGACGGCGACTCCAGCCAGGATCCCGGGCTATCCCGCCTCCCTCCTGCCCCATGCCCACTACCTTGATGTGCTCCGCTCCTCCGAGGAAGTCCTGCAGCCTCTCAAGTCCCTGGGCAGGCTGGTCACCGACTCCAGCTCACTCATGCCCTTCAGTTTCAGCAACTTTTCATTTCTCAGCGAGTCTCCGTGCATAACCGAGCGGATCTGCAGCATCTTGCCGGCGGCTTCCCTGCCTGTCTTCAGTAAAATGCCGGGTAGTGTGCACCCGGTCTATTCCCGGAACCGCAGCAAGCCCCCTCTCCCCTCCTGTGCACCCTCTGCCCTGGCCAAGCGCGGGGAGCAGGAGAGCCGGGGGTCCCGCAGCCAGCCTAACGCCAACCAGGAGGCTCTGTGCCACCAGCTCTACCCTGTGCAGGGCACTCAGCCAGCTCCCACATGCCACTTCACCGAGGAGGACCTCAACACGGTTCTGTATGGCCACATGAACGTGGGCAGTCCCGGTCAACTCGCTGCTCACGCAATCTCAGGACTGCGAATATCGGGAAACACAGGTACAGACTCCAGCCAGCCTAGCACACTTTCCACTTGTGTCAATAATAACTCGGCTAACCAGAAGAATTTCTCATTGTAAAACAAGACAGTGACCATATTCCTGCTTCTTTACTCTGCAGGTGGACCCGAGGTTCAGCTACTGGACAGAGACACTTTGGAAATCCCAGTGGGTGAGTGACATGAGGGATAGGTGAGGGAAGGAGAGTGGGTGAGGGAAGGGGGATGGAAAAGAAAAAAGGAAGATGTGTATTTATGTAGAGTTTTCACGAACTCATGGGGCTTTGAAACACTTTCTGGCCAATGAAATATTTCAAAAGCGTAGGACTCAGAGTAACCAATTTGTGCACAGCGAGATTCCACAAAGAAAAATGTGATAATGTCAAAATAATCTGTTTTTGCAATGTTGACTGGGGGGGGGAGGGGAGGGTGGCCAAGGGATTCGCCTCTCACTTCTTCCAAATGCAGTATGCTGATGAGACTTTGCACAGCTAACTGAGAGCTGAGCCCCCATTCCTCCGACAGTGTGGAACCCCCTCAGCCCTGCATTGGAGTGGCAGCCCAAATCTGAGTGCATAACTCTGGGGACTGGAGGATCGGAGCCACCACCTTTTCACTGGGAGTGGCGAGCACTGATAACAGAGTGGGTCAGAGAGGGAGGCTGAAGGGAGCTGGTTGCTGTGTCTGATTTGGTTAAATTCTGTGTGGGTGACTCTCTCTCTCTCCCAGGGCTCGCTGTCTCCCACACCTTCTACGGGGGAGTTCCTCACCTCGGCGTCTTCTGTTCCCAAAACCTCATCCCCAAGGGGGTCCGATTTGGACCCTTTACAGGAAAAGTGGTGAATATGAGTGAAATTAAAACCTACGACGACAATTCCTTCATGTGGGAGGTGAGGATGATTCTGGTACATCTCACAGTAAACAGTGGCAGGAGATCCGAATACTTCCTGTGCGTTTAGTTGCAGACGCGGAAGTGTAAACGATAACACAGTTTGGTGCAATATTAAAGTTAGTTTTTGTCGGGGGCAATGTTACTATTTCAGCTAACCGAAGAGGTAGGGCTGTGTACTGATCTCTCTCTGCCAGGGCTGCTCACACACACACGGAATTTCTATTGCAGATTTTTGAAGACGGCAGACTGAGTCACTTCATTGACGGGAAAGGGGCGGCTAGTAACTGGATGGCCTTGGTTAACTGTGCCAGGTCGCCCCAAGAACAGAACTTGACAGCTGTCCAGAGCGAAGGGAAGATCTTCTATGAGACGTGTAAGGATGTGGCGGAGAGGCAGGAGCTGCTGGTGTGGTATGGAGACTGCTATCTCCAGTTTATGGGAATCCCGGTCACTTTGAAGGAAATGCCTGAAAGCCCATTCACTGAGCAGCCTGAAGGTTAAAACACTTAAACGATTTTCTGCCCTTTTGCGGTTTACTGTCATTAGCTGTGATCACTTGACTGAAATGCCACTTTTCTCCCTTTGGCAGAGTCCGGAGAGGGGTTTAAATGTGAGAGGTGTGGGAAGGTATTCGCCTACAAGTACTACAGGGACAAACATCTGAAGTACACTCGCTGTGTGGACCAGGGCGATCGCAAGTTCCCCTGTCACCTGTGTAGCAGATCGTTTGAGAAGAGAGACAGGCTGAGGATTCATATCCTGCATGTACACGAGAAACACCGACCTCACAAAGTGAGCACAAATACACCGTCTACACACATCCTCCTGCATGTACACGGGAACGGTACACCCAGATATAGCCCGCTTCCTGCCCAGCTCGCAGTCAGATTTACTCCCTGCTTTTATTCAGTCTGACCTTGAATGAATGAATTTGCCCACAATCTGCTGCCAGTCATCCATACTGTACTGTACATCTCTGTCCATTCCCTGCTGCCCAGACATCACCAGTGCCCCAGTAACACAATCTAATAGAATTGAATAGAAATATTTCAAACCATTTACTCCAGGGATAATTTCTGCTAAATAATAACAAACATGGAAACTGCTCTCACTTTCTGACCCCTGTTTGCCCAAATAATAAGTATTCACGTGATGTGAAGTGCTTTTGAAGATTCGGTGGTCTGCCCCAAAGAAAGATAAGTTTCTTGTTTGGAAGTGAGCTATGGAATGAATCCTTTCTATCCTGATCCGATACCTGTGGGTTTGACATTAAATCCCGACATTCTTTCTGCAAAGAACATTTGATTTAGCTCCTCTTGTCCGCTGGGTTAAGGTCGAATAACCCGGTTGGTGTTGTTTATAGTGATCTCTTCTAATTAAACCTTTCCCAAAATTGGTGCAACGAAGAATGTTAGATAACTGCCCCTTAGGAGTTATCATATCTGGTTTAAACATATAAATGAAAGATATTTGTGTATGTACTTTTTATACCTTCTAGTAACAATACAGATTGTGAAATTATACTATTGTATCGATGAGATTTGTTTCGGATTTCCAGCGGACAGTACTTTGATTTTGTATCGATTTGATTTTATTCACGTGAATGAATTGGAGATGCAATTCTGAAAAAATCACCAGTTCCATCATTCTGCACCTGATATGCAAGACAAACCTTAACAGATGTGGGCCACATCCCAAAACATCTGGAGCAGCCACTAACATCCACACATCCTCATGTATGATGACCATCAGATTTGGAAAATCAGAAAAAGTTTTGTCTGTATATCCAGTGGATAATACTAAACCATAAAATTCCTACTGTGCAGAAGGAGGCCATTTAGCCCATTGAGTCTGCATGTCCCTCCTAAAGATCTCTCTGCTTACATCCACTATCCCACCCTATCCCTGTAACCCAACACATTTACCATGATTAATCCATCTAACCTAGGCATCTTAAGACACTAAGGGATAATTTAGCATGACCAATCCACCTAACCTGCACATCTTTGGACAGTGGGGAGAAACCAGAGGAAACCCAGACGGACACAGGGTGAATATGAAACTCCACATAGACAGAGACCCAAGGCTGGGAAAACTGGGTCCCGGTGAGGCAGCTGTGCTAGCCACTGCACCACCCTCAATATGATCCCGTTTCTCTCAGGACTGACATCATTTTCTACTTTTTTCATCTGTTTCCTTTTTTATCAGGAGAACTTTTGCATTTGATATCTTTTACTTGAAAACACTCTTCAATTCTCAGCGTCCCCTCATTTTTTAATTAATTCATGGGATTGTCAAATCCTAATTGCTCTAGAGCTGAATGGCTTGCTTGGCCACTTCAAGAATCAACCATAACAACTTGAACCCAGAGCACTACCCTGGGTCCTTGGAATACCAATTCAATGACAATACCACAACACCACTACATCTTGTTTTGAGAGACACCAAACCTTTGTTTGTAGCTTATTATGATGACACAGCTGAGGATGTGAAAATTGCTGGGGGCAAAATAATGCCAGAATGCATTGGTGCACCAATTTGCACTACTACTCCTGTCAAAATAACTTCCAGTGTAGCTGCAACATTTCTACGACATATACTTATCCTGCATTCCCATAGCCAGCTCCTCACTCCACACAATTCAAAATGACATTAGTAATCAATGTAGATATGTGCAAAGCATAACAGTGAACATGCTATTATCATTGTACAGTTAGTTGTGGGATAGTTAGTTTTACAGTGTTTTTTCCAATATGTGACTCTCTCTGTTGAACAGTGCTCCGTATGTGGGAAGAGCTTCTCACAGTCCTCCAGTCTTAATAAACATATGAGGGTTCACTCAGGAGAGCGGCCGTACAAATGTGTTTACTGCAACAAGGTAGGTTCAAATGACCATTTGTACAATTATCATTGGGCAACACATGGAAAAACAGAACAAATAAACATTATATCAATTAACTTCAAATTTAAAACTAATATAAGAATAAGTGCTTTACTTAAAATCTGCATTTATATTGAGTTAAGGGCTGTGCAGGTTTTGCCAACTTGTGACGGCACGGTTGCACAATGGTTAGTGCTGCTGCCTCACAGCACCAGGGACCCAGAATCAATTCCCATCTTGGGTCACTGTCTGTGTGGAATTTGCACATTCTCCCCGTGTCTACGTGAGTTTTGTCCAGGTGCTCTGGTTTCCTCTCACAGTCCAAAGATGTGTGGTTAAGTGGATTGGCCATGCTAAACACCCCTTAGTGTCAGGGGGACTAGCTCGGGTAAATGCATGGGGTTATGGAGATAGGGCCTGGGTGGGATTGTGGTCAGTGCAGACTTGATGGGCCAAATGCCTCCTGCACTCTGGGGTTCTTTGATTCTATGAATTCCTGACACCTGAGTCTCAACAAAGGTGGCAGCAAATTCAAAATATACCTACTGGATGTCTTAGATTTAGCAGCCAAAGAGACCCATATTTTACCAGGTTTCTTTAGTCATAGTAGATACTAGAAATAGATTTTGATGCTGCTGTTAGCTGTGCAAGATCAATGCATTGGGAACCAACAGTATAGATGTGGCTGTCCAACAGTGTAAACACATAGAATGATAAACATTTGGAATAAACTACCAGGTGAAGCTAGTTAGATAAAAAAACATAATTCACCTGGATGCTATAATGTGGGAGTTAGAGGGAAGAGTTTCAAATTGCCAAGTGGCTTCTTTATAGTTATTCTGAGCATCACAGATATATTTCTGCTGTTTTCCCTGGTTGTAGGCCTTCACCGCCTCAAGCATCTTGCGGACCCATATTCGCCAGCACTCTGGAGAGAAACCCTTCAAATGCCGACATTGTGGCAAAGCCTTTGCCTCACACGCAGCCCACGACAGCCACGTGAGGCGCACACACTCCAAAGACAAAGGTTTTGTTTGTACAATCTGTGACAGGAGCTTTGTGGAAGCGCATGAACTCAAGTATCATCAGATGCAACTCCACACAGGTTAGTGAGCAGAGGGAGATGGTGGTGGGGGAGCTGGTTGCACTCACCTTTGAGCTCACCAAATGAGAACTAACAAGTGACCAACTATTGGCACTTAAGATTGAAAGTTATCATCAATTTTCCGTCTGGGAGTGGAGGGGTTGCTTCACCCATTCATAAATACTTATTTTCCAGCTTCACTGCACTTGCTTTGTCAATCAAACAAATATCTTAACAAAGATAACACTGCTATTCTTTGCTTTGCATGGAAAATACTAATTCAGTTTGAAAGTGCATGGCCTATACTATTCGCTTGTGTTTGTATCTTTTGAACTGCTTAACTCTACATGTATATGCATATGGCTGTCAGAAACCTGTCAGTTATCATTTACTCCACATCTCCCAGTCCTGTCAAACCATTTTTCTGTCTGTTGTGTCTCCTCTTTCCTGAAAGTGATGGCTGTGCTGCAGAATGAATCCACTGGAGTGATTAACCATCTAGTTTTGAACTGGATAGTGGGTTCAGGAAATGACAACCCAGTAACTGATGAGTGATAAATGGACAATGATAATTCAATTTTTGACTTTCTTTTGAATAAAGAGCATGTCAGTATTGGAATAGGTTGCTTTTTCAACATCCTGCACAGTTCAGTCAGTTGTCTAGATGACTGTTGTGTGGTTCTGAATAATGCCAAGTATTTTGTTTGATTCGCATTCTGTCTGAGGGGGCCTTGGGCCCCACCTCTTGCCCTGCCCTGTAGTAAAACAGGGCATAAGCAATGGTTTGTCAACCCTCAAATAATCAAGGATGCTACCTGGTGAAGACCAAGAATTAAATATGGTATTATTGGCAACTGTTTGACAAAAGGAATATCACAGGCATGATTCCTATCCGCTCATCAATGGATATCCATCCTGTTTTGTGGTGTTAATGGATAACAATTGGATACAGAGGTACCTTGGTTGAAATTTTTCCCTGTCTCTAATTTAGACCAATTGTTAAGTCCCCACTGCCACCTTTGTAGAGATCAGCTGGAAAAATGTCAAGTATGTTTGCTTCAGCAAAACTCAGTGAAACTGCAGCAGCTATTTTTTGATGAAATATATATAGATTTGTGAGAACTCTGCACAGTAATTAACTGAAGCTACTTACAGGTTTAGAAACAAATAATTGTACAATATTAATGAACAAAATGCTCTATGCAAATACTTTTCACTTCTACAATTGTTGCCTCTTCCCAAGTGTGGCCTGATTAATTCCTCATGCATTACAACTTGTGAAAGCCATGCTTTGCAACTTGTGAAAGTCATTTAATTCTTTTATTGTACGCAGGCGGAAGATCAATGTCTGTGTAATCTTCCTTACCCTTACCCTTGTTTAAACCCAAAGTAAATAGTGACCTATATTTATTTTGCAGTAACAAAACATTCTCAAACAAAATCCTACGGGTACAAGTGTTACTTTCACTGAATAAATTGCAAAATCAGCAGACTGAGTTAGTTACAGTGAGACTGGAGGTTAATGCTTATATTCTCACAAATGCAGAACTTCACTTCCTGGTTTCAGAATGCTAGTTCAATTTTAATATTAGGAGAGTTGATGTGCCCATTGGCTCCCTACTGGTATTAAAAACAAAAAAAACTAAATGTTAAAAGTTATCAAGTGGTCCAATTTATTGCTAGGAAACGTCCTATAACTTGCCAAACATGCTAAACCTGAGTGGCTTAGGACTATTCTTCAGAACTCATGCCACACCCTTGGCTAAGTACTCTTCATGTGACTTCAAGGCTGAAGTAACCCAATCAATTTGTGTCTATGAAGCCTAAACCACTAATATTGACACAAACCTTTTGCAATGCAACTACTCTATTAACCTGGGGGTATCTGCACCCTTCAATAAATGTTGATAATGGAGGGAATTATGAATTTTTGACCCTGCTTAGTAAACAAGAAAAGTTTATACATGTGAGGAATAGTAACTAATCCTAGCCTTTATTAAAAATATTAAATGTTGCTTCCCTGAATACCAGGTAAAGACACTGAGTCATTCAGGCCAGTAAGCCCACGGTTTCAATTCTTGATTTATTCTAAATTAATTAGTCTCATCTGGGGAGCAACAGGAGTACCTGTGCTCGGATGGAGAAAATCAGCCTTAGTTTATTCCCTTGATTGCTATCCCAGTGGTTCTGATGTTTGTGTGGATTTTGAAGGAGGACAAGATTGGATGAGCACAAGATTATGTTTGGTTGTGATATCCTTCGTGATGGATTAGCCACCAACACTCAGCAGTCTAGGTTGCATATCTTTTGCTCCTGTGGGCACTCAAGGCACTGCTGATATTCCTGAAATCGAATCCCAGCCGGAATCGAATCCCAGCCGGAATCAATGTCTTCACAATTGACTGGAGAAGACTAGATGTGTTTTTTAAAAGATGTTGGTTTTATTCTCTTTCCTTCTTCTTTCTGTTTGAAGCCCACCCGATTTTTAACAATTGAAAATCTCTTTCAGTTTTTAATACTTGATGAGTTTCAATTGCCTATTTGAACAGGGATGAATTATTATGTTTGAAACCAATCCTGTCCACTGCTCATGTCTTCAAAAGTGCTCTTGTCTTTGGTTAGTGACGGGGAGTGAGCTCCCTCCGGATGATTTCCTCCTCCCTCACTGAAGGGCCTTCTGGCCAAATGGGAAGCATTACTATTGCCACCTCGTTTGAGATCAACTAAGACATCACAGATTGAGGATTGCATCTGGGACTTTCCTGTTCTCTGTGATTCAGCTACTCAATGCTTTAATGAGTTAAGCCACCAGGGAGCTGTATAACTGTTTGAAGGCTTCCTGTCTCAGAAGAGAGTGATACGAATTATTCTACTTTTCTGTCATGTTTTAATGGCAAGCTGTGGTCCTTTTATAACTATTGTATCATACTCCCTAGGTCAACGTAGACTGCAAACTTCCTGTGTACCAGTAGTCTATTTAATCTAGTGAGCAGGATTTCTGATACACAGCTTGGCACAGCTAGCTTTTAAGCTGCTGGCACAAGGTGCATCTGCACAAGGGGCCAGTTCAACCTGATTTTTGCAGTTTTATAAATTTGGGCAAATGTAGTAATGTTAATAACTCAAAAATAAATCTGCTGATGTGTGAATATCATCAAGATGAGTTGTCAGGATGCTTCTGTGATGGTTTTTAGATCTTGTATTATTCAATGAGGCAAAGTTAATTAATAATGCCATACTAAAAGATCCACTAGGAAATAGTGATCATAATACAATTGAATTCCACTTAAAAATGAAAAACAACACATTCCAATCACAAACGTTAAATGTTTATTTAAGCCAATTGCATCGGTACGAGTCGAGAGCTGGCTAAGGTTGATTAGGTAAAAGGTAAGTATGCAGTGGGAAACATTTAATGAAACAATTCAAAATGTTCAACAAAATTATGTTCCATTGAAAAATGAAAACTCAGCGAGGAAGATCCATCCATGGCTAATGAAGAGATTAAGAATAGTATTCAGTTAAAAGAAGAGATTTATAATGTTGCAAGTCTGAGGATTAGGACTGTTTTAGAAACCAATAAAGGCCATCAAAATATTGATTAAAAGGGAAAAAAGTAGAAAATTAGAGCAAACTAGCCAGGAATATAAAAACAGATCACAACAGCTTTTACAGGTACACGTCAGAGCAACTAAAGTAAACATTCATCCTGTAGAAGAAGGCAGAAAAATTATCATGGGGAATGAGGAAATGGCAGAAGCATTGAACAAATATCTTGGGTCCGATTCTCCCAAAAAATTCTAAATGTTGAATTGGCAGGAAAAATGGTGTAATTCATGATGTTTTCTTTCTATGGGAGTTCAAACTCGAATCTCCCACACTCTGCAATGCAGAGGTCACAATTGAGAATATAATTAAAAGCTTGGGTGGGCGGGGCCTATTCACATTGGCATTTGACAGTTCCGGGCCTCTGCACATGCATGGCCTTGATAGACATCCTCCTGTTTGCTGGCCAGCTCGATCGCTTCTGCTCCCACCCTGGCAGAACCCCACTCCCCCAGCCCACCCTGATCGCTGGCCGACTCCAGCCACAACCAAATCCCAATGCAGAGTGGCAGTGGGACCTCCCACCCCTGCTGATTGCCCTAGGCACTGTCCTACCACCTTGGCACTGCCCGATGCCTCCTGGGCATAGGAACTTTGCCTCTTGGGCAATGCCCCTTCAGTACAGACTGGCACTGCCTATGCCAAAGGGGCACTCCCCCCACCGTAGATCTTTGGGGAGACCTCGATTGCCCCCCTTCACTCCAGCTGGGTGTCCTGCTAGTTCTCTGAATGTGGGGGGAGCTACTTTAAACCTCACCGGAGTGAACTACTCCTGGCTGGGTGGGAGATGCCTGTGGGCCCGGAGAATTCAGTCCTGGGCCTGATAATAACATTTAAATGACATAAAAAATAGATTACAATCACTTACCTGGTCTTCCCACTAGATTCCAGCATGGTCTCGACAGCACCTGCTCTTTGGTGGTGGGAGAGGGGCAGGTATCAGGAATGCACGCATGAATCCTGCAAAGTGGTCAACACGCGCATCTCTCAACCCGATGTGCCAAAGAACTAGTGCATCGCGATTGGAGAGCCGAGCCCTTTGTGTCTGTCTTAATTTACATAACAGAAGCAGAGGGTAATCCAAGGGCTAATGAGAGTGAGCAAATTAAAGTCATTAATATTAGCAAAGAAAAATGCTGGAGAAATTTGAGGGAAACAAACCTGACATATCCCCAGGACCTGATGGCCTACATTCCAGCATTCTGAGAGAGAATGCTGTCGAGATTGTAAGTGCTGGCTATGATTTTCCCAGATTGCATAAATTTTGGAGAATTACCAGCAGGCTGGAAGTTAGCAAATGTAACACTGCTATTCAAGAAAGGAGGGAGAGAGAAAATAGGAACCACTTGCCAATTAGCCTGCTTCAGTCATTAGGAAAGTGCTGAAATCTATTATTGAAGAAGTCTTAACAATGCACTTAAAGCATAGTATGACTGGAACAAGTTAATTTGCTTTACCGAAAATAATTACCATTTGACAAATTTGAGGATCTAACTAATAGAGTAAATAAAAGGGAACCAGTTGCTAAAAACTTAGATTTCCAAAAGACATTTTGCAAAGATATCACAAATGAGATTAATATATGAGATGAGAGCTCAAGGAGATGGGGGTGATGTATTAGCAAGGATAGAGGATTGGTTAATGGACAAGGAGCAGAGATTAGTGCTTATTTGGGTACTTTCAAGTTG
This sequence comes from Carcharhinus amblyrhynchos, assembly GCF_965287045.1. Taxonomy (NCBI): domain Eukaryota; kingdom Metazoa; phylum Chordata; class Chondrichthyes; order Carcharhiniformes; family Carcharhinidae; genus Carcharhinus; species Carcharhinus amblyrhynchos. The sequence goes on from NC_137331.1 coordinate 56,335,689, forward strand.
GTAGGATGTGACTAAAGGAGTGCTGCAGTGATCTGTGTTGGGCCTCAGTTATTTACAATCTATATTAATGACTCAGACGAAGAGATGAAAGATAAATGTATTTAAGCTTGCTAAAGATACAAAGGGTATGTAAGCTATGAGGAGGACACAGAGGCTATAAAGAGATATGGGTAGGTTCAATCAGGGAACAACAATGAAATATTATGGGGGAAATGTGAGAGTATTGACTTTGCTCATGAGAATAGAAAAGCAGAACATTTTTAAAGGCATGAAACTTGATGTTCAGAGACACTTGGGTATAATAAACTGAGGAACACACAGACTTAGCTTGCAGGTACACATTAAGCAATTGGGAAAGCAAATGGCATGTTTGCTTTATTGCCAGGGTTGGAGTAGAAGATTAAATAAGTCTTGCTAAAGTTATACCAGGTTTTGTTGAGAGCACACCTGGAATACTGTGTACAGTTTTGGTCTTCATGTATAAGAAATGATATATTTGCAGTGGAGGGTTTAAATTCAGCACAGAGTGAATGGATGAAACAGCAGAAGTGAAACCAGTTTAGTCGATCTTAATTCAGCTTCTAATGACACACAACACAAAATTGTCCTGAATGTTACATCAAATTAATGTTACACTAAACTAACAATCTCAAAGTGAGACTGTTGTGGAAGACATTACATTTTTAATGAAAGGTTATCTTTTGTGATTGGGATTTAGCAAAGCATTGGGTGCTTTACTCTGTACTATACTGTTCCTGGGATTGCTTGATACTGACAGAATAGCTGAAATAACTGAGTGCCTCTAGTCCTGCAATCTAAACTCTAAGATCTTGATACTCCTCCAATTCTGGTCTGCTTTTCATTCCTGTTTTTTATAGCTTTACCATTGGCAGCTCCCCAGACTGTAAGTTCTTGAATTCCCTTTCTAAAGCTCTTTATATCTCTTGCCTTCTTAAAGATGCTCCTTAAAACCTACCTCTTTGACCAAGTTTTTGGTCATCTGTACCAATGTCTCTTTAGATGGCTCAGTATTAGATTTTGTTTAATAATGCTCCTTTGAGAAACTCCTTTGGGCCATTTTACTGCATTATATGTGCTGCATTTTTAGATTAGTTGAAATTGGGTCAGTATTGCATTTCTCTCAGTGTTTACCATTCCTCACCTTAATGTCCTTAAGATAAAGATTAAGTAAGAATAAATTGATCAACTTTTTGATCTCAAGAAATGAATGTCATGTGAAAAGTTTTCACTCTATTACCAACAAATAATTCACTTTAAAAAATTCACCCCGCTTTTGAAATATCCCATTTCCACATCATGTTGAACCCTCAATTTTTAAGTGCTGGCTTGTTCTAGACTGGTTTAAGTACGTTATGTAATGCCAGATTTGAACTGTTATGTCAAGTGCAGAACAGTTCAACTTCTTTTAATCCAGTATGTGGCACTCTGGAGTGCATCCCTCAGCATTGCTGGACCTTGGAATTTGCCAGCTGGCAACACTCAGTCCTTGTCCTGAAAGACAAAGCAGGTTTCAGGTAGACAAAAAAGTGTTTTTCATTTGAGTTTATGGTCCACCTGCAGAAGTTGATGTTTGTCTCTTACTTTCCTTTTGAATGAAGGGCAGTGCTCTTGAATGATCCCGCCGCACCCTGCTCCCACCCCACCCCCACCCCACCCCACCCCCCAGCCTCCCACAAAGTACAAATATGTCACCTTTGTAAATACATATCTGGTTCTGCAAATTGGAAACTCCTCATAAATTTTACCTTTAAACACAAGTTAACTTGAAGAACAAAACTAAATACAAATGTAGCTTAATAAAAGCTTATTTGTTAAGATATATTTTAATTCCTAACAAAGTTTTTTTAACTTTCCTGTCACGATTTTTTGAAAAACATTCCCCGCTTTACAGTAATTTAATATTCCTGCAAATGTCAGCTATTTCCACTTCCTCCTCCACATTATCGACATCTTCATGGTATTTTGTCCTTGAAATCTCTGCAGATTCACACCTTTCTAAGTACACTTGTTACTGTTAACCCTCCCTTTTTGCACTTCATTCATCTTGTATTTCTATCCTGGGAACCCGTAATTAGCGTAACTGCTGTTCTGGGAATACAATAGAGATAGGACAAGAAGGTGGCACCTGAATGAAATACACCAGGACAAATTTCTATAATAGCATTATTTCCAAGTCTCCATTGGGAAAATTGTTATAAAATTGGAAAATCATTGCAATTTTTACTTAGAACTCATCACACAGGAGCTTATATCTTCACATCTTTCTGATGTTTGTTTCTCTCTTTTGCTAGGAGATGAGTGAAGGGCAGTATTCTGAGCCCATGTGCAATGTATTTTGTTCCATCTCTACTCTTAGCACTCAATGTGTTTCTTGTTGCGTTTGTTTGGTCAATGCAGTAGTAGACTCCCCCGATCTTCTTTTCTTTCCTCCCAGCCAACTGAGCTGCTGCATCAGTTTACATTAAATCACATTGGATTCATGCAAATTTGCAGAAGTGGCTCAGAGTGTTATGTGCTTGGAGAAAGCTGCAGTTGTTCTGACTACAGGCTGCAGCACTGTAGGCAAAGTTTTCGCTTGGAGATTAGGATGAGTGGGAAGTGCCAGAGAAACTGGAAAAGTGCAGCTGTGACAGACAGAAGGATAAACCAAGTTATGAAAGGCCAACTAGTTTAACCCAATAGTGGGAAAACTTTCAGAAATGATAATCCAGGACAAAAAATTAACAGTCACTTGTACATATTTGTAATAATTAGGGGAAGCCAGCGCAGACTTGTTGGAGGCAAAGGCAGGAATTTTACTGCCCTGCCCACCATGGGAATCGGAGCGGGCAAGGGGCGAACCATAGAAAGGTCCGTTGACCTCGAGTGGGATTTTATAGCTTTGAGACGAGGCCGTAAAATCTGTTTTCAACTAATTTGATTTGGATTTTCTAATGAAGTAACAGAGAGGGCTGATGAAGGTGTTACATTTGATATGGTGTATATGGGCTTCCAAAAGGCATTTGATAAACTGTCACATTTCAGCTTTGTCTGCAGAACTGAAGTCCATGGAATAAAAGGAGCAGTGGCAGTGTCAATACAAAATTGGTTGTGTAGCAGGAAACAGAATAGTGGTGAACAGTTGTTTTTGAGTCTTGGAAAGTTTACAGGCAGGTTCCCAAATGGTTGAGGTTAGGAAATTGTTTTTCTTGATTTTCATTAATCTAGGCTTGGGTGTACAGGGTACAATGCCAACACCTGCAAAGAGAGAGGCAAAACTTGGAAACATTGTGAACTGTGAGGAAGATAGTCTTAGATTTCAAGGGGTAATAGGTAGGCATATAGCAGATAGATTTAATGCAGAGTGGAGTAAAGTGTTATATTTTGGTAGGGGTGATATATTTATATTTATATAAAATAAAGAATATAATTCTGAAGGGGATGCAGGAGCAGGGAAACTGAGGTATATGAAATCCTGAACTTCATGTATATAGCAGAGGGTCAGACTTTTGTGAAGTTGGGATGACTCTGGAGCTATGTAAGAATGGCAGGTAGAGAGCCATTTCTGGGACTCCCAGATCTGTTCCTGGCACTGGAAATTTTTGCCAGTGTGGAAAAGGGGTCAGGGAGTGAGCCCACAACATGCACTCCTGAACTAACCAGGTCCATTGTAGGGTAAGCATTTCTAGCAATTTCTGCTGCCCCAACCCCATGGTTCTTGTGGAGTCAGACCAGCTTCATCGTGGGTTTATGGTTTCTCAGAGGCTCCTGGACCAGAGTTGGAATTGGAATTGTTTGATAGGTGAAATTTAAAGGTCTTACCCATAATCCTCAGTCACTCCTGACCCTCCAAACTCTCCATGTCAACCCATGCCCAGTGTGCATTAATTATATCACTCATTGGATATGGGCAAACAATGGCAAGTGTGGAACTACTCAGGAAAAATTGCATGCTAGGTTGAGTTGAGACCACTAAAATCATTAAGTCAACAGGGGATCTGTTTCGACAAGTGAATTGAGTTGTTGACTCTGCTTGACTGACATCTTTAAGTGGTTAGAGTTTATTTCTGTGATCTTTTCTGTCAATGTCTCCATGTTAATTTGCATACATTTAAAAGGTGTGAATGTTTAATCCTTTGTTACTTCTACTTTAATGATCAGCCTGATGGACCCTTTTATGGCATCATAAACAACAGTTTTTTTCAAAGAACATATTTGAATAGGTGTTTTCTTTTCAGTTCCACACTTGCTATTGTTGTTATTATATGTATCATTGATTATATACAAAATGCATACTGGGTGAATGGGAATGAAAGGACAATGAATTGCTATTGGGCAGAATTTTCCAGCCCTGCCAACAGTAGGACAAAAGTTTTGGTGGCTCTCCAAATTTTCCTGTCTTGCCCATGACAATGCCCATCATTGGCGGGACTGGAAAATCTTCATCATGGAGTTGGTATGGGAGGTATAAAGGGCTGTGGGAACTGAGTTGAAGCTAGAGGGCCTAACTGCTCTAATTACAATTGGGACAAAGTCCCAGAGATCTGATATGGACCCTTTAATGAGCCCACTTTAACACTTGCCCATCGCATGGCTGTATAAGATCTGGTTCTGGGGCCAAGGTGTCCAACTCTATCCCACATCCACATTTGAAAAGAGGTTTACATAGAAACATAGGAACTAGAAGCAGGAATAGGCTGTTAGGCCTCTCGAGCCTGCTCTGCCATTCATTTTGATCATGGCTGATCATCAAATTCAATATCCTGAACCCCCTTTCCCCCATTTCCCTTCACCCTTTTAGCCCTTAGTGCTTTATTTAATTTCTTCTTGAAATCAGACAATGTTTTGGCCTCAACTACATTCTGTGGTAGTGAATTCCACACATACACTACCCACTAGATGAAGAAATTTCTCCTCACCACAGCTCTAAAAGGGTTACCCCTTATCCTCAAACCATGACCCCTAGTTCTGGACTCCCCCACCATGGGGAACATTGGCCACAATTCTCCCATTGTGACCCGCAACTGTTCTGGTGGGTCGAGGTGGGAGATGCATGTCACTGGCCTTGTACTGGGATTTGTGCATATGCCCGGAATGCATGAGCATCTCCTAGAACTGGCGAACAGTCGCCAATCAGACCATGCTGAAAACCGGCGGGACGGCAGATAAGTCATTTGAATCTTTTAAAAATGTATTTTAAATATGTTTAGCAGATCATTATCAGGTGCCGATCGAATCTGCGCCAGGAATACTTCATTCTGGCAGGGTTCAGACTAGCTCTCCATGTTCGGGGAACTAGCAGGAGACCCCATCGGAATGAAGGGGGGTAAATTGGGGACCCCCAGGATCCAGGTGGCAGGGGGGTCGGTGCCCCCTGGGCATGAGCAGGCCCCAAGAGGCAAAGTGCCCATGCCTAGGGGACACCTTGGCACTGCCCACCAGGCATCAGGCAAGAGGGTGGGGCCTAGGGGCAGTCAGTGGGGGTGGGGGTTCCCGCTGCCACTCTGCAAACAGGATCGGCCTGGGATGGAGGGAGGGCAGAGATTGACGTGGGCTTGGAGGGGTGGTCTGCCAGGGGGCGTGGCCTGCCTCCTGAAGGGGTCTGACCCTGGGGGAGTCAGTGCGGGGGGGGGGGGGGGGGGGGGGGTGGCATCTGCGAGGGTGAGGGGGTGGAGGGGAATTACCACTCTTGAGGGGAGGTGGGCTATGCATCGTGGCGCTCTATGTGTGTCGGGGGGTGGGGGGGGGGGGTGGTGGGGGGATGGTCAGGGCTGGCCTGGGACTTGTTGTGAGGTAGGGTCGTGGGGCGCTGGAGGGGCAACACTGCAGGGGTCCCATGCTGGCCAGCTCAATCGCTCGATTTTTAATGATATTTACTTGGAACTTTGCAGTTCAAAGAGCAAAGACACTCAGGTGAGAAGCTGAACTGACATAAGAACATAAGAAATAGGAGCAGGAGTAGGCCATCTAGCCCTTCGAGCCTGCCCCGCCATTCAATAAGATCATGGCTGATCTGAAGTAGATCAGTTCCACAGAACAGTCAGGATTTAGAACAGTTTTCCTGCCAATTCAGCACTTTTGGGAGAATCACGGCTATTCTTTTTGAATCTACCTTGTCTAATCCTGTTAAAATTTTATAAGTTTTGATGAGATCCCCTCTCACTCTTCTAAACTCCAATGAATATAATCCTAACCAACTTAATCTCTCCCCATATGACAGACCTACCATTCCAGGAATCGGCCTGGTAAACCTTTGCTGTTCTCCCTCTACAGCAAGGATATCCTTTCTCATATAAGGACACCAAAATTACAAATCATCCTTCAGGTGTGATCTCATTAATGCCCTATAAAAAATTGCAGCAAAACATCCCTATTCCTATACTCAAATCCTCTCACTATGCTGGCCAACATATCATTTGCTTTCTTTACAGCCTGCTGTACCTGTGTGCTTACTTTCAGTGACTGAAAGTACGACGACACCTAGATCTTGCTGAATATCCACCTCTCTCAATTTACACCCATTCAAGTAATATTCTGTCTTCTTATTATTGCTACCAAAGTGGATAACCTCACAGTTATTCACATTATATCTCATTTTTCATGGATATGCCCGCACACTCAGCCTGTCCAAATCACAGTGAAGCATCTCTGTATCCTCCTCACAGCTTACCCTCCCACCCAACTTTGTATCATCTGCAAATTTGGAGACAATACATTCAGTTCCCTCTTCCAGCTCTTTAATATATAATGCAAGCAGTTGGGGTCCCAACACAGATCCCTGTGGAACCATACTAGTCACTGGCTGTCAATTAGAAAAAGACGCATTTCTGCCAACGTTTTGCTTCCTATCTGCTAACCAACTTTCTATTCAACTCAAGACATTACTGCATGTGCTTTACCCACGTGCTTCAACTTTACATAGTAGTCTGATTTGATTTGACTTGACTTATGATTGTCACATGTATTAGTATAGAGTGAAAAAGTATTGTTTCTTGCATGCTATACAGAAAAGCATACTGTTCATAGAGAAGGAAACAAGAGAGTGGAGAATGTAGTGTTATAGTCATAGCTAGGATGTAGAGAAAGATCAATTTAATGCGAGGTAGGTCCATACAAAAGTCTGATGGCAGTAGGGAAGAAGCTGTTCTTGACTCTGCTGGTATGTGACCTTAGACTTTTGTATCTTTTTCCCAATGGGAAAAGCTGGCTGCTTTGATGAGGCAGCGGGAAGTGTAGACAGAGTCAGTGGATGGAAGGTTGGTTTGTGTGATGGATTGAGCTACGTTTACGATCTTTCGTAGTTTTTTGCCATTGTGGGCAGAGCAGGAGGATACCAAGCTGTAATACAACCAGAAAGAATGCTTTCTATGGTGCATCAGTAAAGGTTGGTGCGAGTCATAGGTGGCATGCCAATTCTCCTTAGTCTTCTGAGAAAGTAGAGGCATTTGTGGGCTTTCTTACCTATAGTATTGGCATGGGGTGACCAGGACTGGTGGTTGGTGATCTGAACACTTAAAAACCTGAAGCTTTTGACCATTTCTACTTCATCCCCATTGATGTAGATAGGGGCATGTTCTCCATTACACTTCCTGAAGTTGACAACAATCCTCTTTGTTTTGTTGCCATTAAGGGAGAAATTGTCATCGCACCGGTTCACTAGATTCTCTGTTTAATTCCTGTACTCTGTCTCACGATTGTTATGTGACACCTTGTCAAAAGCCTTCTGAAAGTCTAAATAAACCACATCCACTGGTTCTCCTTGGTCAACTTTACCAGTTACATCCTCAAGGGAATTCCAATAGACTTGTTTAGCATGATTTCCCTTCTGTAAATCCATGCTGACTTTGTCTGATTATACCACTGCTTCCAAATGCTGAGTTATGAAATCCTTGATGATGGATTCTAACAATTTCCCCAGTACTGATATTAGGCTCACTGGTCTAAAGTTCCCTGATTTCTCTCTGTCTCCCTTTTTGAACTGCAGGCTTACATTAGCTACCCTCCAATCTGTAGGAACCAGCCCAGAGTCCAAAGAATTTTGGAAAATAACCACCAATGGATCTATTATTTCCAGGGCCACTTCCTTAGCTATTCTGGAGTGAAGATTATCAGGACCTAGAGATGTAGTGAAGAAGGTAGATGGTGTGTTGGTCTGCATATTCAATCCCATCAATTTCCCCAAAACCAATTTTCTGCTATTACTGATTTCCTTCAGCTCCTCACTGAAATGTGTTCCTGAGAGCACTTCTGACGAACCTTTATAAAACACTGACACTGTACTTTAGGAAGGATATAAAGGCTTTAGGGAGGGTGGAAAAATGGTTTGAGGGATGGGTTACATGGATAGCTAGGAGAAGCTGGGGCTGTTCTCTGAGAAGAGGAGATTTGATAGAGGTGTTGAAAATGATCTAAACAGAGTAGACAGGGAGAAACTATTCCCAGCGGTAGAAGAATCAAGAATTAGAGAACACTGATTTAAGGTGATTGGCAAAAGAACCAGTAGCAGGATGTGGCATAACTTATTTGATATAGTGAGTGCTGAGGATTTGGAATGCACTGCTTGACAGATGGAGGAAGATTCAATCATGGATTTCATAAGGGAGTTGAATAAGCAATCCAGTTGCTGAAGAGACAAAATCTACAAAGCTAGAGGGAAAGGCAACTAGCTGGATATCTCCTGCAAAGAAAGCTGGCTGAATGGCCTCTTTCTGTGCTGTAACCATTCTATGATTCTATGTTCCAGTTTGTAGCCAGCAGCACTAAATAGAGGTGGAAGCACCTCACAGTACCTTGGAATAACACTACGAATCTTTACCCCTTCACATTGGAAAAGAACCTCCTTATTCCTGTACTCCATCGCAGCTGTCAATCAAACTTAATCCTACAATGAGCAGCTTGAATGCATCTGCAAATAATAATTTTTCCTTCCCTTAATTGATCTCTTTCTCCTGCAGCTCCCCCCCCCCCCACACAGCTCCTGTTACCTTGCTTTGCCTTATGGTGAGATGCAGCAGCAGCAGCCACTGTCGTGCTGCAACTTGTTTAAGTTGCTGTTCTTGATTTGTGAGTTTTCACACAAAGTATTGGCAGGCTACTCAGCTATGAAGAACATTACAGATGAGCTACACCCAATCTAGCTGACATCTACAAACACACACTTTCCACTACTGAATAGGCATCAAGAGCAGGGAGTCTTCTGCCTCATTTTTTCAATTATAAGGACAAATGTTTTGTAAGACAGCAAATGCCGTCTGGTTAATATCAATTAATGTAGTTCAGCACATGAATTGCATTAGTGATCTCATGATCTGGATGACGAAACACAATATTGGGGCTGTACAAAATTTTTGCAGGCAAGTAAGATAATTCATTTCTCTCACTAATGTCTTCAGATAGGAATGCCTATAGTTTCAGATGTAGGTTTGCCAGCTCTTTTTCAAATCTGTCAGTTGTACACCAATTTTGGTATTCTTTTGAACCAAAGTAGATTTCTGGTGGGACCAGGTTTATCTTCAAACAATTTATTTAGGTATTGGTCAAGGTGGAGGTTTTGTTCACCTTACCAAGTAAACAGGTGCACAATAGCATAGTGGTATTGTCACTAGACTAGTAATCCAGAACACCAGGGTATGCTCTGGGAATCCAGGTTTAAATCCCATCAGGTTCAATAAAAGTCCAATGAAGACCATGAAATGATTGTTGTAAATGTCATTAAATTTTCTTCCCTGATGGACATTGTCAACCTTATCTGGTCTAGCTTACATGTGACTCCAGACCCACAGCAATGTGGTTAACTCTTAACTGCAAGAGCAATTAGGGGTTGTTCTTGCTAGCAATGCTCACGTCCCAGGAAAGAATAAAGAATAAACATGACTCCTGACCTCAGAGGGGGCAGGGTGAGTGAGGGAATTCCCCTCTCTCCACAACCTTTCAGCACCCAGTGACTTAGACATTGACACATCCCGGATTGCCAACAGGGAACAAACAAGCATACGACCAATGTTCCCGTTACAGTTCATGAATACACTGCAATCTTAAAGGGACTGTGCAGTGCAAAATGTCAGCCACATATATATAGCAAAGAGAAATGAAAGGGACCATGGCTTGATTTGCATTAAAATCGTCCCATTTTTATTTCGTTTCACTGCCCTGAAAATGAGGCGAGGTATTAAAAATTCTTTCTGGCTGGTAGTGTTGGTGATGGCATGAACAGAGGTCAGCACTACCTTTCCTCTCCTATCCATCTACAACCAAAGTGGAAAGACATCTAATGAAGTCACCCTATCTTGACTCAGGATACTCCAGAACAGCTAGAAAATCACCAGTGTCTTTCACCGTGATTCTGCCAGCAGAGTTGAGCTGAGATGTTTATGTCCTTGCGTAGTATATTTTTCTTATCTGGATTTTACATTTTGAATTTGTTATTACTAACTAAACTTGTGCTAACATGAAACACCCATATCAAAAGCACAGGGTGAAAATATTAGAGACCTACGTGAAAACCATGAGCAGCATTTCTTTAAATAGAAAGGGACTAATATAGATTGTTTGATTGTGATGTTCTCTCCTACAATGTGCTCTAAACAATTGTGCTAAAAACCAAGATGAATGGTGAGGCTGCTGCAAAACATTTCAAGCGTCAATATCCGATTATCGCTTGCAAGGCATATACATGATTTTCAGAATTCCCCATAGGAAAATGTTCATCAACAGGGGCACAAAAGGATAGACAGGAGGGCCAGAATGACTCAGGGGACAGAAGGGGGCTGGCAATGTGATAGTGGTGGGGGATGGGAGGGTCAAAGGAAGTGACAGGAGGTTCTGTGGGCAGAAGCGTGACTCCAGGATGGTGGTCTGCCTCCCTGGAACAGGGGTACAGGACATAACGGAAAGGATAGAGGGAATTTTGAAAGGGGAGGGGACCCAGGCGGAGGTAATAATACACGTAGGGGAGAGGGACGTAGGAAGGTGGAATAGGGCAGATGTACATAGGTAATTTAGGGAGTTGGGGTCCAAACTGAAGAGCAGGACCTCCAGGGTGGCATTCTCTGGGCTGCTGCCTAGTACCAGCAGGGCTAGGAATAACGAGATCATGCAGCTGAATGCATGGCTGAGGGATTGGTGCAAGGTAGAGGGCTTTACTTTTGTAGATCACTGGGAGGTATTTGTGAGAGAAGGGCACCTGTACAGGGGGGATGGGGAAAATTTGAATGGGAGAGGGACAAATGTCTTAGCAGGGAGGTTAGCTGGAGTGTTTAGGCAGGGTTTAAACTAATGGGGGGTGGGGTGGGGATGAGACTGATAGCTCATTAGACACTGGGGTCAGGAGTGAGTTGGGTAATAGGGTAGATTTGGTTGAAAGGAAAATTATCAGGGAGAAGGAGGTTCTGAGTGGCACTGGTGGGTTGGACTGCGTCTGTTTCAATGCAAGGAGTGTGACGGGTAAGACGGATGAGCTTAGGGCCTTGATGTTTGTGAGGAAGTTAGATGTGGTGGCAGTAACGGAGACGTGGTTACGTGAAGGTCAGGACTGGCAACTGAATGTTCCTGGGTATAAGTGTTTTAGGTGTGACAGAGGAGGGTTGAGGAGAGGTGGTGGGGTGGCATTGTTAGTAAAGGAGCACATCACAGCAGTGCAGAGGGAGGACAATATGGAGGAGTTAGGGATTGAGTTGCTGTGGGTGGAGTTGAGGAATAAAAAGGGAGAGATTACGATGCTAGGGGTATACTATAGGCCACCCAACAGCCCGAGGTCAGTGGAGGAAGGTATTTGCAGAGGCATTTTAGATAGGTGCAGAAAGAATAAGGTGGTTGTAGTGGGTGACTTTAATCTTCTTGGAGTGGATTGGAAGGTGCGTAGAGCTGGGGGTACAGATGGGGAGGAGTTTGTAAAATGTGTGTTGGAAGGGTCCCTGGAGCAGTACGTAACTAGCCCGACTAGGGAGGGGGCTATACTGGATTTAGTGTTGGGAAATGAGCCGGGGCAGGTGGCAGAGGTTGAGGTAGGCGAACATGTGGCTAATAGTGACCACAAGTCCGTCTACTTTAGGATAAAAATAGAAAGGGATGAGTGCCGTCCAAAGGGGAGGGTGCTGAACTGGGGGAAGGCGAGCTATAGCCGGATTAGGAGGGAGCTGAAGGACACTGATTGGGAGGGGTTGTTAGCTAGCAAGTCCACAGTTGGTAAGTAGGAGACTTTCAAGGGCAAACTGATAATGTTGCAGGAAAAGGCATGTGCCGGTAAAGAGGAAGGATGGGAAAGGCAGGATTAGAGAGCGGTGGATTACAGGGGGTATCGAAGACTTGGTCAGGAAGAAGAGGGAGGCATATGTTAGGTCGAAACAACTGGGAATGGAGAGTGCGCTGGAGGAATATAGAGAGAGTAGGAGGGAGCTAAAAAGGGGAGTTAGAAGGGCAAAAAGAGGACCTGAAATGTCTTTGGCTGATAGGATTAAGGAAAATCCAAAAGCATTTTACTCTTATATTAGGAGCAAGAGAGTGGTTAGAGGGAAAATTAGTCCTCTTAGGGACAAAGGAGGGGAGCTATGTATTGAGACTGAGGGAATGGGGGAGATCCTGAATGAATACTTTGCGTCGGTATTCACGAAGGAGAGGGGATCGGTGTCGTGTAATGTCTTGGAGGGAGCTGTAGATCAGTGGAAGGAAATATCCATTACGAGGGAGGAAGTTTTTAGGTAGTATAGAAATGGATAAAGCTCCAGGGCCTGATGGTATTTATCCCAGGCTGCTTAGGGAGGTGAAAGATGAAATTGCTGGGCCTCTGACGCAAATCTTTGTCTCTTCTTTGGACACAGGTGAGGTCCCAGAAGACTGGAGGGTAGCTAATGTGGTACCGCTGTTTAAAAAGGGATAACCCTGGTAATTATAGACCAGTGAGTTTGACATCGGTGGTGGGAAAATTATTGGAAAAAATTCTTAGGGATAGGATGTGTGAGCATTTGGAGCGTTGCGATCTGATTAGGGATACGCAACATGGCTTTGTTCGGGGGAGGTCTTGCCTTACGAATCTGATAGAATTCTTCGAGGAGGTGACAAAACCGGTTGATGATGGGCGAGCCGTTGATGTCATCTATATGGATTTCAGTAAGGCGTTTGACAAAGTCCCTCACGGTAGGCTGGTAGAAAAGGTTAAGGCACATGGGATACAAGGACAGGTAGCTAGGTGGATTGAGAACTGGCTGGGCAATAGGAGACAGAGAGTAGTTGTCGAGGGGACCTTTTCTGGCTGGAGGCCAGTCACCAGTGGTGTGCCGCAGGGCTCAGTACTGGGACCTCTCCTCTTTGTAGTATATATAAACGACTTGGAAGAGGGCGTACGTGGTGTGATCAGCAAGTTTGCGGATGACACCAAGATGGCAGGATTGGCAGATACCGAGGAGGACTGTCAGGTGACACAGCAGGATATAGATAGGTTGGTATATTGGGCAGATAGATGGCAGATGGAATTTAATCTTGACAAATGCGAGGTGATGCATTTTGGAAGGAATAATGCAGGGAGGAGCTACGTGATAAAAGGTAGATCGATTAAGAGTATAGAGATACAGAGGGACCTGGGAGTGCAGGTGCACAAGTCTCTGAAGGTGTCGACACAAGTAGAGAAGATTGTGAAGAAAGCTTATGGAATGCTAGCCTTTATAGGAAGGGGTATAGAGTATAAGAGCTGCCGTCTAATGCTTCAGTTGTACAGAACGTTGGTTAGACCGCATTTGGAGCACTGCATCCAGTTCTGGTCACCTTACTACCGGACGGACGTGGAGACCCTGGAGAGGGTGCAGAGGAGGTTTACCAGGATGTTGTCTGGCATGGAAGGACTGAGTTACGAGGAAAGGTTGGAGAAACTGGGGCTCTTCTCCTTAGAAAGACGGAGATTAAGGGGGGATATGATAGAGGTATATAAAATACTGAAGGGAATAGATAGAGTCAACAGTGGTAGGCTTTTCCCTAGATTGGGGACAATTACGAGAGGTCATGATCTAAGGGTGAGGGGGGAGAAGTATAATTTGGATATGAGAGGAAGGTTTTTCACGCAAAGGATCGTGGGGGTATGGAACGCGCTACCGAGTAGGGTGGTGGAGGCAGGCACGTTGGACTTGTTTAAGGTTTACTTAGATAGACACATGAGCGAAACAAGGATGGAGGGTTATAGTAGAGGGTATTAAATAGGGTCAGAGCCTTGGGACGACACCGGAAATGTAGTATTACATGTTAACGTTTTGTCTTTTTATTCCACAGGGTCGGTCCACCTTGTTGTCAAACGAGAGGCATGCACACGGTGGGTCGTGCGTGGGCTGCTCTTGGAGGTTCCGGGAGTGGCCTAGTACTTCGTGTCGTTGTGTGTGCTTAATCCTGGACCAGCAGATGGGCACCACAACAGCTCAGTGACTATCACTGCTAGCTGTGCAGATACATGGATTTGGGCCTGTGTCTGTGGGAGTTTGCGCATTCTCCCTGTGGTTGTGTGGGTTTCCTCTGGGCACTCCGGTTTCCTCCCACACCTCAAAGATGTGCTCTTAGGCTGATTGGTGTACCAAATTGACACTATTCTCCCCTGAATCTGGCTACATTCGGGGTTCCACTCACATACACACAGGGCAGGGTAGGTGTAGGAAGGTGCGGTGGCGCGGGCTCGTTGGGCCGAAGGGCCTGTTTCCCGGGCTGGGTTGTTCTTTGTTTTCTTTGCTCTTGCCTTATATATTACTGCTCCATTAGTTGATGCCACTTAAATAAAAGTTACAACAATGAAATAAATCAGATCCAAAAAAAATCATGTTTTGTGGAGAATGGCTGTATAGATAGTACAAAAGTAGGACAATGTGGGTCTGTTACACTGAATGTAAGAATAAGTTGTTATAAAAATGTGGTTTTGTGGAAATGACATTTGTGTAAGATTGCTGGCACTGCTTTGTACATCCCTACCCTGAACATGTTAGAGCTTTTTGATAAATTTGAACTGGAACTGTAGAACTGCTGACTTGTTGATTTGGACTGTCCCTGTCCCGTCAGTGGCTCTTACATCAGTTGTACAGTCTGATGATGTCTATAAGCAGCATGTGATGAACATCATAAAAAAAACCAAAGCCTCTTGTATAGAAGTGGCACTTAAGGCCTTTCCAAGGTTTTTTTTTTACTTTCTCTTTTCAGCTATTTCTCTTCTGCTTCCTGAGCTATAAACATGAGCTCTTATTTCTCCAAAGGCACCAAGATGTTGGATAACATACATTTCCTCCTGCTTTACTCCAATATTCTTGCTCAGTCATTTCATGGTTCATTTCCTGAATGATACAATAAATTTAGCCCTTTTTCCTGTTCATTTTCCCAAGAGCATTGGCATCCTAATGGTCCAAAGTAACTACACTTCACAAATGAGCTAGAAGGATATTTGAATGATTGGGAGCTTGGAAAAATGAGTTAGTGAAAGAGGTATAGTAATAGAGATTTCAGGATACGTGCAGGAATTTTTCTTGTGCAGCATGTTAAAATAAAAACAAGAGGGATCATTGTTGGATCTAATAACAGGAAATGTATTAGAATAGATAAAAGAAGTAAATATAGGGGAACATCTAGGCAACAGCAATAACAGCATAATAAGGTTTGAGATTGATTTTGAGAAGAAGTCAAAGTAATAAGTTGGGGGAGAAAAGACTAATTTTACTGAGGTGGGAATGGAACTAGGAAAATGATACTGGAAACCTTACTGGCAAAGAAAGGAGCATGAGAGTCCAGAAGAAATAAGTTCCAATAAAAAGCAAGAACAAACCAACCAGCAATGATACAGCAGGTTGGAGAAAGAAATAATGGCAACATTGAAACTAAAGAAAAAGCATACACTAAACGGGAAAGGAAAAGATGGGAGAAAAAAACCCCAAAAAGTTAGGAAATAAGTCAAGAAAACAAACAGGAAGGTAAAGGGAAACTGTTAAAAGAATATAATGAGAAAGAATAACATATTCTAAAGATAAATAAATAATGAAGAAAACATCAGGATAGGGAATGTGACCACTAAGGGATATACACAATAAACCTACAGGCAATAATAGTGAGATGGCAGCAAGATTAAATAATTACTTTGCCTCAGTATTTAGCAAGGATACTAACATGGGGCCATTAGAAGAGATCAAAAATACATTTAAAAAATTAGGATAGAAAGGGGGTGATAATAGATAAACTACTCAAATTTAGGAAAGATAAAATCCCTAGCTTGGAATAAGAAAAGGGAATATTGTCAAAGAACTGGCCTATTATTCTGATTCCCAAATCAAAATAGAGAAATACAGTAAGTCCAAGGAATCATAGAGAAATTAGTATAATAATGCTGACAGGAAAGCTAATCGAATCCTTACTCATAAATGTAATAGAAAACCATCTAGAAACTGAAAATATCATAAAGAATAGTCAGCATTGGATTACAAAAGGAAAGATCATATTTGACCAATCTTATTGAAAGGGGTAAAAGAGGATCATGCAGTAAATGGGAACAGAGTTACATTTTCAAAAAGCCTTTGAGGTGTCACATGTTGGGCTCAAGATTAAGGTCAGGATTGTGTGGGGTTAAAGGATATGATGCAGAATGGATAGTAAGTTGACTACAAAACAGAAAACAAAGTAAGGGTTAAAGGTAGTTACTCAGGCTGAAAAAAGTGGGAAGTGATGAAAAAACACAAGGATGCATGATGGCACCATGGCTGTTCACCGTTTAAACAAATGATTTACATTCAGGAATTACAAGCTGCAAAGTTGTGGATGAAAGCAAGTTGGAAGTTCAGTTAATACAGAGGAAAACTGTGTCAAAATATAGGAAGGAAAGAAAATACAGGAAGGCAATAAAATTGCAGAACCAGTGTGTAATTGGCAAAAAGATTTTAATTGAAATATGTGGTGGTACATTTTGATACAAAGAATAACAAGGCACATAATCTTCGGAAAATAAGTGTTGAAGTGTGGTATAGGTATACAAATCACTAATTAATCAGGCTAATAAGGCGATAAAAAAGCAAAGACACTTGTGGGATTCATTTCCAAAGGAAAATAAATCAAAAACAAATACATTGTTTTAAACCCATATAAAACCTGGGTTGGATCCCATGATGAGTATTGTGAACAATTTGGATGCTGGAGATGGTGTGAGATTTAACAGGATGACATCACAACTGAATGATTATACCTATCGAATAAGATTTAAGAATCTGGGAGTCTTCTTTAGAAAGGGGAAAACCAAAGGATGAGGCAAAGCTTTTAAGATTATAAATGGGTTCCACAGAGTAGATTTTCTTTTTAGATGTCCCCACTTACGGGGAAAGACCAGAGCTAGTAATCATAAATGTAAGTTGGTCACTAATTCACAGAATTGTTACAGCACAGAAGGAGGCTATTCACCCCATCATGTCTGTACCAGCTCACCAAAGGAGCAATTCACTTAGTGTCACTTAAGAGGGAATTCAGGAGAAATATTTTTAACCAGAGAGTGATTAGTATAGAGAACTATCACAAGAAACAGTTGATGTGAATAGTACAGATACATTTAGGGAAAGCTAGATAAATACATGATGGAGGAAGAATAGAGGAATATGTTGATAGGCTTCGATGGAGAAGGGTGAGTGGTATTGAACACTGGTTTGGACCTGTTAGCTGGATGGCCTGTTTCTGTGCTGTAAATACTTGGCACTCTTGCAACCTGGGCTAAGATCAGTTAACTCAGTTTGAATCAGGAATCAAACCTGAAATTTTCCCACGCATGTGATTTAGTATTGCGTTGTCTTTCCTTGCAGTATCAACAGGGTCTAGCTTTAAGGATAGCAAGTTGGCTGCCACATATGCTTCATAACACTGTGATATTTAACAACAGTAACACCAGAAAGGCAATTCTAACCTAATCTTCCCATTGAGAACTTTAGAGGAATGCTGGTGTAAAAGCCATTCTCTAGCATTCTATACAGTGGGATGTGCATGCATAGATGTTGAGTGAGCAAGAGGTCAGAATAGCTGGGCAGAGTACAAAACCAGAGAGCTAGGTTAAAATTATCCCCAAGGTAGTTGTACTAAGTTAACTGAGCTTAATTGAGTCTTATCACTAGGAAATGAGCCTAATTATGAGGAAAAGGATTTCCATTGCTGCATGTTATTCAGCAATCTTTGGTGCAAGGTGCATAGCTGAAGCCACAATTAGGTTTGGCTATTACATCCTTTTGTGGCCAACCAGCTTTATAATAGTCTAGGCTTCCATGAACTACAGTCACTTGTGAGAGATGTTGGCATATATGAAACTCTACTTCAGAAAGAGTCAATGTTTCCAAAGTTGGAGGGGACAAAATTGAACAAAAAAAAATGAAATACTTTGTCTCTCAAGTTGTAGAAATGATAGCAATTCAAAAAAATGGTGTCTGACGTGTCCAGTATCATGACACTACCGACTACAGAAAATCAAGTCACTCTGATTGAAATTGCTGATTTACTTTCTCTGGGAAATGTGTTTTATTTCTAACATCTGCCTTCATTCGTTAATCAGATGAGAGGCTCCAGGTAGATGTTGATGCCACCCAGGAATTGCACCGTGTGCCAACCAATCAGACAGACACTCTGGATGGAGATTATCTTTACAATTCGAGTGAGGAGTCATTGGCCCCACAGAATCCATACATAGGGGAAAGTAGCCCCTACCGAGCGACCCCAGGAGTCACTGTACTGCACAACGATGGCTACAGACCTTGGAATTAGTAAACCACCAACAATCTTACCACAGACTGACAGAAACTTGCAGAATGTATTTGCTAAATTATGACACAAGTGTAAATGGTTCCTTTCCTGCTCTCAGAGTTAGACGATTGCTGGAGTGATGCAGTTTTAAAAGCTATATATAATTATTAAGATATTGCACACTTCTCACAGTATAGATCATTTAAATTTATTTTGCCAAGATATTGATACCCAAAATGCACACTGTGGCTTAGATTTGCACTGATTGAATCTATATTGAGAATTGCACACATGACAAGCAATCACAGTTAGAATAATGAAGTGATACTATTTGTAAACATGTAGTAAGATTTGAAACAACCTCTTAATTATAAGTTGAGTAATGTCTTCTCAAACTACATTGATTGATATACTACTAGATGCAACAGCATAAAAACCCATTTCTTGCAATTTTTTTCCTAAATAATGTGTAAAACCTAAAGATATGGTGTAACTGGTTAAGCTTTTCTACTCACACAGTTTATCCAGTTAGCCATTTGGGCCATTGAGGTCCGAGATTCAATTTGAGTTAGCTGGTCTTATCGACTCTGCTCGAGTCCCAGTATACCAATGACAATTGCTTTCCAATACCCCAAGGACAGGAAAGCCAGTCAAAGTTAGCAGTCACAGATGCTATCCAGCAATCTGCACAGCTGGATATGCAGATGTGGATGTTGAGTGAGCACAAGGTTAGAAAAGCTGTGATTCGTCCATGAGCTTTCCAATGCTCATAGTCAATGCTCAGAGACAAATAATTGCCTTTTGGGAGAGTCAATAAACCTCCTGGAGAGATAAATGGAGGGGAAGGTAGAGAACTGGTGGGAACAAAGGGAAAAAAAGAACTAATGTATTGAAAAATGTGATTGGACCAGGATATCTGTATAATAGAGCAATGTGGAATGAGTATTTTGAAATTTGTTTGATCAGGTGACCATTATATTGCTGTGGCTATATTACAAATAGCATGTTGGTTAACTAATGTTTCCAATAACACCTCATCAATTCAGGATGTTGCATAGGGCACATCACTAGCATTTTAGGCTACTTGCCAGCTAAGTCACACAGAAGAATTTCTTTAGTTTAGTGAAGAAAATGACTTCAAGTTTGATTAAATTATTTCTAATCTAAGTATTAATACTCTTGTAACTCCAGCAACTTTTTAGAAGAATCTTTTATGGGCTATTTTTTTGAACTGATAGGAACAAATGCTTACCCCATTCATCTGAAATTCCATTCTCTGTTTTAATTTAGTAGAGAGAAGAATTAAATGCAGAATCAAGCATCTTATCGCACAGAGAAGGCCATTCGGCCAATTATGCCTGTGCTAGCTCTTTGAAAGAGCTAACCAATTAGTCCCACCTCCACACTTTTTCCTCATCATCATGCAGGATATATATCAAATTCCCTTTTGAAAGTTACTGGCCAGAATTCTCTGGTCTCCCATGCTCTGCTATTGCTGCCAGTGAGAATGGACAATTTGGCGCTCAACCAATTCTCCATTCACTGCAGCAGGACCGAAAAATCCCAGCTGTAAGCGAGGTCGGAGAATTCTGGTCATTGTCTTTTCATGGTACTCCATTCCAGATCATATAACACACAATGTTATGTGGGTTAAACATCCAAGACAAAAACAAGTTTGATATTTCAGCTGGGATGCTCCAAAAAAAATTCCAATTTGTGGGAAAATGAGAGTAAATCATGCTAATTTTTTAGTGTGATGTCTAGAATGAATCTCTGACACTGCATCACAAAGTGCCCTAGCATATTTCACGCAGAGATCAGTGCGTGCACAGTGACTCTGCATTGCTGGCCTTCCAGTTGCTGGCCAGCTTTGCAACCCCTGAACACTGGCCTTCCAAACCTCCCACCCTCTGATTGTTGGCCTCCCAGATCTCCCCTGGCCATCCCCAACTATGCTCAGTTCCCATCATCACTTTCCTCTCTCCACCTGCGATCCCAATTGCAGAGTGGCAGTGGACCCTCCCCCCACTGATTACACTCCCCCCCCTCCCCCAGTAGGCCTCTTCCCCAATAGGCCCCATCTCCTTGACACTGCTTGATGTCCAATGGGCTGTGCAAGATGCCTGGGAGATTTGCTGAGGTTATGGTGTCCAGCGGGAAGCCTTCAAAATGGCCTTTGCTGATGTCTTCCGGCCTGCTGCGCTGCTCGAGCATTGACCTGGGAAAATCACCCCCAATTATCATTATTTTTCACCAGCTGTATGGCACATGTTTGAATATTGTTGCCATGATTGTTATTCAGTGGACTATGCAGCATGCAGTACAATTGGAAACTGGCTCGCTTGGCACACTCCCGCAGCATGCACCTAATACATTTTCAGAAGTCAGTATGGAACTTCTGAATTGCAACACAGAAGATGCAAAATTACTTGAGCCACAGTGGCATCATTATTCCCTCTAATTTTGTTGCACACTTTGTAGCAATGATCTGTCCTCTATAAATCATTAAAATTATTTTCACCTGAATTTGCTCAAATTAGTAAGTTATAAGTAACAAAAAAGTTAACTTTTTACAAAAATTAGTAGATGATTGTCAAATTGTGCTTTTTTGTGTTTTTTAGTAATTTTTAATTTCACTGAAGATGAGCAACAGTTTAACTTTCAGCCACTGTTGCCTTCTCTCATGATTTGTTTGAACTGTACTGAAATGTTTTGATGACAACACTCTTAATGTATGGATTATATCAGATGACTTAAATCATGGTCAAGAGTGAACCTCTCTTCCACTTTGCCTATCATTTACTTAGTTGTTTAAATTCACAAAATATTCCCTTGAAGTAGCTCTTAAATTAAACTGTATAATTGACCATGCATTGAGCTGATTCGTGCACTGCTGAGACCTTATTAGCAGCAGTGATACTTTAACATAGTGAGTTATAGTTCAAACAGCCACATTGGTGAGTTTCTGGTATCTGCAGCAGTGATGTGTGATAGCGCTGGAGTGAGGTCCAATAAGAAGAAACCAAGCAGGTCGTCATTACCAAGGAACTGTAATCCTTGCAATCGAGAAGTTGTTACCTGAAAATATGGAGGACATTTACCCTAAAAAGAAATCAAAAATTTCACTGACCCTAATGTGTGGTAGAGTGTAACCACTGGAAAAACTGTAGCTTTAAAATTTTTAAAATTTATATCCTTAATCACAGATCTATTTTAAATGAATAGACTTTAGTGTTGGGGCTTTGGGCAAAATGCAACCGTAACACTACCTCAAGTCTTTAGGTAGCTGCAGTAATTCTGATAATTTAATTGTTTTACAATGCAATCAAAAGATTGTATGTAAACGTCTTGTTGTTGTGTTAAACATATATTTCCATAACAATGTGTGCTTCAATATTTATAGCAATTGGGAGTTTTGTGATTTGTGGTATTTTGAATAGATGTACATATATTGTTCCATTTATAAAGTTTATTTTGTGGCAATCCAAAAATACACAAATTACACAATGCCTCACACTTGGTGGTATCAAGAAAACAAAAACTAAAATATTCCCATGTTTCATACATGTTTACTACTCGTCTTGCAATATGTTTGGCAATATATTGCACACTTGATGTTAAAATCCTTGCAATATGTTACTGTTAATGTTACTAATTGAAGTTGAAGCTGCTAATTTAAAGTGCTGTTTGTTTTAGAATAAGCATTTTCCCTTCTTAATGCTGTGCCCTAGTTCACAAGAGGACACATTTGTTCAAAGATTGTTTTTTAAGGTATTGTTGTGTGTAGTAGGGCTGGAAAGAATAGAATAAAATGCAACCCTGCTGTGAAGCCTTGGATCCCCCCACTGCCCTGAGTTTCTGGTATTACCCCATGAGGAGAACGGTTGTAAAAGTCACTTACAATTAAAGCAGAACAACCTATTTGCTAATTAAAGTACGAATATTCATGGCACAGCCAAGTAGGAGTTCTTTCCACAGGGATCCCACAGCTGTTTGCTCCAACATACAAACCTCATGTATAACAAATAGTTAGTTTCAGACATGTGAGTTTTTTTTAATAGGTGCATTTCATGTTAATTTGCCTGGGTAGTCACAGCCTATGTGGCTGGTTTATTTTTTCCTCATTGACTAATTGGGAATAATATTTGTATTGCTGAATGACTGTTCAATAATGAGATGGATAAATAAAGGAAGGAGATTGAAAATTAACTATGCAAGGCACAAACTTCATGACAATACACTGGAACAGTGAGGCTGTTTTGTTGAGGACATTGGCCTGGTGACATCTGCTGCCCTTTGAGAGAGACTCTACTGTGTCACCAAATGCCTTGAGCTTGTTTCTTAGGCCCTTTTGCACAGTTCTTTACATGGAGTCTAATACCCAAAGAAAAAAGTCAAACTGGCTCAGTGACACATAATGCTGCTAAAAGATATTGATTGGGGTTCTCCTGCTCGATAAACAAGTTAAAGCATTTTCGGCTCTGAGATCTGCACTGCGAGTGTTGTTTGCTAATGAAACCTGTAAAGCAAGATTACTGCATTAAGCCTTCAAATTACAACCTCCCCACCCCCAGTCCCAACAAGTCAGCCAAATGTTGAATATCTTCTTTCCTTTCCTTGTGCATGTTATTTATCGTTATTTTCTTATATGATCATCCTACAGTTCTCACACAGAAATGGATTTATAGGATTATCAGTAAAATGAAACAAAAGTGAAAATCTGAAGTAAAACTGAAAATGTAGGAAAACAGGTTTTTCCAAGTAATTTTTCTGATCAGAACATGAACCCTGGCATAATGCAGATGTGGGGTCACATTCAATTGCAGGCACAAGTGTGATTAGCTACATTCGACTTTATGCCTGTCTGGATCACTGGTGTTTGTGTGAGGTAAAGGATATGTTTATCTGTTTTCCTCTTCATTTCTCTTCTTTAAGCTGACAACACTGATGATACTCCCTTGAGGAACACAATTTTTTCCCAATGAGTTTGACCCACAGGCTTTCTCTAAATAGCTACCTGTCAGTTCCTATTTCGATGCTTTCTCATTTTATAGGAGTGCTGAGCAGAAACTGATATATTACCTGTATTGATTCTCTAATGGCTGTCAGGGTGGAGAGGAACCATTCAGAGCTTCCTGGGCTCAGGCTCTTAGTCGCGTGGGATCATAAACTCCCCATTAACAGTCTTTCATTCAATAACTTATCAGGAAAGTTGCATTGAATTGAAAAGAAAGTACTTAGCATAGAAACAGCCATTTGGCCCAACCATGCCAATGTTTATGTTGGACCTGAGCCTCGGCCTATTTGTCCATCTCTCTGCATAAATGTAATCCTTTGTTCCCTTCTCCCTCAATATGCTTCTCTAGCCTCCCTTCAAATGCTATTCACCAGAATGTGAGTTCCACATTCTCACCACTCTCTGGGTAGGTTTGATTTCTTGTTGATTGCCTTACGTTGATGGCATCTGGTTTTTCTTCTCCCTGAGTGGAAAGACAATCCCTGGGCTGGATCTTACCAGTCCCACCAGGCATGTTTCCAGTGGGAGGGTATGTAAAACCTCATCAACTTCCCACCCACCCCCATAATCATACAGGGAGTGGGCAAGTGCCTAAATCAGCAGCTCACCTGGTATAGTTAAATAAATGCTCAAAGGTTAATGCAAAAAGGTTAGCAAATCGACTCATCCCAACATTACACTGCCCATGCCATAATATAGTTGGCTTGAGCCAGTATGGTGAGAATGGGCAGGTTGCTTTTTCGAAAAACTATTTATAAAGGATGGTAAGGAAAGGGAATACTACCTTGATGGGGGTCACCATTAGACATTTGGGTTGGGGGTAGCCCTCCTAAGATGGTACTTCCTACCACCTGCTCTATAAAATGCAACAACCCCATTCCCTCCTTATGTGGCACTGGGATCCATGGACCTCACTCTGGGGCCTGCTGGCAGGCCTGGCAGTGCCCACAACAGCACTCCTTACACTGCTGGGCCTACTGATTGGCCGGCTGCTCCCCAGTAGAGGGTGGAAGACACTTAGTCTGCATTCAGCATGTTATGGCTGAGTGGCAGGTACCACATTGACTTTTCTCATCGGGGAAGGCAAGTCCTCTAACCCTCAAATTCCTGTAATATGCTGCCTTCTGTTTCTACTAGTCAAATGTTCTTAATTCTAGGAGATGTCGGCCCCCAGCATTCTGTTTTCTGTTCATTCCTTTCTGATGGTTATAACCTCGCAGTCCTTGCCTGTGTCATCCTTGTATGTCTTTCTTGTACCCACTCCAATGCCTTGATATTCATTTCATCATATGACATCAGAACAGCCCACATTTCTCTAAGTGTGATCTGATTAAAAATTGATAAAGGTTTAGTGAAACTTCTCTGTTTTTCAATTCTTTTCTACTTGAAATAAACCTGTGTGCTTGGTTTGAATTTTTCGATTGCCTTATTAACCTGCACTGCTGCCACTAGTGAATTGTGTGTTTGTACTTCCAGGAAAGGGATGGGGGAAGAGCAAGGAGTCTTTTCACGTCCAATTAACAGCCTCAAAAAAGCCTTTTAACCAGCTGGTACAGTGGTTAGCACTGCTACCTCACTGTGCTAGCGACTTGGGTTCAATTCTAACTTTGGCTGACTGTCTGTGTGGAGTTTGCTCATTCTCCCCAAGTCTGAGTGGGCTTCATCTGGATACTCCGGTTTCCTCCCACAGTCCAAAGATGTGTGGGTTAGGTTGGCTGGCCGTGCTAAATTGCTCTTTAGCATCAGGGGGACTAGAGGGTAAATACATGGGGTTATGGGGGTGGGTCTGGATGGGATTGGTCAGACCGGCCTCTTCTGTACTGCAGGGATTATATGATTTTTCTAATTAATTATTAAATATTACAATGGTCTTTCTGACATCTCTTTCTCAGATTCTTTTAGAATTTGGAACGGGATTTATTCTCTCTGAGTTTGATTAGTTCATTTAAAATTTCTCCCCTTTCTTTCAAATAAAGTTATATCATTCTTAATCTTAAATAAATGGGAATGGTGTGAAAGTGGTGGGGAGAGTGCATGTTCTGAATTTGTTGAACTCAATGTTCAGTCTGGAAGGCTGTGCCCAATCAGAAGATGAGGTCCTGTTCCTCCAGTTTGCGTTGGGGTTCATTAGAACATTGCAAAAGGCCAAAGATGGACATGTGGACAGAATAGCAGAGAGGTGTGTTGACGTGGCAAGCGACAGGAAGGTCTGAGTCCTGCTTACAGATGGACTGAAGGTGTTCAGCAAAGTGGTCACCCAGTCTGTGTTTGGTCTCTCCAAGGTAGAGTAGACCGCATTGGGAGTACCAAATGCAATAGACCAAATTGAAGGAGGTGCACATGAAGTGTTGCTTCATCTGAAAGGGGTGTTTGGACCTTGGATGGTGGGCAAAGGGAA
This sequence comes from Carcharhinus amblyrhynchos, assembly GCF_965287045.1. NCBI lineage: Eukaryota > Metazoa > Chordata > Chondrichthyes > Carcharhiniformes > Carcharhinidae > Carcharhinus > Carcharhinus amblyrhynchos. The sequence continues at coordinate 56,361,815 of NC_137331.1, forward strand.
GATGCTGGTGTGATGGAGGAATGGACCAGGGTATCCCGGAGAGAATGGTCTCTGCGGAATGCTGACAGGGGTGGGGGTGAGTGAGGGGAAGGTGTGCTGATTAGTGGCATCATGCTGGAGTTGACAGAAATGGTAGAGGATGATCCTTTGAATGTGAAGGCTGGTGGGATGAAAAACGAGGACAAGGGAGACCTGATCCTGGTTCTGGAAGGGAGAGGAGGGGGTGTGAGCAGTGGCCTGGTAATGGGTTGGACACAGTTGAGAATCCTGGACTTTAACAGGTGCAGACTGGCTTTAAGTGGTGCAAGTTGGATTTGTGTGAGCTCGTGCTAGCTTCTCTTCATTGTGCACTCCCTGTTTAGACACACTAGTGCTGGCTGAACACTACAAACATTTCAATCCCCAGATCATTTATGTTCACCTCTAGTTTAGTCTGTCCTCATTGTCCTTTCCTGTTTTGCTTCTCATAGAATCCCTGCAATGCATAAGGAGGCTATTTTTCCGTTCGAGTCTGCATCGACTCTCCAACAGAGCATCCCACCCAGGCCCATCCTCTGTCCTATCCTCACAACCCTATGCACTTACCCTACCTATCCCCTTACACACCTTGATGCTAAGGAGTAATTTAGCATGGCCAATCCACCTAACCCGCACATCTTTAGACTGTGGGAGGAAACTGGAGCACCCGGAGGAAATCGACGCGGACAGGGGGAGAACGTGCAAACTCCACATAGTCACCCAAAGCTGGAATTTTGAAAGTTTTGTGGGACCAGGAAGTGTTCATTACCCCAGAACCCCCTCCAGCCCAGTGCCAGCCCAGTCACATTCCCTGTCATCCTCACTGTCCACTGCACACCACTCTAACAACTACTCCACAAAGGGCCTCCTTACCTGCTAACCAGCTGTGCACTACATCTGGCTTCTTGCCTGCTTGCAGGGTGCTGGTGATTTGCAGTGGAGTTCCTCTTTGATGCTTAAATAGCTTGTTGAAAGAATATTAATGGGATCCAAGCCTCCCAACTGCGTCATCATTCAGGGCTTGCTGATATTGCACCGGTTTGCCACCTTACCTCAACATCTGCCCCTTCAGAAAAGTCGAACTTTGAGTTGACTAGGGTGAGCAAAGAAAGTTAGGTGGGACATCCATTTGAAATGGATACCCTTTGGAGAAAGTCACAACTGCTGCCTGTCTGACATTTTTCTCCATGAAGTGACCGTCTCCCTGTGATTTTAGGAAGATGATCCATAGTACAGAACACAAACATGCCACTAATGAAAAAGGTTACCAGATAGATAATGTTGCTGGAAGCAATAATAGGAAAATATATGAGATATAAGTCAAAAAAAGTTTGTTCTTAAAAAGGTAAAACGACTTGAAAGCTCACTGTACACTGAACTTAGATCAAGGGGAAGGAGGTTTAAAACTGGTCAGGAGAACTTAAATAAAAAACAACAAGGCCAGTCGGGAATTTTGAAAGAAGCGCCATGCTTTTTGAAAAATAGATTGGCAGCAATCTGGTGACAAGAAAGCGAGGGGTTGTTGAAAGATCCAAAAGGTGATAAAGTAAATAGAGCAAGCGAACAATTTTTTTCTCTGTTCACAGAGGAGAACACAGGCAGTCCCTTTGATAGAAATTAAATTTTGAGGAGGAACAGAGGAAGGTACTATAGGCTCTAAAAGACGTTAGCGGAAGACAAGCCACCAGGCCCCTCAGGGCCTCAGAAGGGGTGCGTAATACTGTGGCAAGCAAAATCAATCAGTCACATCCTTACCACTGTCTTCTGGGAATCATTAGAAATGGGAGTAATGTCCAAGGATTGTAAAATAGATAACATAGCACCTGTGACCCTAAAATCTGTTGCAAGTTCAGCAATAGAAAACAGCTTTTCTTTTACTTATTCTTGGGATCAGAGCATCATTAGCAAGGCCAGAAATTATTGCCCAATCCTGGCTGCCCTTGTGGAGGTGGTGGTGAGCCATTTTCTTGAACTGCTGCAGACTGTGTGGTGTGGTACTCCCAAAGAGCTGTTAACAAGGGAGTTCCAGGATTTTGACCCAGCATTAATGAAGGAACATTGAAATATTTCCAAGTCAGAATATTCTGTGAGGGAACATAATAGTAGTGCTGTTCCTATTTGCCTGCTACCCTTGTCTTTTTAGGTGGTGGATGTCGCTGGTTTGAGAGTGGCTGTCGAAGAAGCTTTGGTGATGTGCTGCAGTGCATCCTGTATGTGCACTGCAGCCACAGTATGCCCACGATAGAGAAAGTGAAGGCAGAGATAATAAAATGCCTAGTAAATAATGAGAAGAAGGTTTTATGAGCGGGAGTTCCAACCTAAAGAATTTACTAGGGTTCTTTGAATAAGTGATGATCCTTGCTGCCAATTGAATTTCTGTGGCGATCATACGTTTAGATTTCAACATGGCTTTTAATATTGTGCCATGTAGTGATTAGTTCACAGTATAGACAACATGAAAAATGACACAAACTTCTGAGATAGATCCAAAATTGACTAAACCAACAAAAGTAAAAAGTGTTGCTGAGAAAAGACATTGGGGCATTTGTCCCAGCAGCAGTGCAGTGGGCTGGGAGATTCAAGTGGAAATCGTGTAGTGGACTTCCTACTGGGTGCCATGGCTTCCACATATCTCCAGCCGCCGGATTTCCAGTGCTAACAGCTCCACGCCATTTCCTGGTGCACAATTCTTTTTACTTTAGTTGACTTCGTCAATTTTTGATCTATCCCGGAAGTCAGCACCAATTTCTGGTGCAGAGCTGTATAGATTATTTAAATTAAGATTTGTGTCCCATTAGCAGACCCAGGATTGAAACCTCCAGCCCTGCTAGCCTCTCCCTGCCTCACCAGGAATGTTTCACTCCTGCAGGGTTTACAATAGCTCTCCACTATAGGGGAGTTGGCAGCCCAACCCCACTGGAGTGAAAAGAGGGCTATCAAAGGCCCCCCAAGGGTAAGGATGGGGGGGGGGGGGGTGCTCCCTCAGCATTGCCAGCTTGGCACTGCCAGCCTGCCCACCTGGCCCTGCCCAATGTGCAAAGTGGCAATGCACAGGGCAACTGAGGACTGCCCATTGGGTATCAGGCAGTGCCAAGAGAGCAGGGCCAAATGGGGTACGGCCTACGGGACTGTCCTTCTTGGGGTGATTAGTGGGCTGCCAGTCTGCACTTTGGGCGTGACAGAGGGAGGGAGGCCAGCAATCATGGCTGGCCCTCAAAGTCTGGGAGTGTCAGCCTACTGGGGGCTGGGTTGGGCTGTGAGGAGGGGGGTATTGGGAACTTGGGACCACCAGAGGTGGGGAGAGGAACGATCGAGGTGGCCCGGGGGGGTGGTGGATGGAGGTAGATTGGGGCTAGCCAGTGGGGCAGGGACAATGGATTGGCCCAGACATGTCTGGGGGAGCAGTAATCTGGCTGTGGGGGGAATTGGAGGGCAGCGATTGGAGGTTGCTGTGTTCACCAGTGATCAAGCTAGCCAGCAGTCGGGAAGCTGGCAGTGCGGGGCTATTGCATATGTGCTGATCTTGGTGCTGATAGATCGGCACATGCACAGTGGCCCACTCAGTGCAATGCTGCTGGCCTCTCCAGCGGGAATAGGTCCTGCCCACTGATTTTTTGGACGATTCACCTAGTGCACTCTGCAGTGCAGACTGTGAGAGATTCATTTTGAAATTCCCACTGAAAAAACCAATGTGATTTACTCCAGGTTTTACACAAATTTGACACTTAGAATTTGTTTGGGAGAATCCTACCCATTTTGTTGATGCTTTTCATTTTGCACTCATCAGGACAATTACAAGAATACCAATGTCAGGGGAAACAACAACATTATACTGTGTGAGAAGAGAGTTCTGATTGGTTGGCAAGTAGACTTCGTTTAGCAGAAGGATTGCCATGGAGAATGCAGCAGTTGATGGTGACTGACAGTTAACCATTGAGCATCATTTGAAATTTAAGCCAGGCAATTAGACTCTGTTTGGTAAGACATTGCCTTGAGGAATGAACCAGCAAATAGCAACAACTTATTCTATTTAGCTGAAACAGGCGCAATAAGCGTACATGTTATTTCTGTCTGTGATCAGCAGGGCCCTCTGTATTAACATATGTAGCTTCCAAAAAATGTGAGTGTAACACACCATGAGCCTGACTGACAATCTTAAATTGGTTGTCAGTTTAATTGTTAGCACATTGAGAATTATTTAGCAAATGTTGCCCAATTGTGGAATCACATCTAATGTTAAATACCGTGTTTTGAATTTTGCAAGCACAGGCTGGTTAGGTATAGTTTGCATCTTGCCAATTGCAACCAGCAGAAGACACTGCTGTCTGATCTGACCCTCCAGTCTTTGTGACGTAAAACCTACATACTTGGCATCACACTGGCACTAACATTCATATCCCACACTATTCACTTGTGTGATAGGCAGAACGTTTCCTTGACAGCAGTATTTTGTTAGTGGCAAATACCACTTGTATTGTTATTGCCAGAGTCACATGCCAACAAATTAATACTTTATTCTCAAATAGTATAAAGCTGTTGTTTCCCTCACCTTGGCTTCTTGTGAATGTTCTGATGAGTACAAGACAAAAAGCTTCAACAACATGTCTTCTTTCAGCAATACTCAAATTCTGTTTTACCAAAAGACTAATGTTTAAAGTGTTGTGAGCTATGTTGCAATGTTACTGAGTTTCCTCATTATAATGCAAGCTACTGAGAAATAATGATTCTACAATAACAGCACAGTTGGATTTACACACACAATGCCATAGGAGCAGTTAGAAGAAGAAACTTTAAGTATTGCTGTTATCAGGATTATTTCAGACAGTGTTTCAAGCTGGGAGTTTGCTATACGTTTGAAGAGTGATTATCTTGGTTCGGAACAAGGTTCTGTCGAGATAGCCTTTGATAATCATAGCTTAATGCAAACAACAGCTTTTGGCTTCCCTTGACACCTATACAAGTAAGGGCTTTTCATGTGCAGTCTTGGCATCCTCTTTGGGCAAACCATCATATGCCATTATCATGGGGGTGGGGTGAAGTGGGGAAGGGTAAGGGAATGGAGGAAAGGAGAATGTAGCAGCAGGTTGGAGAACTCTATCAGGAATGATCTCTCTCCAAAGAATATGCAGAACACTGTCTATGTGAGGGCAGTGAGGAGATTTGTATTAGAATAGTGTGGCACGGTGGCTCAGTGGTTAGCACTGCTGCCTCACAGCTCCAAGGACCCGGGTTTGATTCCTGGCTTGGGTCACTGTCTGTGTTGAGTTTGTACATTCTCTCCATGTCTGCATGGGTTTCCTCTGGGTGCTCCGGTTTCCTCCCATAGTCCAAAGATGTACGGGTTAGGTTGATTGGCCATGCGAAATTGCCCATAGTGTCTTGGAATGCGTAGCTTAGAGGGATTCATGGGGTAATTGTGTGGGATTATGGGAGAGGGCCTGGGGTGGGATTGTTGTCAGTGCAGATTCGATGGGATGAATGGCCACATTCTGCACTGCAGGGTTTCTATGATTCACCAATGAGATAATAAGTGCAGCCTGCCACCTATTGCATGAGCACCTGCAGTCACAATCATTTGCCAGCACTGCTTTCTTATGAAGAGAATCATCTTGGTGCATGTTCATTTCAGACAACTGAAGGGGATATAGGTGATATCAGCCAGGGCACAGTGAGGACATGCAATGTCAAATGACTAGGACATAAAGGACAAATGAAGAGTTTATAGACTTTGATATCAGAAGACTGCAGTAGTGAAACAGATTTCATGGCACTAATCTGTAGGGTGAGAACACACCTGGGGTACTGCCTGCAGCTTTGGCCTCCATCTTTAAGGAAGGATATACTTGCATTGGAGGCAGTCACTAGACGGATTCCTAGATTGATTATGAGAGGGATGTCCTACGATGAGAGAGTGAGTAAATTGGGCTTATGTTCTCCAGAGTTTAGTGAAATAAGAGGTCATCTCATTGAAATATCCCAAGATTCTGAAGGGGCTTCTCAGCGAAGATACTGAATAGCTGGGGAATCTAGAATAAAAGGTATAAGCCCAGGATATTGAGTCAGTCATTTAGGACCAGTGAGAAATTTCTTCCCTCAAACTTTGAAGTTTATTTATTATTATCACAAGTAGGCTTAAAACTGCAATGAAGTTACTGTGAAAATCCCTTAGTCACCATACTCCGGCACCTGTCCAGGTACACTGAGGGAGAATTTAGCATGGCCAACACACCGGACCAGCACATTTTTCAGAATGTGGGAGAAAATCAGAGCACCCAGAGGAAACCCCCGCAGATGGGGGAAGAACATGCAGACTCCATCCAGACAGTGATCCAAGCCGGGAATCGAATCCAGGTCCCTACTGCTGTGAGGCAACAATGTTAACCACTGCAGAGGGCAGCTACTTTTGGAACTTTCTACCCCAAAGAGTTGTGGGTGCTCCACTATAAAGATTAAGATAGATAGGCTTTTGCTTTCTCAGAGAATCGAGGGATTTGACAAGTGGGATGTAGAATGGAATTGAGGCAGAAGATCAACCACCATAGTAAATGGTGGAGCAACTTGAGGGATGGCCAAAGGTCAGGTGTACAGCTACAAGACGAGACATGAGAGGATCACTCCACAAGTTGCAGGTGTGATCATTTCCAGTAAATTTCAGTAAGGGAGAGTTAGCAGGATCATAGCGCTGAGTTTTTGGAGTTTTTTAATATTTGTTTTCAAATGTAGCCAAGAAGAAGCTATCTCAGTATGAGGGTAGTTGTTGCAGGGCCTCATGTAATACAACCTGGAAATGGAATGGAAGAGGCAAAAAGACGCAATTTAGTGAGCACAGTGGGAAGAGGAGGACCTTGGAGCCCATGTAAGTGGACAAGAGTGAATTGAGGAGCTGCGCCTCCACCTCAGCAACTTCCCCATCTAAACAAGTAGCCACCATTCAGCACCGCCACATCCATTTCACATTCCCTATCACACTGTCCCCTTGGTCAACACTGAACAATAAAAGCTACCATCAAGCCTTTCACACATCACTTTTATAGGAGGCGACATACAAAAACAAAACACTGCATATCCTGCTGAGTGCTTGTCCTGTATATGCCCTTGCTGGTCCTGTGCTCCTGATGAGACGCTATCCCGAAGGCTGCAGCACGACCAGTGGATGGCTGGACACTCACTGGGTTGAATGGTTGATGGCATTGGAGGATGACCATGAACAACTTTCAGACCTCAGCATGGGAGGCAGCAGTCTGGGTTGCTGGCTGGCAGGCAAGAGCAAAGGCATTGGCAGACTGGCGGGAGCATGAATGTTGCATGAATGAGAGAGGGCAACATGCTCTTCCTCCATGGGGTCACATAAACTCCAATGGATGGGGCGAGGAGGCACCTCAACTCTCCTAGCGATCTGTTGGAGGACAGATTGCTGTGAGAGCCTTTGAGCATTGAGATTGGCAAACAGGATGAGTTTCCTCTGCAGCACCGAGGGTGGTTTCCATGCGTGCTGAGACCTGGGCCACCAGATGTTCCATCATGGTGGAGTCCGCCAACACTGTCATAGAGTTGGCCTGCACTTCCAAACTGGAAAGGATGGGCTCCAAACTCTGTGTGATACCTTCTGCTACGTCAGAGCTGGGCCCCTCCTTTCCTGGACACTGACAGGACTGCAGGTTTATCGGTGCCCCAAACATCTTAGTGTGCAACATCACCATTGTTGAGCTGTGTATCATCCCATTAAAGCTCTCGTCTGAGTCTTGTGTAGCAGAACCTGTCTGCAATCCTGCTCTCCAGTGTATGATTAGACGGTACATCTGGATGAAGTGTGGGTTAAGGATGTTTGGGGTGAGTGCTGCCTTTGGGAAGAGCTGCTCCTGAGCAATTGAGGGGGGGTGGGGTGCGGCTGCTGCATTGAGCATTGTGGAAGGTGGGTGTTGTGTGTGTTGGATATGGAAGCATGGTTTGCTGCACCAGTCAATCAGTGTGGTGACCTGGGACGATAGCGTGCAAGGCCCCACACAAGGTTTGGCTTCCTGTCTGCGTAGAATTGACTTCATTTCAATCCTATTAGTAGGCCTGGCCTGGCATGGCACCTTCCAGCCTCATGGGTGCTTCCCTGTAGTCAGCAGGGCTTAGGGGGCAATCGGTGGTTGTGGGTGGGGTCCTGCTGTCACTCTGCCATTGGGATTGATGGAGGCTGGAGAGAGACTAGTGATTGGGGCGGGCTGAGGGGTCGTCTGCCAGGGTGGGTGTCTATACTGTGTGGGGCGGGCGGGGGGAGGGTGCTGGAGGATGGGGAGTTCTGGGAATGGGGGGTGGTGTCGAGGCTGGCCCGTGAATGGTCAGGGGGCCCATGATCGGGCCTTGAGGGGTTTGGGGGCAGCAGTGTGGGAGGTCCCGGGCTGGCCAGCAAATGGGAGTCTGACATTGTGGGGCCATTATGCATACGCAAAGGCCCACTGGTTTCAGCCTCCCGGGCGGGAATAGCTGCACTTCCTGAAATGATTGTGGCCTCTGTATTGCACACAGTGTAGGAGATTCTTCTCTGAACTCTCCTGAAAAACCAGCATGAATTACTCCAGTTTTCCTGCAAATTCAACACTTAGAATTTTTTTGAACGAATTCCGTCCATGGTCTCTGCCAAGGAGAATGTGGAGATGCCGGCATTGGACTGAGGTAAACACAGTCTCACAACACCAGCTTAAAGTCCAATAGGTTTATTTGGTAGCAAAAGCCAGTAGCTTTCAGAGTGCTGCTCCTTCATCAGGTGAGTGGGAGTTCTATTCACAAACAGGGCATATAAAGACACAAACTCAATTTACAAAATAATGGTTGGAATGTGAGGCTTTACAGGTAATCAAGTCTTAAAGGTACAGACAATGTGAGTGGAGAGAGGGTTAAGCACATGTTTAAGAGATGTGCATTGTCTCCAGACAGGACAGTTAATGAGCTTTTGCAAGCCCAGGCAAGTCATGGGGGTTACAGATAGTGTGACATGAACCCAAGATCCTGGTTGAGGCTGTCCTCATATGTGCAGAACTTGGCTATCAGTCTCTTCTCAGTGACTCTGTGTTGTTGTGTCTACCAAGGAGACTAGGTACTTTGGCCCCAGTGAGGGGAGCAGAGGCCATTGAAGCCCATGGGTGGTTGGGGACATGGCTTGCAGTACCCATGAGGCATTGCAAGCCTGGCAGTGCCCACCAGGCATTGTGGCAGTGCCCAATTGCGCACCAAAACAGTGCTGGGGTAATGCCAAGATGGTGGGGCTTGAATGGGGGTGGGGCTATGATGCGGGAGCAGGTAGGGAGATTTGCAAAGGGGGGCTGTGGAGGCGGTGGATCACGGAGGGAATCATGACGGGGTCTCATTGTGAGGGTCCCAATGTTCCAATGCTGGTGACCCATGTTGCTGTGGGGGGTCTGCCGCTGATGATGGTGGTGGGGGGGTCCAATGTTCATGGAGGAGGGTTGGCAGGAGACCTCCCAGTGCACTGGGAGATCAGGGTGCCCTGCGGAATGTACATGTGGCTTCTCCTTCATGCATGGATTCCGCCATACCCTCCTCCACCATACGAATCTCCAACTGTCAAAAAAATTGACAAGAGTTTGGGAGATTGCAGTGCTGAATGTGCTGAAACTCCAGGTTTCAGACTTTTATGATATTTGGAGTTTTTTGGTAAGGTCCCATGATGTACAGGTTCAGCCATTCACCTTAACCACCCGAGTGATGTCAGCTCTTTTTGAACAGCTGCTGTGTCCTGTCTATGATACTCTGGCCATTAATCATGCTTGTCTCTGCTTTCATCTCCTTTCTGAGGCTCTCCCCAGAGCGTTTTCTGTTTCTTGGCAGAATCATGGCCTCCTCCCTGGCCTCCACCACTCTGACCAATGTGTCGTAACTAAATTGAGGAGTTCTTTACATCATATGGTGTAGCATCCTTCTTCTCCATCGCTGCCACAGTGCCATTATCCAGCTGAATACAATGTAATGCTATATCTCACCTCCTATATGGAGCGCACATTTAAAAAGGACAGGCTGACTGAAAAAGTTGTTTTTTTCATAATACTACTGGGAACTCCACAGTGCGTAGAGTCCCCTAACAGAGTTATAGAGAGCAGCTCAGTGTATGAACTGCTCAGGATCAGAGAATTCATTGGATGTTACAATTTTACTTGTCCACCTTATTTAGAACTAGTGTGGACAGGTTAATCCACTCTCTCCCATCACTCAGTCTTTTTTTTAACCAGGCCAATAATTTGTTTTCATTTCCATGGGCTTCCACATTTGCTAACAGCCTCCCTTGCATTTACCAAATCCCTTCTGCAAGTCCATATAAATAACATCCATAGACATCCCACAGATATCCCCATCCTAAATGGTGGAGGAGCCCAGCACATCGGTGCAAAAGATAAGGCTGAAGCACTTGCAACAATCTTTAGCCAGAAGTGCTAAGTGGATGATCCATCCCGCTCCTTCTGGAGGTTCCCAGCATCACAGAAGTCAATCTTCAGCCAATTTGATTCACTCTATGTGATATCAAAAAACAGCTGAAGACACTGGATACTGCAAAGGCTGTGGGCCATGACAATATTTCAGCAATAATATTGAAGACTTGTACTCCAGAACTTGCTGCTCCCCTAGCCAAGCTGTTCCACTATAGCTACAACACTGGCATCTATCCAGCAATGTGGAAAATTGCCCAGCTATTAATGTACACAGGAAACAGGACATATCCAGTCCATCCAATTACTGCCCATCAATCTAATCTCAATCATCAGTTAAATGATGGAAGGAGTCATCAACAGTGCTATCAAGCAGCACTTGCTTAGCAATAATCTGTTCACTGATACTCTGGATTCCACCAGGGTCACTCAGCTCCTGACCTCATTACAGCGTTGGTTCAAACATGAATATAAGAACTAACTCCAGACATGAGGTCTGGGTAACTGTCTTTGATATTAAGTCAGCATTTGACCTAGTGTGGCATCAAGGAAACTGAGCTGGACTGTGATAAATAGGGGAAAACCCTCACTAGTTGGAATCATACTTGGCACAAAGGAAGATGATTGTGGTGGTTTGAAATCAATCATCTCAGTCCCAGGACATCTCTGCAAAAATTCCTCAGGGTCGTGTCCTAGGCTCAACCAGCTGCTTCATCAATGAAATTTCTTCCATCCTATTTTCAGAAGTGAGGATGTTCACACAATGTTCAGCACCATTCGGGACCCCTAAAGCAGTTCTTCTCCAAATGCAGCAAGATCTGAGCAATATCCAGGCTTTGGTTGACAAGTGGCAAGTAAAATCCATGTTACACAAGTACCAGGCAATGACCGTCTGCAACAAGGAAGGATCTAACCATCGGCCCTTTGGCATTCAATGACATGACCATTGCTGAATCCTCTACTATTAACATCCTGGGGGTTACCACTGTTATGGGGAAAATCTGTTGGGTTCTATATTTTAGAGAGGCTACTATTTACTGAATTAAGGTAAATAGCCTAGAGAAACAAAGAAGCCATGATTAGACCTTGACTGGATGCAGAATTACAGCAGACTTCAATATTGTTTCAGCAAGAGATGTGAACTTCTGCAGAGAAAGGCTGGTAACTGAGTTCTTACAGTGTGAATTCTATACCCTGTCCCATTGAAACATATTTTCCCAAAGATCATGTACAATGCTAAGAAATCAATTCCTATTAATTCTGCTATCTAGCTATGTCTGTGATTCCTTATCCAGTCAAGGAGCATGGCTCTCTTCCTGAAATCCACAGCAAAACCATTAACCAGAAACTGAACTGGACTAGCCATATATACACTGTGGCTACAAGAGCAGGTCAGAGGCTAGGAATCCTGCGATGAGAACCTCATCTCCTGACTTCCTAAAGTCTGTCCATTATCTATAAGTCACAAATCAGGAGTGTGATGGAATACTGTCCATTTACTGGGATGAATGCAGCTCTAACAACACTCAAGAAGCTCAAAACCAACAAAGCAG